>NC_081861.1:56569914-57169914 GCF_963259705.1 Myotis daubentonii
AACCTCCCCATCGGCCCTGCCCTGAGTGTGACAGTGGTGGCGCCCCAACCCCCTGATCTGCCCTGCTCTGTGTGTGACAGGGGGCGGTGCCCCAACTCCCCTATCGGCCCTACTCTGTGAGTGACAGGGGGGAGCTCCCCAACTCCCTGATGGGCCCTGCTCTGTGAGTGACAGGGAGTGGTGCCGCAACCTGCCCATTGACCCTGCCTTGAGTGTGACAGGGGGCGGTGCCCCAACCCCCCAATCAGCCCTACTCTGAGCGTGACTGAGGGTGGCATTGCAACCTCCTGATCCTCCCTGCTCTGCACGACAGGGGCAGCGCCCCAACTCCCCAATCGGCCCTGCTCTGAGCCCGACCAGGGGCTGCACCTAGGGATTGGGCTTGCCCTCTGCCACCCAGGAGCAGGCCTAAGCCAGCAGGTCGTTATCTCCTGAGGGGTCCCAGACTGCAAGAGGGCACAGGCCGGGCTGAGGGACCCCCCTTTCCCCCCTAGTGCACAAATTTTTGTGCACTGGGCCTCTAGTCTAATAATAGAGGAACATGGTAATTGGCCATAACTCTGCTACCCTTCCCATTGGCTAATCAGGGTGATATGCAAATTAACTGCCAACCAAGATGGCAGCCAGAAGCCAGGCAGCTTGAAGCGAACAGAAGGCTTGCTTGCTTCAGTGATGGAGGAAGCCAATGTTCCCCGCCTGCTTTGCCGGCCTCTGAGCTTGCAGTTTAAGAAACATTGTTACAAATATAGAAGCTAAACAAACCCCCAAAAACCTGCTTTCAGCTAGCCGGGCTTCAGCCAGCAGGACCGCAACATTGTTTCAATTATAGAACAAATGCAGATCCCTGCTTTCAGCCAGCCAGGATCTCAGAGCTGGAGTGAGCAGGACCACAACAGTGTTACAATTATAGAACCCAAACAAGCCAGATATCTGCTTTCAGCAGCCGAGGCCTCAGAGCTGGAGCCAAGCCTCAGAGCTAAAGCTGCCCCAGGATTAAAAAAAAAGAAAAAAAAAAAAAAGGAGAGGTTGGGCGCTTCAGTCACCCGCCAGCCTGAAAACGGCCCTCAGCCCCTCACCCAGACTGGCCAGGCACCCCAGTGGGGACCCCCACCCTGAAGGGTGTGTGACCAGCTACAAACAGCCATCATCCTCTCATCCAGGCTGGCCAGGCACCCCATTCGGGACCCCCACCCTGATCCAGGACACCCTTCAGGGCAAACCAGCTGGCCCCCACCCGTGCACCAGGCCTCTATCCTATATAGTAAAAGGGTAATATGCCTCCCCGCACCGGAATCAGCAGAGCAGTGAGGCCTCCCAGCACCGGGATCAGCAGAGCCACGAGGCCTCCTGGCACTGGGATCAGCGTGGCAGGGGGCAGCGACCAAACCCCCTGATCGCCCTGCGGCTCTGTGTGACAAGGTCCGGGGCCACAACCTCCCTATCCACCCTGCTCTGTTTGTGACAGGGGAAGGTGCCCCAACCCCCTGATCAGCCCTGCTCTGTGCCTGATAGGGGGGAGCTCCCCAACCCCCTGATTGCCCTGCGGCTCTGTGTGTGACAGGGTGTGGTGCCCCAACCGCCCCCCACGGGCCCTGCTCTGTGTGTGACAGGGTAGAGCCATAACCTCCCCATTGGCCCTGCCCTGAGTGTGACAGTGGCAGCACTCCAACCTCCTGATCGGCCTTGCTCTGTGGGTGATAGAGGGCAGCGTCCCAACCCTCTGATCTGCCCTGCTCTGTGTGTGACAGGGGGCGGTGCCACAACTCCCCTATCGGCCCTACTCTGTGAGTGTCAGGGGTGAGCTCCTCAACCCCCTGATCGGCCCTGCTCTGTGCATGACAGGGGAAAGCTCCTCAACCCCCTGATCGGCCCTGCTCTGTGCATGACAGGGTACAGAGCCCCAACCCCCTGATGGGCCCTGCTCTGTGCGTGACAGGGTATGGAGCCCCAACCCCCCTGATCGGCCCTGCTCTGTGCCTGACAGGGGGTGGCACCGCAACCTCCCTATCGACCCTGCCTTGAGTGTGACAGGGGGCAGTGCCCCACCCCCCCAATCGGCCCTACCCTGAGCGTGACTAGGGGTGGCATCGCAACCTCCAGATCCACCCTGCTCTGTGCATGACAGGGGGCAGTGCCCCAACTCCCCAATTGGCTCTGCTCTGAGCCCGACCAGGAGCTGCACCTAGGGATTGGGCCTGCCCTCTGCCACCCAGGAGCAGGCCTAAGCCAGCAGGTTATTATCTCCCGATGGGTCCCAGACTGCAAGAGGGCACAGCCCGGGCTGAGGGACCGTCTCTCCCCCTGAGTGCACAAATTTTTGTGCACCAGGCCTCTAGTCCTATATAATAAACTAGAGGCCCAGTGAATGAAATTCATGCACTGAGGGGGAAAGGGGGTCCCTCAGCCAAGCCTGCGCCCTCTCACAGTCCGGGACTTAAGGGGAGTGGGTCTAAGCCGGCAGGTGGATATCCCTTTCACAGTCCGGGACCCCTCACTCCTTACCGCCCACCTGCTTGCTGCTCCTTCCTGCTCAGCTCCCTGCTCCTTAGTGCTGCTGTGGAGGCAGAAAAAGCTCCTGCCACTGCCGCTGTGCTCGCCAGCTGTGAGCCTGGCTTCTGGCTGAGCGGCGCTCTCCCTGTGGGAGTGCATTGACCACCAGGGGCAGCTCCTGCATTGAGAGTCTGTCTCCTCTTGGTCAGTGTGTATCATAGCTACCGGTCGTCCTGCCCTAACGGTTGCTTAGGCTTTTATTATATAGACTAGGGGCCCGGTGCACGAAATTCGTGCACTGGGTGTGTGTGTGGGGGGGGGGGGGGAGAGTGTACCTCAGCCCATCCTGCCCCCTTTCACATACTGGGAGCTCTCAGGCGTTGACCCCCATCACCCTCCAATCGCAGGATCAGCCCCTTGCCCAGGCCTGACGCCTCTGACAGAGGTGTCAGGCTTGGACAGGGGACTCCCATCTCCCCCCGATCACTGGCTCTGGCCCCCGCCCAGGCCTGAGGCCTCTGGCCCAGGAATCATGCCTGGGCAGGGGACCCCCATCTCCCTCTGATCGCTTGCTCCACCCCCCGCCCAAGCCTGATGCCTCGGCCAGAGGAGTTGACCCTCATCACCCTCCGATCACCAATCACCGGATCGGCCCCTTGACCAGGCCTGAGGCCTCTGGCAGAGGTGTCAGGCCTGGGCAGGGGACCCCCAGCTCCCCGTGGTTGCAGGCTCCGCCCCTGCCCAGGCCTAAGGCCTCTGGCCTAGGCATCCGGCCCGGGCAGCGGGGACCCGCAGCTGCAGCGGCCCGGCGATCGTGGGCTCCGCTTTAGGCCCAGGCAAGGGATCCCTAGTTCCCGGGACTGCCAGCTTCGACTGTGTCCAGCTCCCATTGCTGGCTCCACCCCTACTTCCTGCTATCACTGGCCAGGGTGGCAAAGGCACCTGATTCTCTGATCATGGTTGGGGGGCAGGGCAAAGGCGGCCCCAGGGCTGCCTTTGCCCTGCCCCCCAGCTCTTAGCTCCCCCCTGGGTTTCCGATCACTGTCAGTGGCAGGGGGCTTCTTCCTGCTTTCCCTTTCGCCTCCCTGCATTGTGCCTACATATGCAAATTAACCGCCATCTTGTTGGCAGTTAACTGCCAATCTTAGTTGGCAGTTAATTTGCATATAGCCCTGATTAGCCAATGAAAAGGGTAGCTCGTACGCCAATTACCATTTTTCTCTTTTATTAGTGTTGATAGGTAATATGCAAATTGACCATCACTCTGCCACAAAGATGGTGGCACCCACAGAGGAGGGGGGGGGTTTCCATAACACAAGATGTCTGCACCCACAGCGGAGGCTGAGTTCCTGTAATGAGCCTTAACAAGCAATCAGGAGGGACCTGAGGCTGTGCCCTTCTCACCCCTGTGGGGCTTGACAAGGGACCTCAGGCTGCTCCCCCCCCCCGGCAGGGCTTGAGAGGGGACCTCAGGCTGTGCCCCCCACCCAGCAGGGCTTGACAAGGGTGGGACCAGCCAGGTCTGGATCTAGCCCAATGTGGGGGGGGGGCAGCCGGGTCTGGGTCTTGTGTGATTTTGAGGCACATGTGGGTGGGTGGGGACTTGACTCTGGGTCCCATGGTGTGCCCCAAACTCTGACAAGAGGAAAATTTTCATATACATTTTACTAATTTTCTTTCATCTCTGACACTGCTATTATAGAGAAAGGGCAAATAGCAATATTAAAATATTTCCTCTAATTAATCCCCTTTTAATGTGCACGAATTTTGTGCACCGGGCCACTAGTCTATAATAACTTTAAATGTAAATGGATTAAATGCCCCAATCAAAAGACATAGGGTAGCTGAGTGGATTAGAAAACATGACCTATATATCTGCTGTCTACAGGAAACTCACCTCAGGTAAAAAGGACTCATGCAGATTGATGGTGAATGGATGGATGGGAAAAGGTTTTTCAGGCAAATGGAAATGAAAAAACAAACAAACTGAGATAGAAATACTTATATCTGACAAATTAGATCTCAAAGTGAAGGACATAACAAGAGATAAGGAAGGTCACTAAATAATACTAAAGGGAGCAATCCAACAGGAAGATATAACTCTGGTAAACATTATGCCCCTAATACAGGAGCAGCCAAATACATAAAAAAACTTCCAGAGGATATCAAGGGAGAGATTGACAGTAATACAGTCATACAAGGGGACTTCAATACCCCATTAACACCATTGGACAAATCATCTTAAAAAAATCAGCAAAGCAGTGGATAGAGCATCGGCCTGCAGACTGAAGGTTCCCAGGTTCAATTCCAGTCAAGGGCATGTACCTTGGTTGCGGGCACATCCCCAGTAGGGGGTGTGGAGGAGGTAGCTGATTGATGTTTCTCTCTCATCGATGTTTCTAACTCTCTACCCCTCTCTCTTCCTCTCTGTAAAAAATCAATAAAACATGTTTTAAAAAGTCAGCAAAGAAACATCAATTCTAAATTACTCACTAGATCAGATGGAATTAATTGACATCTTCAGGACATTTCACCCCAAAGCCACAAAATATACCTTCTTCTCAAGTGTACATGATTCATTTTCAAAGATAGACCATATATTGGAACACAGGCAAAGTCTCTTCAAATTCAAGAAGATATAAATCATATCAAGCATCTTCTCAGATCACAATGGCCTAAAGCTAGAAATCAACTAAAATAAAAACAATTTAAAAAAATCAAAGACCTGAAGGCTAAAAAGCATGCTATTAAACAATGACTGGGTTACCAGAGAGGTCAAAGAAGAAATAAAAAGCATCAAGTCAACAAATGACAATGAAAACACAACAATCCAAAATCTATGGAACACAATCTTGAGAGGGAAGTTCATAGCTCTACAGGCCTACCCCAAAAAACAAGAATCAATGGTAACAAATTATCTAACCCTACAACTCAAAGAGTTAGAAAGAGAGGAAAAAGAAAAGACCAGCATAAGCAGAAGGAAGGTGGTAATAAAGATCAGAGCAGAGATAAATGACATAGAGGCCAAAAACAAAACAAAACAAAAATTAATACAAAGGATCAACAAAACCAAGAGCTGGTTCTTTGAAAGGATAAACAAGATAGATGAACCTCTAGCCAGGCTCACCAAGAAACAAAGAGAGAGGACCCAAATAAACAAAATCAGAAGTGAAAGGGGTGAGATAACAACTGATCAATCCCACAGAAATACAAATGATTATTAAAAAATACTATGAAAAACTCTAGTCCAACAAAATGGACAGCCTAGATGAAATGGACATATTCTTAGAAAAATACAAGTTCCCCAAACTCAACCAAGTAGAATAAAAAAACAACAACACCTGAATAGGCTGATAACTACTGAAGAAATTGAAACAGCGATAAAAAATCTTCCAGCAAACAAAAGCCCCGGTCCAGAAGGCTTTACAGGGGAGTTCTACCACGCATTCAAAGAAGAACTAAAACCTATCCTCCTCAGATTATTCCAAAAAATTGAAGAGGAAGGCACCCTTCCAAGCTCATTCATGAAGCCAGCATTACCCTAATCCAAAAACCAGATAGACACCACAAAAAAAGAGAACTACAGGCCAAAGTCCTTGATGAACATAGATGCTAAAATCCTCAACAAAATTCTAGCAAATAGGATTTAGCAATACATTGGAAAGATCATACATCGAGATCAAGTGAGATTTATTCCGGGGATGCTAGGATGGTACAATAACCACAAATCAATAAATGTGATACACCACCTAAACAAACGGAGAGACAAAAGTCACATAATCATATCAATTGATGCAGAAAAAGCATTTGACAAAATCCAACACCCTTTCTTGATAAAAACTCTCAGAAAAGTGGGAGTAGAGGGATCATACCTCAACATAATAAAAGCCCTATATGACAAACCTACAGCCAACATCATACTAAATGGGCAAAAACTAAACCCATATCCCCTAAAAACAGGAACAAGAATGGGACGCCCACTTTCACCACTCCTGTTCGACATAGTACTAGAAGTAATAGCCATAACAATCAGAGAAGAAATAAAAGGCATCCAGATTGAAAAAGAAAACTGTCCTTATTCGCAGATGACATGTTACTATACACAGAAAACCCCAAAGACTCAATCAAAAAACTACTACACCTAATAAATGAATTTGGCAATGCAGCAGGATACAAAATTAACAGCCAGAAATCGATGGCCTTTTTATACACCAATAATGAACTCACGGAAAGAGAAATGAAATAAACAATCCCATTGACCATTGCACCAAAAAAATTAAGATACCTAGGAATAAACTTAATTAAGGAGGTAAAAGACCTGTACTCAGAAAACTACAGGACGTTGAAAAAAGAGATAGAGGAAGACATAAACAGATGGAAGAGCATACCATGTTCATGGATTGGTAGAATCAACATAATTAAAATTTCCATACTACCTAAAGCAATCTATAGATTCAATGCAATACCTATTAAAATACCAACGGCAGCCCTGGCGGGTTTGGCTCACTAGATAGAGCGTTGGCCTGTGGACTGAAAGGTCCCAGGTTCGGTTCCGGTCAAGGGCATGTACCTTGGTTGCGGGCACATCCCCAGTAGGAGGTGTGCAGGAGGCAGCTGATCAATGTTTCTCTCTCATCGATGTTTCTGGCTCTCTATCCCTCTCCCTTCCTCTCTGTGAAAAATCAATAAAATATATTTTAAAAAAATACCAATGGCATATTTCAAAGATCTAGAACAAACTCTCCAAAAATTCATCTGGAATAAAAAAAAGACACTGAATACAAATACACAGCTACCTTGGAATAAAAAAAAAAAAAGACATTGAATACAAATACACAGCTCTCCTGAGAAAGAAGAACAAAGTTGGAGGGATCACAATACTAGACATCAAGCTATATTACTAAGCCATGGTTCTCAAAACTGCCTTGTAATGGCACAAGAACAGACATATAGACCAAGGGAACAGAATAGAGAATCCAGAAATTGACCCAAGCCATTATACTCAATATTTAACAAAGAAGGCAAGAACATACAATGGAGTCAACACAGTCTCTTTAATAAATGGTGCTGGGAAATTTGATCAGATACATGCAAAAAAAATGAAACTAGATCACCAACTTACACCATACACAAAAATAAACTCAAAATGGCTAAACGAATTGAATGTAAGACAGGAAACCATAAAAATCCTACAAGACTCCACAGGCAGTAAAATTGCAGACATATGTCATAGCAATATCTTTACAAACACAGATCCTAGGCCTAGGGCATGAGAGACTAAGGAGAAAATAAGAAAATAGGACTACATCAAAATAAAAACTTTCTGCACAGCCAAAGAAACCATCAACAAAACAACAAGAAAGCCCACTGCAAGGGGAACATATTTGTCAATGTTATCTCTGATAAGGGTTTAATCTCAAACATTTACAGGGGGCTCTTACAACTTAACCAAAGGAAAATCAATGATCCAATCAAAAAATGGGCAAATGACCTAAATAGACACTTTTCAAAAGAGGAGATTCAGAAAGCCAAGAGACATGTGAAAACATGCTCAAAGTCACTAATCATCTGAGAGATGCAAATCAAAACAACAATGAGGTACCACCTCATACCTGTCAGAGTGGCTATCATCAACAAATCAAAAATGACAAGTGCTGGAGAGGACATGGAGAAAAAGGAACCCTCCTTCACTGCTGGTGGGAATGCAGACTGGTGCAGCCATTGTGGAAAACAATATAGTGTTTCCTCAAAAATTTAAAAGTGAAACTGCCATTTGACCCAGTAATACCACTTCTAGGAATATATCCAAAGAAAACAGAAACACCAATCAGAAAGGATATATGCACATCTGTATTCATAGCACCATAATTTACAATAGCTAAGATTTAGAAATAGCCTAAATGCCCATCAGCAGATGAGTGGATTAGGAAACTATGGTACAGCTACACAATAGAATACTACAACGCTATAAAAAAGAAGGAGACTGGAAGATGGCGGCAATATAGGCAGACGTGCCGGGGTCCAGCCCCAGCGGGTCCAGGGGTTCCCAAAGGCGTAGACGGAGTCGGTGAAGAAGGAAGGACATGGAGACAGTGTTCAGTTGATCAGCAGCCTAGCCAGGATCTCTAGCCAAGTTCTGGTTTCGATCTCCAGAGAGGTTCTGCTTAGGCTCTCCACAGAGAGGTTCTGTCCAGGTACTCCAGTCAGGTTCAGTCACCAGGTTCTAGTCAGGTTCTCTTGCCAATTTCTGTAGTCAGGTTCAGATGCTGGGGTCCATCTTCTGTCTCTAGGCTCCGTGTAGGTTCTGTCTTCTTGATTCTGTTCTAAGTTCTGAGTGTTTCTGTCTTGTTACAACTGTATTTATACCAGTTGATTCAATCCTATCAATCTCTATTACAAAGGTTAGGGCGTTTCTTATCTCCATTCCAGGGAGAAAAGATTATGTAGTTTAAGCATGATTGTTCGTAGTTAAAGGGATTAATTACCCGCCTGGCACTTAGTTGAGGGGTTTTATTCCCTCCCTAACTTCAGGGGAAAATCCCTACCTGGGGATTCAACCTTTCTCGGAGAGGTGACTTTGGTTAAAACACAGCGCCAAGAAGGTGAGCAAACATATTAAGAACCGTATGCCATATATGCCAGGTCCCTTGAAACAGCAAGGATGGACCGGCTCCCGGCAAATTCCCCCTTTTTTATTTTTTAAAAGCAAGCATTAAAAAGAAAAACCTGAAACGCTCTCGTATCCATTTTAAGAGTAGGATTGGCGCTTTCTGCTATTACCTGAGTCCTGATCTATCACCCCAGGGAGAGCTTGCCAATCCTGCACTTTCCCGGGGTGGAAAGGCTGCAGTGGGGTTAAGGATAAGGCTCCTTGGGCCTACCTTCTCCCATGCCTCTACATTTACCTTTCCGGCACCTTTCCTTCCTCAGAAAAGCATGGACGTATTTCTTGTATAAAATGTTCCATCTGACTGGGAGTAACCTTAACTCCTCTGCTAGCAAGCATATGTGTTAAAAGATCAATACGGAGTCTTTTTTCTTTAGACTCAGTATGGCACATCTTCTTAATCTAAAGATCAATACAGAGTCTTCTTTCTTTAGACTCAATATGGCACATCTTCTCAATCTAAGAATCAATACAGAGTCTTCTTTCTTTGGACTCAGTATGGCACATCTTCTCAATCTAAGTTCTGTACTATCCACCTTCTTACCCTACTTATCCTCTATAGGGGGGTCTGTAGCACCCTGGTGGAGTCCTATCCGTCCCGAGTGTGGGGTTCTCAATGGGGGGGGGGCTTACCTAAGGGAATCCTGTTCCAGGGGTTCCCAAAGGTGTGGACAGAGTCGGCGAAGACTATCCACCCTCTTCCTACGGTGGAGTCCTATCCGTCCCGATAATGGGGCTTACCTAGGGGTCCCTGTTCGGGCGCCATATGCCGGAGTCCAACCCCAGCGGGTCCAGGGGTCCCCAAAGGTGTGGACGGAGTCGGCGAAGAAGGACATGGAGACAGTGTTCAGTTGATCAGCAGCCTAGCCAGGATCTCTAGCCAAGTTCTGGTTTCGATCTCCAGAGAGGTTCTGCTTAGGCTCTCCAGAGAGGTTCTGTCCAGGTACTCCAGTCAGGTTCAGTCACCAGGTTCTAGTCAGGTTCTCTTGCCAATTTCTGTAGTCAGGTTCAGATGCTGGGGTCCATCTTCTGTCTCTAGGCTCCGTGTAGGTTCTGTCTTCTTGATTCTGTTCTAAGTTCTGAGTGTTTCTGTCTTGTTACAACTGTATTTATACCAGTTGATTCAATCCTATCAATCTCTATTACAAAGGTTAGGGCGTTTCTTATCTCCATTCCAGGGAGAAAAGATTATGTAGTTTAAGCATGATTGTTCGTAGTTAAAGGGATTAATTACCCGCCTGGCACTTAGTTGAGGGGTTTTATTCCCTCCCTAACTTCAGGGGAAAATCCCTACCTGGGGATTCAACCTTTCTCGGAGAGGTGACTTTGGTTAAAACACAGCGCCAAGAAGGTGAGCAAACATATTAAGAACCGTATGCCATATATGCCAGGTCCCTTGAAACAGCAAGGATGGACCGGCTCCCGGCACAGACGCGTCTCAGGAAGTGTCCCAGGACTTGTCCTGGAGCAAATGGAGTAAGCAGCTGAAACTAATAAAACCCACCACAAATTGGCGAAATTACTCAGCTGGTGAGACGGTTTGTAGCCAGTGTGAGACCCCCGAAGCGGGACCCTCACTCTGTCCCACAGATCGACGGCGACCCCAATCAACCGCAGGAGACGTCACTTGATGCAAAACGCAAGAGGCTTTATTCTTTATTCCAGCGCGCTGGGGCCCAACCCGTACTCACACAAGAGCAGAGGAGTTGTGCGCCCAGCAAGGAGTTTTTCAGCTAATTATATGCTAAAATCACACATCAGGGAGGGGTTGCATGCAGGAGGGTAAGAGGAGCTTGATAGGGTAAGGCACTTCTTCCTGGTGTTTTGCAGCCTGTTCCTCTCAAGGTTGATTGAAGCTGGGTTTACTCAACCCATCCTTTGTTGGGGCTATCTCCTGTAATAGCCTTGGGGAGGGCGTCATTCCCTCTGTTCCTATCTCTAGTGGGGGAAGCCTAGGGAGTTGAGATAAAACAGGCAGCTAGGCCTGGCAGCTGGGCCTGTGCAGTTTGTAACATTCTTTTATTCTTTCATTCCCCCATTTGCTTTTTGGTAAGTTCTAATCATGGAACTTCTGTCTCTAGACATTCCTCTTCGAAACTATCTCTCTGGCGGAGAGACTGGTATTGCTGCCTGAGCACTAGTACCTGCACAGCACTTATTCCTTCTCTGATAAAGGTGACCAGTCGGTTTAAGATACAGGGCCCAAAAGTAAGAATTAAAAGCAATATAATAAGAGGACCCATAAGGGTGGATATGAGGGTCCACTGAGTATTTTGCCTGGGCTGTCTTAAGCCAGGTGTGATGAAGCCACATCGGGATCCCGTCGACCTGACCGCCGTGGGGGTGGTCCTTTCAGTCCTTGGGTGGCAAATTTCTTTACCCAAACAGTGTCACCAGGTTGGAAGGGATGAACCGGATACAGGCAGATCATCTTGGATGTGCTTCTGGTCTGCTTGCTGGGTAGACTGTAAAACCTGAAAGAACTTGAGTAAACTGGTGAGATGAGTAGTACAGGGTCTGGAAGAGTCACTAGAATCTGTAAAGGCCCCACTGGTTTTAGGGCAGCCTCCTGGGCTGCTTTGTCTGCAGCCTAGTTCCCTCCTGCTTCTGGGGAGTCAGTGCCAGTTGACCCATCGTCCTTGCTCTGCTCATGTCTGTCTAACTGCTTATTATATTACCTCAAGGATCCTGGCTCTGAATTCTTTCAGGGAAAATGGGCGTTGAATTCTCTTCTGTAGCTGCTTCGTGCTGAGGAGGGACAGAAGTTTCTCTCAGAGCCAAGAGATCCTTGCTATCTGTCAGAGGGACGATGAGGCCTGGGCACAGAAGGAGGTGGGCTTGTGACCTGGCAGAGACAAACTGTAACAAATGGTCTGGTGGGAGGGAAAGAAAACATTTCAGTTTTAATAACCTCTGTTGAAATAGGATTTTTCTCCTTAAAATTCCTCTATGGCTATCAAAAAGCCAAATCAAGACCAATTTATCTACTGTATTCAATTTGGCCTGATGTTTGCATAAATACAACAAGAATGGTAACTGACTACCTGTGCTGGAATTTCATGGTTGAACCTTAATGTGCCCCATAGGGCCAGGAAGCCAAGCCATCCAGCTGCCATCAGGCCTGCCTGCTGTATCTGCTGCGTTAGGTGAATCCCTCACCTGTAGCAACTCCACCTGAGCCCACGCTCTAGGCTTTAAGGCCCATCTCAGTAGCCCTCCTACTCGTTGCGGCCCAGAGTGTGTGGGGGTTTCGCAGGGATGCAGAGGCATCCTTATTGCTCCCCTTCTACTCTTACCAACCGCCAGTGATGGTAGGGCATGGGCCTGACGCTCTAGCGCCAGCCATCTTCAGGGCTCCCAAGCAGGATACCAGGCTTTTCCTGTGGCACCTTTTTTCGGCTTCAAGTCTTCAGAGGTCAGACAGGTTTCTTTAAAACATGATACTCCAGTCAAAGTTTTCATTAAATAAAACCACTACTGGAAACTGGTCTTATTGAATTTATGCAAAGAAATGTATTGCCATGACTTATTAAGCATTGCCAAATTTCGGAGGAATTACATAAGGAGAAAAAGCCACTGACCTGCCTTAACATCTTCTGATTTTCCTTGTAACTGTTAGATTTCTTTTATTATTTTTCCTAAGTACTTTGGCATAACTATTTACCCTCTGTTTAGGGAGGCAGAATGTAAATTATTTACTCTTTCTGACCTACTGGCCTGTATCATTTGATTAATTTCCTTTCAACATTTCTCTTCTCCTTCTTATCACATACACAACCTTTTTAAATTTCATACTTTCAAATTATCCTTTAAACCTTCTTTCTATGTCCTTAAAAAATGCATAACCATGCCTCAGACCTTCTACTCAGTAATTCCTTATTCTTAGAAACCTCAATCCTTTAATGATTACCATAAAGTAAACAGCCAGTATTTCTTAGATTACTAAAACCAGGTGCTTCCATCCTTATGCAATTTCAAGTATACTGTATTCGTCTAATTTAGTCTTGAAAGGGTTAAAGAGAACAAAACGGGGCAGAGAGAAACTTACTGAGCTTAGCAGCTTGCGGCCTTGAGTCCAGCAGATAAGTAAAAATCAACAAAACTTCTGGTCTGCTTTCCCTGCCGACGGCCCCTCTCTTTTCTGTATTAACCATTTCCTCAGCTGCTCTCCCTCCTAGATTTTCACTCAGGTACCCGTCTGACCAAAGTTTTGGAGCCACACAAAGGAGAGGAGAGGGCAGGCCCCCTCCCTCCACACTCGCACACTTTCACCAGACATTCATTCAGCAAAGGCATTTAGCTATCACAACACACAGTTTTTCTCAATCAGTAACATTTTTAAGAATAACCTTCAAAAATGCAAGACATAAGTTTTTATCATTTAAATTCAGTAAGCTTCAAGGTCCCAAGTTCTCAGCAGTTCTGGAAAATCACACCTGAGGCTGGCAAGCAGGTTTGACCCAGCCCTTGACTTTAAAATGACCATAATGCTTAAAGGAGTAGTTTGAGTCTGTCCCATAGCGTCCGTCCAGTGAGTCCACAAAATCAAACAAAAGAACACAGACACCAAACAAACAAAGACACCTAAGAACAGCCTTCCGACCCCGAGGAAGAAAAACTGAAAACGAAGCAAATGGGGGCTTTTACACCCCCCCAAATGGGGGCTCAAGGCATCCCTTGACTCCTCCTCTACCCTTGGGGCGTCCCCCAGGGCTGCAACCTGTGGTCCTCCAGGCACGTCTACCGACCACGGCTGCCAAACCGAAAGCGCGCACTCAAATCCAGACCGCTTGACAAACACAAGACAGAGACAAACAACTCGGGGTACCCCTTCTTACCTCCAAGGTCGGCTCCGCGGATGAGGGGTGGTCGTCTAATCCCGGACGAGCCCCCAAATGTGAGGCCCCCCAAGAGGGACCCTCACTCTGTCCCACAGATCGACGGCGACCCCAATCAACCGCAGGAGACGTCACTTGATGCAAAACGCAAGAGGCTTTATTCTTTATTCCAGCGCGCTGGGGCCCAACCCGTACTCACACAAGAGCAGAGGAGTTGTGCGCCCAGCAAGGAGTTTTTCAGCTAATTATATGCTAAAATCACACATCAGGGAGGAGTTGCATGCAGGAGGGTAAGAGGAGCTTGATAGGGATAAGGCACTTCTTCCTGGTGTTTTGCAGCCTGTTCCTCTCAAGGTTGATTGAAGCTGGGTTTACTCAACCCATCCTTTGTTGGGGCTATCTCCTGTAATAGCCTTGGGGAGGGCGTCATTCCCTCTGTTCCTATCTCTAGTGGGGGAAGCCTAGGGAGTTGAGATAAAACAGGCAGCTAGGCCTGGCAGCTGGGCCTGTGCAGTTTGTAACATTCTTTTATTCTTTCACCAGGAAGGGCCGAACTCCCCTGGAAAGGTAAAAAATCCAGGGATCTGAGCAGGAAAGTTTGCCAGACCTCTGAACCCAGAGGGTCGGAGGGAGACTGCATGGTAGACAGCCACGTCCCTTGGGACAGGCACAGTCCCTGACTGGGGAAAGGAGATCTGCGGGATTCCTGGCGCCGGGGGATTTGAGATCTGGGTTCTGTGATCACAGAGGACTGAGCCGAAAGGGGGCAGCCTGAAGAGCTGACCAGAGCATGCAGTGCAGGAAAGAGAAGAGCTTACAGAGACTCAGCCTTCCCTGTTTCCACGGCCGGCGTTTGTTTGTTTGTTTTCACTGAATCCTGTTCATAAGACATTTTGGATACAGACACTCACCTGTGCTGAAGAGAGGAAGAAGGTGTGGACAAGTGGAATCTGGGGAGAGACTGAGGAGAGAGGGGGGGCTGGGAGAGGTGGCAGTGAATTAAGTGCTGAGACATCCCTGGGCCCAGGATTTGGGCAGCCATTCTCTCTGGAGGGTGGGACTCCTCTACCTAGCCCCCAGGCAAGGAGCACAGCCACACCCAGATTCTACCCTGAACGAGATCAAGGATTAAAATAATCTGATCAGTCCCTGGGAGTTAACAGGGTCTGGCCTATAGAGGGATTTTCAATCCCAGCAACAACACAGAGTGGGTAATGATTAAGGAACCAGCTCTGGGCAGTGGACTTCCCCAAACCAGTTTTAAATGCAGTAGAGACGATAAACCCAAGCTACTGGACAGAGAGGCCCTATAGCCTCAGAGGCCAACCCCAAAACAAGGCCACCCAGATGCTGAGCCACAAACTGACTCTTAGCTAAATACAAATTAAGGCAGTCTGGGACACAAATACGGCCTGCTTTAAAATCCGGACTGTGGTTTACAACACGGAGGAACAGTGTGTCGCAGGGAAATTCAACACTCTCCTGAATACCTGGCAGGATTAAGGCGAGCCAGACTGACGAGTAGAAGAACCGAAGGACCTACACTACTGCAATTTTTTTTTTCTTTTTCCACCTTTTAACTAAGAAACCAATTTTTTGTTCTTCTTTTTCCATGACCTGATTTTACCCTTTTAATTACTACATTTATTATTATTATTATTTTTTTTTCAAAATATATTTTATTGAGTTTTTACAGAGAGGAAAGGAGAGAGATAGAGAGTTAGAAACATCGATGAGAGAGAAACATCGAGCAGCTGCCTCCTGCACACTCCCCACTGGGGATGTGCCCGCAACCAAGGTACATGCCCTTGACCAGAATCGAACCTGGGACCCTTCAGTCCGCAGGCCGACGCTCTATCCACTGAGCCAAACCGGTTTTGGCATACATTTTTATTTTTAACAAGTATTATTACTGCTCCCATTTTACCATTTTTTAAAGTGCCATTTTATTTTCTCTTTATTTTATTTTGGGATTAGTGTTCTCAATTCTATTTTCATCGTTCCTTTTTTTTTTTTTTTTTTTTAGGGTTTTTATTTTTTTTTTTATTTATTTTTAAATCTTTATTGTTCAGATTATTACATTTGTTCCTCTTCCCCCCCCCCATAACTCCCCTCCTCTCAGTTCCCGCCCCACCCTCCGCCCTCACTCCCCACCCACTGTCCTCATCCATAGGTGCACGATTTTTGTCCAGTCTCTTCCCGAATCTACCATACCCCTTTCCCCCCCAAGAATAGTCAGTCCATTCCCTTTCTATGTCCCTGATTCTATTATAATCACCAGTTCATTCTGTTCATCAGATTATTTATTCACTTGATTCTTAGATTCACTTGTTGATAGATGCATATTTGTTGTTCATAATTTGTATCTTTACCTTTTTCTTCCTCTTCCTCTTCTTAAAGGATACCTTTCAGCATTTCATATAATCCTGGTTTGGTGGTGATGAACTCCTTTAGCTTTTCCTTATCTGTGAAGCTCTTTATCTGACCTTCAATTCTGAATGATAGCTTTGCTGGATAAAGTAATCTTGGTTGTAGGTTCTTGGTATTCATCACTTTGAATATTTCTTGCCATTCCCTTCTGGCCTGCAAAGTTTCTGTTGAGAAATCAGCTGACAGTCGTATGGGTATTCCCTTGTAGGTAACTGGGTTTCTTTCTCTTGCTGCTTTTAAGATTCTCTCTTTATCTTTTGCTCTTGGCATTTTAATTATGATGTGTCTTGGTGTGGTCCTCTTTGGATTCCTTTTGTTTGGGGTTCTCCGCGCTTCTTGGACCTGTAAGTCCATTTCTTTCACCAGGTGGGGGAAGTTTTCTGTCATTATTTCTTCAAATAGGTTTTCAATATCTTGGTCTCTCTCATCTTCTGGCACCCCTATAATTCTGACGTTGGTACGCTTGAAGCTGTCCCAGAGGCTCCTTACACTATTCTCGCATTTTTGGATTCTTTTTTCATTTTGCTTTTCCCATTGGGTGTTTTTTGCTTCCTCACATTTCAAATCTTTGACTTGATTCTTGCTCTCCTCTGGTCTGCTGTTCGGAGTCTGTATAATATTCGTTATTTCAGTCCGTGTATGCTTAATTTCTAGTTGGTTCCCCAATATAACATCGAGGGTCTCATTAGATTTCTTGAGGATCTCACAACATTTATCGGCGGTCTCACCAGTCTTTTCGAGGGCCTTACTAAGTTTATCGGCAGCTTCTAGACAGTTCTTAAGAGACCTTAAAAGTGTGGTTCTGAACTCAATATCCTCCATTGACAGTTTTGTCCTGTTTCTTTGTCTCCGCATTTTTTATGCTTTCTTGGTACACCCCCTAGTGGTCTTTGTGTGCAGTCTTGTTGCCTTTAAGCCTTGATTGATGTCGGCAATACCAGGGGTGAGTTGACCTCCAGGCTAACTGGGTCTGCAGTGGGAGGGCTTCTGTGCTGGATCTCTAAGGCGGTGCTAATCTAGCCTTTGCCTGAGGCTATCCGGCAAATGGTTCTGCGCAGGGCTTGGGTGGGGCGGGTCCCAGGGGATCTACAGGGCTGGCCGGAGCGAGCAGTTATGGCTGCTCTCAGTTCCTTCCCCAGGGGCTCTGCCTCTCAGAGTCCCAGCAATGGCTGCAAACCTTGGAGAGAAAGCTGCCTTCGAGTTCCGACCGAAGCCAGACAGTCCCGCTTCTCCAGTTTGAGTCTGGGTCCCCAGAGACTCGCCCGGATCTGGAGCTCAGAGTCTGAAACTCCCTCCCGATTGAAAACAACAACCGCGCCCTCCGCCACCAGCCCGCTCCGCGCGCGCACTCCGCACCTGAGTATTTCACTTCAGCACTGCGCCTCCTCTGAGTCTGGGTATGATATTCTCTTTCCTCCTAGTTGTAGAATTTCCACTTAGCCAGCCTTCCTGTGGTTTTGGATGATGTCCGTTCTGTCCTTTAGTTATATCTCTGAAGTGGTTGTTCGAGGCAGCGATCTCCTGCGTTAACCTACGCCGCCATCTTGGTTTCTCCCTATTTTCATCGTTCCTTTAGCATCAATTTTCCCTACCTCAATTTTACCTCTATGCTAAAACCCTCTCCCTCACTTTTCCCCTTTTGTTGTCCTGTTTCTCTGACTCTATTCCTGCTACAGATTTTCCCTATTCCTTCTGTTTACCTCCAGTCAAAATTTCACCCTACTTATATATCCTATTTCCAATCCACTGCTCTAAATCCTTATACACATATCCCTTATCTTTCTTCACTATCCAAATTTTTTTTCCTTCTTTTATCTTTCTATTGTTTTGTAGCTCTTTGCTTGATTGTTGAGTACATTGGTTTTTTTTTGTTGTTGTTATTTGTGTGTGTGTGTGTGTGTGTGTGTGTGTGTGTCTGTGTGTCTGTGTTTTTTTAGGACTGGTTGTGAGGCTGTTTTGCTTTTTATTTTTATTTTTTTCTGCTGGCTTTTCCCCTCCCTCCACCCCCACCCCCGATTATTATTGTGCTTCTGTTTTCCCTTGCCTCTCTGGATATTATTGGTTCTTTCTAGTTTGCATTCAACTCCAGGGAGCTGTTGCTGGAATTTGTTGGGATTAGTGGCGGTTCTATAGGAGTTTTCTCCTCATATACATAGTCTCTTCCCTTCTTCTACTTCATTCTCTCTTTTCGCTCTATTTCTTTCTCTCTTTTTTTTTCTTTCTCCCTCCTTTTTCCCAATTTCATTTCTGCACTCCTTTTTTCCCCCTACTTTTCTTTTCTTTTTTCTCTTTTATCTTTTTCTCTTCTTTCTTCCTTATCCCCTAATTCTCTTAATTCGGGTGGTCACCTTTATTTGGGGTTATTAATATTTTGAATATATTTGTGTTTAGTGCCTGGTACGTGGTGCCTTGTTGTGTTGTATTTTGCCCCTTTAAATCAACGCAGCAGATCCAAGCAACATCAGCCTCCTGAGCACCACACCCTCTGTCTGAGGAACAGCAGCTGTACGTGAAGCCTCCATGCACCAGCCAGAAGAGCCACCACAGCTGTGAACAGCACCCACCAGAGGAGCTGCTGCCAACTGAGGAGAAGCTGCTACCACAACTGCCCGAGGAGCAACCACAGCCCAAGGAGCCACTGCCACCCAGGGAGCAGCCACTGAACGACTCAACGTCTAGATATGTCAGTGAGATCAAACATGGGTAGACAAAGAAACCCCCAAAGGAAAGAAAAGGATGAATCTACAGAAAAGCAGCTAAGTGATACAGAGGCATGCAAAATGACAGAAAAAGAATTCAGAATAAGGGTCCTAGAGTGCATACACCGGATGGAGGAAAAAAATCAACAACTACTGCAAGAAGCAAGAAGAAACAGATGAAAAAATCAATAACATATGCAAGAAGCTAGAAGAAACAGATGAAAAAATCAACAACTTAAGTAAGACCCAAGAAGACATGAAGAGCGATATAGCTGCAATAAAAAACACCATTGAAAGTATCAACAGTAGACTAGGAGAAGCAGAGGACCGAATTAGTGAATTAGAAGACAAGGAAGCAAAACACACCCAAAATGTACTCCAATTGGAGAAAAAAATTAAAAGACAGGAGGAGAGCCTAAGGGAGCTTTGGGACAACATGAAATGAAACAACATACAAATAATAGGGGTGCCAGAACAACAGAAAGAGGAACAAGGATTAGAAAACCTACTGGAAGAAATAATATCAGAAAACTTCCCTGAGGTGGGGAAGAAAAAAGTCACAAAAGCCCAGAGAGTCCCAAATAAGGTGAACCTGAAAAGACCCACATCAAGACACATCATAATTACAATGGCAAATGTTCAGGACAAAGAGAGAATCTTACAGGCTGCAAGAGAGAGACAGAAAGTAACATACAAGGGATTTCTCCTAAGATTATCAAATGATTTCTCAACAGAAACACATCAGGCCAGAAAAGAATGGACGGAAATTTACAAAGTGATGCAAAGCAAAGGACTGAATCCAAGAATACTTTATCCAGCAAGGCTATCATTCAAAATTGAAGGGGAAATAAGAAGCTTCACAGAAAAAAAAAAGGCTAAGGGAGTTTATCACCACCAAGCCAGCAATGCAAGAAATGCTAAAGGGACTGGTGTAAAAAGCAGAAATAAAAAGCTCAGAAAGAAAACAGCCACACACAAAAAAGAAATGGCTACAAACAAGTACCTTTCAATAATAACTTTAAACGTAAACGGACTAAATGCTCCAACCAAAAGACATCAAGTGGCTGAATGGATAAAAAAACATGACCCATACATCTGCTCTCTACAAGAGACCTACCTCATTAGAAGGGACTCACACAGACTGAAAGTGAAAGGATGGAAAAATATCTTTCAGGCTAATGGAAAGGAAAAGAAAGCTGGGGTAGCAATACTTATATAGGACAAAATAGACCTCAAAGTGAAGGCCATAACAAGAGATAACGAAGGCCACTTCATAATACTAAAGGGATCAATACAACAAGAAGATATAACCCTGGTAAACATATATGCACCCAACGCAGGAGCACCCAAATTCATAAAAAAAAAAATCCTGGAAGATATCAAAGGAGATATCAACAACAATACAGTCATAGTAGGGGACTTTAATACACCACTGACAGCACTGGATAAGTCCTCTAGACAAACAAACAGCAAAGATACAGCAATCCTAAATGAATCACTAGATCTGATGGACTTAATAGACATCTTCAGAACACTTCACCCCGAAGCCGCGGAATATACATTCTACTCAAGTGCTCATGGGACAGATTCAAAAATAGGCCACATATTGGGCCACAAGCAAAGTCTCCCCAAATTAAAGAAGATTGAAATCATACCAAGCATTTTCTCAGACCACGATGGAATAATATTAGAAATAAACTACAATAAAAACAACCCAAAATACTCAAACACTTGGAAGCTGAATAGCATGTTATTAAATACTAGGGGCCCGGTGCACGAAATTCGTGCACTGGGTGTGGGGCGGGGGGTAGTGTCCCTCAGCCCAGCCTGCCCCCTCTCACATACGGGGAGCCCTCAGGCATTGACCTCCATCACCCTCCAATCGCAGGATCGGCCCCTTGCCCAGGCCTGATGCCTCTGGCCTAGGCGTTTGGCCCGGGCAGTGGGGACCCACAGCTGCAGCTGCCCCGCAATTGTGGGCTTCACTTTAGGCCCAGGCAAGGGGCCCCTAGCTCCTGGGACTGCCAGCTTCCACCCTGCCCAGCTCCCATCACTGGCTCCACCCCTACTTCCTGCTATCACTGGCCAGGGCGGCAAAGGCACCTGATTCTCCGATCATGGCTGGGGGGCAGGGCAAAGGCAGCCCCAGGGCCACCTTTGCCCTGCCCCCCAGCTCTTGGCTCCTCCCTAGGTTTCCTATCACTGTCAGTGGCAGGGCGCTTCTTCTTGCTTTCCCTTTCGCCTCCATGCATTGTGCCTACATATGCAAATTAACCACCATCTTGTTGGCAGTTAACTGCCAATCTTAGTTGGCAGTTAACTGCCAATCTTAGTTGGCAGTTAACTGCCAATCTTAGTTGGCAGTTAACTGCCAATCTTAGTTGGCAGTTAATTTGCATATAGCCCTGACTAGCCAATGAAAAGGGTATCGTCGTATGCCAATTACCATTTTTCTCTTTTATCAGTGTAGATTGATTGGGTTACCAATGAGATCAAAGAAGAAATTAAAAACATCCTGGAAACTAATGACAATGAAAACACAACAATCCAAAACCTATGTGACACAATGAAAGCAGTCCTGAGAGGGAAGTTTATAGCTCTACAGGCCTATCTAAAAAACAAGAAAAAATGGTAGTAAATCATCTAACTCTACAACTCAGAGAATTAGAAAGAGAGCAACAAGAAAACCCCAGAGTGAGCAGAAGGAAGGAGATAATAAAGATCAGAGCAGAAATATATGACATAGAGACCAAAAAAAACAATACATAAAATCAATGAAACCAAGAGCTGGTTCTTTGAGAGGATAAACAAGATTGACAAACCTCTAGCCAGACTCACCAAGAAGCAAAGGGAGAGGACCCAAATAAACAAAATCAGAAATGATAGAGGCGAAATAACAACAGACCCCACAGAAATACAAATGATTGTTAAAAAATACTATGGACAGCTCTACTCCAACAAACTAGACAACCTGGAGGAAATGGAAAATTTCTAGAAAAATACAACATTCCAAAACTCAATCAGGAAGAATCTAAAAATCTCAACAGGCCAATAACTATGGAAGAAATTGAAGCAGTCATCAAAAAGCTTCCATCAAACAAAAGCCCAGGACCAGACGGCTTCACAGGGGAATTTTACCAAACATTCAAGGAAGAACTAAAACCTATCCTCCTCAGACTACTACAAAAAATTCAAGAGGAAGGAACACTTTCAAGCTCATACTATGAAGCCAGCATCACCCTAATACCAAAACCCGGTAAAGACAACACAATGAAAGAGAATTACAGGCCAATATCGCTCATGAACATAGATGCCAAAATCCTCAACAAAATCTTAGCAAATTGGATCCAGCAGTACATCAGAAAGATCATACACCACGACCAAGTAGGATTTATCCCAGGAATGCAAGGATGGTACAATATCCGCAAATCAATAAACGTGATACATCACATAAACAAATTGAAAGAAAAAAAACACATGGTCATATCAATTGATGCAGAAAATGCATTTGACAAAATCCAACACCCATTTTTGATAAAAACTCTCAGCAAGGCGGGAGTGGAAGGATCATACCTCAACATAATAAAAGCCATATATGACAGGCCCACAGCCAACATCATACTCAATGGACAAAAACTAACACCATTTCCACTAAGAACAGGAACAAGACAGGGATGCCCACTCTCACCACTCCTGTTCAACATAGTACTAGAAGTGTTAGCCATTGCAATTAGGCAAGAGGAAGAAATAAATGGCGTCCAAATTGGAAAAGAAGAAGTAAAACTGTCCTTATTTGCAGACGACATGATATTATACATACAAAACCCTAGAGACTCCATCAAAAAGCTACTAGACTTAATACATGAATTTGGCAATGTAGCAGGATACAAAATTAACCCCAAGAAATCTGAGGCATTTCTATACACCACTAGTGAACTTTCAGAAAGAGAGATTATAAAAACAATCCCATTTACCATCGCACCAAAAAAATTAAGCTACCTAGGAATAAACTTAACTAAAGAGGTAAAAGACCTCTACTCAGAAAACTACAGGACATTGAAAAAAGAGATAGAGGAAGACATAAACAGATGGAAGAACACACCGTGTTCATGGATTGGTAGAATCAACATCATTAAAATGTCCATAATACCCAAAGCAATCTACAGATTCAACACACTTCCCATTAAAATACCAAGGGCATACTTCACAGATCTAGAACGAACTCTCCAAAAATTCTCGTGGAATAAAAAAAGACCCCGAATAGCTGCAGCAATCCTGAGAAAGAACAAAGTAGGTGGGATCTCAATACCAGATATCAAGATGTATTACAAAGCCACTGTTCTCAAAACTGCCTGGTACTGGCACAAGAACAGGCATATAGATCAATGGAATAGAATAGAGAGCCCAGAAATCGGCCCGAACCAATATGCTCAATTAATATTTGACAAAAGAGGCAAGTACATACAATGGAGCCAGATAGTCTCTTCAATAAATGGTTTTGGGAAAATTGGACAGATATATGCAAGAAAATGAAACTAGACAACCAACTTACACCATACACAAAAATGAACTCAAAATAGATAAAGGACTTAAATGTACGACAGGAAACCATAAAAATTCTAGAAGAATCCAAAGGCAACAAAATCTCAGACATATGCCGAAGCAATTTCTTCACTGATACAGCTCCTAGGGCACTTGAAACGAAAGAGAAAATGAACAAATGGGACTACATCAAAATAAAAAGCTTCTGCACAGCAAAAGAAACCATCAACAAAACAACAAGAAAACCCACTGTGTGGGAAAACATATTTGCCAATGTCATACCTGATAAGGGCCTAATCTCCAAAATTTATAGGGAACTCATACAACTCAACAAAGGAAGATAAACAATCCAATCAAAAAATGGGCAAAGGACCTAAATAGACACCTTTCAAAAGAGGACATTCAGAAAGCCAACAGACATATGAAAACATGCTCAAAGTCACTAATCATCTGAGAGATGCAAATCAAAACAACAATGAGGTACCATCTCACACCTGTCAGAATGGCTATCATCAACAAATCAACGAACGACAAGTGCTGGAGAGGATGCGGAGAAAAAGGAACACTCGTGCACTGCTGGTGGGAATGCAGACTGGTGCAGCCACTATGGAAGACAGTATGGAGTTTCCTCAAAAAACTGAAAATGGAACTCCCATTTGACCCTGTGATCCCACTTCTAGGAATATATCCCAAGAAACCAGAAACACCAATCAGAAAGGATATATGCACCCATATGTTCATAGCAGCACAATTCACCATAGCTAAGATCTGGAAACAGCCTAAGTGCCCATCAGCAGATGAGTGGATTAGAAAACTGTGGTACATCTACACGATGGAATACTATGCTGCTGTAAAAATGAAGGAACTCCTACCATTTGCAACAGCATGGATGGAACTGGAGAGCATTATGTTAAGTGAAATAAGCCAGTCAATGAAGGAAAAATACCACATGATCTCACTCATTCATGGATAATTAAGATCATTATAAACTTTTGAACAATAATAGATACAGAGGCAGAGCTGCCTCAAACAGATTTTCAAACTGCAGCGGGAAGGCCGGGGAGGGTTGGGGGGCAGGAGGGAGGGGGATGAGAGATCAACCGAAGGACTTGTATGCATGCATATAAGCATAACCAATGGATATAAGACACTGTGGGGTAGGGGAGGCCACGGTAATGTCAAGAGGGGGGGGGAGGACACATATGTAATACCCTTTGTAATACTTTAAGCAACAACAACAACAACAAAATTTAAAAAAGAAGGAATTCTTACCATTTGCAGCAGCATGGATGGAACTGGAGAGCATTATGCTAAGTGAAATAAGCCAGTCAGTGAAAGAAAAATACCACCTGACCTCACTCATTTATGGATAATAAAGAACATTATAACATGATGAACAAAAAATAGATACAGAGGCACAGAAGTATTGAACAGGCTGTCAAATTACAGCGGGAAGGCTGGGGAGGGTTGTGGGGGAGGAGGTAAGAGATCAACTGAAGGACTTGTATGCATGCATATAAGTATAACCAATGGACGTAAGACCCTGGGGTGGTAGGGTTAGGGCATGTGCCGAGGGGGTAAAGGAGGCCGGGGGAAGGACAATAGGGAAAAAAGGAGACATATGCACTACTGTTTGTAATACTTTAAACAATAAAATAAAATTTTAAAAATTAAAATAAAAAATAAATAAATACTGATTTATTTTTGGAAAAGCAGAATAAAGTAGAAAGGAAACAGGCTAGAGTTTGGTTGGTGAAACTAATTAAGCAATTAGTAGAAGAAGAGAGCAAGCAAGGAGAAGAAAAACAAAATAAATAAATAAATTGGCTAGCAAAGAAAGAGAAAAGAGAAGGGTGCATGGCCTTGGAGTAGGGGAGAGGAAACTAGATATATGAGTAAGCCAACAGAGGCTGCTATATTAGTAAAGCATCAAAAAGCAAATAAAAAAATCAGTTTTTATCAAGGAGTAAAAAGAAAGGAGAGACAAACACTAAAGCAGGAACAGGAGAAGGGAAACAGGATGACAAAGGGAGAAGTGAGGAAGAAAAGGTTAGCAAAAAGGAAAAAGTGAGATAAAGGAAAATAATGATAAAATTAAAAATAGAATGTAGAACATTAATCAAAAAAATAAAAAAAAATAAATAATAATAATAATAAATAAAATTACGAATTTTTTCTTTCCCTTTCTTTCTTAAGTAAAGGACAAAAAATAAAAAAGTGAAGTAGTGAAGTGACATTTGCTTCAGCTGAGTTTTAATGTCCCATGGGGACTGGATTAAGACACCTCTCTACTGTTCTCTCTGGCACTTCTCAGTTTCCTGTTAGGTAGCCAGTACCTTGTTGAAGTTCCCAGCGATCTACTGCTCCTCTGTATCTGTCTCCACAGGCTTGCATTTAGGTCAGGGGGACCAATCCACCTGCTTTGTCTGCTTTGTCTGCCTGCTTTCAGTTGTATTTACACAAGCGTCTATTTCTGACAGGGGCCCTAGGTGGTGGTGTTGCTGTATTAGTTTCCCAGGCCGCTAGGAGGGGCTAGCTCTTCTTGGGGGAAATGACTATTCAGGGTTAGAGGGACCAGACTGTGGAACTTGACCGAGTCTTCCTCTCAAGTCGATGCCTTGGCCGAAACTTCCTCTGAGGGTTCTGAGGAATTGCTGAACTCCAGGCTGCCTTTCTGGGTGCAGCCTCCCACGGCTGTGGGCTTAGATCCAGAGTCCTCCACTGTCAGCAGCCCTGTGGATCCCCTCCCACAGTCAAGTGTTACTTGTGTCCCCAAGGAACACGGACTTGGTGCAGTGCAGTTTCCTTCTGACCCTCTAGTCCAGGTAGTCACACATTTCTCTCTCCAGCACAGACCCTTGATCCCACCTCTCTCCAGGCGACCGTCTTCTGTCCTTTCAGGTCATGGATTGTCTCTCCAGCTGTGATTAATTCACTAATTCTGCATGGATGTTACTCGATTTAGTTGTTTCTTCTATCTGCTCTGTGAGAAGGTGCAGGATATGTCCGCCTATTCAGCCACCATTTTGTCTCCCCGTGGACAAACTTTTTAGGAGCCCACAGCTGGGGAGGCTGGAGTCTCAGTGTTCATGGGTTCACAGCCATGGCAGCTGGTCCCTGGCTGGTGTGGTTGTAAGGTCCCGGGTGGTGTCTGAGGTCTCCCCTGGCGGAGGTGAGGCTGGGCCCCCAGTCACAGCCACTCTCCCCTTCAAGATGGCGTGGCCTCTGCGGCAGAACCAGCCACCCTGGGAGAGATTGCAGTGGTAGCAGAGGCCACCTGGGTAGGGGAGCCTGGTCCGCTAGCCCCAAACGTCCTGCAGAATATAACTGTCCCTCACTCACATACACACATGCCCCACACATGCATGTACTCCCCTTTTGTTCCCTCACTCACACTCTCTTCCTCACTGCTGTCCTCTTGGCCACCATTTTGGATTCCCCCTCCTGACCCTTGAGGAAAACATAGCTAAAATATGGTTGGATGCCCGACTGGTGTTGCTCAGTGGTTTGAGTGTCAACCTATGTACCAGGAGGTCACAGTTCGATTCCCATTCAGGGTACATACCCAAGTTTTGGGGGGCATGCAGAAGGCAGCCAATCAATGATTCTCTCTCAGCATTGATGTTTCTATCCTCCTCTCCCTTCCTTTCAAATCAATAAAAATGTATTTTAGCCGAAACCGGTTTGGCTCAGTGGATAGAGCGTCGGCTTGCGGACTGAGAGGTCCCGGGTTCGGTTCCGGTCAAGGGCATGTGCCTGGGCTGCGGGCACATCCCCAGTGGGGGATGTGCAGGAGGCAGCTGATCGACGTTTCTCTCTCATCGATGTTTCTGACTCTCTCTCTCTCTCCCTTCCTCTCTGTAAAAAATCAATAAAATATATTTTTTTAAAAAAATGTATTTTAAAATATTATGGTTGGAGAACTGGAAATTACTCGAAAGTGGCAATTCAAGGTTTGTCTTTTTCTTTTTTTCTATTATAACAGTTACTGGTTTTTATTGTCTCATGCAGAACAGCAAAAAATAATACTCTGAGAATGTTAAACAGTTTACATAGATGATTTAAGACAGATTTGACAGGCTTATTATCTTTGTGACAGTTGATTTTTCTCTCTTCTTGGAATTTGGGAGTGGCCACATGCATACCCAGTTAATGGATTTTTAAAACCCTAGGAGGTAAACACTTTTTATGTCAACAATGGGCAGAGGATAAACCCATATACTAGAACGGTGAGTCCATTGCCATGCTTCACAGAGTTCAGGAAGCAGGTGAACCAGGATAGATCTCAGGTCCACCTGACACCCACGAGCATGTGTGGGGAAAGGGTCACGTGAGTAGACACAGGGAGTGGAGTTAAATACTGCCCTGGCAGGCCGGTTAAGGCAGGTGGCAAGTCTAGATACTCCCTGCTCTCTTGCTGAGACTTCAGAAATCCTAATCACAGGCAAGGGACAGAGGTAGGCTGGAGTTCAGCCAGAGAAGGGCTTTTCCCTCTGGGCCATTGGAAACTCTGGGGAGACCACAGAGACAGCACAAAGATCCCTGAAGTCCTCACCTGCAGGAGGCCTCGCTCTACAGGACCCGGGCAAAGCCTCCCTGAACACAGTCCCACGACCCTGAAGTACTCAGGCCTAGGACAAGATATTTGGGCATTGTGTTTTGGCCTAGGATTACCAGCCTTCTACTCTGTTCTATCAGGCCATAGACATGGGTTTCCAGGTCAATTTCAAGCCATAAAGGCTTTGGATGTGCTGAATTAAATGGCAAATGCTTTCTGCTCTCCCCATCATTGCCCCTGACGCAAAAGCACAGTAGAGCCTGTGTCCACATTTAAGCATAAATCCCATGCTTGATATTCTGTCCTGGTTTTTCCCAAGTAGCTATTGGAGTGAAATGCTCAGCCTGGACTCCAAGGGAATTCAAAAGTTTCTAAGTTAATAACCCACTTCAGAGGAGGCTCCTTTGACCAGGGCTTATTCAAGAATTCACCTTGAGAATGGCCAGTGGGTAGGTCCTCCACTGCTGATTGCTAGGAGCTTGGAGCTACTATGGAATTTCCTAGCTTAATCCTTGCCTTCCTCCACTGTTTTTTCATATCCAAGCAGGACTGTATCCCCTTACCTAGGCTTGGGAACCCACTGAATCCTATATGTTTATCACCTATAGGAATTTCTCAAGTGGGCCCCCCTCTACTCAATAAAAGTAAGATGCAGGCACTCCTAATCTGGTCTCTACACCTGTTCACCTTCCCAGCCATCTATTCATAGGCACTCATAGGAAAGGTAATCTAGCATAGGAGTCAAACATGGATTTGATTCCTGGTTAGGTTACTTACTAGTTATGTGGTCTTGGGTAGTAGTTAACCCACCCTCTCTGAGCCTCACTCTGCTCAACAAAAAGAATTATGTCGGTCCATCTTGGAAGGAAAGTATAGAGGCAAAAGGTGAAGACTACACATACATGTATAACATTCACAGCAAAGTGCCTGCTACATAGAATTGTAAAGTGCTCTGTAACAAATTAGTACTATGGTGATTTGTATAGTGCTAGAGACTGGAAGGTGAGGGTGGATAAGATGTGGCCCCTGACCCCTGTGACATTACAGTTGGAGAGCTATCACATGCATACTCCCCAATGACTACAAAGAGAAAGCTTCCTCTGAACAAGACCATAATACAGGCATCGTGGGGGTTCAGGGAGAAGGAAGAGAAAGAAGCAGGGAACTCACCATATGCCTTCACTTGGCACACTACATATGTTCTCTCATTCAGTCCTAATCATATCCCTTCAGAATGTCAGGATGTTGTAAATAGTGTGTCCATTTTACATCTCAAGACAGAAGGCAGAAGTCACTGCAGGCTGGCATGGGCAAGTGATCTTCACAGAAGAGGTAGGATTTGAGCCAAGCCTGGAAAGGTGAATAGGATTCAGATAGAATGAGGGTGAATGGGGTGGGGAGAGAGACAAGATTTCATGAGAATGAGGAGGAACATCTTGCCAACAAAGCCCTGAGTAGGCTTTGCAGTGGTAGTAGAGGCCGAGTGTTTGTAATGGAAGGATCCTATGTACTGGGTCAGTGAGATAACAAGGTATTTTCCAGTTGCTCCCTAGCGACCTCCCATTACAACTCAGAGCAGCATTATTTTTGCAACTTCACTAAGGCTCAAGAAGGAAGAGTCATCGTCCCTTATCTCTCCGACAGCACTAAGAAAACAGATGGAACCAAAGTAGCCAGGAGAGCATGTCCACACAGCCATTCTACTTAACAGGCACTTAGCTGCGAACCTCACCGCTACCACTCCAATTGCTTGAGGGCATAAATCTCAGGACTGAGAATAAGTACTGCCACGGTTCCGTGGGCACTGTGTGTCCTTATCGCACTGAATCCTCACAACAATCTTGTCGGACCTCTTCTACGAGGAGGAAACTGAGGTCCAGAGAGTTCAAGTGACTTACTGAAGGCACTGCACCTAGTAAGAGGCACGGCACACCTAGGGTTTGAATCCAAGCCTAATCCAACTCCAAAACCTATGCCCTCAATGCTTGCTACAGAGCCTAGTCCCACTAGATCACAGCAGTTATTGGACCCACACAGACATTCTCAACATCTTGTATCTCTTTTCCCCATTAATGCAGCCCAGTAACACTATTTGTCTCCAGAAAACGAAGGAAAAAACTTCTAAGGCAGCAAATTATGAAAAAAATTGGTGCACTCTCATTTCCCACAACCCTAGGTGATCTTCAAACCCCCAAGCCCCAAGAGATGTCATTATTCTATCCCCAGATCTTTTCCCTAGAATGGTGTCCACACTGATTTGGCCTGTTGTCCACTACAATTATTCAGAGGGCCCCCTTTACTCTCAAAAGTGTCTGCATTAATTGGACAAGAAATTATAGGCTCACGCTACCTACAGAGAGGCAAAGAAGCCTCACACATCAGGCCTTTTGTCACTCTAACACATGTGATAGGAAATGACCTGCAGCGCCCCTGAAGGAGAGTGGGGTTTGACCTTCTGGGAGAAGTAGCCAGCCTCTTCTTGAGGAGGGAATAAGCAATAAATGAACTGGAACGCTGACCGTGAGGGGATTCCGAGTACAATCAAGTGTTTTGGGGTTGGAATGGTCCGGAACAGGGCAGAGAGATGCCTGGAAGGCAGAACCTGTAATTATTATCTAGAACGATTTTTGGTCTAAGGACAATTTTACATATCTAAAAAATTAGTAAGAGGGAGGAAGAAAATGGTGGAGGTTTAGACAGACGTGTTGGTGCCCTGTCCCGGATAAGGGCGGGCAGCTGAAACGGGTAGCATACAGCCCGAATAAGCAGAGGATATTCAGCTGAGAGACAGTCTGCAGCCAGGAAAGACAGAGAAATCCTAGATAAAGGGAAGGATTAGAGGCTGAGGCTGAAACCTCTCCAGGTGCGCCGGCACAGCCACGGAGACCATGCCATCTTGGGTGACTGTCACTGGCATCCAGAGACCAGCTACTAACCCGGCAACAACGGCTCTCAAGCAGCGCGACTACGTGAACTCAGAGGAACCCTTCTTCTCCCCACAGAAAGGTTAGACTTTCCCCAAAGGTGCGGTTTGCAGTTTAGGTTGGAGAGTGGAACACGCGCAGGGGGGTGGGGACTCTGCGCCCCACAAAGACCGCGGCCGTTGGAGCCAGCGTGACCCACGAGTGTGGAAGGGCACCCCCAGGGCTGCTGGCAGAAGGGAACGCTATAAATAAGTCCACAGTTGGACGGGACACAAACGGGCAGCCTCAGATTACGCCAGTTTGCTGGCTACTCGGTGCCAGGAGCCAGAGCGCGCGCAGATTTGGAAGGTGAAGCGTTGCGAGTTCGCACAACTTCCCAGGCTCTTAAATCTGTGCGTTTGATTGTTGAACCCAGTGCAAGGGACTACCCAGTTGGGGTCAGTCACAGAGCTTGTAAGGGAAGGCTGTTTTGGGGGAGCCTGGGAAACAGAGCGGGGAGTGACTACTGGGAAACCAGCTCTGGGCGGAGGACATTCCAAACCAGCTTCTGGTACAATAGAGAACACCTGGTCAGAGAGGTCGTATACCCTCAGAAGTCAATCCCGACGCACTGCCACCCAGAGGCAGAGCCACGAACTGACTCTTCTGTAAATACAGATAAGGGCTGTCTGGGAAACCAATACAGCCTGCCTTAAAATCAGGACTGTGGCTTACAACACGGAGGAACAGTGTATCAGAGGGAAATTCAACATTCTCCTGAATACCTGGTGTGCCAAAAAGAGGAGCAGAAGATCTGAAGCACCTTCATTACAGCCCATTTTTAATTATTTTTTTAAATTATTGTTTCACCTTTTAACTAAGAAACCATTTATTTTCTTTTTTCATCACCTGATTTTACCCTTTTAATTACTACATTTTTATTTTTAACCAGTATTATTACTGCTGCCATTTTACCATTTTTTTTAAAGTGTCATTTTATTTTCTCTTTATTTTATTTTGGGAATAAGGTTCTCCATTCTATTTTCATCGTTCCTTTAGCATCATTTTCCTCTACCTCAATTGTGCTGCTGTGCTAAAACCCTCTTCCCCACTTTTCCCCTTTTGCTGTCCTGTTTCTCTTACCCTATTCCTGCTTTAGATTTTCCCTATTCTTCATACCCCCTGTCTAAATTTCACCCTACTTATATATCCCTTTTCCAATCACCTGCTCTAAATCCTTATACACCTCTCCCTTATCTTTCTTCACTATCCAAATTTTTTATTCTCTCCTTTTCTCTATTGTTTTGTTGTTGTTTGCTCGATTGTTGAGTATATTGTTTTTTTTTCTTTTCTTTTCTTTAAGGATTGTTTGTGAGGTTGTTCTGCTTTTTCTTTTTCTTTTTATGTCTCCCATCCGCCCCCCTCCCCCCCCAGGCCAGTTATTTTTGTGCTTCTGTTTTCCCTTGCCTCACTTGATATTATTGGCTGTTTGTAGTTTGTATTCACTCCAGGGATCCGTTGCTGGAATTTGTTGTGATTAGTGGCAGTTCTATCAGAGTTTTCTCCTCATATGAATAGTCTCCTCCCCTCTTCTACTTCATTCTCTTTTTCTTCTTCTTTTTTTTCTTTTTTTTTCTCTTTTTTCTGTTTTCCTCTCTATCTTTTTCTCTTCTTTCTTCCTTATACCCCAACTCTCTTAGCTCGGGTGGCCACCTTTATTTGGGGTTATTAATACCGTAATTCATTTGTGTTCAGTGCCTGGTACGTTGTGCCTTGTTGTGTTGTATTTTGTGCCTTTAAATCAACGCAGCAGATCCAAGCAACAGGGGCCTCCTGATCTCCACACGCTCTGTCTGAGGAACAGCTGCTGTGTTTGAAGCCTCCCTCCACCAGCCAGAAGAGCCACAACAGCTGTGAACAGCACCCATCAGAAGACCCGCTACCAACAGAGGAGCAGCTGCTACCACAACCGCCCAAGGAGCAACCACAGCCCGAGGAGCCACTGCCACCTAGGGAGCAGCCACTGAATGACTCAATATCTATATATGTCAGTGAGATCAAACAAGGGTAGACAAAGAAATCCCCAAAGGAAAGAAAAGGAGGACTCACCAGAAAAGCAGCTAAGTGATACAGAGGCATACAACATGACAGAAAAAGAATTCAGAATAAGGGTCCTAGAGTGCATACACCGGATGGAGGAAAAAATAGACAACTTATCCAAGAAGCAAGAAGAAACAGATGAAAAAATCAACAACTTAAGTAAGACCCAAGAAGAAATGAAGTGCTTTATAGCTGCAATAAAGAACACCATTGAGAGTATCAACAGTACACTAGGAGAAGCGGAAGACCGAATTAGTGAATTAGAAGACAGGGAAGCAAAACACACCCAAACTGTACTTCAGTTGGAGAAAAAAATTAAAAGACAGGAGGAGAGCCTAAGGGAGCTATACGAATAATAGGGGTGCCAGAACAACAGAAAGAGGAACAAGGATTAGAAAACCTACTGGAAGAAATAATATCAGAAAACTTCCCTGAGGTGGGGAAGAAAAAAGTCACACAAGCCCAGAGAGTCCCAAGCAAGGTGAACCCGAAAAGACCCACACCAAGACACATCATAATTACCATGGCAAATATTCAGGACAAAGAGAGAATCTTACAGGCTGCAAGAGAGAGACGGAAAGTTACATACAAGGGATCTCCCATTAGATTATCAAATGATTACTCAACAGAAACACATCAGGCCAGAAAAGAATGGACGGAAATTTACAAAGTGATGCAAAGCAAAGGACTGAATCCAAGAATACTCTATCCAGCAAGACTATCATTCAAAATTGAAGGGGAAATAAGAAGCTTCACAGAAAAAAAAAAAGGCTAAGGGAGTTTATCACCACCAAGCCAGCAATGCAAGAAATGCTAAAGGGACTGGTGTAAAAAGAAGAAATAAAAATCCCAGAAAGAAAACAGCCACACACAAAAAAGAAATGGCTACAAACAAGTACCTTTCAATAATAACTTTAAATGTAAACGGGCTAAATGCTCCAACCAAAAGATATCGAGTGGCTGAATGGATAAAAAATCATGACCCATACATTTGCTGTCTACAAGAGACCCACCTCATTAGAAAGGACTCACACAGACTGAAAGTGAAGGGATGGAAAAATATCTTTCAGGCTAATGGAAAAGAAAAGAAATCTGGGGTAGCAATACTTATATCGGACAAAATAGACCTCAAAGTGAAGGCCATAACAAGAGATACGGAAGGCCACTCATAATACTAAAGGGATCAATACAACAAGAAGATATAACCCTGATAAACATATATGCACCCAATAAAGGAGCACCCAAATACATAAAAAATCTCCTGGAAGATATCAAAGGAGAGATCGACAACAATACAATCATAGTAGGGGACTTTAATACACCACGGTCATCACTGGATAAATCCTCTAGACAAACAATCAGCAAAGAAACAGCAATCCTAAATGACTCACTAGATCAGATGGACTTAATTGACATCTTCAGAACACTTCATCCCACAGCCACGGAATATACATTCTTCTCAAGTGCTCATAGGACAGATTCAAAAATAGACCACATATTGGGTCACAAACAAAGTCTCCCTAAATTCAAGAAGATTGAAATCATACCAAGCATCTTCTCAGACCACGATGGCATAATATTAGAAATAAACTACAATAAAAACAACCCAAAATACTCAAACACTTGGAAGCTGAAAAGCATGTTATTAAATATTGATTGGGTTACCAATGAGATCAAAGAAGAAATTAAAAACATCCTGGAAACTAATGACAATGAAAACACAACAATCCAAAACCTATGGGACACAACGAAAGCAGTCCTGAGAGGGAAGTTTATAGCTCTACAGGCCTATCTCAAAAAACAAGAAAAAATGGTAGTAAATCATCTAACTCTACAACTCAAAGAATTAGAAAGAGAGCAACAAAGAAACCCCAGAGTGAGCAGAAGGAAGGAGATAATAAAGATTAGAGCAGAAATAAATGACATAGGGACCAAAAAAATAATACAGAAAATCAATGAAACCAAGAGCTGGTTCTTTGAAAGGATAAACAAGATTGACAAACCTCTAGCCATGCTCACAAAGAAACAAAGAGAGAGGACCCAAATAAACAAAATCAGAAATGATAGAGGCGAAATAACAACAGACTCCGCAGAAATACAAATGATTGTTAAAAAATACTATGGACAGCTCTACTCCAACAAAGTAGACAACCTGGAGGAAATGGACAAATTCCTAGAAAAATACAACATTCCAAAACTCAATCAGGAAGAATCTAAAAATCTCAACAGGCCAATAACTATGGAAGAAATTGAAGCAGTCATCAAAAAGCTTCCATCAAACAAAAGCCCAGGACCAGACGGCTTCACAGGGGAATTTTACCAAACATTCAAGGAAGAACTAAAACCTATCCTCCTCAGACTACTACAAAAAATTCAAGAGGAAGGAACACTTCCAAGCTCATACTATGAAGCCAGCATCACCCTAATACCAAAACCCGGTAAAGACAACACAATGAAAGAGAATTACAGGCCAATATCGCTCATGAACATAGATGCCAAAATCCTCAACAAAATCTTAGCAAATCGGATCCAGCAGTACATCAGAAAGATCATACACCATGACCAAGTAGGATTCATCCCAGGAATGCAAGGATGGTACAATATCCGCAAATCAATAAACGTGATACATCACATAAACAAATTGAAAGAAAAAAACCACATGGTCATATCAATTGATGCAGAAAATGCATTTGACAAAATCCAACACCCATTTTTGATAAAAACTCTCAGCAAGGCGGGAGTGGAAGGATCATACCTCAACATAATAAAAGCCATATATGACAGGCCCACAGCCAACATCATACTCAATGGACAAAAACTAACACCATTTCCCCAAGAACAGGAAAAAGACAGGGATGCCCGCTCTCACCACTCCTGTTCAACATAGTACTGGAAGTGTTAGCCATTGCAATTAGGCAAGAGGAAGAAATAAAAGGCATCCAAATTGGAAAAGAGGAAGTAAAACTGTCCTTATTTGCAGACGACATGATATTATACATACAAAACCCTAGAGACTCCATCAAAAAACTACTAGACTTAATACATGAATTTGGCAATGTAGCAGGATACAAAATTAACCCCAAGAAATCTGAGGCATTTCTATACACCAATAGTGAACTTTCAGAAAGAGAGATTACAAAAACAATCCCATTTACCATCGCACCAAAAAAATTAAGCTACCTAGGAATAAACTTAACTAAAGAGGTAAAAGACCTCTACTCAGAAAACTACAGGACATTGAAAAAAGAGATAGAGGAAGACATAAACAAATGGAAGAACATTCCGTGTTCATGGATTGGTAGGATCAACATCATTAAAGTGTCCATACTACCCAAAGCAATCTATAAATTCAACGCACTCCCCATTAAGACACCAACGGTATACTTCACAGATCTAGAACGAACTCTCCAAAAATTCATCTGGAATAAAAAAAGACCCCGAATAGCTGCAGCAATCCTGAGAAAGAACAAAGTAGGTGGGACCTCAATACCAGATATGAAGCTGTATTACAAAGCCACTGTTCTCAAAACTGCCTGGTACTGGCACAAGAACAGGCATATAGATCAATGGAATAGAATAGAGAGCCCAGAAATCGGCCCGAACCAATGTGCTCAGTTAATATTTGACAAAGGAGGCAAGAACATACAATGGAGCCAGGATAGTCTCTTCAATAAATGGTGTTGGGAAAATTGGAAAGATACATGCAAGAAAATGAAACTAGACCACCAACATACACCATACACAAAAATAAACTCAAAATAGATAAAGGACTTAAATGTACGACAGGAAACCATAAAAATTCTAGAAGAATCCAAAGGCAACAAAATCTCAGACATATGCCGAAGCAATTTCTTCACTGATACAGCTCCTAGGGCACTTGAAACGAAAGAGAAAATGAACAAATGGGACTACATCAAAATAAAAAGCTTCTGCACAGCAAAAGAAACCATCAACAAAACAACAAGAAAACCCACTGTGTGGGAAAACATATTTGCCAATGTCATATCTGATAAGGGCCTAATCTCCAAAATTTATAGGGAACTCATACAACTTAACAAAAGGAAGATAAACAATCCAATCAAAAAATGGGCAAAGGACATAAATAGACACCTTTCAAAAGAGGACATTCAGAAAGCCAAGAGACATATGAAAACATGCTCAAAGTCACTAATCATCTGAGAGATGCAAATCAAAACAACAATGAGGTACCATCTCACACCTGTCAGACTGGCTATCATCAACAAATCAACAAACGACAAGTGCTGGAGAGGATGTGGAGAAAAAGGAACACTGGTGCACTGCTGGTGGGAATGCAGACTGGTGCAGCCACTATGGAAGACAGTATGGAGTTTCCTCAAGAAACTGAAAATGGAACTCCCATTTGACCCTGTGATCCCACTTCTAGGAATATATCCCAAGAAACCAGAAACACCAATCAGAAAGGATATATGCACCCATATGTTCATAGCAGCACAATTCACCATAGCTAAGATCTGGAAACAGCCTAAGTGCCCATCAGTAGATGAATGGATTAGAAAACTGTGGTACATCTACACGATGGAATACTATGCTGCTCTAAAAAGGAAGGAACTCTTACCATTTGCAACGGCATGGATGGAACTGGAGAGCATTATGCTAAGTGAAATAAGCCAGTCAATGAAGGAAAAATACCACATGATCTCACTCATTCATGGATAATAGAGACCATTATAAACTTTTGAACAATAATAGATACAGAGGCAGAGCTGCCTCAAACAGATTGTCAAACTGCAGCAGGAAGGCCGGGGAGGGTGGGGGTGCAGGAGGTAGAGGGGTAAGAGATCAACCAAAGGACTTGTATGCATGCATATAAGCATAACCAATGGACATAAGACATCGGGAGATAGGGGAGTCTAGGGGACTGTCTAGGGCGGGGGGAAAAAATGGACACATATGTAATACCCTTTGTAATACTTTAAGCAATAAAAAAAAAATTTAAAAAAATGTAATCTATCTCAAAAAAAAAAAAAAGAATCCAGAGGGAAGGAGGCTATAGGATTGTCAATAAAATGGAGAAAATTTAAAAAAAAAAAAGAATAAAATTATGAAAAGGAAAGTGAGAAAACAATCCCATTTATCTACACTAATAAAAGACAAACATGCAAATGAACCGTACCTTTGCTATGCCTTAAGCCACGCCCACCTGCCAATCAGAGCAACTATATGCAAATTAACCCAACCAAGCTGGTGGCCAGCAGCCATGGAGCTGGAGCAAGCAGGAGGCTTGGTTGCCCCAGTGATGGAGGAAGCCAAGCTTCCTGCCTGCCGTAGCCGGCTCTGAGATCCACTCAAGGCAACAAAGTTTCAATTATAGAAGATAAATAAACTCCAGATACTTGCTTTAAGCCGGCCATGGCCACGGAGCTGGAGCGAGCAGGAGGTTTGTGTTGCCCCTGGCGATGGAGGAAGCCAAGCTTCCCGCCCCACCCTGACTGGCTCTGAGCTCCACTCAAGGCTACAAAGTTTCAATTATAGAAGGTAAATAAATCCCAGAATAAAAAAACAAAAAGAAAAAAAGGAGTGACTGGGAGCTTCCATCACCGGGGGTTTGGTCGGCCTGAAAATGGCCCTCAGCCCCTCACCCAGACTGGCCAGGCACCCCAGTGGGGACCCCAACCCTAAAGAGGGTGTGGCCAGCCTGCAAACACCCATCAGCCCCTCACCCAAGCTGGCCAGGCAGCCCAGCGGGACCCCCACCCTAATCCGAGACACCTTTCAGGGCAAACCATCCAGCCCCCATCCGTGCACCAGGCCTCTATCCTATATACTAAAAGGGTAATATGCAAATTGACCCTAACAGCAGAGCGACTGGGAATGACTGGTAACTATGACAAACACTGAGCACCAGTGGGCAGACACTCAATGCAGGAGCTGTCCCCTGGTGTTCAGTGCACTCCCACAGGGGGAGCTCTGCTCAGCCACAAGCCAGGCTGATGGCTGCCAGTACAGCAGTGGTGGCAGGAGCCTCTCCCGCCTCCTCAGCAGCACTAAGGATGTCCGACTGCAGCTTAGGTCTGCTCCCTGCTGGTAAGTGGACATCCCCCTAAGGCTGCCGGACTGCCAAAGGGATGTCTGACTGCTAGCTTGGGCCCAATCCCCCAGGGAGCGGGCCTAAGCCAGCAGGTGGACATCCTCCGAAGGGTCCCAGACTGCAGTAGGGCATAGGCTGGGCTGAGGGACCCCCCCCCCCCCGTGTGCACAATTTTTTGTGCACCAGGCCTCTAGTAATTGTATAAAGAATAAGGTACCCAGAAATAAATTTAATCAAGGTAAAAGACTTGTACTCATAGAATTAAAAGAGTGAGGAAGAAATTGAAGAACATGCAAGTAAAGGTAAGCACATACCATTCCTATGGATAGCAAGAGTTAACATCATTAAAATGTTAATATTACACAAAGCAAGATATAGATTCAATGCAATTCCTATTTATAATACCAATGGTATATTTCACAGAACTAGAACAATAATAATTCAAAAATTTATATAGAACCACAAAAGACACCAAATAGCCACAGAAATCCTGAGAAAGAAGAACAAAATTGGAGGTATCACCTTCCCTAATATGAAACCATATTATAAAGCTATAATAGTCAAAAGAGCATGTTACTGGCATAAAAACACACATATAGATCAATGGAACAGAATTGAGAGCCCAGAAATAAACCCACATGTTTATAGTCAATTAATATTTGACAAAGGAGGCAAGAACATAAAATGGGGTAAAGACAGTCTATTCAATAAATGTTATTGAAAAAAATAAAACTAGAAAACCTTCTTACCCATATACAAGAATAACCTGAAAGCAAATTAAAGATTTAAATGTAAGACTCAAAACCATAAAAAGTCCTAGAAGAAAACGTATGCAGTAAAATCTCAGACATTTCTCTAAGCAATATTTTTCTATAGATCTCTTCAGATAAAGGGGGGGGGAAGAAAAATAAACAAATGAGAATATATTAAACTATAATTTTTTGCACAGCAAAGGAAACCATCAACAAAATGAAAAGACAACATACTGAATGGAAGAATATATTTGCAAATGAGCTCATACACCTCAACACCAAAAACAAAACAAACAAACAAAACACCCACAATCCAACCCTAGCCGGTTTGGCCAGTGGATAGAGCATCAGCCCACACACTGAAGGGTCCCAAGTTCTATTCTGGTCAAGGCCATATACCTTGGATGCAGGCTCAATCCCTGTCCCTGGTTGGGACATGTGAGGAAGGCAACCAATTGATGTGTCTCTCTCACATCGATATTTCTCTCTCTGTGTCTCTCCCCCTCCTTTTAACTCTCTCTAAAAAATCAATGGAAAAAAATATCATTGGGTGAGGAGTAACAACAACAACAATAATCCCAGTTAAAATATGTGCAGAGGACCTGAATAAACACTTCTCTAAAGATGGTAAATAGACAGATGAAAAGATGCTCAACATCACTAACCATCAGGGAAATGCAAATTAAAACCATGAGAGGAGGAATCAAGAGGGCAGTGTAGGTAAACGCCTGTACTTGCAGCCTTCCACAACCACATCAAAATTACATCTAAAATACAGAACAACCATAATCCAGAACCACTGGAAAGCTGACTGAATGTAAGTCCCACAACTAGAGAAGTAAATAAGAAAGAACACTGAGAGTGATAGGAGGTGTGGAGGAAAGGCTGGTCCTACACCCATGTATGCCACTTTTTTATCATTAGGGAGACCATCTCTATGGAGGCTGCCCAGCCCATGAAAAGCAAGGGGTCCCAGCTCCACACCAGCAGCCCGGCCCAGGGTCCCAGAGCTGAGAAAAGATGTTCCCATTACTACGGGCTGTAAAAACCAGTGTGGTTTGGGGCTCAATGACACAGAGGCTGCTGGAGACCCAGCTGTTCCTCTTAAAAGGTTGGCACCACAAACTGAACTTACAAGGTCCTGCTTCTCAGAGCTCCAGCACCAGAGCAAGGCTCTGGGGGACACAGATGAGGAGGGACTGAGTTGTCTGGCATCGAGGTAGGAACTAGGGGGCAGTTTCTCCCAGATGGAGGTGCTTGCAGGGATCATTGTTTCTATGCTGGGACCTCCCCATCACAGGGCTGAATGGCAGCCATTTCTGTTAACTCCGCCCTGGTGATTCCCTAACACCCTGCCTCATCCAATTTACAACCACACCCAAGCTGCATGCAGCAGCTTTTGCATAGGAATGTTCTGTCCTTGATCATGCTAAAATCTCTCAAACAAGCTTCAGCTGGGTCAGGGATCTCCAAACATATCAATAAAAGGCCCAAGACCTGGCACCAGCACCAGCCTGTCTTGCTTCATAGCTGGGCCTCCTCTGAGCACTTCCAAACCCGATACAAAGAGGAAAAACCTGAAGATCTCTCTGTAGCTCCTGCTGGGTGGCCCCAGGAAGCTGCTAACTTTGCACCTCTTTAGAGACCCAAGAACAAATGTACCCTGTGGTCAGGGTTAGACCATACCAGATTACAACTCTACACATCCGTAAGTGAGATACTCAAGGGGCAGACTCTGAGCACCAAAGCCCCATGAAGCAAGTCCTGCTCCATAGGAGTGTCTCTTGCATAGCAGCTCTTCCACTGTAATCACAGCTGGTCCTCACAGCCAATTGGCCTGGAGGTCAATTCCTCCCAATGACACCAACAGCAATCAAGTATCAACTACAACAAGACTGTGTTTAAAGCCCATAAAGGGGTGCACCTGGAGTTTCCAGTTCAGGACCTACTATACAAGGCCACTCTACCAACTCAATGAGACATAGCAGCTCTAGCCAATACATAGAAACAAACACAGGGAAACAACCAAAATCCGGAGACAAAGAAACATGTCACAAATGAAAGAAATGAAAGAAAGCAAACTACTGAAAAAGCAGACTCTGGCGCACATCTTGGTCCTTTCGAAAGGCACCTAGCCCCAGCAGAGGGAGATGCAAGCTGTGGATTGCTGATAACTCCAAAAATGTACTCAGGGCCAGTCACAACAGTGTCTGACATTGTGCTGCACTAGATATTGGGATTCGTAATAGGTCTACCTAATACAGGGAGACAAACCCAAACAGGTGGCCAAAATGGGGAGACTTAAAACAAGTCACAAGTGAAAGAACAAGAGAATTCTACAGAAGAGGAGCTAAATAAAACGGAGAGAAGAAATTAATCTGATATAGAGTTCAGAATAATGATGGTAAAAATTCTCAACAGTATGAGAAAAGATATAATAACTATGAAGAATGACATAGCACTATTAAAAAACAAAGTGAAATGAATACACAGCAGATTAGGGGAAGCCAAGGATCGATAAGTGAATTAGAAGACAGGGTAGAAAAAGTCATTCAATCAGAGATCCAAAAAGAAAAAAAAATTAAAAACGTGAGGACAGCTTAAGGGAGCTGTGGGACAACATGAAAGGTAACAATATTCTCATAAAAGAGTAGCAGAAGGGGAAGAAAGTGAACAAGGGATAGAGAACATATTTGAAGAAATATTTGCAGAAAACTTCCCTAACTTGGTGAAGGAAAAAGTTACATAGTTCAGGAGGCACAGAGTCCCGAGCACGAAGAACCTACACAGCCCCACACCCAGAAAATTATAATTAAAATGCCAACAATTAAAGACAGAGGATTTTTTGCCTCCTTTTTAAAAATTTTAATTAAATCTTTATTGTTCAGATTATTACAGTTGTTCCTCATTTTTCCCCCCATAGCTTCCCTCCGCCCGGTTCCCATCCCTCCCTCTGCCCTTACCCCCTGCCCCACTGTCCTCATCCATAGGTGTACGATTTTTGTCCAGTCTCTTCCCACACCCCCCACACCCCTTTCCCCCAGAGAATTGTCAGTCCACTCCCTTTCTGTGTCCCTAATTCTATTATATTCCCCAGTTTATTCTGTTCATCAGATTATTTATTCACTTGATTTTTAGATTCACTTGTTGATAGATATGTATTTGTTGTTCATAATTTTTATCTTTACCTTTTTCTCCTTCTTCCTCTTCTTAAAGGATACCTTTCAGCATTTCATCTAATACTGGTTTGGTGGTGATGAACTCCTTTAGCTTTTTCTTATCTGTGAAGCTCTTTACCTGACCTTCAATTCTGAATGATAGCTTTGCTGGGTAAAGTAATATTGGTTGCAGGTTCTTGTTATTCGTCAGTTTGAATATTTCTTGCCACTCCCTTCTGGCTTGCATAATTTCTATTGAGAAATCAGCTGACAGTTGTATGGGTACTCCCTTGTAGGTAACTAACAGTTTTTCTCTTGCTGCTTTTAAGATTCTCGACAAAGAGAGGATCTTAAAGGCAGCAAGAGAAAAGCAATTTGTTACCTACAAAGGAGCTCCCGTAAGTATGTCAGCTGATTTCTCTTGAGAAACTCTACAGGCCAGAAAGGAACGGAATGAAGTATTCAAGGTAATGAAAAGCAAGAATCTGAAACCAAGATTACTATATCCATAAAAGCTATCATTCAAAATAGATGGTGAAATGAAGAGCTTCCCAGGGAAAAAAAAAAAAAAGGCTAAAGGAGATTATTACTATCAAACCAGAACTGAAGGAAATGCTAAAGCTATTACTGTAATGAAAAGAAATAGAGACAATTATAGACCTAAAGAATTAAACTGGCAATATCAATAATAACCTTAAATGTAAATGGATTAAATGCTCCAATCAAAATATATAGGGTAACTGAATGGATACAAAATCATGAACCAACTATATGCTGTCTACAAGAGACCCACCTCAGAACAAAAGACTCACACAGGATGAGAGTGAAGGGATGGAAAAAAATTTTCCATGCAAATGGAAACCAAACAAAAGCTGGGGTAGCAATATTCATATCTGACAAAGTAGACTTCAAATGGCCATCATAAGAGACAATAAAGTTCACTACATAATACTAAATGAATCAATCCAACAAGTGGATATAACCCTGGTGAACATATATGAACACAATATAGAAGCACCTAAATGTATATTTTTAATAAAAACTTCTAGAGGACTTTAAGGGAGAGATCAACAGCAATACAGTTATAGTAAGGGACTTTAACACCCACTGACTTCACTGGATAGATCTTCCAGACCAAAAATAATAATAATAATAATGATTAACAAGAAAACAGAGACTCTAAATGACACACTGGATCAGATGGATTTGATATTTATAGAAGAGTTCACCCAGAAGGTGCAGAATATACATTCTTCTCTCAAGAGCACATGGGTCATTCTCAAAGATAGATCATATATTAGGACACAAAACCAGTCTATAGCAGTTCAAGAATATTGAAATCATAGCAAGCATCTTCTCAGATTACAATGGAATTAAATTAGAAATCAACAGTAGTAAAAAAAAAAAACCCTCAAAAACATTCAAACACATGGAAGAGGCAAAATAGCATGTTATTAAACAACTACAGGCCCGGTGCACAAAAATTTGTGCACTCGGGGCGGGGGGAGTTGGGGCGAGGTTCCTCAGCCTGGCCTGTGCCCTCTCACAGTCTGGGACCCCTCGGGGGATGACCATCTGCTGGCTGAGGCCTGCTCCCCAGGGGATTGGGTCTAAGATGGCAATCAGACATCCCTCTGGCAGCCCAGCAGCCGTCAGGGGATGTCCACTTGCCAGCGGGGAGCAGACCTAAGCTGCAGTCAGACATCCTTAGCGCTGCTGAGGAGGCAGGAGAGGCTTCCACCACCACCACTGTACTGGCAACCATCAGCCTCACTTGTGGCTGAGCAGAGCTCCTCCATGTGGGAGCTCACTGACCACCAGAGGACAGCTCCTGCGTCTGCCCCCTGGTGGTCAGTGTGTGTCATAGTGACCAGTCATTTCCAGTCGTTCTGCTGTTAGGGTCAGTTTGCATATTACCCTTTTACTACATAGGATAGAGGCCTGGTGCACGGGTGGGTGCTGGATGGTTTGCCCTGAAGGGTGTCCCGGATCAGGATGGGGGTCCCGCTTGGGTGCCTGGCCAGCCTGGATGAGGGGCTGATGGCTTTTTTTCAGGCTGCCCGCACCACCTTCAGGGTGGGGGTTCCCACTGGGGTGCCTGGCCAGCCTGGATGAGGGGATGATGGCTATTTTCAGGCTTCCCACACCCCCTTCAGGGTGGGGGTCCCCACTGGGGTGCCTGGCCAGTCTGGATGAGGGGCTGAGGGCTGTTTTCAGGTGGGCCAAGCCTGAAACTGAAGCTCCCAGTCTCTCCTTTTTTTCTTTTTTCTTTTTTATTCTGGGATTTATTTACCTTCTTTAATTGAAACTTTGTTGCGGCTCCAGCTCCAAGTCCAGCTGGCTGAAAGCAGGTATCTGAGTTTGTTTGGCTTCTATAATTGAAACATTGTTGCTAAGAGTGCAGCTCAGAGCCCAGCTGCGGCAGGCGGGGAACCTTGGCTTCCTCCATTGCCGGGGCATCCAAGCCTCATGTTCGCTTCAGCTGCCTGGCTGCCGGCCTCCATCTTGGTTGGCAGTTAATTTGCATATCACCCTGATTAGCCAATGGGAAGCGTAGCAAGGTATGGTTAATTACCATGTTTGTCTATTATTAGATAGGACCAGTAGCCCGGTGCAGGAAATTCGTGCACTGGGGTGGGGGGTGGGGGAAAGGGGCCCCTCAGTCTGGCCTTCACCCTCTGCAATCTGAGACCCCTCAGGGAATGTCCAACTACCTGTTTGTGCCCACACTTTTAACAGATAACAGCTCCATTGTTGTTTCTTTCTTATGCTTAAAACCATTGGAATTAGCAGGTATTCAAAGTGTGTATACATTTTAGGGGGAAATCCTGTATATCTCTAGTCAGCGGTGAAAGTAACCAACAGCATATTTGGAACCCCCAGACAGGGAACCTCACCCACTCCCCACATGTCTCCCCACTTCACTTTCTACCTTCGTGGGCAGCAGGAGAATCAATGTTTTCTCTCATTAATTTGGAAAAGCACATCCTGTCACCCGCTGCCTGGCAGGAGTGCGCTAGGCCCCAAGCAAGCGAGGCTCAGTCAGGGCAGCCTTCGCTCATGGGTGCTGGCACCCAAAGTGCACATTCCTCCTCTACAGTCACCCTGATTATCCCACTGTTTCACTGAGAGGACGGAATTCCTCTCCGCCTCTGGGTTCTTGATCTTGAACACTGACCGAAGGCACCTCAGTGAGGGCTGCCCGCGCCCACCAGGTGTGTCTGTCTGCACCTGCTCCTGCCTCAGCACCTGCATTAACCCCCCAGAGGTGATCACATAGCTGCACTGGCCTCCGTGGGAACAGGGCATCACCACTCCGCCCTCTCACTGTCATCTCACAGTCGCCTACCCTCAGCACCCAGAACACCCAGACACTCTCCAAAGGACGTGAGCACATTAGAGGGGATGTGTGCACATCCTGTGGGGGTGTTAGGCATGCCGGGTTGATGGAAGTGTGGTGGAGAGGCAGCAGGAACTTGTGCACGCCTTGATTTGCAACTGTTGCAAGCGTGGGAGGGTGACAGTGTGCTGGGGGATGTTCGCATGCCAGGGGGGGATGTGCACACCAGAGGCCTCTAGCTTTGCAGATCTGCAAACCCCCATGGTGCGGCCAGGAGGACGTCAGTCTGGCCCACCACGGTGGCTGTCCCTGTGATCCTGCACCTTCTGGGCCAGGGGGCGGATCTTGCGCAGCCACTCCTGGGCGCTGATGGCCTGCAGGCGCTACTTCAGCTCAGCCTGCAAGCTCCGCTTGGCACACTCACAGCTGTCACCACCGCCATGTGGGGAGTACAGGCCGCCCTCCACCGGCCTGCCTCCCCTGTCCAGAGGCTCTCTGCGCTGCTCACCTGCCCAGAGTGACTGGGGCTGGGCAGAAGCCAGGCATCCTGCCCTGCCCAACCCCAGCCAATCCGCCCCTGTGCGAGCTGCCGCCCCACCGGGAAGGGTAACAGATCCAGGTCCCAGGACCGTGGACAGCCTCAAGTGCTGCCCCCCACCTGGCAGGGTCACAGAAAGGGGTCCGGACCGTGGACAGCCTCAAGCACTGCCCTCCACCTGGCAGGGTCACAGATCTGGGTCCCAGACTGCAGACAGCCTCAAGTGTTGCCCCCTGCCCGGCAGGGTCACAGACCTGGGTCCCGGACCGCGGACAGCCTTGCCCGCTGCCGCCTGCCTTCAGTATGCAAATTAGCCGCCATCTTGTTGCTTCAGGGTGGGGGTCCCAACTCAGTTGCCTGGCCAGCCTGGATGAGGGGATGATGGCTGTTTGCAGCTGTTCACACCCCCTTCAGGGTGGGGGTCCCCACTGGGGTGCCTGGCCAGTCTGGGTGAGGGGCTGAGGGCCGTTTTCAGGCTGGCGGGCTACTGAAGCTCCCAACCTCTCCTTTTTTTTTTTATTCTGGAATTTATTTACCTTCTATGGCTGTCACTGGAGCTGAGAACCAGCCTTAGCTCTGAGGCTCGGCTCCAGCTTTGAGACCTCGGCTGCTGAAAGCAGGGATCTGGGTTTGTTTGGGTTCTATAATTGTAACAATGATGCAGTCCTGCTGGCTGAAGCCCAGATGGCTGAAAGCAGGTTTCTGGAGTTTGTTTAGGTTCTATAATTGCAACATAGTTGCTTAGACTGCAGCTCAGAGGCCGGCAGCGGCAGGCGAGGAACTTTGGCTTCCTCCATCACTGGAACAAGCAAGCCTCCTGTTCGCTTCAGCTGCGTGGCTGCCGGCTGCCATCTTGGTTGGCAGTTAATTTGCATATCCTGCTGATTAGCCAATTGGAAGGGTGTCGGGGTTATGGTCAATTTGCATGTTTCTCTTTTATTAGATAGGATGAATGGGGTATCGATGAGATCAGGAAAGAAATAAAAACTCCCTGGTAAGAAATGAACAAAAAACAACTCCAAATCTATGGGACACAGCAAAAGCAGTTTTGAACTTCCAGAGGGAAGTTCATACCACCACAGGCCTACCTAAAAAAAAAAAAAAAAATTAATAATAAACTAGTTAACTTTACAACTTGGGCTGGTTCTTTGAAAAGATAAACAAGATTGATAAAACATTAGCCAGACTCATTAAGAAACAAAGAGAGAAGACCCAAATAAATAAAATCAGAATTGAAATTGGAGAAGTAATAATTGACACCACAGAAATACAAAGAATTGTAAGAAAATACTATGAACAACTATAGGCCAAAAAGCTGGACAATGCGGATGAAATGGACAAATTCCTAAAAAAACACAATTTTCCAAAACTGAATCAGGACAAATCAGAAAACCTGAACAAGATAATAACAACTGATGAAATAGAAGCAGTTAATCAAAAAAATCCCAGCAAACAAAAGCCCTGGTCTTGGAGGCTTCTCAGGAGAGTTTTACTAAACCTTCAAGGAACAACTGACACATATCCTCCTCAAACTATTCCAAAAAATCTAAGAGGAAGGAACATTTTCCACCACTTTTTATGAGGCCAGCATTATCCTAATTATAAAATCAGATAAAGATATTACAAAGAAAGAGAATTACAGGCCAATATCCCTGATGAACAAAGATGCTAAGATCCTCAACAAAATCTTAACAAATCAGATCCAGCAATATATTAAAAAGATCATACACATGACCAAAGTAAGATTTATTCCAGGGATGCAAGAGTGGTACAATATTTGCAAATCAATTAATGTGATAGGTCACATAAACAGAATGCAAGACAAAAATCACATGATCTTATCAATTGATGCAGAATAAACATTTGACAAAATCCAACACCCTTTTTGATAAAAACTCTCAGCAAAGTGGGAATGGAGGGATCATACCTCAATATAATAAAGGCCATATGTGACAAACCTACAGCAAACATTATACTCAATGGGCAAAAACTAAAACCACTTCCCCTAAAAACAGGAGCAAGACAGGGATGTCTGCTTTTACCACTCCTGTTCGACATAGTACTGAAAGTGCTAGTCACAGTGATCAGACAAGAAGAAATAAAAGACATCCAAATTGGAAAGGAGGAAGTAAAACTGTCATTATTCGCAGATGACATGATACTGTACATAGAATGCCCCAAAGACCTCACCAAAAAACTACTAGATTTAAAAAATTAATTCAGCAATGGAGCAGGATACAAAATAAACATCCAGAAATCAATGGCATTTTTATACACCATTAATGAATTCTCAGAAAAAGAAATTAAACAATCCCATTTGCCATTGCAAGAAAAAAAATTAAGATATTTAGTAATAAACTTAACGAAGGAGGTAAAAGACCTGAACTTGCAAAACTACAAGATGTTGAAAAAGAGAGCCAGAGGGTGATCTAAAAGAGTGGAAAAATATACCGTGTTCATGTATTGGTAGAATCAACATCATTAAAATGTCCATACTACCCAAAGCAATGTACAGATTCAATGCAATCCCTATTAAAATACCAATGGCATATTTCACAGTTCTAGAACAAATACTCCAAAAATCCATATGGAACCAAAAAATACCCCAAATATTCACCCCAGTCTTGAGAAAGAAGAACAAAGTTGGAGGGATCACAATACCATATATCAAGTTATCTTACAAAGCCACTGTAATCAAAAGAGCCTGGTACTGTTACAAGAGCAGGCATATAGATCAATGGAACAGAACAGAGACCTCAGAATTTAACCCAAGCCATTACACTCAATTAATATTTGACAAAGGAAGCAAGAACATACCATGAAGTCAGCACAGTCTCTTCAATAAGTGGTGTTGGGAAAATTGGACAGATGCATGCGAAAAAATGAAACTAGACCACTAATTTACACCATACACACAAAAAAAAACTCAAAATGGATCAAAGACTTAAATGTAAGATGTCAAACTAAAAAAATCCTAGAATAAACCACACGCAGCAAAATTTCAGAAATATATCGTAGCACAGTGGTTGGCAAACCGCGGCTTGAGAGCCACATGTAGCTCTTTAGCCCCTTCCACAAAATACCACGTGCGGGTGCTCAGGGACAGTGCAATTGAAACTTCGTGGCCCATGCGCAGAAGTTGGTTTTCGGCCTGGGTGAGTCTATTTTGAAGAAGTGGCATTAGAAGAAGTGGGGGGTGTCGGTGGGTAGAGCAAGGAGAGACTCGGCGCAGGCGCGCACCATTCATGCAGGAGTTGAGTGAGCTAGTCAGTCAGCAGTCTCATTGAGCAGTGGTTAGTGCTAGTCGCGTCCGCAAATCGCAGGCAAGGATACAAGGCGAGTGTGGATGGGAGAGTTGGAAGAGGTCGACCTCAGCGAACGTACCTCAATCAGATTGAGGACGTTTTTAGCAAAGGCCAGCTTAGGAGTACCCTAATTAAGTTAATAACAATGTACCTACCTATAAAGTTTAAGTTGAAAAATTTGGCTCTCAAAAGAAATTTCAATCATTGTACTGTTGATATTTGGCTCTGTTGACTAATGAGTTTGCCCACCACCGTCCTAGCAATATATTTATGGATACATCTCTGAGGGCAAGGCAAACTAAGGAGAAATGCACAAATGAGACTACATCAAAATAAAAAGCTTCTGCACAGCAAAATAAACTGTCAATAAAATGAAAAGAGCTCAATATATGGGAGAACATATTTGGTAATGATACATATGATAAAGAGTTAAAATCCAAAATATATAAGGAAGTCATACAACTTAACAAAAGGAAGATAAACAATCCAATTCATAAATGGACAAAGGACCTAAATAGATACTTTTCAAAAGAGGACATTCAGAAAGCCAAGAGACATATGAAAACATGCTCAAAGTCATTAATCATCCAAGAGATGCAAATCAAAACAACAATGAGGTATCACCTCCCACCTGTCAGAATGGCTATCATCAACAAATGACAAGTGCTGGTGAGGATGTGCAGAAAAAGGAACCCTCGTACACCGCTGGTGGGAATGCAGACTGGTGCAGCCACTGTGGAGAACAGTATGGAATTTCCTCAATAAATTAAGAATGGAATTGCCATTTGGCCTGCTGTGGAGCGCGAGTGACAGAATGACCAGAACTCCAGACTGATTAAAATTTAGAGAGCCTTTATTGACTGGCCAGTGTCCACTCCTCCACTCGGGAAGCCCAAGAGAGAAGCGGCCCCGACCATCTGCAGAGTCCAATATTTAAAGGGGACAACTACATCCGTGCTCAGGTTCCCATAGCAAGCAAAGCCAAGTTACAAAAGCTCATTGCGTAGTTTTAGCCAAGCTATTCATCCTCCTCCTGTCACTCATTTCTGGGTAACGTAAAGGCCACGACTGTTCTTAATTGTGACCTGTCTGTGCTTTGTAGGCTGTTGCTCATGAGTGTTGATCTGTTTGTTCTTTGTGGGCCGTTGCTCAGGTGTGGGAGCTCAGTTCCTAGAAACTTTGCACAGGCTGTCAAGCTGCTGAGGTGGCTAGGGAATTAAGCAGGCCACAAAATTTTCCTACTCTGTAACAGACCCAGTGATCCCACTTCTAGGAGAAGAGACCTGAATCAACAATCAGAAAGAATGTATGCACTCCTATGTTCACAGCAGCACAATTTACAATAGCTAAAGTACCCATCAGTAGATGAGTGGATAAAAAGCTGTGGTAATTGGAATACTATGCAGCAGTAAAAAAAAAAAGAAGGCTCTCTTACCTTTTGAGACAGCATGGAGAGACCTGGAGAGTATTATGCTAAGTGAAATAAGCCAGTCAGAGAAAAATAAGTATTACAGGATCTCACTCATATGCGGAATCTAATGAAAAAAATAAACTGATGAACAAAATAGATCCAGATACATATAAGCATGGAACAGACTGTGCAATCTGAGATGGAAGGCAGGGGAGGGTGGTTGGATGGGAAGATATTAACCAAAGAACTTGTATGCATATATGCATAACCCATGGATACAGAAAATAGGGTGGTGAAAAACGGGTGGGGGTGAAGGCAGCTAAAAGAGGTCGGGGTGGGGGGGAAGGGGACATATGTAATACTTTCAACCATAAAGATTTTTAAAAACCACATTGCAATGTATTTCTTTTTTCCTCATTCTTTTAAAATGTCTACGTTGGAGTATTTTTATGTGTATGTATTACAATATATGCATAATGTAATATATAAAGTATATATGCACAGTAGTACATGTATATAATCTATAAATATATATAGATATATTGAGGCCTGTGCTCAAAAGTTTCCTGTTATTACAGATACAAATGTGGGAGTAAAAAGTTGAGGACTATGTGTATCTCCCCTCCATCAGAAGAGGGCTTTAGTATGTTTGGAGGAGAGGGGAGGAAGTGGTTTAAGTAGGAGTACAAGGGATTCAATTAGAACTCTTCATTTTATTTTTAGAGAACAATACTTATTGATGATATGATAGGCATTCATATTCAACAAATATTTTCTGAGCATGTCCTATGTAACAAGCATTGCCCTAGGCCCTGGGGATATGATGGTGAATCTAGACAGTCCCAATCCTTGACTTTATAGTGCAATATAGTTTAGTGGAGGAAGGCAGTTGTCAATCGAAATAATCATACATTTAAATATCTAATCATGAACAGATAAACATTATGAAGAAAAAGCAGGAGTCTGCAAGAGAATAAATCAAGGCAGTCTCTCCATTTTGGGGTTATTGAGAAAGGCTACTCTGAGGAAGTGACAGTTTAATTGGGCCATGTGGGATTGATTAAATGGTTCACTTGTGAAGAGGTAGAGTGAGACTGGCCTAGATGGAGGGAGGTTATTATGAGGACCTTTAAGGGGCACATGGTGAGTAAGGGGCAGTGCCATACAGGCACAGGTTCTCAGATATCAGAGAAGATTCACAGGTGGATCTACCTATGGGCTAAATAACCCCAGGAGCTAATCCTCCTTTGATAACAGGAAAGGATAAATCACAAAGTTGGAGGTACAGAGGGCCAGAGGAGACAACAAAAAGAAGCTGGGCACAAGTGGAATATTTCATTCTACCTCAGCAACATTTCCAGAAATGTCTAGCAATGCTCTCTGTGTCCCTCGAGAATACTAACTGGTAAGGGTAAAGGATGGTGTGCCTTCTATGCCTGAGGTACAGATGTGAATCTTTATTTTTGGATTGCCATGAGAATTTTATGAGCAGTAGCCAGCTAGAGGACCTAGTAATGTGTAATGTATTTACTATTAATGTATTTCCCTGCGCTGTTTGAAACAGGAGAATATATGTGCTATCCTTTTGGCAAAAGTAGAGGGTTTAGCAGTAAGGTAAATGAGTTAGGTCGAAGGGTAACTGCGGAAAATGGTGCTGTGGAACCCGGCTGCAGAGGAGCTAAGTGGGAGAGCAATATTTGACGGTCCATTGTCGCTCTGCCTACTGAGGGGAGGGGAGGATGACAAGGGAGACCTGGGTTGGACAATGAGCATTAAAGGAAACAGTGAGGCAGGGTGCGCTCTGGACCTGCAAGGACCAGAGACAGCCGGGTCCCCAGCGACAAGAAAGGGGCGCAGGGAGGCGGCGCGGGCCCCGCCCCCTCCCCTCGCAGGCGCGGGCTCGAGACGCTGCGCGGCAGTAACGGCAGGCGGGCGCGAGCAGCAGCTGTCAGGCCACCGAGGTCCAAGCTGCACTTGCTGCCCCACTGAGGACGGGGAGGCAGTAGGAGCAGTGACAGTGTCGCTGAGGAGCCGGGCGGCCGGCTCTCAGAGCTGACTGACTGGTACCCGTGGCTCTCTTCTATCTTTGTCCCATTGTGTCGGGTAAGGTGACTGTGCGTGGGCAGGGAGCGAGGCCAACAGCCGGGACCCCAGAGGCCCGGAGGTGGGGGGTTTGGGGAAAGATGAATAAAGGGAAGTCTAGGTAATTTCTGGGGGCACTCGCACCTTGGGAAAGGGCCCTCAGCAGTGCAGGGGTCAAAGTTGGGGGGTAGGTGACTGTTGGGGAGGTGGGGGTCGTTGCTGAGTAATCCAAGCGGCTGCCAGAGCTGGGCAGGGAGGGGTAGGACTCCGTGGGGAACGGGTGTGGCTCAGTGCGCATGCGCCACGGCCTCTGGTTCTAAGAGCTGGGGGTGAGATGAGAGGACCTGGGTCCGAGGTAGCTGAAACTATGCCTGACATCACACTTTTTAGATCCCCAATGCTAACAGTGCCCCTGTCATAGAGATAACATTCCTGGTCTTCTAAGGAAGCTTCTCCCGGTACTTTGATCACTTACCCAAACCTTACCTATTTGTCTCTAGCTAGTCTACTTGGGAAGAAGTGGCCTGGGGACAGTGCCACATTGCTATCTAGTATGCCTTCAGGCTCATAGCCACGGAGCTGTCATCCTGAGGAATGAAAGGTTAGAGGTGAAATTCCACATTGGTCCCTTCTAGATGCATATAAGATCTAAATATGGACATAAATGTGAGAATAGCATTTCAGTGGCATGACAGCTGTGACTGTTGGACTCAGTGCATGGATATAGCTGATTATTTGTTAGCTCCACAAAATGAATCCAGTGTACACGTCAGAGGGCTTACCTGCTAGGAACGCCACCACCACCACTAAGCATCAGGTTGAACTGGAAATAACCTACACGGTTTGAGGTGGAGGAACTCAAATATTTTATCATTTCTTATTTGTATTGATTTTCACATAGATTAAAGATCACCTCGCCCAGTTCTCCAGTGCAGTATTAACAAATTTATGCCAGGAATCAACAGTGAGTTGAGTAGCTCAACCAGTATGTCACCACAAGATGGGCTTTCCCTACAACCCCAACTATGGCTCCTCCCCTGTGCAGATTGCAGCCAGTGCCACTCTCACCCCCAGCCCCCCCCCACACCCATGCAGTACAATCCCTCTCAAGACTTGCTCCCAATCTGCACTATGAATTTGAGCATCATTCTACCCATGGCAACTGAATTGACTTGCCAATTTGCGTTTCTATCTCTCTTCTCTCCATCATCCCACTAAAATGTACTATTTTCAAAGCTTCAACCTCTTTCTCATGATTGTACTGCCTTCTCCCTCACCTCCATTCCCACTCCCAACTAAACACAATCAGTGGGTGCCAGCACAGCAGATTTAGAAGGTTTCAAGTATGTTGAAAAGCAAAGAAAGCTGGCAAGTATCTGTTATATGAATTCCTAATTCACCTTACTGTCTAAGATGTATACCCTAATTGGACTAAAAAGTGAATAAGCTATCCTTAGAGAATGCTTGTTAATCTATTTGGGGCCATGGGATAAGAAAGGAGAATTGCATCTCTATGATAGTTGGTCTGTTAAAGCCAGATCTTTCTCTGAATGGGACCAAAATCAGAATAAACATTTTAGTCCAAATCCTAACTTGACATGGGATCCATAAAGGATATATAAGGGGTTTGATTTACCTATTAAATGTACTTAGAGTTATCAAAGGGTTCTTTTGCCTACATTATGCTATCTTTTTTAAGGTTTGATTTAAATTTGGCATATTCTGGGGGAGGAAAATTGATTTGTTTGTATACTGTGCTAGTTTTTTAAGTATGTACTAAAGAAGATCACACTCATTTTCAGTGATGATGATGATGGTAGGGATGCCAGCAACCACTAAAAACACAAAATGGAGATAATTATTCTCCTCTTGTTTTTGATGGGAATGGAGGGATCTGTATACTTATTTTTAAAATGTGAGGGAAGGGGAGGAAAACTTGAGTATTTCCACCAACTTTCAACAGGTGGAATTTCTGTTATATTCCATCTAGAAAGTGATCCATATAAGACCATAACTTCTGCTTTTTAGTCACCTTATACTAGTAAATAATAGTATTTGGATTTCTTACAGAACTGTGGCCTATTGTACCTTGGCATAAATTTAGAGGCATTAGTTTTGGGCACCTACTTAAACAATTGATGGACAAATATTTATTTATTAGCTATATGAGGACTCTGCTACTGCATGTTGAAGTGGCTTCAAAGACATACAAACAAGGGCCTTACTATCTGGGTATTTAAAATTTGGTTGTGTCAGAAAGACATACTTGGAAATAAGGTTTTGGTAACAAAATAAGGTTGGTATAATGCTACTGTTTCAACTGTAAACCATGAGATCTGAAGCTTATATGTTAATTTGTAAACTCCTTGAGGATAAGACCTCGCCTAAAACACGTATGCATGTCCAACAGTGAGTGCTCAGGTGATTAAGCTTTGCAAAGTAGATTAGGTAAGGAGAAACCAGAGGCAAGGGAGAGAACAGTCAGGAAGCTTTCATAATATATTAGATGCAAGGAGATGTGGGCCAAAATGAGGATGGTAGCAGAGGATCAGAAAAGGATATTCCAAGGAAAAATCAGCAGGATTTAGTGAGTGAAGGCAAGGAGACAAGCCTAAACTGTATTCATCTCTACTTCCAGCAAACAAACAAGACTTGGAGATAGCAGAGGTGAATAGAGGGTCACCTTAGTAAGGAAACTGCACCCAATAGGCACTCAAATGTTTTCTCAAGCATCAGTAGCAGGATTGGATGAGAAAATCCTTAAGGTCCCTCCACACTGAGATTCTGTGGCAGATACTCAAAATTATTGGGAAACAAAGCGTTCTCAAATATGGAAGACAAAGAAAATGAAGAATTGTTATATTCCTACTGGCAGGCCCTTTTAAGAAGGGTTAATACTGAGTCATAAGGCTCCCTCCAGTGAGTGAAAGGAGGTAGAGGAGCAAGAGGAACAAACATCTCAAACCAAAAATTTCAATAAATGCATACAAATTTTTGCAGGCTTCATAAGTTATTCACCCCCCTCCCCAAATCCTATGAGTTAAGTAGGAAAGGTATTATCAGTTCTATTTTTATATAGGACGATATTGAAACACAGAAAGATTAAGTGACCTGTCCAATTTCATAAAATAAATTAATGGGAAAGCAGTGATGAAGACTCTTATCTCTGGATTGCTGCCAGCCCAGTGCACTTGACATTGAACCACATTGCTTTTCCTCCCTATGTACCCAGAAGTTATGTGTGCACATGACCAAATAGGGAATGCACAAGCAACTGCAGCATTATCTCAGATAGTTATTAATACTTCATCATTATTCCTGGAGCTGAGTATTTGGTTTCCATATGCACTCAGTCCTTGACCCATCATCTGATGTATCCGCAGTAAGGAAAGTAGAGTTAGTAAGTCATTGAATGATATGAACACCTGTTTGCTAGATATTTAAAGTTTATTTGGCACAAGTCCTTAATACTACCAGTATTGTGCCCAAGTTTTCACTTCCTTCTATTACTTTTCTAAGTGAGAGTTCAAGAGTTCTGTTATGAAAGTTATCACACAGACCAGTATTAAAAATAAAGAGGTGTACTAGCACTTCTTTCATCACCATTTAAAGAAATGTATGTTACTTGAGCTAGTGCCAAAGACAGAAGTTTGAGAACAGAGAAAAGAGGACAAAAATAAAGAATTGTGGTAAACTTGAGAATACTTTAGAATAGATATTGACCAAGAAGGAGGATAAAGCCTATCAATTTAAAAGACATTATTTAAATTCATAATTACTAATTTATATTTCTAATAAATCCCTTATAATATTCTTTATTTATATTTGAAGAAAATAACATGACAAACAAAATAGGTCCAGAGACCTGGAAGCATAGAACAGAGTTACAGATCTTAGAAGGAAGGGGAGCAGGAAGAGAACTTATATGCATACATGCATAGCCCATGGACACAGATAATAGTGCAGTGGAGGCATGAGGTATGGGGGGGGTGCGGGGAAGCTGGGTGGAGGGGAGCAAAAGGGAGGGAAATGGGGGGCATCTATAATACTCTCAGCAATAAAATTTTTTTAAAAAATTACATGAGATTATTAAGCAAGAGAGATTGTTTTTTAAAGTTTCTTTATTCCTCACTATGAAAGAATACTCAACAAATCTAAGGACTGTTTTTCTTTTTAGGCCAGTATTCTTTGATTTCAGAGGGGAAGGAAGAGGGAGAGAGAAATAGAAACATCGATGATGAGAGAGAATCATTGATTGGCTACCTCCTGCATGCCCCACACTGGAGATCAAGTCCACAACCTGGGCATGTGCCCTGACCAAGAATTGAACTATGACCTCCTGGTTCATAGGTCGATGTTCAATCACTAAGCCATGCTGGCTGGGTGACCAGTATTCTTTTTTTTTTTTTTACTTCATTTTTATTGTTGACACTATTACAGATGTCTCACATCCCGCCCCCCCTTAGCCCACCTCCACCCAATCCCCACCCCTTCCCCTCTGGCCATCCCATGCTGTTTAGACCAATATTCTTGATGATGGTTAGATAAGATTCTTGCCATAATTAACTAAAATGTTAAATGAAGTTGCGTTTCAATTTAATAAAGCCAGTTAAATACTAAAAGTTGTGTTCAAAACAGATGATCAAAATTAATGAGTAAAATAATTAGCCAATAGAATATATTGTAAATAGGGAATCCCCAAACATAACTTTTTCTTCTCTGATCTTGTGAAATCAAATGCAGAGACAAACTCAAGGAAGATTGATGAGTGTGCTAGGACAGTGGTGGGCAAACTCATTAGTCAACAGAGCCAAATATCAACAGTAAAACAATTGAAATTTCTTTTGAGAGCCAAATTTTTTAAACTTAAACTCTATAGGGAGGTACATTGTTATTAACTTAATTAGGGTACTCCTAAGCTGGCCTTTGCTAAAAAAACATCCTCAATCTGATTGAGGTACGTTCGCTGAGGAACCCTTCCAACTCTCCAATCCACACTCATCTTGTATACTTGTTTCAGATAGATGAGTGTGGATGGGAGAGTTGGAAGAGGTCGACCTCAGCGAATGTACCTCAAAACAATGTACCTGCCCGGTGCTGTGTATCCCGTCGCCTGACCAACTGACACCCCCCACTTCTTGTAACACCAGTTCTTCAAAATAGACTCGCCCAGGCCGAAAACCGACTTCTGCATATGAGCCACGAAGTTTCAATCGCACTGTACATGAACGCCCGCACATGGTATTTTGTGGAAGAGCCACACTCAAGGGGCCAAAGAGCTGCATGTGGCTCACGAGCTGTGGTGTGCCAACCAGTGTGCTAGGAAGTTCTTGGAGATAATAACATTGATAGGTATAAAGGAGTTTCATCTCTGACATAGAATCTCAGCATATCTTAGATTCTCTGTGCTTTCCCTTTCCTGAATATCTTCTGTGAATATCACCTACTTTCTTTGGTTTACTTTGATTGGAGTGCTCAATAGAGAGACAATATAGAAGCTTAAAATTACATAAAGTACACTCAAATTAGGACAAGTTTAAGTTTTTGCAATAAAATTATTTGTCCATATTAAACATTTATAGCATTTTAAACTCAAGTATATTTATGAAAAGCATTCTCTGTAGCTAAGTTGAGATTGGTCTGTTGTTTCCCTGACTTGAGCAATACACACACACACACACACACACACACACACTAGTGGTCCGGTGCACGGTGCACGAAACTCGTGCATGGGGGAGGGGGTGTTCCTCAGCCTGGCCTGCACCCTCTCAAATCTGGGACCCCTCGAAGGATGTCCTACTGCTGGTTTACAGGGATCGGGCCTAAATCGGCAGTTGGACGTCCCTCTCGCAATCTGTGACTGCTGGCTCCTAACCACTCACTTGCCTGCCTGCCTCCCTGGTTGCCCCTAATCACTCTGCCTGCAGGCCTGCTCGCCCCCAACTGCCCCCCGCCACCGGCCTGCTTGTCTCCTAATGCCCCCACCGCCAGCCTGATCACCCCTAACTGCCCCCCATGCCAGTGTGCTCATCCCTAAATGCCTCTCCTGCCAGCCTGCTCATCCCCAAATGCCCCCCTTGCTGGCCTGCTCAGCCCCACCTAGCCTCCCCACTGGCCTGCTCACTCCAAACTGCCTCCCCCTCACTGTCCTGATCACCTCCAACTGACCCCCAATGATGGTCTGTTTGCCCCCAACTGGCCCCCCTGTTGGTCTGCTTACCCCCAATGGCCCCACCCCCCACCAGCCTGATCACCCTCCCCTCTTGGCTTCTAACTGCTTCTACCTCGGGCCCATCACCATGGCTTTATCCAGAAAAACGTCCGCAAGGTCTCCTGAAAGGTCTCTCAGTCTAATTAGCATATTACCCTTTTATTTATATATATATATATATATATATATATATATATATATATATATATATATATATAATTTATTTTATGATAGATTTAAAAAAATGTTTCCCAATTTGTTTTTTAGAATCCTAGAACAGAAAAACAACAACAACAAGAAAAAGACAAGATTGTGACAAAGACCCAACTGGGTAGGTTTATATTTTATATTCAACTGGACAGATAATATTTTATATTTTTTTCCATTGGATCTTCTAAAAATGACTGTTTAGAAAAATATATGATTAGTACACATGCACACCGATATAATTTTAAGGACTACTGAAGGTTTTTAAAATTACATTTCAAATGTATTTGACTCCAGAAAAACTTTTGTATGTACTGTTTGATTAGTGATTACTTTTCATCTCTTTGGGTCTCGTGCATAAATAACACCCAAGTAACATCATCATTGTTGAGTTTCCACAATGGAGCTGGTGTGAAAGTACCTAACAGAATCTAGTACAAGGTAGTTGTTCAGTAGCATTTGATCTTTTTATCTTAAGATGCATTCTAGGTATTTCATGTATAGACATGTTATGGAGGTAACAAAAGGATTCAGTATAATTATTAGTACTTTAAAATTACAAAATGTTTCTTTAGTGCTAGCATGAAATTAGAACCTAAAACTAAAAATTAATAAGCTATTCAGATATTCTTCCTGAGTGACAGCTATTATATTGGTACCAGTCAACTGCCATCAACTTAATTGCTATTGTTCCATGAAGAAAAGATTATGGATGATCCTTTACTTGTGAGGGCATCCATATTAATGCAAGTATAATGAGGCAAATGCCAGAAGAAACTTGACCTTTTTCTCTCTTCCAAGTTTGGTCTAATTCTAACCTAAACATATACTGACAGAATTCTAACTCATATAACCTTCTCTCCTCAGTATATCAGGAACAGACTTCAAACTCCAAATCAATTTCATACTATTTGCCTGTTTAGAACTGTCAAAATCTGAAGCTAATATGGTTACACATTTGAGTGGTATTCCTGTTCTAGGTTTTCTCATCAAAGAGAGAATAGGGTCAGAACTGAACCAAATTGCAGCACCATTTGCTAGTCCACTTATCCATGGCATTCAGCCATTCCTGGCACAGACAATAGACCTCAGACAATCAAGACCTATTTTCTCCCTCAAGCAAAAAAAATGTTTTATTCCTTCTGTTATACTCTATTAGTTAATGAGCATGAATCAAGAGAAGCTAAATTAGAAGGCTCCATAATTCAGAGAAATTTATTATGAAGTTGATTTCAATTTCAAATTTAACTGTTTTCCCTCTTACTTTTTATTTTATTTTCAGGTTATCTTGGTTAGAAACTCTTCCCCATCTGGTGCTGCAACAATGAGTGGTAAATCCCTGCTTCTAAAGGTCATTCTCTTGGGTGATGGTGGAGTTGGGAAAAGCTCACTTATGAACCGTTATGTAACGAATAAATTTGACTCCCAGGCTTTTCATACCATAGGGGTAGAGTTCTTAAATCGAGATCTGGAGGTAGATGGACGTTTTGTAACTCTCCAGATCTGGGACACTGCAGGACAGGAACGTTTCAAGAGTCTTAGAACACCCTTCTACAGGGGAGCAGACTGCTGCCTCTTGACCTTCAGTGTGGATGACCGACAGAGCTTTGAGAACCTTGGTAACTGGCAGAAGGAATTCATCTACTATGCAGATGTGAAAGACCCTGAGCACTTCCCTTTTGTAGTTCTGGGTAACAAGGTAGACAAAGAGGATAGGCAAGTGACTACTGAGGAGGCGCAAGCCTGGTGCATAGAGAATGGAGATTACCCTTATCTAGAAACAAGTGCCAAAGATGATACTAATGTGACAGTGGCCTTTGAAGAAGCTGTCAGGCAGGTGTTGGCTGTAGAGGAACAGTTGGAGCATTGCATGTTAGGTCACACTATTGACTTGAACAGTGGTTCCAAAGCAGGATCTTCATGTTGTTAAAAGTAAGAAGCCTTTTAAAGGTGTACCCCAAATTGGTCAGTCAATAGTGTAAGAATAACTGTGCCCCTCTAAGAGTGCGCACACACACACAAAAAGAAAAGGTAAGAGATAAAGTTGTAATTGTTAATTAGAGCCTTTCAAGCTGAAGTTGTAAAGCAACTTTTTAAAGAGTGCTTTATCAAGCCAAGTGTATTTTGCGTGATTTCTGCTATTTCCTTCTTGTGTGCATCAGGACACTTCAGAAAACTTTAGTCCTGAGAGATTTAAATATTTTTGTAAATCACAGTTTAAACTTTGAACCCAGCTGCATGAAGGAATTAAAGAGCTATAGCTATTCCTTAAAGTGTTCCATTAATCAACTAATAAATGTCACCACCAACTCTTGCCAAACAGTTTCTGACATGTCTGCCAAAGGGGGAAAATAATACTCTGAGCTTTATTACAATAAAATAATAATGCAAACAAGGATTTCCTAAGCTTGAATTATAAAGAGGTTGTAATGATTAGGAATACAAAAGTATAATGATATACACTGCCTTGTTTAAACCTTTATGTATGCTTTGCTGCCATCTGAGCTTTTCAAAATATACCACCTCAATAAGAGATACACTGATGACATTGGAAATTGATTATACTCCTTGTGTTTGAAGTAACAGGGTACTAGAGAATGTATTATGCTTAAATATGCCAACCACCCTTGCAAATAAATGGTTGGTCTGCTTTTACTTCATAAGTCTACTTTTGCTGCCTAGGGATGTTGCTTCTCTGACAACCTCTTATCAATTTAGCAATGCTGCTTAGTATATGGCTTTGGATGCAGTGCTCTCTGCTCATAATTTTGATGGTCATTTGGTCCATCATGCTGTGCTCTCAGAGAAGCCTTCAGAAAAGAGTGGGGGATAATGGGCTTTTCTCACAAGCTTCCTTAACTCCAATATTTATTGTATAAGAAGAAACTGGGTTTTTGTTGTTGTTGTTGTTTTGTATGTTGTACTGTATGTTCAACTGGCCAAACTAGGATATTAAAAATGACAAGAGAGCATACTTTAACCCAGCATTAGAATTAAGTTCTCATAATTAGAATTGTCCAACAGTGGAATGGACTGCCTTAATAGTAAACTTTCCAGTAAAAATATTCAAGTAGATGCTGGATGACCATGTGTTAAAATACCATTAAAAGTATTTCTGTACTGGCTGAGTGTTTCTTTTCAGGTCCCTTCCAGCTCTAAGTTCTATAAGTCTATAAGCTACAAACTACATTTCAGTGCCATGTTACAATTAGATGCTTCTTAAGACAATAGCTAAGACTATGGAGAGGGACTTTTAAAATGATCAAACTATTCTGGGATCAGCATTTAACAGTAACTACATAGCTCTATCTTTTGCTTTTGTAATATGGCAGGAAAAATTCTTGAGATCTGAGTAATAATTGTGAGCCCAGATATAAATGTCCTAAAGAAAGCATATTAAAATACAAAAGTGGTTTGTCAAAATTTGATTACTATGACTGATAGCTATCTATATGCCTTCTGGTTCTTGTTGGTTGACTTGTTTGTCCTGCATAGCTTTTTATCTGTACTTTTTAAATATCTATGATAAAAATAGTGACCCAAGTTAGTGAGGAGCAGTTATAAATGACCCCCAAAAGACACCTGGGCCAAGGAGGGGGTGGGAGCTTTCACAAGAATGCAGCTTAGAATTCTCCATTGTAGTCACATATGGAATCAGCCTTACACATGGGACCTTATGTACTTTAAGAGCTCTGGGACTTTTTGGCCACCTAGACAAATTTAAGATGGCATTTCAACCCAGTCGTATTCAATATTTCCAATTTAAATATAGTCCTGACCCCATTGGCAAACTAACATTTATGCCAGAAGTCAAAGACAGAACTGGGACCCTGTAGCTCATAAGAATTGGTCCCTATCCTGCCTATGCCTATAGCCAGCCACACTGGTTTCCAAATTTTATGATCATTTTGCTACAATCATGTTAGGGTGAAAATCTGTACGTCAGAACTGTTAAATGCTAACTGTTTTAAAGTGCATGAGACCTGGGGCCTTCTCTTTCTACTTGCACTCTGCTTAAAATAGTTTCTATTTGTAGATCTCAGGCCTTCATAAAGACCTCCATTCACTCACAAAAGTACTTGTCTCTATCAGAACGGCATGTGGTCATTTAAGTAAAAAAAAAAATGCGTGGCTATCCCATTCATAGGTCTCCTGTCCATTCAACACAAGTGTTAATTTTATTGGCAGGTCAACTGAAGCCCCTTTCCTCTTAGCCATGCCAACTTTTTTTCTGCCAAATCACTATACAATATATTTAAAAAAGCATTTAACATTAAGTGACAAAAAACAGTGGCATTTTGGTGAGCAATACTCAGTGAGGTGTTGCTGTATAATTTGAATAAGATTAAAAAACATCAAAAGCTGAGATCTGTGAGTCCCAGGAACTGTGCATATAGGCTTAGAAATTGTGTACCGAGAATGTGCAGTGCAGTATTTTCCGTAGTTTTTTTCATGAACACTAAGTTTTTGAATAAGCTATTTCTAATTGAAACTATACTGTTTTTCAATGGTTCATTAGAATGTCATACAGAATATTTATTTTGTGTTTTCATGTATTGGGCTAATATCAGGGGGCCTCAGATTCCATATGTCTTCAGTGGATTGATAAATTTCAGGTTAATTTGTGCCTGCCTCAGCCATCTCTACTTTACCCGGAGGTATTCCACAATCCTCTTGTTGCAGGTGCTGCTAAAAACTCAAAATTGTGTATCAGATGTTTTGTTTCAAGTGTAAAAAGTCATCTGTGTTAAAGTAAATAAAAAGTGCTTTTTGAATGACCTGTATACAATGCTTGTGCTTCTTTCCTTTTTCTCTTTTTGAGTGACTGGTGGGTGTGACAGACAGTACTTATCAATCAAGTCACTCTTTCAGGCTGCATTGCATGTGGCTTCTGGATCATTTTTTCACGTGGTACTCCAAGCACCTAATACCTAGTGATCAAATAGATACTCTTCTATTGATTGGGAAATAAACTAAAAAAATTAAGGTAGGAAAGTTCCTCTTATTTTATGCCACTTTTTAATGTATGAAGAGTGTTGGGATTGGAAATTGGATCTTGACTCTCCACTTTATGTCTTCATTATAATTTAAACCAAATGCTAAAGCACCACAGAATATAAACAGAATATACATATTACTTTTATTTTCTTGACTGGTATACTGTCCAGAATTTAGGAAACATGAAAATATAGGCGAAATAAATCAGAAAACAGGATAATTTTGTTAAATATTCTGTTCTCTTGTTTCCATATATTGGACTTAAAAGATCAGTATCAACAACTGGCTTGAATGTACACGGTGGTGACTTTAAAATTACTCAAGTACCTCCACAGCACATAATTTCATTTTATTTATTCCATCTGTCTCAGCTTTAGCCATCTTTTCTCCTCGTTCTACTTTTGCCTGTTGGAACTTTGGGCAGTCGAAATCATGGTGGGGGGGGGGGGGCAGATTTGTTTGCCTCCTGTAGTGGTTTTTATCTCTGAGAATAATCATTTAACAGATTATCAGACTCTGCTTCAAATAAAGCACCTGAAATCTTTTTTATTAGGTTATAATGATGTAACTTTTAATCTATATAAGATCATAGAGTCAATGTTGTAATGTACCCCGCGAATCACAGAAGGATGCCTCAAGAAGTCGAATTAAAGAGTCACGTTTATTGCAATCCAGGACTATGAGGGGTCATTCCCAAATCTCATAGCAATAAGATGGTGGCAAAACCAAACTTATATAGGCAAAAATCACAAAGGTATTGATTACATCTCAGGGTTTGGAATGAGGCACCTGGCTCGCAAAAAAGCAGATTACAGAAGCAGAATTAAGCATGTTAATTACAGTTTCGGGTCTCGGGGTCACTGAATTGACAGAAATACATTATCTAGAGCCCTCGGATCTCCTGACCACTGAGTTGTCAGGACAATTTAGAGTAATTGTGCTGTTCTGGTCTCGGGACCACTAAGTCAGCTGGAACGCACCACCTGTGGCCACTAAAACAATTTAGAGTAATTGTGCTGTCCTGTTTCCCGGGTACAGAAGAATGTGCTTCGATAACCAGTAAGATAACAATCAATGGGATAGTCATTCAATCGAATGGGATGATTTATACAATTCAGAAAATCAAAGTAACTTTTATATTGTTAAGCCGAACACCAGGGTTAGAGTTAAACTACAGTTTCCACCTGAAATGGTTGCTACCATACTTCATCACAAGCCCCTTAAAAAGGATTTGCTCATTCCAAACTTTTAAATATTCTGATATTTAAAAATCAGAAAACTAGCTTTCTATCTTTGCTATTTTTCTGCCTGATTGATAGCCCAGTGGGGAATCTCTTTCTCTTGATGTCTTAAGAAATAGAATAGATCCTCCATTTTTTGGAAATAGTTTGCCCTATGGTCCTTCCAGAAACTGGAGGGTGTGGAATACATGGTTTCCCTTCACTCTGTCATTGAAATTTTAAAACACTGGAAATTTGAGGCATTAATTTCAGTAATTTCAGTATAGGAGTTGGTATGGGTATCTCTACTTTCATTTTAACTACCTGCAGTAGTTCTAACTGCAACAATTTTTTTTTTACTCCAGTGATCCAGATATTAATTTCACTTTTTTCTCTTTTTGCTATGGAGATGTAGGATTTATTACAGCGGAGTGCTTCTCTTAATCTTGATTATAGGGCAGGTAAACTGTGATACACCTTTTGATAAAATGTTAACATTTATGCATGAGTTTTTCCAGATTGGCCTCTTTCTTCCTCTTGCCTTCATTGAGGTATAATTTGCAAATAAAACTGAATTTATTTAAGGTGGCCAACTTGATGATTTGATGTATGTAAATACTGTGAAATAATTACCACAATCAAGCTAATTAACATAGCCATCACCTCACAGAGTTACCTTTTTTTTCTGTCTTTAATTTCCTCAAGTTACCATCATAAATAAAGCCCTCATTCTTTATTCCTTTCTCTTTAAGAAAGGGATACTAATAGAAACTAGGCATATTTAAAGAAAGGGTATTAAATATCCCCTTATTGATATATTTGTAAAAACTGTTAAGCAAGGATCTGCCTTTTATTTTGCTAGTGGAGGTAGTGATATTTGTATGAGGTTTGGTTTTGTTTTTGAGGGGTGAGGGGTGAGAATAAGTGTCTTCACAGCTTTGGATGTGAAGGAATTGTCACCTTTAGTCATATTAGAACTACTGCAGTGATCTGTGTGTCTTTGTAAATTTCGTTGTCTTCTCCAAGGCAACATGGAGAATTTTGGTTCAGCCATATTTAAGTGCCTGTTTAAACGGTGGGTTTTGTGAGTGCAAGTATGTATATTTTTTTAGTCAGCTGTCAGTTCCTTTTATGCTCTATGAATTATGGGTAAATGTGTAATAAGTCTCGTTTTAGCACTCCTGAATTTTAGCCAAACATGTCAAACTGCGCTTCCTCTACTTAAATTGTTGATAAAAAGGAATTACCATGAGAAATGCTACTGTAATGAAAGAAATAGCTCTGAATTCAACATTAGGTGTACTGATTAGAGTAAAAATACAAATCCTGTGATTCATTAGTGAGGAAACAAGAGATTGGTTTATCTCTTCTCATTTCTCCTTCACTTTTCTTGGCTGCCTCAGAAACAACACATCCAAGGGTGTGTCCCTTAACATATTGCTCAATATAGAATCTGCTGATAGATGAAAGTGTTGGTATAACATTTGAATCAACTCTTTTTCAATTTGTTTCCAACAGGAAAACTGTGTCACCTGTAAATACTTTAAAACTTTGTCTTTCTTTTTTCTTATTACAATTGTTATACACACTCATGGTAAAAAAAATTGAGGAACAAAAGAAACAGATAAGCAAGATAAAGAAAATAAAAGTCATCTGTAACTCTATTATTCTGAGGCAGCCAAATTTTATATTACTTTTTAATGTGTATTTTTAATATTTATATAACAAAATGTATATTATATTGCACACACTGATTCTAATCTTTTCACTTGATAATATAGGACTTTTATCTGTCATCATATATTCTTCTAGGAATTATATTTAATGCTTGCATAATATTCTATTGAAGAATTTACTATAATATATGTAATCAAGGAGTTATTGCTAGACATTTGTTTTCCAACTGTCTCATTTTTATAAAATAAAACTGTGGTGAATATCCCTAATATTAACCTTAATTCACATCTCTGTTTATTTCAAATAAGTAATATTTATGGGTCAAAGAATATGGATTTCAATATATAATTGGCAAATTTCCCTCTGGAAAGTTGTCTCAAATTACATCAATACCAGTAGAATAAGAGGAGACCTATCAATCACTCATAAAATATTAGCTTACTTTTTAACCACATTTTCCCAATTTGATGGGTGAAAATGAGCTCATGTTTTGATTTGCATTTCTTTTACTCTGAGTGTGAATAGTTGTGCATATATTTATTAACTTTTTTTTTGCTTGAATTGAATAGCCCATTCTAGTCCTTAGCCCATTTGTGATGGGAAACTTTTTGTTTCTTATTGAGTGCTAGAAACTCTTTTTATATTATGGGAATTAACCTTTGATATTATTCATATTGCTGGTTTTATGCAATTTTATTCCATATCTCTTCCCTTTTAACTGTGTTTATGCTACTTTAAAAAAAAATACTGACACTTAGGCTGTTTCCAAATCTTAGCTACTGTAAATTGTGCTGCTATGAACATAGGGGTGCATATATTCTTCCTGATTGGTGTTTCTGATTTCTTGGGATATATTCCTACAAGTGGGATTACTGGGTGAAATGGGAGTTTTATTTTTAATTTTTTGAGGAAACTCCATACTGTTTTTTACAGTGGCTGCACCAGTCTGCATTTCCACCAGCAGTGCAGGAGGGTTCCTTTTTCTTCACATCCTCGCCAGCACTTGTTGTTTGTTGATTTGTTGATGATAGCCAGTCTGATAGGTGTGAGATGGGACCTCATTATCATTTTGATTTGCATCTCTTGGATGATTAGTGACTTGGAGCATGTTTTTCATGTCTCTTGGCCTTCTGAATGTCCTCTTTTGAAAAATTTCTATGGCCTTTGCCCCTTTTTTGATTGGATTGTTTATTGTGAATGTTGCATCCACTTGCAGCTAGGTTTCAAGATTTGGAGAAGGGGCTGCATACAAATGGATATACTAGGCAAGAAATATAAATTTAGAAGGCATGGGAGAGCCAAGTGGAGGCTTCACTCTAGTGGAGAAGCTCCCTGAATCTCCGGACACATCAACTTTTTATTTACTAGAATACACATTTGCCCTTCAGTAAAGCAAACAGGCATACCAATGGTAAGGTTTGGTAAACAATGAAAGCATTATCAGGTTAGGGCCGTGGTTGGCAAACTGCGGCTCTCGAGCCACATGTGGCTCTTTGGCCCCTTAAGTGTGGCTCTTCCACATAATACCACATGCTGGCAAGCATGTACAGTGTGATTTAAACTTCGTGACCCATGTGCAGAAGTCAGTATTTTATGGAAGAGCCGGTATTTTGTGGAAGAGCCACACTCAAGGGGCCAAAGAGCCGCATGTGGCCCTTGAGCCGCAGTTTGCCGGCCACTGGGTTAGGGGATTGCCTTCAGCCATTCAGCCAACAACAGGCAATATTATGCTGATTTTCAGCCTTTGCTGAAAATTGAAGTCCATCAGTCTTCTAACGGACTCCTCACATTTATATGTTAACTGCTTGTTGGTCTTAGCCTCTGGCATTTCCCCCTTTTTTGTTTCTTAATAAATTTAGAAAGGTGTATGTCATTTGCAGGGCTTGAGTCCTTTTAAGACTTTTAGATTCAATGAAAGGGATTGAGTTCTTTCATGTCCTTTTAAAAATTGTTGTCAGGCATCAAAGGAACTAGTTTGCAGTAAGCTCCTTTCTGGGACATCAGTTCTTTGAGTCCCCTTGCTAATCACTGTCCCCTTGTGACATTACAGCAATGATATTCGAGTTCTGGATGGTGGACAAACAGTGGGAAATGACAATGCAGGTCCAACCTTCTTTGGCTTTGTCCAGGGCAACCTGTGCCAATGCACAGCTGATGACTGCTAACATGGAAAGGCATCTTTACCATCCCCCACCTCTGGACTGTTTCTCCTCTGTCTCGTCAGCGTGTTGCTTGGGGCTACTGCTATCTGTGGTTGAAGTATCCTGGTCATCTCCTCTCTCGAATCCATTGTTGAAGTTTCCACATGGGCTTTGAGGAGTTTTCTGGAAACACACAGCATATCCTCAACCAAAGGTTAATAAAGGGACCCTTCCATAAACCAGACTCGGGATCTTTCCATTTAACCAGACCATTTTCCTTTGGCTTATTCTGACACCAATGTAATTCAATGGGTGTTTTGCCATCAGCATTACAAGTGGAAAAAGTTAAAGTAATTAAGGCTGGACGTACAGGATATTTCTCCACTGTTTATCTTCCTTTTGTTAAGTTATATGAGTTCTCTATAAATTTTGGAGATTAAACCCTTGTCAAATAATCAGATGAGTAGATTAAAAAACTGTGATACATCTACACAATGGAATACTACACTGCTGTAAAAAAGAAGGAACTCTCACCATTTGCAACAGCATGGAAGGACCTAAAGAGCATTATGCTAAGTGAAATAAGCCAATCAGAGAAAGATAAATATCACATGATCTCACTCATCTGTGGAATATAATGAACAACATAAACTGATGAACAAAAATAGATCCAGAGACAGAGAAGCATTGAACAGACTGTCCAACTTCAGAGGGAAGGTAGAAGAGGAGGAAGGGATAAAAGATCAACCAAAGGACTTGTATGCATGCATATAAGCATAACCCATGGACACAGACAGTAGGGGGGTGAGGGCATGTGCTTGGGGTTGGGAACAGCTGGGGAGAGGTTAATGGGTGGGGGGGAGGAGACTTATGTAATACTTTAAACCAGTGGTCGGCAAACTGCGGCCCCTTGAGTGTGGCTCTTCCACAAAATACCATGTGCGGGCGCGCACGAACAGTGCGATTGAAACTTCGTGGCCACACTCAAGGGGCCAAAGAGCCTCATGTGGCTCATGAGCCGCAGTTTGCCGACCACTGCTTTAAACAATAAAGAATTTAAATTTTAAAAATAAAATAAAAATAAAAACTATAAAAACACTGACAGATTATTGAAAGGGTTGTGTTCTAATAAAATAGAAAACTAGGGTCAGAGGATAGAGAAATGCCTACTTGGCCTGTCTTTTGTTCCTCACCATATCTGAGACTATGCATTTATTTTTACTTAGAGAAATTGTGTCTAAGTTTGTGTCAGCATGATAAAAAAAATTGGTAGAAAGCAAAATATCTATTCATCCTATTCATGTTCTTTTCTTGCATGATGTCAAATGGTTGGTTTGATTTGGGTTTATTGTCATTTTTAATAAACCAATTATTCTGAAATCTTGTACAAATACAATGATTGTAATAGTTCAGCTTTCCCACAAGAGGGCAATAAAGACCAGTGAATGTTCTGCCATAGAGGAAACAGACCACAGACCTGTAGAGCTGAAGCGGCACCTAGAAATCATCTATTTAGTCCATCTCCACCCATTTTTTTTTTGTATATATAAGAAAATGGATATTTGGAGGGGTGAGCTGACTTGTTCAAGGTCATGGAGTTGACTAGTCAGAGAGCTGAGTCCTAGGTACTTTCCAGTGTACCATACTGTGATTAGTGACATTGACACAAATTATAAACATTCTTTTTTTCTGATTTTTTAATTTTGTTTTGCCTTTGGAGAAAAAATAATTCACATAATAACATTTACCATTTTAAAGTGTATAATTTGGTGACATTTAGTATATTCACGATCTTATAAACGCATACATTTTAATCTCCTAGATTCAAATCCCAGTCCTGCCACTTCATAGATTTGTTACCTTAGACTAGTAATGTAAGATTCCCGAGCTTCAGTTTCTTTAGCTTGTATATGGAGAAAATGATTTATTTCTTTTTCTTTTTTTTGTATTTTTACAGTCCACTAATTAGGCCATTTTATTTTATTTTTATTGTCTAAAGTTTTACATATGTCTCCTTTTCCCATAAGTGACCCTACCCCCCCACCACTCCCACTCCCAAGGGCAAGCTCCCACCGCCCCTGTGTCTGTGTCCATTGGTTATGCTAATATGCATGCATACAAGTCCTTTGGATTTTCTCTAACACCCACCACCACCACCACCACCACCACCACCACCACCGCCCTTGCCATTTGTCTCTGGATCTATTTTGTTCATCAGTTTATGTTGATCATTATATCCCACATATGAATGAGATCATGTGATATTTATCTTTCTCCAACTGGCTTATTTCACTTGGCATAATGCTCTCCAGTTTCATCCATGCTGTTGCAAATGGTAAAAGTTCCTTCTATTTTTACAGTGGCATAGTATTCCATTGTGTAGATGTACCACAGTTTTTTAATCCACTCATCTGCTGATGGGCACGTAGGTTAAATGATGTATTTATTAACAGATTGTTGTGAAGATTACTAGAAATGATATGCACAAGAGCCTAGCAATGTGCTTGGAGTAGAGCAGATGAGAAATAAACTCTTTCTTTCCTTCATGATATTAATCAGCTTATTCCCCATGTAGTGTTAACATGTTTATTTCACAGTAAGATAAAAATAGATTCCAGAATAGATTTTTTTCTCTTCTCATGACTATTACTGCATTACTTATATTGAATGTGCTCAGAGGTTAATAAATATTTAAAAAGAACTTCACAACACAGGTTGTTGTGACATAGTTGGAAAAGAATTGCAGTATTTAATAAAGGGTGTCCCAAAATTCACGCAAGAAGTAATTTTGATAGAAAACACAGGTTTATAATTAAAATTGTAAATTTCTTATTTATTCATAAAGGATACAGTATAGGTTATGTATGGAATAGCATATCGGGTAAATGGCCTCTACAGCTTTGCTGGTACATATGCACTCTTTTGTTGAAATTTTCCATGACTGTTTTGCATAAACGTGGCTGAATTCCTTGATACAGCGCTCAATTTCCTCCTTCAAGGTGTGGGTGGTTGTGGGCTTGTTGGCATAAACCTTAGACTTCAAAAAACCCCAAAGAAAAAAGTCTAATGGCGTTAAATCGCGTGATCTGGGAGGCCAATTCTGATCACCAGAACAGGAAATTACACGACCAGGAAATGACTCATGCAGTAATTGAATTGTTTCTCGGGCTGTATGGCATGTGGCACTGTCTTGTTGAAACTGCATGTCGTCTACATCCATATCTTGCAATTTAGGTGCAAAAAACTGGATTATCATGTCGCGATAGCGAGCACCATTAAATTCAAATCTTGCGTGAATTTTGGGACACCTGTTAGATGCAAAGACCCTCTTTAAAACAAACATGCTTTGTAGAGGAATTTTGAAAAATGGAAGATTATCCTAGTCTAGGGGTGAGGTGCAGAAAGCATGCTGATGTGTATGATACTTTAGATCAAATTTTGGAACCAACGCTAAGAATATGATCCCATCCTCTTTTTTTATAGGTAATAAAACTGGGGAACAGAGAAGTTAAGCAAATTCCTGAAGGCCACACAACTGGCCAGTGATAGATCAGGCCTTAGAACTCTCATCTCCTGCTTCTCAGTCCAGTGTTGTTTTCAACACACTTTACAGAGGCCAAGACTTGTTTTTTTTCTTCAAACAAAATTCCAACTTCCTTGAGATATCATTGGCATATAACATTATGTAAATTTAAGGTGTGATGATTTGATACACATATACATTGCCAAATAATTACTACAATAAGGTTAGTTAACACATCATTCACCTCACATAATTACAATTTTGTTGTTGTTGTTATGGTGAGAACATTAAAGCTATACCCTCTTAGCAACTTTTACATATACAACACAGTACTGTTAACCTTAATCACCATGTTCTACAATAGATCCCCAAAATCTATTTATATTATTTAGTTTGGGAGATACATAAACATAGGGATGAGCAGGAAATGAAATCAGAAACGCAAAGAGGAAGAGGAAGATTCTAAGCAGAGCAGGGTTTACCATGTTTTAGACAGTGGAAGGGAAAGAAGCAAGTAGCTCTTGCCTGAAAGAAATTTCTTTAAAATCAGTGATGCCCTTATTATTCCTCCCAAGGAAGTAAACCCAGAAACTGCTGAGAATGTGTGTCTCCCCAATAGCCTATGCCTTATTGAATTTTTAAAGAAAGCTATTGAAGCCCTAGCTGGTTTGGCTCAGTGGATAGAGTGTTGGCTTTCAGACTGAAGGGTCCTGGGTTTGATTCTGGTCAAGGGCACCTGCCCCGGTTGGGGGCTCGATCCCCAGTTCGGGGCATGCAGGAAACAGCCAATCAATAATTCCCTTTCATCATTGATGTTTCTATCTCTCTCTCCTTCTCCCTTCTTCTCTGAAATCAATAAAAATGTATATTTAAAAAAATAAATACAATTTTAAAAGCTACTGAAAAGTGTTGTTGAAATCAGAGCTGTTGGTTTTTATCACCACCCAAGTCTTTAAGTCTGATGGAAAATTACCCAAATGACTAAAATCTAAGTGTCTTAATAAACAGAATAAGGAAAAAGATACCTTACAATTTCAAAAAAATCATATTAATCAGTTCCACATTATCCTCCTTTCTTTTATATAGTGATACAATAAGAAAAATAGTTATTGGCAATTGTGAAAATTGCTGTTTAATTATTTTGCAATTGTTAGCTTTTGTTATTAGCTATATATGAGCCAAATGAGCTTTCTGATCTGTTATGTTATTCTTTAGATTGTCAAGGCTATTTGTTTTAGTGAAAAAAAATTGTAACATATTAAATTGAGCTGGAGAATTATTATATCTCTGCATGATACATTTTTTGGTTTGTTGTTCCACTTATTTATACATTTCTTAGTTGAATCTTATATGTGCCCTGACCAGGGCTCAAATGCACAACCTTGGCATATCAGGATGATGATCTAACCAACTGAGCTACCCAGGCAATTATATATTTTTTTTTGTTTTTCCCCCTAGAATACCTTTTTACAGTAATAAAAGCTGATTTGCCTAACATTCTGGCAGAGATTTTTCTTAATTGACATTTCTACACTTCAAAATTATAATGAGAATTCATGCTTGTAATGATAACCCATAGGCATTGTAAGAAACTAAATTACTTACTGAATCATCAAAAAAGAAAAATAAGGTATATTATTTTTGGTCTGTTCTATGGTATGGAAAACAGGTATTCCATGTATGATGTATATGAGTATGGTATATATGGTAAGATAAGCCACAATACTCTACTTCCCTGGAATGCAGAGTTCATTTTCTTTACTTTTCCCATTCACTTTTATTTCTCCAAAGAATCCTATTTCAGCAATGGTAGGTAGTTATTTCTTCCAAATTCTATGCCATGTTTGAGTACTTTTACCAAATGCCTGCCAAGTGGTCATAGAATCAATATTGCAGGTGACAGAGAACTTACAATTTTACAGTATAGATGATTACATCTTTGAAATGATGGCACATGCTTCCTTATATGGAATTAAATTCTGACTTCTTGTGACTTCCATCGATGGGTCATGGGGCCATTCAGAACACATATTTCATATGACACAGACCTTCCAATATTTGAAGATAGCTCTCTCTCTTGTAGATGTTATTTTTGTGACTAGTAATATTCCATGGTCCATCAGTGAAATATGAAATGTTTAAGCCCCTCGTTTTCACAGTAACAAATATCTTCCCAGTGTCTACACTACATCAGGCACTAATTGAGGTGTGGAGATGAAGAGGGTAAATGGGAAACAACAGGCACTGAAACTGAGGCAGAATCAAAAGCACAAAGAACTAGCTAATCCAGACTAAGGAATCTGAATGTATTTTAAAAGTAATAGACAATAAAAATGGGTTTTCAGCAAAGGGATGGAAGCTCAGGATTTTGTTATACAATGATTACTCACTCCAGTTATGTGAAGGATGGGATTTTTGGTGAGTGGAGCATGGGCAGCATATAGGCAGGTGACCAGTGGCTATAACAATAAAAATGGCAGTTATGACAATATATTTAGACTTTATCCTGCCCATGCTTTCCAAGAAGGACCCATAAGCAGCATGCCAACCATAGTATAATCAACTGGGACATTGTTAAAAATAAAAATTCTTGCTATTATCAACAAGACAAGTAATAAGTGTTGGAGAGGTTGTGGAGAGTAAGAAACCCTCATTCACTGCTGGTGGGAATGTAAATTGATACAGCCACTATAGAAAACAGTATGCCAGATCCTCAAAAAATTAAGAATAGAGTTACCATATGACCCAGCAACCCCTCTCCTGGGTATCTACTGGAAAAATTTGAAAACAATTATTCGCAAAGATATATGCACCCCTATGCTCATTGCAGCATTATTCATGGTGGCCAAGACATGGAAACAACCAAAGTGTCCTTAGGTTAAAGAAGATGTGTACATGTATACTATGGAATATAATTCATCCATAAGAAAAGATGAAATACTGCCATTTGCAACAGCATAGGTGGGCCTTGGAATTATGCTAAGCAAAATCAGTCAGTCAGAAAAAGCAAAGAATCATATAATTTTACTCATATATGAGATATAAAACTGACACTCAATAGACACAAAGTATGGTAGTTAACAGAGGGAAAGAGTGTGAGGGGGTAATAAAGGGTAGAGGGGGAATATATATATATATATATATATATATATATATATATATATATATATCTCAACACTAATAAAAGAGAAAAATGGTAATTGGTGTAGGAGCTACCCTTTTCATTGGCTAATCAGGGCTATATGCAAATTAACTGCCAACTAAGATTGGCAGTTAACTGCCAACAAGATGGCGGTTAATTTGCATATGTAGGCACAATGCAGGGAGGCGAAAAGGAAAGCAGGAAGAAGCCCCCTGCCACTGACAGTGATCGGAAACCCAGGGGGGAGCTAAGAGCTGGGGGGCTGCCTTTGCCCTGCCCCCCAGCCATGATCGGAGAATCAGGTGCCTTTTCCGCCCTGGCCAGTGATAGCAGGAAGTAGGGGTGGAGCCAGCGATGGGAGCTGGGCACGGTCGAAGCTAGCAGTCCCAGGAGCTAGGGGTCCCTTGCCTGGGTCTAAAGCAAAGCCCACGATTGCGGGGCCGCTGCAGCTGCAGGTCCCCGCTGCCCGGGCCGAACGCCTAGGCCAGAGGCGTCAGGCCTGGGCAAGGGGCCGATCCTGCGATTGGAGGGTGATGGGGGTCAACGCCTGAGGGCTCCCAGTATGTGAGAGGGGGCAGGCTGGGCTGAGGGACACTCCCCCACACACACAACCAGTCCACGAATTTCGTGCACCAGGCCCCTAGTGTGTGTGTGTGTGTGTGTATATATATATATATATATATATATATATATATATATATATATATACAGAGAGAGAGAGAGAGAGAGAGAGAGAGAGAGAGAGAAGATGATTTGGTCAATCCTCACCAGGGGATATATTTTCCATTGATATTTGAGTGGTTGGCACACAAAGCAATATACAGATCATGTACCATAGAAATCTACACTTAAAATCTGTATAATCTTATTAATCAACATCTCCCCAATAATTAAAAATTAAAATTTAGGGAGAACCAAGATGGCGGCATAGGTTAACGCCGGAGTTTGCTGCTTTGAACAACTACTTCAAAAGTGAAACCAAAAAACGGAAGGGACATCACCCAGAACCACAGGAACGCTGGCTGAGTGGAAGTCCTACAACTAGGAGGAAAGAGAAACGCACACGGACACTCAGAGGAGGCGCAGTGGTGAAGTCAAATTCTGAGGTGCGGAGTGCGTGGAGCGGGCTGGAGGCGGAGGGCGTGGTTGTTGTTTTCAATCGGGAGGGAGTCGCAGACTCTGAGCACCAGATCCGGGCGAGTCTTTAGGGACCCAGACTCAAACGGGAGAAGCGGGACTGTCTGGCTTCGGTCAGAGCGAGTGCAGCTTTCTCTCCCAGCTTTGCAGCGGGTGCTGGGACTCAGAGAGGCAGAGCCCCTGGGGACAGGACTGAGAGCCGCCATAACTGCTCTCTCCGGCCCACCCTGTTGATCCTGTGCGACCCGCCCCGCCCAAGCCCTGCACAGAGGCATTTGCCGGATAGCCTCAGGCAAAGGCTAGATTAGCACCTCCCTAGAGGACAGAAGTTCTCTCACTGCTGACACAGCTGATTCTCATAGCCACTTGGCCTGGAGGTCAAACCCTCCCTGGAATTAGCTACAACAATCAAGATTTAACTATAAGACTGCGAACAAAGACCACTGGGGGGTGCACCAAGGAAGCATAACAAAATGCGGAGACAAAGAAACAGGACAAAATTGTCAATGGAAGATATAGAGTTCAGAACCACACTTTTAAGGTCTCTCAAGAACTGTTTAGAAGCTGCCGATAAACTTAATGAGATCTACACGAAAACTAATAAGACCCTCGATCTTATATTGGGGAACCAACTAGAAATTAAGCATACACGGACTGAAATAACAAATATTATACAGACGCCCAACAGCAGACCAGAGGAGCGCAAGAATCAAGTCAATGATTTGAAATGCGAGGAAGCAAAAAACATCCAACCGGAAAAGCAAAATGAAAAAAGAATCCAAAAATGCGAGGATAGTGTAAGGAGCCTCTGGGACAGCTTCAAGCGTACCAACATCAGAATTATAGGGGTGCCAGAAGATGAGAGAGACCAAGATATTGAAAACCTATTTGAAGAAATAATGACAGAAAACTTCCCCCACCTGGTGAAAGAAATGGACTTACAGGTCCAAGAAGCGTGGAGAACCCCAAACAAAAGGAATCCAAAGAGGACCACACCGAGACACATCATAATTAAAATGCCAAGAGCAAAAGATAAAGAGAGAATCTTAAAAACAGCAAGAGAAAGAAACTCAGTTACCTACAAGGGAATACCCATACGACTGTCAGCTGATTTCTCAACAGAAACTTTGCAGGCCAGAAGGGAGTGGCAAGAAATATTCAAAGTGATGAATACCAAGAACCTACAACCAAGATTACTTTATCCAGCAAAGCTATCATTCAGAATTGAAGGTCAGATAAAGAGCTTCACAGATAAGGAAAAGCTAAAGGAGTTCATCACCACCAAACCAGGATTATATGAAATGCTGAAAGATATCCTTTAAGAAGAGGAAGAGGAAGAAAAAGGTAAAGATACAAATTATGAACAACAAATATGCATCTATCAACAAGTGAATCTAAGAATCAAGTGAATAAATAATCTGATGAACTGTTGATTATAATAGAATCAGGGACATAGAAAGGGAATGGACTGACTATTCTTGGGGGGGAAAGGGGTGTGGGGGATGGAGGAAGAGACTGGACAAAAATCGTGCACCTATGGATGAGGACAGTGGGTGGGGAGTGAGGGCGGAGGGTGGGGTGGGAACTGGGAGGAGGGGAGTTATGGGGGGAAAAAAAGAGGAACAAATGTAATAATCTGAACAATAAAGATTTAATTAAAAAAATTAAAATTTAAAAAGTAAAAATAAATAAATGAAAAGTCTTGGGCTCCACCCCAACCTGTTTAATCCAAGTAACCAGGGGATGGTGCGGCCCAGGCATCTACATTTTATCTAGCTTTCTAGCCAACTCTGATGCATGTGGTCTGAGGGTTGTACATGGAACAATCTGGGTGGCAGCAGTCAGAGTTTGACAAGTAAAAGCCAACAGGCATTCAAATCTCAGAGAACCTGACTCTGCCAAGGAAAGAGGGCTTGGAAATGCCCTTGCCTCAGGGTAAGGACACACCTTGGCCTCCTGCACCCAACTCTCTGGCTGGTGCCTTCTCTTCCTCAGGGTCAGGCTTTAACATCTCCTCAGAGTTCTTTTCTAGTCTCCTACTCCATCTTAAAGGTGTTCACAATATCCTGATTTTTATTTTCTTCTGTTTATCACATCTCTGTGTGTGTTTCTTCATAAATGCTTCCCCTCCAACCTGCTCACTAGACTGTAAGCTGCTTAGGTTAAGGACCTTGCCTGTTTTTCTCTTTTCTGAGCACCCTACAGCACCTAGTACAGGGCCAGGCACAGGAAAAGTGGCAGCTAAATATTTTGGAATTCATGCATGGATAAATAAATTTTTAAAAATGGATTGGGAAACACTGGTGGGAGCCCCAGATTGACAAACAATACTGAGTGGCAATCCTCCATGGGGCCAGTCCTAGTTGCTCTGTTGGCAAGGTTGCTTGCAACACCATCAGTGGCCTTGAAAGGTGATAAACCAGGGCCCGTTTTTCATAGGTTCCCATATAAAGCCAACAGAGAAGCTAAGGCAGCCAGATCTGGGGTAAGAGACCAGTGGATGTGCTACATTTCCTGTTGACTAGTTGGACACCCGGAGGCTGTGGATGGGAAGGCACTAGGACTTGCTGCCCGCTTGGCTTGGCCCTGGCTCCTCTTTTCTCTGGCTCGCCAGGGGTGGCCATAGAAATGTAGCAGAATTTGCCACACTAAAATATAGGGGTGAACAAAGGTAGGTTACAGTTGTGAGTACATGAAACAGATTATTCTTACATTATTATTTATTAATTATTGTATTTTCCATATGAACAACTGAAAACCTACTTTTCCCCACCCCTTTATTCCTCTTTGGAATAAGGATTACTTCAGGCTTATTTAAAAACAAAACAAAACACAAAAGCAAACAAACAAACAAACAAAACCTAAAAAACAACAGACATAGAAAAAGCTCCAAAAGCTGAGTAGAAGTTACTCTTTTGCAAGAGACATTTACATTAATTAATAAGGGAAATTTCCATTTGTAAGAGTGTCTCCCTCTGTATCATAAAGAGAAAGATGAATCTAAACCTCAAGAGACTCATAATGGAAAATACAGGGATTTAAACCTACATAACAGCCTTACCCTGTTCACTGTGCTTTGCCTGGTAACTTACATAACTGTACCCCCAAGCATCTTATTTTTTTCTCAGTTACTGGAGATAATATTTAAGGTGGTGGCTTGGATCACTTTGGGGAGTTACTCAGTTTTCCTGGGTCTCGTCCCAGTATACAGGAGGTATACATGTTATTAAATTTATTTTTGTTTTTCTTCTGTTAGCTGTCTTCTATTATGGGGGATCTCAACCAAGAACCTAGAAGGATAGAGGAAAAATTACTTTCCTCCCCCACAACCCTTACACTGCTGTATGCAGAATTGTGGGCAGGTAGCCTCAGGAGCCAGGGGGCATTGGTCTCTATGGCAGTGTTCCCAAGGGTGCTTGAAAATGAAGAGGGCATTTGCATGAAATCACACATGACGTGCATTTATCTGCATGTATTCTGAAGGGCTGTCTCAGGCAACCAGCAAACCACATCTTTTCATCCTCAGAATGTCATGCTTCCTCTGGAATGAAAAGCCAGATTCCAGTGACTTGAACAGTGGGCCCAATGACAGACCTGAAATGTCACACTGTTCAACAGCTCAAACTCTGCAGAATGAGGATCTCTGATGAGATGCAAATAGCTAACGCTTATGGAGTGTTTCCTAAGGTTGCATGCTGACTGCTGTGCATGTGTTTGCAGCAATTTTTTGAGGTGGGCACTGCTGCTGTCCCTGGTTTACAGAGGAGGAAAGTGAGGCTTTGCCGGGCTAAATGATTTTCACAGCTACTTACTCAGAAGAGGCAGAGAGAGCCTATGCCCTAAATCTTCGCTTCCCTTGTCCAAGTGAAGACTCAGACACAGAAAAGCCAAGGGCTGCGCCCACAGTCACGCAGCCAGCTAATACTAAAGCTGCAACCAGAAATTTAGTCACCTCTACCCTACTGTGGCTCTCTTTCCCCCAGGCTCCATCCCTGTAGGTACAATGGGAATCACGTGTCCTACTTTAACCCGCCAAATATACTCCCAATGGCCTAACCCAGTGATTGGGAACCTTTTGAGCTCAGCGTGTCAGCATTTTGAAAAACCCTAACTTAACTCTGGTGCCGTGTCACATATAGAAATTTTTTGATATTTGCAACCATAGTAAAACAAAGATTTATATTTTTTATATTTATTTTATATATTTAAATGCCATTTAACAAAGAAAAATCAACCAAAAAAATGAGTTTGCGTGTCACCTCTGACACACGTGTCTTAGGTTCGCCATCATTGGCTAGACAGTGGTCGGCAAACTCATTAGTCAACAGAGCCAAATATCAACAGTACAATGATTGAAATTTCTTTTGAGAACCAAATTTTTTAGACTTAAACTATATAGGTAGGTACATTGTTATTAACTTAATTAGGGTACTCCTAAGGCTTAGGAAGAGCCACACTCAAGGGGCCAAAGAGCCGTATGTGGCTCGCGAGCTGCAGTTTGCCAACCACTGGACAAAGGCTGATGTTTCTTCAATCTCTTGGCTGGATTTTCTTTGCTCAATACTGGCTGGTAAGCATGGGGGGATCAGGCCTTTTTTGTTTATCCAAAGCTTTTGAGCAGGTTGGCACAGCTGACCAGCACTGTGGTCACCTTGCAGTGAAGAGCCTCCACGTGCCCCGTCACTCTCCTGCCACCTGGGTCTCAGGGATTCCCTTCCATAGGCCCTTCAGGGAGACTACCCACCCCTGCTGCTATACCTCTTTCTCCCCTTGGCTTTCTCTCTGTCTAGCTGTGGATGCTGGGACTGGGTAGGTCACTCCCACCCAGGGCTTTTAATGAGAAGTTGTGTCATTCCCATGCAGTGAAGGAAGCCTAGGAAATGTTATTCTTTCAGAGAAGAGTCCCTTGACAATGGGAGAGGCAGAGAAAGACAGAATCTTATTATGGGAGGAATGGGGGGTGAGGTGTCAGCGGTACAGGAGAAGAGGAGGAGAAAGGCTACACAGGAGTCACTAGCAGTATGGCTTTCAGTAAAGAGTTTTAAACAAAAAAGTTACTGGAAATAGAATTGCTTTTTTAAAAGAGTCCTCTGACTATAGTCAGGAGAATGGATTAGATTTGGGGCTAGAACAGAGGCAAAGAAGAGCAAAGAGGAGGCTATTGCAATTATTCAAATTGTAATTGTAATGAGAGGGAAAAGGTGGAATGAACAGGACTGTTGTGGATCATGAAAGAAGGGTCCAGTATGATTCTTTGGTTTTTGAGCAATGACCTCAGAGCAAACTCTTTGTTCATTTCTCTCCTAAAACATGTGCTATTTTAAGTGTGTTTGGAAGATCACAGAGTAAATTTTTTTACCATCAGCAGCTTTCCTCATTAGCATTGGTTCTAGTGACATCCTATGCCCTGGAACAAAGAGGGAAAGTGTGGAAAGCTTTGGACCACAATAAGTTCTCTACCTTCCAACTACTCTTCCCACCCCCAAGAACTTCATTGCTGTGGATTTTTCTTGAGATAATCAACTCCTATTAATTCATTACCTTAGCTGTCTTCACAGCTACACCAATCTTTCTTCCTTTTCTCCTTCCCTTTATTTTTCCCTTCTTCCACTAGTTATTGCCAGGCCCTGGGCTAGGCACAACAAGCTCATTATTAATTATAACTCCTAGATGTTCAACCTTGTACCCTTATCTTGTACTAAAGCAATTTATTGGAGGAGAAAAGAATAGAAGGCTATTACTATATTCAATATGGCACTTAATGCTGAGTGAATACACCTAGCCCTTGTAAATTGCGTCTTGTTAGAGCCAGCCCATGTTCACAAATTTTAAAGATGGTTTCTTACCCTAATTCTGGAAACCACTATATTTTCTATCACTCTCAGTTCTTTTCATCTACAGATTTAATATACAAACCTTTTATATCTTTACCTAAGTCATTGATTAAAAATTTGAACAGGGTGTGCTGAAGAACAGAGACCTTCAGATTGATATAAACCCACCAATTAGCACATTTATAGCACAATCATCCAACTTATTACAAACCCACAGAATTATATCATCCAATAATCAGCATTGTTTCCATGTTGTTCTCAAGACTAAATGAAGAGACCTGGTTAAATCTCTTCCTGAGGTTTGAATACATTATTTTATTACCTTTGCATAGATGGGAGCTGAGCAACCTTCAAGAATATACCCCATATATGCATCTAACAACAAAGCCCTAAAATATATGATGCAAAAAGACAGAATTGAAAGAAGAAATAAACAACTCAACAATAATCATTGGAGAGTTTAATACCCAACTTTCAGTAATATATAGAACAACTAGATAGATGATCCATAAGGAAAATAGAAGACTTTAACAACATTCTATACAAATTCAACCTAAAAGTCATCTATAGAAAACTCTACCCCCAAACAGCAAAAAAATATATTTTTCTCCAGGACACAAGGAACATTCTCCAAGATAGATCACATCTTATGCCATAACACAAGTTTCAAAAGAATTTAAAGAATTAAAGTTATATAAATATCACAGTATTATGACCACAGACAGTGGTTCTCTGACCACAATAGAATGAAAATAGAAATCAATAACAGAAGAAAATTTGGGAAATGTATAAATAAGTGGAAATTAAAAAATACTTACCTAAATAACCAATACATAAAAGGAGAAATACAGGAAAATTAGAAAATAGTTTAAGATAAATGAAAATGAAAGTACCACATGCCTAAACTTAGAGGATGGAGTAAAAGCAGTGCTTAGAGGGATAGTTACAGCTGTAAACATCTATTTTAAAGAAGAAAAAAGACCTCAAGTCAATAAATTAACCTTTCACCTTAAGAAACTAGAAAAAAGACTAAATTAAACCCTAAACAAGCAGAAAGAAAGAAATAACAAAGATTAGAGTGGTGATAAATGGAATAAAGAATAGGAAAACAATAAAGGAAATCAATAAAACCAAAAGTTGGTTGTTGAAAAGATCGACGTAGCTAACAAAACTTTACTAGACCAATCAAGAAGAGAGAAGAGTCAATTTATCAAGAATGAAAGATCATCTTACAAAAATTTTAAAAAGATTATAGAAGAAACTAGAAACTATGAACAATTTTGGGTCAATAATTTAGATGAAATAAACATTTCTAGAAAGGCATACACTATTGAAACTGACTCTAGAAGAAATAAGAAATCTGAATAGGTAAAGAGATTGAAATCGCATTAAAAAAAAAATGTTCCACAAAGAAAAAGGCAGGACCAGATGGCTTCACTAATTAATTTCACCAAACTTTTATTTTATTAATTTAAAAATATATTGTTATCAATGTTTAAAGATAGAGGAAAAAAGAGGGAGAGAGAGAGAAACATCAATGTGAGAGAGAAACGTAGATCGGTTGCCTCCTGCATGCCACCTACTGGGGATCAGTTCACAACCCGGGCATGTGCCCTTGACCTGAATTGAACCTGGGACCCTTCAGTCTACAGGCCGAGGCTCTATCCACTGAGTCAAACTAGCCAGGGCAAACTGGCAACTTTTAAGTGCATGGGACAATGCCCAACTAAGGGAGCCACACCAGCCAGGGCTCACCAATTTTTTTAAAAAGGATTAACACCAGCCCTAGCTGGTTTGGCTCCATGGATACAGCATTGGCCTGTGGACTGAAGGGTCCCAGGTTTGATTCCGGTCAAGGGCATGTACCTTGGTTGCGGGCACATCCCCAGTAGCAGGTGTGCAGAAGGCAGCTGTTCTCTCTCATTGATGTTTCTAACTCTATCCCTCTCCCTTCCTCTCTGTAAACAATCAATAAAATATATTTTTTTAAAAAGGATTAACACCAATTCTTCATATTCTCCCAAAAATAAAGGAGAAGGAAACACTTCTCAATTCTTTCTATGAAGTCAGTACTATTATCCTGATACCAAAATCAGATAAAGATATCATGAGAAAAGGAAAATACAGACTAATCCTATCTAATAATAGAGAAACATGGTAATTAACCATAACTTTGCTACCCTTCCCATTGGCTAATCAGTGAGATATGCAAATTAACTGCCAACGAAGATGGTGGCCAGCAGCCAGGCAGCGGAAGCGAACAGGAGGCTTGTTTGCTCCAGTGATGGAGGAAGCAAAGGTTCCCCGCCTGCCACTGCCGGCCTCTGAGCTGCACTCCAAGAAACAATGTTGCAATTATAGAAGCTAAACAAACCCCAGAAACCTGCTTTCAGCCAGCTGGCCTCAGAGCTGGAGCTGCAACAGTGTTTCAATTATAGAAGCTAAACAAAGCCAGAGACCTGCTTTCAGCAGCCGACGTCTCAGAGCTGGAGCCGAGCCTCAGAGCTAAAGCCTGTTCTCAGTTCCAGTGACAGCCATAGAAGGTAAATAAATCCCAGAATAAAAAAAAAAAAGAAAAAAAGGAGAAGTTGGGAGCTTCAGTCACCCGCCAGCCTGAAAACAACCCTCAGCCCCTCACCCAGACTGGCCAGGCACCCCAGTGGGGACCCGCACTCTGAAGGGGGTGTGACCAGCTGCAAACAGCCATCATCCTCTCATCCAGGCTGGCCAGGCACCCAAGCAGGACCCCCACCCTGATCCAGGACACCCTTCAGGGCAAACCAGCCAGCCCCCGCCCGTGCACCAGGCCTCTATCCTATATAGTAAAAGGGTAATATGCAAACTGACCCTAACAGCAGAACGACTGGAAATGACTGGTCACTATGACACACACTGACCACTAGGGGGCAGAAACTCAATGCAGGAGCTGCCCTCTGGTGGTCAGGGCGCTCTCACATGGGAGGAACTCTGCTCAGCCACAAGCCAGGCTGATGGCTGCCAGTACAACGGTGGTGGTGGGAGCCTCTCCTGCCTCCTCAGCAGCGCTAAGGATGTCCGACTGCAGTTTAGGCCTGCTCCCCGCTGGCAGGCGGACATCTCCTGAGGGCTGCAGGGCTGCCAGAGGGATGTCTGATTGCCATCTTAGGCCCAATCCCCCGGGGAGTGGGCCTAAGCCAGCAGGTGGTCATCCCCTGAGGGGTCCCAGACTGTGAGAGGGCACAGGCCAGGCTGAGGGACCCCCCTCCCCCCCTGAGTGGAGCGAGGGGTCCCAGCCCAACACCAATACTCCCCCCACCCCTGCCAGCCTAGGGTTCCAGTGCCAGGAAGTGAACTTTCCATAACTTCTGACTGTAAAAAACAGCAAGGATTGTGCCTGCATGAGATAATGGGCTGCTGGAGCCCCAGGCATTAATCTTAAAGGGTCCAAATGTGGACTTACTCATACTCACTTATTTTGAGCTCCAGCACTGATATAACAGCTCAAAAGGCACCAGGAACACACAGGAGGATCTGAATTGTGTGGCATCAAGGTGAAAGTTGGAGGGCCAGCTTTCTCCCAGACAGAAGTGCTGGCAAAGGCCATTGTTCCTTTTATTAGACACACCCCCACCCACAGAGCCAGCAGGTGGGCACCATATTTAAGTTCCCATCAACTTGGCTAACACTGTTAACCCCACCCTAGTGATTCCTTGAGATGTGGTCCCACCCCACTTACAGGCCCACCCATGCCCTTGTCAGTGGATTTTCCTTACAGATGACCCATCTTGGCTCATGCTGCTGACTTTCCTAAAATCTCTCAAACAAGCAGTATCTGGCTTTTGCATACCCTGTACCTCTTGCTAAGTGACCCCAAACCTGGCACTAGTGGCAGGCACCCTTGGTTCCCAGCTTGGACTCTCCCTGGGCATCTCCAAGGCAAGCATAATTATCAACCATCTCAAATCACTTGGTAGCTCATGCCAAGTGGCCACAGGTAGGGCACAGGCAGTGGCTGACCTTGTACCTCCCAGGAGTCCCCAGAGGCAGTGCACCCAGTTCAGCTTCAGACCACACTAGATTACAACCCAACCACTTCCACCAGTGATATACTCAAGGGGTAGACTTGGCAGGCATCAAAGCTTCACTGAAGCAAGTCATGCTCCAAGGAGTTGACTCCTGAACAGCAGATCCTCCACTGTAGTCACAGCCAGTCCTCACAGCCTATTGGCTTGGGAGTAAATCCCTCCCATTGACATTCCAACAGAAGTCAAGGCTCAACTACAACAGGAGGGTGAACAGAGCCCACATGAGGGTTGCACCTGGAGCCTCCAGCTTGTGTGACTGGGGAGGCTGTACCGCTGACTTCTACAGGACACTTACTACATAAGGCCATTCTATCAAGACTGGGAGATATAGGAGTTCTATCTATTACATAGAAACAAACACAGGGAGGCAACCAATGTAAGGAGACAAATAAACATGTCCCAAATGAAAGAAAAGAATAGAAATCCAGAAAAAGAATGAAATAAAATGAAGACAAACACTCTACTAGATGCAGAGTTCAAAAACACTGGTTATAAGAATGTTCAATGAATTTAGGGGTAGAGTAGAGGAATTTAGTAAGAACTTCAACAAAGAGATAGGAAACATAAAAATGATAGAAAACATAAAAAAGAACCAGTTAGAAATGAAGAATCCACTAACTGAAATGAAATATATATTATAGGGAATCAACAGTAGAGTAGATGAAGCAGAAGATCAAATCAGCAATTTTGAAGATAAGGAAGCAGAAAACACCCAATCAGAACAGCAAAAAGAAAAATGAATTTAAAAAAAATGAGAATAGTGTAAGGAATTTCTCAGACAAGTTCAAGTGTATCAAAATTGCCATTATGGGGATGCTGGAAGGAGACAACAAAGAGCAGGGATTGAAAACCCATTTGAAAAAATAATGACAGAAAACTTTGCTAACATGATGAAGAAAATAGACATAAAAGAGCAGGAAGCACAGAGAGTCCCAAACAAGGGGAACCCAAAGAGACCCATCATGGAACTGGAGAGCATTATGCTAAGCAAAATAAGCCAGTTAGAGAAAGATAAATATCACATGATCTCACTCATTTGTGGAATATAATGAACAACATAAACTGATGAACAAAAACAGATCCAGAGGCAGAGAAGCATTGATCAGACTATCAAACCTCAGAGGGAAGGTAGGGGAGGGTGGGTGTAAGGGGGAGAGATCAACCAAAAGACTTGTATGCATGCATATAAGCCTAACCAATGGATACAGACACTAGGGGGGTGAGGGCATGAGTGGAGGGGGTGGGAGGGCAATGGGGGGATAAGGACACATATGTAATACCTTAATCAATATAGAAAAATATTTTTAAAAGAGGCTCATCATAATTAAAACAACAAAGGGCAAAGGCAAAAAGAGAATCTTCAAAGCAGCAAGAGAAAAATAGTTAGTGACCTACAAGGGAACTCCCATCAGACTTCCTGCTGATTTTTCAAAAGAAACTTTGCAGGTCAGAAGGGATTGGCACAAAATATTCAAAGTGATGAAAAGCAGGACCTACAACCATGATTACTATTCCCACCAAAGCTGTCATTTGGCATCAAAAGACAGATAAAGTGCTTCCCAGACAAGAAAAAGCCAAAGGAGTTTATCACCACCAAACCAGTATTGAATAAAATGTTAAAGGGTCTTCTTTAAGAAGAAGAAAAAAATTGAAAACATGAAAAATAAAATCCAATAAATACATATCTATCAACAATTACTCTAAGCCTGGCATGGATGGACGGGCAGTTTCAGCAAGTGGGTGAGGTCACTGAGGGCCCAAAGGAGATGTTTTCCCTTTTGAGGACAGTGCAACCCCAGGCCCACCGAAGCCATTTCCAATGGCTTTTCCATATAAATGGAAGATTAGATGAAGCAGAGGATCGAATCAGCAATTTGGAAGATAATAAAGCAGAAAATACCAATCAGAAGAGCAAAAAGAAAAAAAAAAACGAGGGTAGATTAAGGAGCCTCTGGAACAACATCAAGCATACCAACAATCACATCATAGGGGTAGAAGAAGAGAGAGAGAGAGAGCAAGGAATTGAAAACCTATTTAAAGAAATGATAACCAAAATTCCCTAACCTGGCAAAGGAAATAAGCATGCAAGTCCAAGAAGCTTAGAGAGTTCCAAACAAGGTGAACCCAAAGAGGCCCACACCAAGACACATCATAATTAAAACGTAAAAAGTTAAAGACAAAGAAAGACTCTTAAAAACTGCAAGAGAAAAATATTCAGTTACCTACAGGGGAGCTCCTGTAAGATTGTTAGCTGATTTCTCAACAGAAACTTTGCAGGCCAGAAGAGATTGCCATGAAATATCAAAGTGATGAAAAGCAACCAAGATTACTCTACCCAGCAAAGCTATCATTTTACATCAAAGGATAAAAAATCATTTAGAATCACAGGATAACTCCTTTAACTTTAACAAGAAAAAGTTAAAGAAATTATCCCCAACAAACCAGTATTATAAGAAACTAGAGGCCCGGTGCACAGAATTCGTGCACTGGGGGGTGGGGTTCCCTCAGCCCAGCCTGCCCCTCTCACAGTCTGGGAGCCCTCAGTGGATGTCTTACTGATGGCCACAGTCTGGCAGCAGAGGCTTGGAGCAGGCGTCCCGTGTGTGTGTGTGTGTGTGTGTGTGTGTGTGTGTGTGTCTGTCTGCTAGGGCCTGCCCCCAGCCATGCCACGTAGGCTCGAAGCAGTTGCTGTGTGTGTGTGTGTGTGTGTGTGTGTGTCCCCACTGGGGGTCTGCCCCCAGCCACATTGGAGGCTCAGAGCAGACACTGTGTGTGTGTGTGTGTGTGTGTGTGTGTGTGTGTGTGTGTGTGTGTGTCTGTTGGGGGTCTGCCCCCAGCCACACCATGGGGGCTTGGAGAAGGAGCCCCTCTGTGTTGATCTCTCAGGCTCCTGGCCTCCACTGCATGTTGTACTCTCCCCTGAGCTATGGCCAGGATGGGGGTGCTGCTTGCAAGCCAGGCTTTCCTGTTCCCGGATTGCCATGGTGACCGGGGATCAGGCCCAGCATGGGGCTGTCCGCAGGCCAGGCTTGCTTTCTTGCTCCGGATCACCATGGCAACTGGGGAGCAGGCAAAGTTTGGGGCTGCCCGCAGGCAAGGCTTGTTTTCCTGCTCCCGGATCAGGCGCAGCTGGGGGCTGCCTACAGGTTGCACTTTTCTAATAACCAATGGCCAGATCACCACAGCGACCCAGGGCCTGGTGGCACTTTCCTGCTCTCCAATAGTCATAGGGTCCCGGCTGGGGGTGGGGCTTAGCAGTGCAGGGCTTAGGCGGCACAGGGGTTCCAGCTGGGGGCTCAGGTGGCACAAAGGGTCCCGGCTGGGGGCGGGCCTTATGCCCGGCTGCCCAGGGCTGCACATGGGGCCTGGATGGCAGCTCACGCTGTCCCGCCCTGCTTGTAGTATAGGATAGAGGCCTGGTGCATGGGTGGGGGCCAGCTGGTTTGCCCTGAAAGTGTCCTGGATCAGGGTGGGGGTCCTGCTTGGGTGCCTGGTCAGCCTGAATGACGGGCTGAAAGCTGTTTGCAGCTGGTCACACCCCCTTCAGGGTGGGGGTCCCCACTGGGGTGCCTAGCCAGTCTGGGTGAGGGCCTGAGAGCCGTTTTCAGGCTGGAGGGCAACTTAAGCTCCCAGCCTCTCCTTTTTTTCTTTTTTCTTTTTTATTCTGGGATTTATTTACCTTCTATAGCTGTTACTGGAGCTGAGAGCCGGCTCCAGCTCTGAGGGCTGAAATCAGGTTTCTGGGTCTGTTTGGCTTCTATAATTGAAACTCTGTTGCTATCACAGAAGCTCTAAGCTCTGAGGCTGAAGCTGGCTGAAAGCAGGTCTCTGGAGCTTGTTTAGCTTCTATAATTGCAACATAGTTGCTTAGAGTGCAGCTCAGAGGCTGGCAGCGGCAGGCCGGGAACGTTAGCTTCCTCTGTCACTGGAGCAAGCAAGCCTCCTGTTTGCTTCAGCTGCATGGCTGCCGGCCGCCATCTTGGTTGGCAGTTAATTTGCATATCCTGCTGATTAGCTAATGGGAACGGTGTCGGGGTTATGGTCAATTGCATGTTTCTCTTTTATTAGATAAGATGTTAAATGGGACTTTTTTTTTTCCTTCCCCCCACCCCCACCCCCAATTTACCAAAAATGTGCAGGCTTATTTCTGGGCTCTTTATTCTGTTCCACTGGTCACTATACTTGTTTTTATGCCAGTATCATACTGTTTGGGAAAGAGACTTCTTGAAGAAGGGAAAAAGGATAGAAAATATGAACAATTGGCTCAGCTGGTGAGACGGTTTGCAGCCGGGAAGGGCAGAACTCCCCTGGAAAGGTAAAAAAAAAAACAAAAAACAAAAAACAAAAAAAAAACAAACAGGGATTTGGGCAGGAAAGTTGGCCAGACCTCTGAACCCAGAGGGTCGGAGGGAGACCGCATGGCAGACAGCCGCATCCCCTGGGACAGGCACTGCCCCTGACGGGGGAAAGGAGATCTGCGGGATTCCTGGCGCTGCCAGGGGATTTGAGAACTGGGTTCTGTGACCATGGAGGACTGAGCCTAAAGGGGGCAGCCTGAAGAGCTGACCTGACCATGCAGTGCCAGTAAGAGAGGAGCTTACAGAACCTAAGCCTTCCCCGTTTCCGCGGCCGGTGTTTGTTTGTTTGTTCTCACCGAATCCTGTTCATGGGACATTTCGGATACAGACACTCACCTGTGCTGAAGAGAGGGAGAGGGTGCGGAGGAGTGGAATCTGGGGAGAGACTGAGGAGAGAAGGGGGGCCAGGAGAGGTGGAGAGAATTGAGTGTTGAGTGCTGAGACACCCCTTAGCCCAGGACTGGGGCAACCATTCTCTCCAGAGAGTGAGAATCCTCCCCCCAGCCCCCAGGCAAGGAGCACAGCCACACCCAGATTCCACCCTGAACAAGATCAAGGATTAAAATAATCTGATCAGTCCCTGGGAGTTAACAGGGTCTGGCCTATAGAAGGATTTTCAATGCCGGATAGCCTCAGAGGCCAACCCCAGAACACTGCCACCCAGAGGCTGAGCCACAAACTGACTCTTTGCTAAACACAAAATAAGGCAGTCTGAGAAACAAATAAGGCCTGCTTTGAAATAAGGACTGTGGTTTGCAACACAGAGGAACAGTGTATCACAGGGAAACTCAACACTCTCCTGAATACCTGGCAGGACTAAAGGCGAGCCAGACTGAAGAATAGAAGAACCGAAGGACCTTCACTACTGCATTTTTTTTTCTTTTTTCACCTTTTAACTAAGAAACCAATTTTTTTCTTTTTTCTTTTTTTTCTCCTTTTTTTTCTTCTTCTTTTTTTTCTTCTTTTCCCATCTTCTTTTTCCTGATTTTACCCTTTTAATTACTACCTTCTTATTTTTAACCAGCATTATTACTGCTACCATTTTACCATCTTTTAAAGTGCCATTTTATTTTCTCTTTATTTTATTTTGGGATTAGTGTTCTCCATTCTATTTTCATTGTTATATTATTGGTTGTTTCTAGTTTGCATCCATCTACAGGGAGCTGTTGCTGGAATTTGCTGGGATTAGTGGCGGTTCTATAGGAGTATTCTCCTCATATAAAAAGTCTCTTCCCCTCTTCCACTTCATTCTCTTTTTTTGCTCTTTCTTTTCTTTTCTCGCTTTTATTTTCCCCCCTTCTTTTCCCCAATTTCATTTTTGCACTCCCTTTTTTGATCCCTACTTTTCTTTTTTCTCTTTTATCTTAATCTCTTCCTTCTTCCTTAACCCCTAATTCTCTTTATTCGGGTGGTCACCTTTATTTGGGGTTATTAATATTGTGAATATATTTGTGTTTAGTGCCTGGTACGTGGTGCCTTGTTGTGTTGTATTTTGTGCCCTTAAAACAACGCAGCAGATCCGAGCAATAGCAGCCTACTGAGCACCACACCCTCTGCTAAGGAACAGCAGCTGTACGTGAAACCGCCCCCCACCAGCCAGAAGAGCCACCACAGCTGTGAACAGCACCCACCAGAGGAGCTGCTGCCAATTGAAGAGCAGCTGCTACCGCAACCGCCTGAAGAGCAACCACAGACCAAGGAGTCACTGCCACCCAGGGAGCAGCCACTGAACGAGTCAACGTCTAGATATTTCAGTGAGATCAAACATGGGTAGACAAAGAAACCCCCAAAGGAAAGAGAAGGAGGACTCTCCAAAAAAGCAGCTAAGTAATACAGAGGCATGCAACATGACAGAAAAAGAATTCAGAATAAGGGTCCTAGAGTGCATAAACCGGATGGAGGGAAAAATCGACAACCTCTGCAAGAAGCAAGAAGAAACAGATGAAAAAATCAACAACTTAAGTAAGACCCAAGAAGAAATGAAGAGTGATATAGCTGCAATAAAAAACACCATTGAAAGTATCAACAGTAGGCTAGGAGAAGTGGAAGACCGAATTAGTGAATTAGAAGACAAGGAAGCAAAACACACCCAAAATGTACTGCAATTGAAGAAAAAATTAAAAGACAGGAGGAGAGCTTAAGGGAGCTTTGGGACAACATGAAACGAAACAACATACGAATAATAGGGGTACCAGAACAACAGAAAGATGAACAAGGATTAGAAAACCTATTCGAAGAAATAATATCAGAAAACTTCCCTGAGGTGGGGAAGAAAAAAGTCACACAAGCCCAGAGAGTCCCATACAAGGTGAACCCAAAAAGACCCACACCAAGACACATCATAATTACCATGGCAAATGTTCAGGACAAAGAGAAAATCTTACAGGCCGCAAGAGAGAGACGGAAAGTCACATACAAGGGATCTCCCATTAGATTATCAAATATTTCTCAACAGAAACACATCAGGCCAGAAAAGAATGGACGGAAATTTACAAAGTGATGCAAAGCAAAGGACTGAATCCAAGAATACTCTATCCAGCAAGGCTATCATTCAAACTTGAAGGGGAAATAAGAAGCTTCACAGACAAAAAAAGGCTAAGGGAGTTTATTACCACCAAGCCAGCAATGCAAGGAATGCTAAAGGGACTGGTGTAAAAAGAAGAAATAAAAAGCCCAGAAAGAAAACAGCCACACACACAAAAAAAGAAAAGGCTACAAACAAGTACCTTTCAATAATAACTTTAAACATAAATGGACTAAATGCTCCAACCAAAAGACATCAAGTTGCTGAATGGATAAAAAAACATGACCCATACATCTGCTGTCTACAAGAAACCCACCTCATTAGAAGGGACTCACACAGACTGAAAGTGAAAGGATGGAAAAATACCTTTCAGGCAAATGGAAAGGAAAAGAAAGCTGGGGTAGCAATACTTATATCGGACAAAATAGACCTCAAAGTGAAGGCCTTAAGAAGAGATAAGGAAGGCCACTTCATAATACTAAAGGGATCAACACAACAAGAAGATATAACCCTGGTAAACATATATGCACCCAATGCAGGAGCACCCAAATTCATAAAAAAAACTCCTGGAAGATATCAAAGGAGAGATCGACAACAATACAATCATAGTAGGGGACTTTAATACACCATTGACAGCACTGGATAAGTCCTATAGACAAAAAATGAGCAAAGATACAGCAATCCTAAATGACTCACTAGATCAGATGGACTTAATAGACATCTTCAGAACACTTCACCCCAAAGCCAGGGAATATACGTTCTTCTCAGGTACTCATGGGACATCTTCAAAAATAGACCACATATTGGGTCACAAGCAAAGTATCCCCAAATTCAAGAAGATTGAAATCATACCAAGCATCTTCGCAGACCACGATGGCATAATACTAGAAATAAACTACAATAAAAACAACCCAAAATACTCAAACACCTGGAAGCTGAATAGCATGCTATTAAATATTGACTGGGTTACCAATGAGATCAAAGAAGAAATTAGAAACATCCTGGAAACTAATGACAATGAAAACACAACAATCCAAAACCTATGGGACAAAATGAAAGCAGTCCTGAGAGGGAAGTTTATAGCGCTACAGGCCTATCTCAAAAAACAAGAAAAAATGGTAGTAAATCATCTAACTCTTCAACTCAGAGAATTAGAAAGAGAGCAACAAGAAAACCCCAGAGTGAGCAGAAGGAAGGAGATAATAAAGATTAGAGCAGAAATAAATGACATAGAGACCAAAAAAAACAATACAGCAAATGACTGAAACCAAGAGATGGTTCTTTGAAAGGATAAACAAGATTGACAAACCTCTAGCCAGACTCACCAAGAAGCAAAGAGAGAGTACCCAAATAAACAAAATCAGAAACGATAGAGGCGAAATAACAACAGACCCCACAGAAATACAAACGATTGTTAAAAAATACTATGGACAGCTCTACTCCAACAAACTAGACAACCTGGAGGAAATGGACAAATTCCTAGAAAAATACAACATTCCAAAACTCAACCAGGAAGAATCTAAAAATCTCAATAGGCCAATAAGTATGGAAGAAATTGAAGCAGTCATCAAAAAGCTTCCATCAAACAAAAGCCCAGGACCAGATGGCTTCACAGGGGAATTTTACCGAACACTCAAGGAAGAAGTAAAACCTATCCTCCTCAGACTACTACAAAAAATTCAAGAGGAAGGAACACTTCCAAGCTCATACTATGAAGCCAGCATCACCCTAATACCAAAACCAGGTAAATACAACACAATGAAAGAGAATTACAGGCCAATATCCCTCATGAACATAGATGCCAAAATCCTCAACAAAATCTTAGCAAATCGGATCCAGCAGTACATCAGAAAGATCATACACCATGACCAAGTTGGATTTATCCCAGGGATGCAAGGATGGTACAATATCCACAAATCAATAAACGTGATACATCACATAAACAAATTGTAAGAAGAAAACCACATGGTCATATCAATTGATGCAGAGAAAGCATTTGACAAAATCCAACACCCATTTTTGATAAAAACTCTCAGTAAGGTGGGAGTAGAAGGATCATACCTCAACATAATAAAAGCCATATATGACAGGCCCACAGCCAGCATCATACTCAACGGACAAAAACTAACATCATTTCCCCTAAGAACAGGAACAAGACAGGGATGCCCCCTCTCACCACTCCTGTTCAACATAGTACTGGAAGTGTTAGCCATTGCAATTAGGTAAGGAGAAGAAATAAAAGGCATCCAAATTGGAAAAGAGGAAGTAAAACTGTCCTTATTTGCAGACGACATGATATTATACATACAAAACCCTAGAGACTCCATCAAAAAGCTACTAGACTTAATACATGAATTTGGCAATGTAGCAGGATACAAAATTAACCCCAAGAAATCTGAGGCATTTCTATACACCAATAGTGAACTTTCAGAAAGAGAGATTATAAAAACAATCCCATTTACCATCGCAACAAAAAAAATTAAGCTACCTAGGAATAAACTTAACTAAAGAGGTAAAAGACCTCTACTCATAAAACTACAGGACGTTGAAAAAAGATATAGAGGAAGACATAAACAGATGGAAGAACATACCGTGTTCATGGATTGGTAGAATCAACATCATTAAAATGTCCATACTACCCAAAGCAATCTATAAATTCAACGCACTTCCCATTAAAATACCAACAGCATACTTCAGAGATCTAGAACGAACTCTCCAAAAATTCATCTGGAATAAAAAAAGACCCCGAATAGCTGCAGCAATCCTGAAAAAGAACAAAGTAGGTGGGATCTCAATACCTGATATCAAGATGTATTACAAAGCCACTGTTCTCAAAACTGCCTGGTACTGGCACAAGAATAGGCATATAGATCAATGGAAGAGAATAGAGAGCCCAAAAATCGGCCCGAACCAATATGCTCAATTAATATTTGACAAAGGAGGCAAGAACATACAATGGAGCCAAGATAGTCTCTTCAATAAATGGTGTTGGGAAAATTGGACAGATATATGCAAGAAAATGAAACTAGACCACCAACTTACACCATACACAAAAATAAACTCAAAATGGATAAAGGACTTAAAAGTACAACAGGAAACCATAAAAATTCTAGAAGAAGCCAAAGGTAACAAAATCTCAGACATATGCCGAAGCGATTTCTTCACTGATACAGCTCCTAGGGCACTTGAAACGAAAGAGAAAATGAACAAATGGGACTACATCAAAATAAAAAGCTTCTGCACAGCAAAAGAAACCATCGACAAAACAACAAGAAAACCCACTGTGTGGGAAAACATATTTTCCAATGACATATCTGATAAGGGCCTAATCTCCAAAATTTATAGGGAACTCATACAACTTAACAAAAGGAAGATAAACAATCCAATCAAAAAATGGGCAAAGGACCTAAATAGACACCTTTCAAAAGAGGACATTCAGAAAGCCAAGAGACATATGAAAACATGCTCAAAGTCACTAATCATCCGAGAGATGCAAATCAAAACAGCAATGAGGTACCATCTCACACCTGTCAGACTGGCTATCATCAACAAATCAACAAACAACAAGTGCTGGAGAGGATGTGGAGAAAAAGGAACACTTGTGCACTGCTGGTGGGAATGCAGACTGGTCCAGCCACTATGGAAGACAGTATGGAGTTTCCTCAAAAAACTGAAAATGGAACTCCCATTTGACCCTGTGATCCCACTTCTAGGAATATATCCCAAGAAACCAGAAACACCAATCAGAAAGGATATATGCACCCATATGTTCATAGCAGCACAATTCACCATAGCTAAGATCTGGAAACAGCCTAAGTGCCCATCAGTAGATGAATGGATTAGAAAACTGTGGTACATCTACACGATGGAATACTATGCTGCTGTAAAAAGGAGGGAACTCTTACTATTTGCAACGTCATGGATGGAACTGGAGAGCATTATGCTAAGTGAAATAAGCCAGTCAATAAAGGAAAAATACCACATGATCTCACTCATTCGTGGACAATAGAGACCATTATAAACTTTTGAACAATAATAGATACAGAGGCAGAGCTGCCTCAAACAGATTGTCGAGCTGCAGCGGGAAGGCCGGGGAGGGTTGGGGGGCAGGAGGTAGGGGGTTAAGAGATCAACTAAAGGACGTGTATGCATGCATATAAGCATAACCAATGGACATAAGACACTGGGTGATAGGGGAGGCTAGGGGACTGTCTAGGGCGGGGGGATAAAATGGATACATATGTAATACCCTTTGTAATACTTTAAGCAATAAAAAAAAAAAGAAAGCCAAGAGACATATGAAAACATGCTCAAAGTCACTAATCATCTGAGAGATGCAAATCAAAACAACAATGAGGTACCATCTCACACCTGTCAGACTGGCTATCATCAACAAATCAACAAACGACAAGTGCTGGAGAGGATGTGGAGAAAAAGGAACACTTGTGCACTGCTGGTGGGAATGCAGACTGGTCCAGCCACTATGGAAGACAGTATGGAGTTTCCTCAAAAAACTGAAAATGGAACTCCCATTTGACCCTGTGATCCCACTTCTAGGAATATATCCCAAGAAACCGGAAACACCAATCAGAAAGGATATATGCACCCCTATGTTCATAGCAGCACAATTCACCATAGCTAAGATCTGGAAACAGCCTAAGTGCCCATCAGTAGATGAATGGATTAGAAAACTGTGGTACATCTACACGATGGAATACTATGCTGCTCTAAAAAGGAAGGAACTCTTACCATTTGCAACGGCATGGATGGAACTGGAGAGCATTATGCTAAGTGAAATAAGCCAGTCAATGAAGGGAAAATACCAGATGATCTCACTCATTCATGGATAATAGAGACCATCATAAACTTTTGAACAATAATAGATACAGAGGCAGAGCTGCCTCAAACAGATTGTCAAACTGCAGCGGGAAGGCCGGGGAGGGTGGGTGCAGGAGGTAGGGGGGTAAGAGATCAACCAAAGGACTTGTATGCATGCATATAAGCATAACCAATGGACATAAGACACCGGGGGATAGGGGAGGCTAGGGGACTGTCTAGGGCGGGGGGGAAAAATGGACACATATGTAATACCCTTTGTAATACTTTAAGCAATAAAATAAATAAATAAATAAATAAATAACTAAATAAATAAATAAATAAAAAGAAAATATGAACAATAAAGTGGCAATAACTACATATCTGCTGACAATTACTTTCATTTTTAAAATTTATTGATTTGTTGAGGGAGAGGAAGATGGAGAGAGAGAGAGAAAGAGAGAAACTTTGATTTGCTGCTATACTTATTTATGCATCTATTGTTTACCTCTTTTACTAGTATGTGCCCCAACAGGAGATCTAATCTTCACCCTTGCATATCAAGATGCACTCCAACCAACTGAACTACCCAGCCAGGACTCTACCAACAATTACTTAAAATTTAAATAATTAAGTGCTTCAATCAAAAGACATAAGGTGGCTAAATAGATAAGAACACAGTTCTTACATATGCTGTCTATAAGAGACTTCAGAACAAAAGACACAGATAGACCGAAAGTGAAGATCTGGAAAAAAATCTCATGACAATGGAAAAACACACACAAAAAAGGGAAAAGTAGACTTAAACCAGACAAAATAGACTACACAGAACACACAGAACAATGATGGAAAACCTTTTGAGCTCAGCGTGTCAGCATTTTGAAAAACCCTAACTTAACTCTGGTGCTGTGTCACATATAGAAATTTTTTTATATTTGCAGCCATAGTAAAACAAAGACTTATATTTTTGATATTTATTTTATATATTTAAATGCCATTTAACAAAGAAAAACAACCAAAAAAAATGAGTTTGCGTGTCACCTCTGACACACGTGTCATAGGTTCGCCATCACTGCCCTAGGAGATGTGTCTGTAAAGCTATTGCTATGACATATGTCTGCAATTTTACTGCCTAGGGAGTCTTATAGGATTTTTATGGTTTCCCATCTTACATTCAAGTCCTTTAGCCATTTTGAGTTTGTTTTTGTGTATGGTGTAAGTTGGTGATCTAGTTTCATTTTTTAGCATGGATCTGACCAAATTTCCCAGCACCATTTATTGAAGAGACTGTGTTGACTCCATTGTATGCTATTGCCTCCTTTGTCAAATATTAATTGAGCATAATGGCTTCGGTAGATTTCTGGGTTCTCTGTTCTGTGTGTTCTGTTCCATTGGTCTATATGTCTGTTCTTGTGCCAGTACCAGGCAGTTTTGAGAACTGTGGCTTGGTAATATAGCTTGATATCTGGTATTGTGATCCCCCAACTTTGTTCTTCTTTCTCAGGATTGCTGTGGCTATTTGGGATCTTTTTTTACTCCAAATGAATTTTTGGAGAGTTTGTTCTAGAACTTTGAAATATGCCATTGGCATTTTAATGGGGATTGCATTGAATCTATAGATTGCTTTGGGTAGTATGAACATTTTAATGATGTTGATTCTACCAATCCATGAACATGGTATGTTCTTCCATTTGTTTATGTCTTCCTCTATCTCTTTTTTCAATGTCCTGTAGTTTTCTGAGTACAGGTCTTTTACCTTCTTAGTTAAGTTTATTCCTAGGTATCTTAATTTTTTTGGTGCAATGGTAAATGGGATTGTTGTTCTTTTTGTGTGTGTTGTTTTTGTTGTTGTTTCTCTTTCTGTGAGCTCATTATTAGTGTATAAAAAGGCCATAGATTTCTGAGTGTTAATTTTGTATCCTGCTACATTGCTGAATTCATTTATTAGGTCTAGTAGTTTTTTGATGGACTCTTTGGGGGGTTGTATGTATAGTATCATGTCATCTGCGAATAAGGACAGTTTTACTTCTTTTCCAATTTGGATGCGTTTTATTTCTTCTTCTTGTCTGATCACTATCGTTATCACTTCTAGTACTATATCGAACAGGAGTGGTGAAAGTGGGCATCCCTGTCTTGTTCCCAGTCTTAGGGGAATGAGTTTAGTTTTTGCCCATTGAGTATGATGTTGGCTACAGTTTTGTCATATAAGGCTTTCATTATGTTGAGGTATGATCCCTCTATTCCCACTTTGCTAAGAGTTTTTATCATGAAAGGTTGTTGGATTTTGTCAAATGTTTTTTCTGCATCGATTGGTATGATGATGTGATTTTTGTCTCTCAATATGTTTATGTGATGCATCACATTTATTGATTTGTGGATATTGTACCATCCTTGCATTCCTGGAATAAATCCCACTTGGTCATGGTGTATGATCTTTCTAATGAAATGCTGAATCTGATTTGCTAGAATTTTGTTGAGGATTTTAGCATCTATGTTCATCAAGGATATTGGCCTGTGGTTCTCTTTCTTTGTGGTGTCTTTATCTGGTTTTGGAATTATGGTAATTCTGGCTTCATAGAAAGATTTTGTAAGTGTGCCTTCCTCTTGAATTTTTTGGAATAGTCTGAGGAGAATAGGCTTTACTTCTTCTTTGAATGCTTGGTAGAACGCCCCTGTAAAGCTGTCCAGACCAGGGCTTTTGTTTTCTGGAAGATTTTTGATCACTGCTTCAATTTCTTTGGTAGTTATTGGCCAAAATGAAATTTAAAAGATAATCCTATCTAATAAAGGACTAATATGTAAATTAACCATCACTCTTCAACAAAGATGGCGGCACCCATAGTGGCTGGGGCGCGATGCTGGTGGCGTTGTCCTGGCAATACAAGCCCAGCGTCCACTGTACCAGCTGTGCACAGAGAGGGGAGGTGAGGGGCCCTGGCCATGTGGAGCAGGGGAGGGGAAGGGCCTCGGGCCGGAGGTCGGGGCCAGGGACACTGGCATCATTGCAGGCCAGGCTGAAGGACACCCACCCCCCCAAGCATGAATTTTGTGCACTGGGCCTTTAGTTTTATTTATAATAGCATCAAGACAAAAAAAACATTAAATTCACCTCAATAAATTTTATTTTAAAAACAATACAATACTTAGAAACAAATTTAACAAAAAAGTACAAGATTTGTACATTGAAAACCAAAACCTTCACTGACCAAAATTAAAGACCTAAAAAATGGTAAGTTATCCTGTGTTCATAAATTGGAAGACTTAGTATTGTCAAGATGGCAATACTCCCCAAACTGATCTACAATATCAACATAATCCCAGAAATATCCCTGCTGGCTTCTTTGCAAAAATTGACAACTGATACAAAGTGCAAGGGACCTAAAATAGCTTTTAAAAATCTTGAAAAAGAAAAACAAAATTTGGATGACTCATATGCCCCAATTTCAAAACTTACTACAAAGCTACAGTAATCAAGAGAGTGTGGTAATTACATAACAATAGATCAATGGACTGGAACTGAGAACCTAGAAATATATCCTTATACTTATGGTGAATTGATTTTCAACAAGGGTGCTTGGATAATTTAATGGGGAAAAAATGGTCTTTTCAACAAATGGTGCTGGTACAACTGGATACTTACATGAAAAATAATAAAATTGTACCCCTGCCTCACAGAATATACAAAAAATTTAAATTAAAATGGATCATAGATATAAATGTAAGTTAAAACTAAAAACTTTTAGGAGAAAACATAAGGGATAATCTGTGACCTTGGATTATGGAATGGTTTATTAGATGTGCTAACAAAAGCAAGAGCAATAAAAGAACATTAGATGAATTTGACTTCTTCAAAATTTAAGACTTTATTTTGCTTCAAAGCTACCATCAAGATAGTGAAAAGGCAATCCACAGAATGGGAGAAAATATTTGAAAATCATGTATCTGATAAGGTACTTATAGCAAAAATATATAAAGTAATCTTACAGAACAATAATAAAAAGACAAATAACCCCCCTAAAATGGGCAAAAGATCCAAATAGATATTTCTCTAAAGATATATAAATGGCCAACAAGTACAAAAGAGGATGTTCAACATCACTAGTCATCAAAAAAGTGCAAATCAAACCCATAATGAAATATCACTTCATACTTACTAGGATGGCTATTAAAAAAATTCAGATAATAAATGTTGAGGAGGATGTGAAGAAATCAGAAACTTCATACAGTGCTGTTGGGAATGTAGAGTACTGTAGCCAGTGTGGAAAACAGTCTGTCAGTTCCTCAAAAATATAAACAGAATTATCAAATGACTTACTAGTTCTACACCTAGGTATATACCTGAGAATTGCAGACATATGTTCTCACAAAAACTTGGATATGGAATGTACAATAGGAATGTTTATTGCAGCAATGTTTATAATAGCCAAAAAGTGAAAAACAAACAAGTGTCTATAACTGAAGAATAGCTAAAATGTGTATATCCATACAAAGGAATACAGGGTAGGGCAAAAGTACATTTACAGTTGTTCATAGAAAATAATACAATAATTAATAAATAATAATACAAGAATAAACTCTGTTTTCTGAACTCACAACTATAAACCTACTTTTGCCCCACCCTATATATATTATTTGGTAATTGGATATATTGTTTAGCAATTGGAAGATATATTTGTCAATAAAAAGAAACACAGTACTTATATATGTTACAACATGGATTAAACTTAAAAGTAGGGGAGGGCGGGGGTAAGGGGAAGAGACCAACAGAAGGACTTGTATACATGTATATAAGCCAAACCAATGGACATGGACAACGGGGGGGATGGGAGCATGAGTTTGTGTGTGTGGGGGGAGGTTGGGGGTTAATGGGGGGGATGAGGACACATTTGTAATACCTTAACTAATAATAATAAAAAAAAGAAATTAAAAAAAAAGATTTGCAATAATTGAAATATTGTCAAAATATTAACCAATTTAAAATTGAGATATTTTATATGCCATGTAATCAAAGGTAAATAAAATCAATGATATTGTTACAAAAAAAAAATGTTTTGCTAAGGGAAAGAAGCCAGTCACAAAATACCACATATTTCATGGTGCTGTTTAAATTAACAGTTCAGAACAGACAGTTCTTAGAAGCAGAAAGTAGATTAGTGGTTGCCTGGGGCTGGGAGGGAGAGAGTGAGAGAATGGGGAGTGACTGCTAATGAATATGGGGTTTCTTGTGGGGGTGATAAAAATGTTTTAATATTGATTGTGGAGATGGTTGCAGAACTCTGTGAACATGCTGAAACCCAATGACTTGTACACTTTAAATGGGTCAGTTTGCATGTGATTTATATCTCCATAAAAGTAATCTATCATGCACTCATAACCTGGATTTATTTCCACATCTAACTTCAAAGAAAAGGAAAGCCTCATTATTTCCCAGTAAAGCAAAGGCTACATAAGGTGCCTTTCCATGCAGTCATCTCCTATATTTTAATCCTGCTTGCCCTTGAGATGTATCAGAAACTTTATATATCCAACCAGAAAAATTATGAGCAACTTCAAGAGCAAAGGCTTCTATTGTAGGGCAACTACTTATTTGTTTAATTTGGGCTTCAGGTGGCTGAGAATTAAGTTGATCACACTCCTCAGTTATCAGTAAATTTTCATCATCATTCCAAGCAAGGTCTCTCTCTCTCTCTCTCTCTCTCTCTCTCTCTCTCTCTCTCTCTCTCCCTCCCTCCCTCTCTCTCTCTCTCTCTCCCCTCATCTCTTTTTCTTTCTTCCATGGTTCCATCCTCCCTTTTTCCACTCACACATCAGGCACCCACTCCAATGTATTTAATATAGTCTTTAAACATGCTGGTATCCTTGTAAATTATGTACTGGTACTTTAAGTATTATGTATTTTAACTTTATTTTTCACAATTTATTTTTTTAATTTAATTTATTGGAGTGGAGGAACCAAGATGTTGGTGTAGGTAAACATCCTCCCACAACCATGTCAAAATTACAACTAAAATACAGGACAACCATCATTCAGAACCACCTGAAACAAGTAGAATGAAATTCCTACAACTACAGAATTAAAGAAGAAACCACATTGAGATGAGTAGGAAGGGTAGAGGCATGGAATGGGCTCCAACACCCACATGTGGCATGTTTTTAATTGGGAGAGATATCTTGGCTGAGGAGGTCTCCTATGAGGAGCAAGGGTCCCAGCCTCACACAGAAACCATCAGTCCAGGGTTCTAGTACCAGGAAGAGAAATACCTGTAACTTTGGGCTGTAAAAACCAGCAGGGATTGTGGCTGAGTGACACAGAGACAACCAGAGGCTCAGGTAGTTCCTCTTAAAGGGCTTGGGAATGTACTTGCTAGGACTCATTTCCTCTGAGCTACAGCGCTAGGGCAACAGTTTGAAAGGATCCAAGGGCATATAGGGGGGAACTAAATTGTCTGGCATTAGGGCAAGAACTGGGGGGCAGCTTTCTCCCAAACAAAAGTGCTGGCAAAGGTCACTATTCCTTTGTTGAGACCTCCCCCACCATACTGCCAACTGGCAAAACCATAGCTGAGTCACCATCAACCTGGCCCACACTGTTAGCCCCACCCTGGTGATTCCCTGAGATCCTGCTCCACCCAATTTGCAGTCCCACCCAAACTGTTTTCAGTAGCTTTATCATAATGAATGGCCTGTCCTGGTTCAGGCTTCAGACTTTCCTAAAATCTCTCAAACAAGTAGCAGCTGGACTCAGCATGCCCCATACCTCTCAATAAGTGGCCCCAGCCCTGCACTAGCAGCAGCTTGCCAAGGTTCACAGCTTGGCCTCTCCTGGGTATCTCCAAGTCCAACACAAGTAGCAGCCATCTAGAGATCACTCTATAGCTAGTGCTGGGTGGACCCAGGCAGGGCACAGGCAGTGGCTGACTTTGTACCTCCTGGGAGGCCCCAGAGCCAGTGCACCCTGTGAACAGCATCAGACAATGCCAGACTATAACTCTAACACATCCATTAGTGACATGCTCAAGGAGCAGACTCGGTGAGCACCAAAGCCCCATTAAAGCAAGTCCTGCTCCATAGAGGTAGCTCATGCAAGGCAGCTCCTTTGCTGTAGTCACAGTCAATTGGCCTGGGGTCAATTTCTCCCAGTGACACCAATAGCCATCAAGGCTCAACTAAAACAGGACAGTGTACACAGCCCACACAGGGGTGCACCTAGAGTGCCCAGCTCAGGTAACTGGGAAGTTTGAGCCACTGAGCCCTACAGGACACCTATTACACAAGGTCACTCTACTAATCCCAGGAGACATAGAAGCTTTACCTAATAAATACAAACAAACACAGGGAAGCACCAAAAATGCAGAAAAAAGGAAAAAATCACAAAAGAAAGAACAGAAGAAATCTCCAGAAAAAGAACTAAATGAAATGGAAGCAAGAAAACTACTAGATACAGAGTTCAAAACAATGGTTATAATGATGTTTAAGAAAGTTAACGAATGCTTCAAGGAATTTAGCGGGAATGTCAAGGAACTTAGTTAGAATTTCAAGGAAATTAGTGAGACCATCAAAGACATGAAAAAGGACCAGTCAGAAATGAAGGATGCACTAACTGAAATGAAAAGTAATTTACAGGGAATCAACAGTAGAGTGGAGGATGCCAAGAATTAAGTTATTTGGAATATAAGGAAACAAAGAACTCCCAATCAGAAGAGCATAAAGGAAAAAGAATCCAAAATATGAAGATAGTGTAAGGACCCTCTAGGACAACTTCAAGCCTACCAATATTCTCCTCATGTGGGGGGCGGGGGCGGACAGAAGGAGAAGAGAGGAAGCAAGAAATTGCAAGCCTATTTAAAGAAATGACAGAAAACTTCCCCTACCTAGTGAAATAAATCGACTTACAAGTCCAGGAAGTGCAGAGAGTCCCAAACAAGATGAACCCAAAGAGGCCCACACCAAGATACCTCATAATTAAAATTCCAAGGGTTAAAGACAAAGAAAGAATCTTAAAAGTTACCTACAAGGGAGCACTGATATGACTGTCAACTGATTTCTCAACAGAAACGTTGCAGGCCAGAAGAAAGTGGCAAGAAATATTCGAAGTGATGAATAGCAAGGATCTACAACCAAGATTACTCTACCCAGAAAATCTATCATTTAGAATTGAAGGACAGATACAGAGCTTCCCAGACAAGAAAAAGCTAAAAGAGTTTATCAGCACCAAACTGTTTTACATGAAATGTTGAAGGGTCTTCTTTAAGATTAAGAATAAAAAAAAAGATTAAAAATATGAACAATAAAATGGCAATAAATACATATCTATCAACAACTGAATCTAAAAATCAAAATAAAAGAATGAAGAATCTAATGAACAAAGTAAACTGATGAATAAAATAGAAGCAGAGGTATGGAAACATGGAACAGACCGAGGAATCTCAGGGAAGTGGGGACAGGAAGAAACTAACCAAAGAACTTATATGTGCATTATCCATGGGTACAGACAATAAGGGTGGTAAAGGCCTGGGTTGGGGCAGGATTTGAGTGGAGGAGGCAATGTGGAGGGGGCGGGGGAGGTGAGACAGCTGTAATACTCTCAACAATAAAGATTTTTAAAAATATAAATAAATTTATTGGGATGACACCAACTGAATGGGAGAAGATATTTGCAAACAACAGCTCCGACAAAGGGTTAATATCCAAAATACAGAAAAACTTATACAACTCAACACTAAATAAACAATCCAGTCAAAAAATGGACAGATAACCTGAACAGACACTTCTCCTGAGAAGACATACAAATAGCCAGCAGATATATGAAAAAATGTTCAACTTCACTAGCTATTAGGGAAATGCAAATCAAAGCTGTTGATTTTTTTGATAAAATTTGTTCTTCACTTTGTGGCTACATAACTTGCACATTTATCATTATATGATAAAATTTATGCTGTGGGCTTCTTCCTCATATTGAGGACTGGGTGTTCCAAGTTCTGATTAGCCTGTTCTGATCCTCAGCATCCTGTTCTTAACTATTCTCATTTTGTCCTCAACACACCTTCCTCCCAGGACAAACAGGACAGTTTTGTTATATAAAATGTTTTCTTTAATATAAAGTCCTGCTGCCCTATGATAGATTCTGTCCCTTTAATGGGAGGAATATAGAGCAGCGGTTAAGTGCAGAGATTCTGGAATATGACTACCTGGTTTTAAATCTTGCCAGGGGTTGGGGGGAGGAGGAATTGAGGAGTGTTGGTTAAAGGCATAGTGTTTCAGTTATATAAAACACATTCTGGAGATTTGTTTTACAACAAAGGGCCTACGATTAGCAATACTGCACTGCATACTTAAAATTTTGCTAAGAAGATACATATTACCATATGTTGTTTTCTTAACATGAAAGGGAAAACAAAGGGTAAAGAAGAAAACTTTTGGAGGTAATGGCTAAGTTTATGACATTGTAGTGGTTATGGTTTCACAATGTATACTTATTTCCAAATACATCCAAACATTTCCAAACACATTTAATATGTAATATATTAAACTAGGGGCCAAGTGCATGAATTCGTGCACCTTGAAAAGAACTGTGGGCCACGAGGCTGCAGTGGGCACAGGGACAGGTCTTGGCCCATCATCCGCGCCCCCTCCCACTGTGGCCCCCAGTCCCCTGTCTGCCAGCAGCCCCGCTCCCACTGCAGCTTCTCCCATGTGCTGACGCCGCTGGCCCTGCTTGCACCCTCTGATGGCACAGAATGATTGGGACCAGTGCCAGCAGCAGGTGCGAGCAGGGTTGTTGCCAGCAGCAGGTGAGAAAGGTGGCTGCTGGCCCTGATTTTCCCTCAGGAGCAGGGGGAGATGGAGAAGCTCTGAGGGGCGATTGAGGCTGGCAACCACTGCTCACACCCACTGACAGCACTGAGTGATCAAGGCCAGTGCCAGGCACTGGCAGCAGGTGCAAGCAGCGGCTCCAGTGCCAGCAGCAAGTGGGACTGTGACACGTGGGAACAAAGGATTTTCGGTAACCACCAGAAGCTTGCCCCGATGACAGCAACAGGCACCCCGCCTTGGTCTGGCATCCCCGCTCACCTGCCCCATCATCCCACCACAGCCGATGCCCACCATGTTCTTTGCCCTGCCACCTGCTGCTGACACACGCCATGTTCTGGGCGTGCCCCCTGGTGGTCAGTACACATCATAGCAACTGGTTGTTCAGTTATTCGGTTGATCAGTTGTTCTGCCATTTGGTCTATTTGCATATTAGGGTTTTATACATATAGATATGTATTGCTTTTGTATGTCAATAAGGCCTCAATAAAGTGTTTTTAAAGTCTTTCCACCTTTTAGCTTGTAACTTTGGGCAATATTTTTAACCTATCTTTATCTCAGTTTCTTTGACTTTCAAATCAGAATAATGATCTATAATAATAAAAGCATTATATGCTCATTAGACCGGACAGCCAGATGTCCTTCCAGACAAAGCCACGGAGGCTGCAAGGGACAAGGGCAGGCAGCTGTGGTGGCTCACGGCGGCAGCAGCAGCAGCAGTGGGGTGATGGGACAGCACCTTTCCCTGATCGGCCTGGTCACCTCCTGCAGAGGGAGGCCAGACTGCGGGGAGCGGTTCTAAGCCATCATTAAGACATCCCCTGAGGGCTCCCAGACTGTGAGAGGGGGCAGGCCTGGCTGAGGGACATCCCCCTCCCCCAACCTTATGCCCGAATTTTCATGCACCAGGGCTCTAGTAATAATAATACTGATCTCTGAAGTATTATGAGGTTTACATGAGTTAATATATGTGAAGCACTAAGAACAATGCTGGCACATAGTAGAACCTACATGTATTTGCTGTTATTATATTTCTAGGTTGTTAGTCATATTTCAGGATTCTCTGGTAAAACAAGTAAATTATTTATATGCCAGTAGGATTAGCAGAGTGTAGAAGGTGGGCCTGACAGTAAACAAATCTTTTAGAGAGGTTTAAGCAGCCATTAGAAGGCCTGTCACCATTTAACAAAAACAGGGTACCTAGAAAGTGGTGGGACCAAGTGGTAAGAGCAACTATGAGCCATACTACTAGAAGGAGACTAGTGTAATAAGTGACTGCTGTGGTCATTTTAAACGGGAACAATACTACTATAAATGGTGAGTACTCAGGCTGGAAGAACACTATGGAGGAGGGGCTATTAGTATCAGGATAGTATCAGTAAAGCCCAGTCCTGAGGACATAATTGTACCCAACTATAAGCCCAGGAAAGCAGGGCAGAGAGAATGAGGCAGAGCCTACAATGTATCCCCTCTTTTGCAAACCATGTTTTAATAATCCCCAGATATTTTAGAATCAAACACTATTTCTTCATTTATTTTGGTTTATCTCATTCTCTTTTCCAAAAAATGTATAGCATATGCCTTTACAATTGGAACTGCATCAAAATCTTATTTATATCATTTTTCTGATACTCCTTGAAATAATTGGAGAACTGGTGGAAACAGCCCTGGGAATTAACTCCCCTATGGCTTTTATTATAGGAAGGAGATAATGAACACTATAAAAGCCTCCCTAACCTGTGAAAGTAAAAGCTTTGGACATGGACCCATTTTAATTCAAATTTATATTTATTTTTAGAAGTATCTTCCACACAGGGTACCTTCCAGGCTGATGTACCAAAATGACAAAGAGCCTGGAGTTCTTATTAAGGTTGCAATATCAAGTATGCCCAGATCTGGTTGAGAGAAGATGCTAATTCACCATATTTGAATCAGTACATTAACTTACTGGAAAAACAAACAAACAAACAAAAAACACAACATCTAAGCCCAATGTTTTAAAGGTTCCTGAATTCTGGAGTTTGGAATGAAGGCTGGGGGAAAAAAAGACCTAGAACTGTTTTCTTTCTTTGTCTTTCATTCCTGGCCACCCTGACCACTTCCATAGATATGAGAGGGGAAAGAGGAAAGAAAAGAAATAGCAAAGCAAAAGGTTGTTTTGGAATGGTTTCAACAACTCATAAATGGATTACATTACTAAAGTAATGAATGTGTTCCAGAAAAAAATCCAAACACAACATCAGCAATCATAATGACAGTCTGCCTTATCCCACTACTCAAATAAAGCACAATTATTTTTGATACTGAAACTACAGAAAAATGTCTCCACTGCAACCTTCTGGATAAATATAGTATAACTAGTGGCCCAGTGCATGAAATTTGTGCACAGGGGTCCTGCACCCTCTCCAATCTGGGACCCCTCAGGGGATGTCTGCTTGCCAGTTTAGGCCCAATCCCTGTGGACTGCTGGCTCCCAACCACTCGCCTGCCTGCCTGCCCAATTGGCCCTAACTGCTTCTGCCTGCTGGCCTGCTTGCCCCCAAATGCCCCCCCAGCTGGCTTTCTTGCCCCCCAACTGCCCACCCTTGCCAGCCTGCTCGCCCCCAACTGCCCCCCCTGCTAGCCTGATCACCCCCAACTGTCCCTCCCTGCCAGCTTGCTTGCCCCCAACTGTCCCCCCTGCCAGTCTGCTTGCCCCCAACTGTCTCCCCAACCAGCCTGATCACCCCCAACTGCCCTCCCCTCCTGGCCTGATCGCCCCTAACCACCTCTGCCTTGGTCCCGCCACCATGGCTTTGTCCAGAAGGACGTCCGGAAGGTCTCCCAGTCTAATTAGCATATTACCCTTTTATTAGTATAGATGAATGACTCCCACAAAAATATGCCCATAGTAAACACAGTCACTGTTGCATGGGGCTGCTTTTTTAACATGCCCATTAATCTAGGACACTGATATCACAAAGCAGAGAAATTCATTAGAAATTATTTCACAGGGGCCAATATGAAGCAATTCAAGCATGTTGCCACCTGTTGGTCTGCCTTAAATCATGAAGCAATTTTACACTCTAAAATGGATCGATTCTCAAAGATTTGTTCCTCTGTCTGTTTGGGGATGGGGTAGAAAATGAAGGCATTTCTGAAAGGAGTCACCATAGTTATCTGAACATCAAGGTTTGTCATTAGAATGAATGAATGATGTATCTTCATGTATGTAGAAAATGACTTAAAATAAAGTGTCATTGAATATTAATTATTGTTGAAGTTGAGTGATGAGTACATGGAGTTGATTACACCATTCTCGACTTTTGTATATATTTGAAACTTTCTATAAGAAAACGTTTTAAGCCCTTGACTCAGTGGATAGAGCGTTGGCCTGCAGACTGAAGGGCCCCAGATTTGATTCTGGTCAAAGGCACATGCCCGGGTTGTGGGCTCGATCCTGCCTTTGATGGTTTTTCTCTTATCATTGATGTTTCTATCTCTCTCTCCCTCTCCCTTCCTCTCTGAAATCAATAAAAATATATTTTTAAAAGTTTTAAAAGAATTTTACTGAATTAATAGTAGATTTTAAATGTTTTCTCAACCAATGGATTTAAAAAGTACAGTAACTGTCATGGTGGGGACCTAAGAACAGTTTTTACCTTAGAAAGATTTTCAGACTCAGAATGGTTTGGAAAAACTGCTACACAGTTCTTATGGTCTCTAACTGTAGGAGGTGTTTACTCTATGAGACTGCAACATGATTCATCAGAACTAATATTTATATCAATTTTTAATTGTAAAATAAGAAAAATGTTTATTAATATTTAATATAAAGATGGAATCTGGTGTTATCACTCAGTCTATTTGTCAAGAAAAGATTCCTTTTTAACAATGGGTGAGAAAATAAGTGCTTTCTAAAAGAAATGCCATAGAGCAATTTGAAAACAGATATTTGAAAGTGCTATCATCATCTTGTGATTTTGTTGCTGAGAACTATGTGTGTCACCTATTTGCCTAACTAGTTGTAAAAAAATATATAACAGGACATTTTAAACTTGCCTAAAATAATTCTTGAACTCACTTTTAAAGATACTTTAGTTTGCAAGAGCCACTGATTGATGTCAGGGAAAGTGGAAATTGAATAACTGAATTTTAACAGAAACCTTTGTGTAAGTGCAGAGAATGAAAAATTAGTAACATGATTTACTCAGCACAGCTAATGTTGTGCTGCAGCCATTTAGATGTGTAATCTTGGTGAGGTATTGTTTTCACCTATGACATCCATTGGAGCCAAGTGTGAGCTGAAACTGAACTCAGTAGTATTCCAAACTGTTAAACCATCATTTTAAAATTAATGAGACATATTTAATTACATTGTTCTCACTAAGATATTAATAATATCTATCAAATAAAAAATAAATCTATATATAAATCAAAATTTAAAATTTATTTTAAAACATTATTTCATAGTTATTTCATACTTTTAAATGTTCTATTATGCATGCTTTATAATGTATATATCTTAATACAACAGTACATGAATATAACATTATTTTAAACAAGTCTATTATATATTTTAATACATTTTTACATAATTACATACAACAAATCTACTCAAATTTTAGTGTGTGTACACATCAACCTGGGATCTTGTTAAAGTGCAGTGTCTGATTCAGTAGTTCTAGGGCTAGGCCTGAGATTCTACATTTCTAACTAGCTTTCCTGGGGGATCGTGATGCTGCTTGTTCTTAGACCACACTTTGAGCAGCAAGGTCATGGGGCAGGGAGGCAGGGCTCCAACACAGTATTTAACTGGTAGGGTTGCACATCTAAAATGTTTGGTGATGACTAGGGAATGAAAGGACTACACTCCATTCAGGTTATCCTCCATAGCCACTGCTTTTCTCAGTGGAGTGTCTGATAAGTAGTGAGCTACAATGGCTGAGGTTCTGCCCACCCTCCTTAACAAACATCTGGATGTAGCTCCTCTCTGCCACTTTAGCAGTCAGCTGAACTAAAACAGGATTGACATCTTCAAGTTCAAACTGATGTGATCAACAATGGCATGTGGTCCAGCCTGGAACTGAGGGATAATAGTTGCTTCTACCTCAAAAGACTGACATGAGGGTTAAATGAAAAAAGACATCTAAAGTATTTTGTAGAGGCCTTAATAAGGTATAGCTATTATTGTTGGAGGTATGGCTGCCTGTGGACTGGGCCAAGATTTTTTTCAGACAGTTATTTTAGGTTTTCTTTAACATTGAGATAAACAGGTGATCAAAACCCACATCATAAACAATGGCATTAAAATATTTTTAACCTAGAAATATTTCAAAGTAGCTATAACCATCTTAGCTACTAAAACAAACAGAAGATAAACAGACAATAACAGCAAAAACACATACACACACAAATTAGGTAAGCCCCCATAAAAACCTGGCTTTGAGAGATGGAACTTACTTATGTCTTCCCAGATACACTTGCTGCAGAATATATCCTGTGCTATGTATCCTACAAAATAATTTCTTCTATTCACCAATAAAAAGCTGGGGACAGCTACTGAAAATTACAAATTTGTTTTTAGAAAACTTGATATGTAGGCCTATTTCCTCATAATAATTAGTTAAGACATTGGTTTACTAAGACGACTCCTACCTTGTTATAATATCATCTGCATATAGAACAATGATTATGTTTCTGTTAACATTTTTTGTTAATTGGGCTGATTTCAGCTTTTAAATCAATGAGAACCCATACAATTGATATCTGGCACATTTGGACACATGGAAGAGAACTTCGATTGCAAGGGCCACATTTCCCTTCTGTATTTTAAGTGTCTCTACATGTGAGCTCAAGTCATCACATAGAATTAGAGCATCTATAAATTTTCAAATATCAGCTGGCTTGTTGGTTTTAAACTTGTAACCCTCACAAAATAGATAAATTCCTAGAAATATACAATCTTCCAAAACTGAATCAGGAAGAATCAGAAAACCTGAATAGACCTATAACAACTAATGAAATTGAAGCAATAATAATAATAATAATAAACTCCTGGCAACCCTCACAAGATGGCTCAGATGGTTAGAACATCATCCTGTTCACCAAAATGGTTGTGGGTTCAATTCCAAATTAGGGAACATACCTAGGTTATGGATTCAATCCCCTATCTGGTTGTGTATGTGAGGCAACCAATCCTTGTTTCTATCCCACATTGATGTTTCTATAGCTCTCTCCCCTCCTCTCCTCTCTCTCTAAAATCAATAAACATGTCCACGAGTGAGAGTTAAAAAAAAAAAAAAAAACAACTCTCAGCAAACAGAAGTTCTAGACCAGATGTCTTCACAGGCAAATTTTACCAAACATTCAAAGAACTAACACCTATCTTTCTCAAAGGATCCCAAAAAATTCAAGAGCAGGGAAGACTTCTAAGCTCTTTTTATGAGGCCAGCATTATCCTAATTCCAAAATCCGATAAAGACACTAAAAAGAAAAAAATAATAGGCCAATATTCCTGATGAACAAAGATGCTAAAATCCTCAACAAAATATTAGCATATTGGATCCAGCAATATATTAAAAAGATCATATTCCATTATCAAGTTGGATTTATTCCAGGGATGCAAGGTTAGTACTATATTCACAAACCAATAAACATGATACATCACATAAACAAAATAAGGATAAAAATCACATGATCATATCAATAGACACTGAAAAGTATTTGATAAAATTCAGCACCTATTTATGATAAAAACACAGCAAAGTGGGAATAGAGGGATCATACCTCAACATAATAAAGGCTACATATGACAAACCCACAACCAACATCATACTCAATGGGCAAAAACTAAAAGCATTTCCCTTAAGAACAGGAACAAGACAAGGGTGTCCACTTCCACCACTTTTATTCAACATAGTGCTGGAAGACCTAGCCACAGCAATAAGATAAGAAGAAATAAAAGGCATTCAAATTAGAAAGTAGAAAGTAAAACTGTCATTATTTGCATGATGACATTATATTGTACATAGAAAACCCTAAAGACTCCACCAAAAACTAATAGATCTATTAAATGAATTCAGCAAAGGAGAAGGATACAAAATTAATATTCAGAAATTGGTGACATTTTTATATACCAAAAATGAACTCTCAGGAAGATAAACTAAAAGAAATCAATCCCATTCACATTGCAACAACAAAAATAAGATACCTAAGGATAAACTTAACCAAGGAGGTAAAAGACCTGTATTTGGAAAACTACAAGACATTGAACAAAGAAAAAGTGGACAATACAAACAAGTGGGAGAATATACTGTGTTCATGAATTGGAATAATTAACATAATTAAAATATCCATACTACCCAATGCAATCCATAGATTCAACACAATTCACATTAAAATACCAATGGCATATTTCACAGATCTAGAAAAAATACTCCAAAAATGTATATGGAACCACAAAAGACCCCAAACAGTCACAGCAACCTTGAGAAAGAACAAAGTAAGAGGAATCATAATACCAGATATCAAATTATATTATAGTTATTGTAGACAAAACAACTTGGTACTGGCATAAGAATAGGCATATAGATCAATGGAACAGAAAAGAGAACCCAGAAATTGGCCCAAGTCATTATGCTCAATTAATATTTGCCAAAGGAGGCAAGGGCATACAATGAAGTAAAGATAGTCTCTTCAATAAATGGTGCTGGGAAAATTAGGTACATGCAAAAAAATGAAACTAGACAACAAAATTACACCATACATAAGAATAAACTCAAAATGGATAAAAAACTTAAATGTAAGTCATGAAACCTTAAAATTCTAGAAGAAACCATAGGCAGCAAAATCTCAAACATAACTTGTAGCAATATTTTTGCTGACATATCACCTCAGGGAAGGGAAACAAAGGAAAATATAAACAAATGGGACTACATCAAACTAAAAAGCTTTTGCACAGCAAAAGAAACCATCAACAAAATGAGAAGGGAACCCACTGAATGGGAGAACATATTTGCCAATGATACATCTCATAAAGGGTTAATTTTGAAAAATATATAAAGAACATATACAACTCAATACCAGGAAGACAATCCAATTAAAAAATAGGCAAAGGAGATGAATAGCCATATCTCCAAAGAGGACATACAGATGGCCAATAGACATATGAAAAAATCCTCAATGTCACTGATCATCGGAGAGATGCAAATTAAAACCACAATGAGGTATCACCTCACAACTTCCAGAATTGCTATCATCAATAAACCAACAAACAAGTGCTGGAGAGGATGTGAAGAAAAGGGAACCCTCATGCCTTGTTGATAGGAATGCAGACTGTGCAGCCACTGTGAAAAGCAGTATGAAGTTTTCTCAAAAATCAAAAATAGAGCTGCCTTTTGGCCCAGCAATCCCAGTTCTGGGAATATGTTTTAAGAAACCCAAAACACTAATTTGAAAGAACATATGCACCCCTATGTTTATAGCAGCATTATTTACAATAGCCAAATCTAAAAACAGCCCAAGTGCCCATCAGTAGATGACTGAATAAAAAAGCTGTGGTACATTTACACAATGGAATACTACACAGCTGGGAGGGTGGGGGGGAGGAAGGAAATCTTACCTTTTGTGACAACATGGATTGGCCTGCACTGAGGGATAGGGGAGGCTAGGGGACTGTCTAGGGCGGGGGGGAAAAATGGACACATATGTAATACCCTTTGTAATACTTTAAGCAATAAAAAAAAAAACATGGATTGGCCTGGAGAATATTATGCTAATTGAAATAAGCCATCCAGAGAAAGACAAATACCATACAGTCTCACTTATATATGGAATCTAATGAACAACATACACTGACCAGCAAAATAGTAACAAACGCATGGATATATGGAACAGACTGACAGCTGTCAGAGGGGAGAGGGTTTTGGAGACTGGGTGAAAGAAGGTGAAGGGATTAACCAAAAATATATATAATGATAGGGGCAGAAATAGCATGTTGGGGAACCAGCTAAAATTGTAAAAAAATATTAAGCATGCCCTGTTAACTGTGATTGATTTATTCTGATTAAGAAGGCACATTCTAACCTGGCTGACAGCTGCACTGGGGACTTGGGAAGCTCACCTGGAAATGCATCCCATCCTCCTTATCAGGGAGCTGCCTATTATCATGGAAAGATTAACAAATTTGTTGCAGGAACCAGAATCACCAGCCCTTTGAAGACCCCCAGCCCTTGCATATCACTAGCCCTGTGAAGATCCCCAGCTCTCTGCTTACCTGTTAACTGCCCATTTGGCATACTCTTTGGCTACTTCCCCATGTAATCTTTGTACTTCTACCCAATATGAGCAATTGGCTTATGGTGGGGTGCAGAGCAGATTTTTGTGTATGACCCGCTGCTCTCCCATATTGCTGGCAGTATTGGAATAAATGATCATACTAGTATATGAGTCAATGCTGTCTCTGCTTAATTGGCTCAAGTAGTGACAGGCAGCATGGACACATTGATTGTCCATTTATCATAACACATAGATACAGACAACAGTGTGGTGATACCCAGAGGGAAAGGGGGTGGTGGCTAAGTGAAAAGGGATAAAGGGAGAGAAAAGGGGATAGAAAGGCTTTGTTTTGGGTGGGACACATGATGCAGTGTGCAGATGGTGTTTTATTGCGTTGTACACTTGAAACCTGAATGGTTTTGCAAACCAACATCACCCCAATAAAATCAATTTAAAATAAGTAAAACAAAAATTAAAATAAATTGTAGCCTTCAAATTCAGCTTTGTGGTTTTCCCTTTTCATGTTTGAAAGGTAGAGTTTCATGTAGTACATGGACTATTAATGAAGCTCATTCCTTTGAAGCCCAGAGTTGCCTTACTGTCCACGCTGGTGAGCAAAAGAGTAAGAAGCCATTTTTAACATCTTTTGACCCTAAATACCATAGCATGCCAGGCCTCTTTCTCTGGATATAGAATTGCATGCCTACATCTTCTTTCACTTGACCCTTTGTTTTTCATGGGATTGTACACGTTTCTCCTCGATTCTATCTTTTCTACTTTTCCAGTCAAAGGATGTTAGTCTCATTCTTCACCACACTTCCTATCTCCCTCCCTAACGCTTTTTGTGTCTAGTTGAGTTCTATGAGAGCAGAGACTGTGTTTGTTTTATTCACTGTTGTATTACTAGCACCTAACATAACACTTGGCACAGAGAATTTATTAAATAAATGTGTTGCAGGTTTGAATAAAATGTTAAGGATTTCTTTTGGTTATTTATAATCTGGAAAAATATTTATTCCTTTATCTAATTTTTCTTTCCTTTGGAATAAAGTAGATCAGTTCAAGGAGTATCAGAGCAGGAACACAGACAACATACTTTGCAGGACAACAAAAATTGTGAAAAGCATGGTTGCTTATTTTAATGCAAGTGAGTGAACAAGGAAAATCTTTCCCAATTTGTAGATATTGACTTGAATTCCTTACCTGCTATTGATACAGGAAAAGGCCAAGTTTTTATTTGATTTTGTTTATATAAGAATCAATTCTTATTCCATTTGTTACTTAATATTCAAATGTTAATGTCAAAATAGACACACTCTGTGTGCTCACAGTAAGGAAATTCAGAGAGAAGTACCTTGTATCATTATCACATCACATACCTTCCCAAAGCTTCTCATATTTAGCCTTGATGGAGAGAAAAAGCAATGATAAATAGCCCCATGTTTGTGTAAATCCTGATCCATGTGCCCTCTGACTCCTCAAATGACTGAGTGGGTGGAAGCATGCGCATGCATTGTGACAGTGTGTGCATAAATACTGTCACATGTAAGGCCAGAAGCAGGGTTACATAGAAAGGGCAAGTCACAAGTTGTCAAGATTCTAAATTGAAGTTTTGTTTTTATCAGGGCCTAAGAGAACCAGACCCACGTGAAGTCATGGCCCTTAACCACCCCTCTCCCACATACTGAGAGGAGAATTCAGATGCCCATTGCAGTCAACTGGTCAGATTGCTTCTTGCATGCTTCTTGCCTTCACTTCACTCTACCCTAGTAGGCCTCCTTGAATGTAAGATCATATCTATATCGCCTTTCTACCCACATCCCCCCCCCCCATACTTGAGGCTCCCAGGGTTTAGTACAAAGCTTAGTACATGCTCCATAAATGTTTGTAGACTGAATTAATGAATGAACCAATGTTGCTCTGGCCAAACCTGCAGCTTCCACGTCCTGCATAATTGCATGCAGTACTGACCCTGAAGATAGGAAAAGCAGCATAACTGATGCTGTAAGAAAATGTTTCTTGTTTATACTGCTGCATCTCGATCTTTGGCTGATCTAAGCACAAAGAGAGCTCTTTCCGTTTAGAGAAAGGAGGTTTATGATGTGTGGGAGAGCTAAGAACAATGGGCTCAATTGATACACTGGAGATGCTCTCAGCTTCTGAGAGCCTGGAAACTTCATCTATAGATCAGCCCCAGAGGGCAGAGCCAAATAATGGCAGACAAACACAGCTTTCTTGGGAACTGGCTTTCTGCTGTTCTGGGGCAAAAATACATTCACTCTATAGCATTCTGAATCAATTCTCTAAAATACGGTGCAGTGTCCTTGTTTGCCAGTGTCTAAAAATAAGTCCTTGTCATATCTTTATTCTTTTAGTCTTAAAGTCATCCAACCAGACTTGCTTGCAGAATATTAATTGTAATGAAGCAGAAATCGGGAGATTAAATTGAAACTATTTTTGAACGGAGCTCCTTAGGTTTCTCTCTAGTCATGCTCCTTGCCAGCTGCAACTATGAGACAATGAATCTATAGTGAACTTTAAGCCAGTTTTCTTTAGGCTGGTCATTAGAGTACTATTCAAGAGTACCAAATGCTAGCTGGGTATTTAATGCTGTGTCCCAAGGGCTAGTGGGCTGGCCAATCATAGTAGTAGATGTCATTAATCATTTTAATACTTTCCTGCCACAAACTAAATTTATATTGCCCTTACCATATTTGCTCTGCTTTGACATTAAACCTCTCATCCAGTACTTCTCAGATACATGAGAATTACTCATGTATGAAACATTAAGGATTCATTGGAAAATTCAAAGAGCTAACAATAACATAATTCTAAAGACACCAGAGCTGGGCACTATTATTCTGTTAAAGTAACCATGTTTGACTCCGAATTAGCAGACCACTCTGAAACCCAACTTAGGAGAAAAGAAACCCTAAAACAGGTAATGAATTAGTATCAAGATCTGAATTCTAGTCCAAGCTCAGAAATGTACTTTTTGGATTAATTTTTTTTTTGGCCTCTATTTCTTATTGTCACCAGCTATAAAAACAGAAGTGATTTATTGACTCTATTTTAGAGAATTGTGAGAATGACTTGGATAACCTGAAAAAAATGAACGAAGTCCTTGAACAAAGCAAAATAAAGATGCAATTATTCAAGTTCAATTGTGAGTTAAACAGAACAATTCACTCAGAAGACACAATGTTTGAGAACATTCTTAATTTTATTTTCTTTAATTTTATAAAATACATTTGTAAGATAAGTTTCTAAAAGTTTATCCTTTATGTATGTTAAAATTGAAATTCTATATCAGAAATGAAGGAAACTCTTGCAGTTGATTAACCCTCTTTGTGTGTATATGTGTGTATGTATGCCTGGGAGGTTTTCAGGGAAGAGTTGGTTATTTGTTATGCTATTAAATCAAAACAAAACACAAGGTATGGATTACTTCACTTTCCTTGATCTTGATTGGTTTCTTACAGAATTTTTTCCATCTCCTCCCTCAATGCAGCCTGGAAGCTTATCTGGTATACTGGTCTAAAAACAAATATCAAGTGTCTTTTTTTAAAGATCTTACACCTCAAACATTGCTGAAACCACTTTGGGAGAAAAATATACAACTCTTTACAACAAAAGAGCTGCTTATAGTCATACCCATAAAACCTTTCCTTCAATAATGACCAATCAGCCTTTTATATTTTAACCCAAAGTTAATAAACAAGAAAGGGAAGACTGAAACCTGGTTTCAAAATCTTTCCACCTTTTCTTTTCTGTGGAAACTTGCCAACCGAATAGCTGACAGCTGGTGTATTCAGTTTAGAGATCTATACCAGGAAAGAATAACCTGTATGTTAAATCTGACTCTTTAACACACCAAGGTAACATTGTTAAATTAAATCATCCCCCACTAGCTAGAAAGAACAACCAACTAATTATTGAAATAATAGGTTATTCAAATTGAGATTAAAATTCACCAAATCTGTTTCTGCAAAAGGAAGAATAACTTATAGAAAATTCCAGTACATGTATGGAACTAGCCAATTTTACATAACATTTGTGATGTTTAATGTCCAATTTTCATTAGTTAAAGAATCATATTCAAAGGATCATTCTCCAGACCTTTCTGATACAACCCTGACCAAGTGATAAACAAACTGGAAAATGTGAAATGTGCATCAGTCTAAAACAAATCAAGATCTTCAAATCACCTACAATGACTGAATGGATAATACCCTATGAGAAGAGCACCATTGTGAAGGTATGACAGAGGCCAGAGTACACAAGTAATTAACAGAAAAAAACACATGCTATCCAAAGAGTTATCTATCCTGTGTCTACCAGAGGGCTGGCTCCATTTACACCATTAGCCACCAGCAACTGCTGTTACTTAAGCCAGTCTTTTTTCATCTGAGCTAGTTTTTCTCTATTCTCAGCTCTTTGGAAACCACAGGGTTGTCATGGTAGCTGTTCTCAAGGAGAAGGTAATGAGAAAATGCTGACAACACCCTGTTTCTCTTCTTTAACGAGGTGTAAGGCCAGGTGCCCCCTCTGTCTACACAGACACTATGCTCCCTTATGCTGTAAGTAAGGTTGGCTGAGTTAGGGCTTAAATAGTCCTTCGCTATTGGGGTCAGTGCTCTCTTTCTATGGGTGAAAGATCCTTGCTTTGACCCCCTTCTCCCAGCTGCAATAGGTAGATTTGGGCAAATGCTCTTATTGTTTTACTGGCATTTTTGTCTTCTATTTTCAATGGTAATAGGGAGACAGGACTGAGCTCTCTGTTTTGCACACCGAGGAGAATATATTTGGTCCCTTATCATCTAATGGGACCAGGTACATTCCTGCTCTCTAATTGAGCATCTTTCTTTTCACTTTGTTTCCATCAGTGGAAGTGCCCTTTGAGAAGAAAACACTCCCTGGTCCTCAGGAGATGCTTGAAAGTTGAAGTAGAGCCTCCATTTCTTTGTGACTTGTAGTGGTGGAGTCACCATCTTAAGCATTTCCCATTTCTAGCAGGAAACAGCTGTGAAGCAAAATGACTAAAAAAGGAACATAAGAGGGGAGAGTCCACAGAGAGACATCAATCACCACAAGACTCTCCTTTCTTGTTACACTCATCAAGTAAGAAGAGGGCCAGTCAGTGGTAAAGGCAAAGAGTTAACATGGGAGACACAGCACTGTAGGCTGTGTGGTTAGAGCCTTGCTGTTAGAGAAAGGGAAGTTTCTACAGGCGATCAGAACTTGGTGCCTCGGCCCATGAGTTTAAGGACAGCAAAGTTGTAAGTGGCAGCAATCATGAAGGTGAGCTGTAAGGAACAGAGAGAGAATATGAGTAAGAGTAGAAAAGGAAGCTTTCTCTCTCCTCCAGTCCTTTTGGGAATGAAGAAGTGATGAAATAGTACACCCGTGGTGGCTCAGTGGTTGAGTGTCAACATATAAAACAGGAGGTCACCGGTTCGATTCCCAGTCAGGGCACATGCCCGGGTTGTGGGCTGGACCCCTAGTTGGAGGCATGCAGGAGGCAGCCGATCAGTGATTCTCTCTCATTATTGATGTTTCTATCTCTCTCTCCCTCTCCCTTCCTCTCTGAAATCAATCGAAATACATTTTTTAAAAAGAAGTGATAAAATAAAATCATAGCTAAATAAAGGAAAAAATCCCTGTTCTATAAAAAGCAGCATGTCCCAGGCTTTTGTCCTATATACTTGACTAGAAGTCCTTTCTGAAACATTTTCTTCTAATGTCCCAGGTACAGAGAACCAACTCCGCCTGATTTATTCCACACTATGCTTGGCCTAGCACTGACTTTTCTTGAGGGAAAAGTAAATGATACATAGGTCTGCCATCATCTTACTTTCATGTCTGAGTGACCTGGAATCATAGAGGGCTTGCTGCAGACACACAGCCACACTGTGCAACACAGCCCTCCAGTGCATCAATTTATTTTACAAAATGAGAAACAACTAGACTTTATAAAAACCTCAGCAATAAGGGCCAGGAGTTCTGTGAGCTTATCCTTGCACATTCACCACTTATTCAATGACTTCAGATAAATTGCCTCACCCTTCATTGTCCTAGGTTTTTAATGTGAACCGTGAATGTACTACACTAACACTGTGTTGTAACACCAACAACAGAACTTGGGACATAGAATCACATTATAGCAATAACAGTTCCCATACTGTCAGAGAATCCTTCCCATATTTTCAGGAGCGTAACTAAATCCCTTGGAAAGTGTACAAGATAGAGTCATAGTATATAGAATTCCAGGCTTTAGAATATTATTTTTAGTAATATTTCAGTGTTCTTGAAACTGATCTGACCAGGATGTGTTGAGAATTAACTGTAATGTAGGATTGCAAAGCATTTGGCAATATTACATGCTCTGTAAATGCCAAATATTATAATTCTTATCTATGAATCTCTTACCTCCTCTTCCCTCATACCACTTTTCTTGTCCCTGCCTAATTTCTGAAGTTTTTATGCCTTACCAACCAAAGTAGAGATATACAGTCTCTACACTTCCCAGTAGCTTCTCTCCAGCATTTCAAGGTTAGAAGGAATCTATCTTTTTGCCTTGCAGCATAGCTGAACACCAGCTATCCCAGGACCATTTATTGGCCAAGATAATCCAAAGGCAACTTACCAGTGAAACCAGTGTGGCTGCAGCCCCCACAAATGCAGCAATGAACAGGTGGAAGGTCATTTGGAACTACAAGAAAGTGCAAAAGGAAGAACTATTTCTTGCAACAGCAAAAATATGCTCTGCTATAGATCATAAGCACAGCTTTCTGAATATGTGCTGATATCTTTGTGTGTTAATTATGCATCACTAAGTTGTCACTTCCTTGAGTGTAAGCCTTCCACTCCTAAATGTACACCATAATACTCAGAACACAGAATACTCATAAAACACTCATAAAAATATTTTAATCAACTGGTTTCTTATCATTGTGCCCAGGGTCACAAAATTTTAAATCAACATGTTGTTTTCAAAGAAATTATTCACCGCCTTCTTCCTCAGAATTACTTTTAATCCTTTGATTCATTTATGTACAATAACCTGTCTCAATACAATGTTTTCCTTCTTCAAATGTACTGTTTTTACTTCACATTGGAGATCGAGAAATTCCAAACTGAAAGTGTTTTTGTAAAACCCATGAATATTTCTGTGCACAACCCATTTTCTTCATATGGTTTTTAACTAAAAGAATAAAAATTTCCATTTGGGGGATTTTACCATTAAGCTCTATCTATACCTAAAGATACAAATTTCTCTTTTAAGGGAAGAAGTCTTGAAATAGAAGGCTTTCTATGCAGCTCTAGGGAACATACATATTTTACCACCTATGCTCATTGGCTCAGGCACATTAAATCAACATTTTGTAGAAAACAATTTGCCAACTCAAAATCGAGCAAGAGAAACTGTGGTCGTTAAAATTAAAGGCCGTGGGAAGGAACTTGTATGGTACTAGCCATTCCACTGTAAAGTAACCCAAATGGATCACTTACCTCAGCTGTTTTGCAGATGGACAGAAGGTTAGAGCCACACACCTTGCCAGGGAAAGCATTCCATGGGAGAACACCTAAGTAAGATACACAAATCAACTAAGGTGAGCTTCATGGGCTTGTAAGGCTACATGGTGACTTTCCTGCAGAGTCTTTCTTCCATCTTTAACCATCCTGGCTGAAAATTCGATCCTACTAACAATCAGGATCCTCTTTTCTAAAGATTTACCAAAAAATAGAAGGTGGTATTGAACAGTTGTGAAATCTTGTATTTTTTATTGAAATGTACTGCTGAGAACAGCAGTCAAATAGGGTAGAGCAGTGTGTACAGTCAAGAAATCTTCCCCCACTTCCAAGAAGTTTCTTTCGAAGGGAAGACATCGCTCTAGTTTCAGTGGCGAGGGTTTAATAAACTAAGGTCTAAGCATCCCTCTTATTTCCCCCCATAATTATCACCCTCCTTACCCTAAATAAAAAACTAAATTAATACACTTCCATAAGGGGGTTGAGAAGCCAAGACACCCATGCACTAACTCACCATACATTCTGGCATCAGCACATAGACTGCCTATACTGGCAGAGGTCTTGCTGGGGAAGGCAATAGACTGGCAGGTGGTCCAGGTGTTGAAGTAAATGTACACAGGCACAGCAGAACAGGCAAACACCAGTAGCCACACAATGGTCAGGGCATAGGTGATGCCAACAAACTAAAACAATTGACATGGTGTGATTAGAAATGAGCATTAGCCTGTAGACATTGAAACACAAACTGGGAGATCCTGGAGTGGTATGTGCCAGAAATGGAACCAGACTCCAGAGATCTCCACTATATGAAATTAGTAAGCAGGGCATCTCTGCCAAATGTCATTGGCAGTATCTACTAGAGAACTGGCCCTGAGTATGACAGAGGGTGGCAGGAATGGGTGGGGATTGGAGTGAGAAGGATCCCTGGGTTAGAGAAGCTTCAGGAGATTTGTTGGGCAGATAAGGTGTGAAAAAATCAAAATAGATCTTGAAAGAAAGTCGTGCCATTTCTTGCCTTAAGCTGAGCTTAGAAAAAGTTTCTTGTCACAGAACTTTTGATCCCTAGTCATTAAACAAAGCCAATAGGAGATTTAAATTTCAGATTTAAAAAAAAACACAGCACCTTTTAAGCCAACTGCTGGCCACAAAAGACATCACCACAACCCACAGATGTTTAGCCCCCAAAGGAACCTTGAACTCTAGAGGCTGAAAACCAATGTGTGCCTCAGTAGAAACATGAATAGTTCCCAGTCAAAGATGTAGCGGTAAATATGTAGATTTATTCTAGTTCCCTCTGGGACCTCCAACAGTGTAGGATCCCAGAATATTGTGAATTCCACCTTGGAGTCAATTATTTAATTTCCATGATCCACCCCCCTCTAAGATTAGCTACCTACATTTCAGTTCTGTGGGTAGCATTGTAGACTCTTGAGTAGTCAGATCTCTTGTTGTGGTCCCTCCTAGGAGGGGAGTAAAGGGATCAACAGATGGCTTAGAAATGGTCTGATTGTATAAAATATCCCACAAAACTCATGCTTTTCATTTTGAGATGAAATTTTCTAGGGAACTTTTCAAAGGTGAAGCTAAGCCAGCTGGGCACCACGTTCTTCCTGACCTCGTTCGGCTGTAGCCATCACTTCCTCACTAAAAGGCCAGGCACCTAGAAAGTTCCCAGCCTTGGGTGAGGGTGAGGCCACAGACTCACGCCCCATTGTCCCCCACCCCTTGTTATTGCCACAAAATCCTGAGGATGATCACCTTGTCGGGATGTCCTAGCCATTTTCCCAAACAATGACACACCCGCTCCAAAGAATGAGCTTGATGTTGGCCTCTGGAACCCCTCCCCTTCTGGCCCCCTGTTACCGTTGCACTGAGGCCCTTGCCGCAGATGGTGGTCTTGTAGTCGCCAAAGATCTGCCTGACTGCGCCGGTGGTGTAGAAGCCCTCAGCCAGCAGGAGGGCCCCATAAAGGAAGAAGAAAGAGGCAGTTCCATAGATGACATACTGGAAGGCATGGATCCTGCATTAACAGATAGACAAATGAGACCAGAGAATCTTATTAATTGAGGAACTAGTTCCCTTCCTGCATAAGTGAGATGGACACTTAAGTGAGCACTTAAACAAGATTAGGAAGTCTTTAGAGGGGTCACAGATTTCCATCTCCATGCTTCCACCTTGTCTGGATTGAAGTAAAGGAAGATAGGGAATGTGCAGCCAGAAGCATATGCTCTTCAATGCACACCTTGCCCACCTTGTGACCTGAACAACCAGAGCCCTAGGCTCCTCTGCCTGACCTTTCAAAGATGCTCCTTCAGAAGAGAGAGAAGTTGGACAAGAAAAGTGATGAGGAAACAGGAGTCTAACTAGCTCTAGGAATAAGAGAAGCTAGGACTGGGTATGTGCAGACTCAAGTGGTGTGTCAAACCAAGAGCAGTGGCCCGACTTTGTTCAGTCATTTTACCTCCCCCAAATTCTCTATACCTACCACTTTAGAAGCTCCAACTCAGTCAATGTTAACCCTACTAAGCAAAAGTTAGAATGCATGGAAGAAAACAAGGGCTAGGAGACGGGCTAGCAGATAGACCCCTACTTTATGAACTTGGCACTTTTCCCTTATTTTGGGGTTCAGATGTGGTGTTGTGGCATAGGTGGAATCAGCACAGAGAGGAAAGACTCAGGAATCCTTTCTGGTGCCACACCAATCCCCTACTTGTCACTAAGTATGAGTTCTATATCTCCAAGATGGAGAGAAAAAGAGAAGGGTTTTTATGGGATGACAGGTACTTACACATTGATGAGATACTCATAGTCCTGGTAGTTTTTGGAGAAATAGGTCTCAATTAGTTTTTCTGTACCAGTGAGGGCTTCATGTCCACAGCCACAGAATAGTGCCACCCCAAAGAAACACAATCCAGTGGCCACCAGGGAGGCAAAGGGGGCCCCTACGAGACATCTTGCACAGCACTCTAACAAACCTGGGGAAGAAGAAGGGGAAGCAATTAGGAATGTACAATAGTAAGGTAATGCCACTCTTACCTCTCTGCCAGACCAATCATGCTCTGTGCTCGCATGCATGGATGAAGTGTTAACCAGGAGTCCAAAATCAGGAGAGTCTAGAACTTTAGGCTTCTGGAATGTGAGATTGACCCCAGAAACACTTTGTTCCATTCTTGAAAATAAGTCCTCTCTTTTAATTCCCAGAATTTGTGTGTGTGTTGGGGGGGGGGGGTATTAATAATCAATAATTCAAGTAGCAACCCAGAGAGATTATGCAATCATTCTCTCCTCTCTTATCATTCTTATTTGTTTGTTTTAGTCATCCATCAACTCTTATGGAGTACCTACTATGTGCCTAGCATTGTGCTAGGTGTTATGTGAGATGTGAAGACATAAACGACAGATTCAGTCATATGGGAATCTTGTTTATTGAGAAGAAGGAGTTTGGGCGAGGATGGCTCCCTCTGGCCTCTTGGCCTGATCCCCAAAAGGTACAAGGAATAAAAATGTTAATCTCTTTAGAAAAGAGTTCTTTATATGTATACAGACATAATATACAAATATACACACAGATTTTATATATCTGTTCATATATCATATCATATGTATATATGTGATATATGAATTATTTTACATTTTTATATATTATATGTATATATGAATTATTTGTGTATATATATATATATATATATATATATATATATATATATACACACACACACAAATAATCAGCAAGTGTGCTGAAAAGTGTTATTTTAGAAGAGCATGTTGGGACTTCTTACAAAAAGAAAGTAAATTGTATTAATTTTTAGGTTTGGATTTTCATGCAAACCTCACTTGTCCATACAAGGTACCAGGGACTAGAGGAGTCATTTGCCCAACCCTATTAATACCAGTACAGCTTCTTTTTAGCCCTGAGTGCTTAACCATCTGGTGATTTTCATGGCAGAATTGCATCAATGTGAACATTTTCTGAAGGACTAAATGATCTCTATCATGGAAAAATTGAGATAGACGCATTTATCTGTTCTCAGAGCCACAAAATGAGTGAGTCCTACACCCACCATCCCCTAAAATGACAGCCTTTCCTTAGTCCTCAAAGAGCCTCTTCCTCAAAGATTCTTATATATCACACCAGAGATTAGGAATGGAAGCTCAAGCCAAGCAAAGCAAGTAGTTGACATTTGCAGCAGAACTGAATTTCTTTTCCAAGAATCGTTGTCAGAAAACTTGGCCTCTATTGGAAGCAATCTGTAGCTGTGATGCCATAAGTGAAGTCAGAGTTTACTTAGCGTGAATTTTACAATAGTGCCCGGTAAGAGTGTCTCATCAAAGTGAGCCTGTGGCTTATGCGCGCGCGCGCGCACACACACACACACACACACACACACACACACACACGCATACATGCAAATATGAACACATATGCATGTGTATACCAAAAGAAAAACACATTTGAAATTGATCATATTCTTAGGAAACATTCCAGAAATTTCACAGCAGGTTAAGATACTAGATGCATATTGTAAGTCAGGAAAAGGAGCTTGGAAATAAACAGTGCTGCCATTTTCCTTCTCTGTCTATCCGACTCTTCTCCACCCCCAAACTCTTAGAGTCTTCTAGTAAAGAAGTTCTCTGAAGCCTGGGGGTGGGGGAGGGGAAGATCAGTGACCCCACTGTTCCCTCTCTCCCTAGCACAGGGTCAGGGCTTGGACAGAGCCCTCCATAGCTCCCCCAAACAAAGAAGCCTTGTTTCTCCCAGAGATCTTACGAGCCTCATTGGTATTCTGTAGGGGCCCATAGGCCTGGGGGTGGGGAGGGGGTCATGCCCAGAGAACAATGGCAGAACTGTTTGTTTAGAGTAAGGAGAGCCATCCATCCTAGCAAGTGACTATCCTGTGCCCACTCACTCACCCCAGCTTTTTTACCCTGGGAAGAGCTAAATGGTGGTGCAGGTGTGATCAGGGATGGAAGAACTTGAACTCTTGCTAACCAGAGAATTCTACTCTCAGTTTTAGCTGATGCCCACTCTAGTGTTGTAAAGATGAAGGAAAATCCTCTTTAGTGTGTCTTAAAATCCTCTTTAGATGATCCCTTGATCATCTCCACCTAACCAGCGAGTATCATATGTACTGTTCTTACTGGGTGATAAAGGGCTAAATCTTGGGAGCAACTCTGAATCACTAACTGATATTCTTCCTTTTCACATCCATTTTTCATGTTTTCTTGGAGCTCAAATAACTTAGTAAGACCTTTTCTGATCTACTGGCACTCAACAAGGGGCAAAAAGGACATAGGTTTTAATGAGTCTCTACCATGGAGTCAGAAATATAAATGGCTCTAGATAAATCTATCATTGTTGAGCTATAAACAGTTCAACAATATTGGCACAAGCATCAGATGTCCATATCTTCACAACTGAAATGAAGTGTTTGTTCTGGGGGTATTTAAGTTCATCAGAAGTGAAGAGTTTGTCAATCTGTCCAAGTGAAAAAATCAAATTTTGGGTTCCAACTGGGAAAAACGCAGAACATGCAAGAAATTTTGTCTTCATCAAAGTAGTGGACAATCAAAATATTCTGAAAAGGGTCCATTGGTACACTTTCATTTTTCACAGCCCAAGGAATGTCCATGGGAATGTGGGAACAAGAGCCTAAAGCTATAGGCTCTCCATTTCAGAATCCTTCATGGTTGGAAAGGTATTGATGTGATTCAGGAAAGCTGTGAGGAATTCTGGAGAAGTTCCTTGTCTTTCTCAAGAGACAGTCTCACATTTTCCAGGGTAAGTACACTCTGCAACATAGTAGAGTTAGCATAAAAAATATATAGCAATAATATTATCCAATGCAACTCAGTCTGATTAAACCAACTAATTTTGACTAGAGGCCATGGAGAAAAATAAAGACCCACACCCAGTGTTTTCCTTTCATTTCTGTTTATGTAGATTCAGTACAGTTATTAAGCACAGTAGCAGTTACCTAGATTCTATGAGACACAAAATGGAATTATAAGGCCCAGTCACTTTCTTCAATATCCTTTCAGTCTTATTGGAGAAAACAAACTTATGTCTGTGAATCAAAGACTAAAGCTACCTATCATCTTATGTTAAAATGTATATAATCAAACCCTGTGGGCAAAATATAAGCAAAGGGGAAATATTCATTGTTAGCTAGATTGATCTGCAAACTCCCAAAACTAGTATAATCAATCTGTGATAGAACTTTAAGCCCTTCTCACCAATGCTCTTCGAAGGAATCTGAAAAAGTGTTGACAACACTATTGTGACTCTTATTCAGCTCCATGTCCATCCAAAAGACTGTATTGACCCTGATGCTGTCTCTTTAAGCAGGAGTCAAGAGCTCCCAAGCCCTCCTTTCTTTCCCATGCCCTGGGCACGCCTCAAGGACCAGCTCCATGATGGTAATTCAGTGTGAATCTGGGAACTCATCAAAGGGAGGAGAGGAAGGGCCTCATCGAAAGCGATGGTAGAAAGAGACCAATTGTGCTTTGCACAAGCCCAGCCTGTCCCTTGAATTCAGCTGACAAAGGGAGAGATAGAACCCTATACAATTGAACTAAACAACAGGCAGGCTCATTGAGTAAAAAACTGGCCCTATCTCCCTAGGTCTCTAATCTGCACTTACCCTCCTCCCAGAACCCACCCCTTAACCTCACCCCATGAACAGAGGCCTCCTTGATCAGGGTCTATAAGCAGTTGACAGGGCCAAGATGCTAGAGCAGCAGTGACTGGTACTGGGGATGGATGGGGATCAGGGGGTAGGTTCTAGAAATAAAGCAACAATCAGTAGGAAGTACTAGTGGCAAAGACTTTTGCTTCTGGCCTTATCCTGGTCAGACAAGGCCCTGCCTATAATCTTGTCTTTCCTACATGAAATCAACACTTATACCACATTTAAAGGCTGGAAAGGGGCCCTGCAATCATGGGGCATGACAATTCAAGCCTACTAAATAGACAAGGCATGTGGACAGAGTTAAATCAAAAGGAATCTCTGCCTCCTCTTTGAACAGGTATTACTATTACCATGGCAACAGCATCTGGACCACCTTGTTTCCCAAAACACACACACACACACACACACACACACACACACACACACACACACACAACCAATTTATGCCCAAACATTAGGAGGCTGGAGTAGAAGCTTTATTGTTAAACTCTATCCATGACACTCTCTTCATCTTGCCCACATATGGGAAGGTGAAAAAGAAGCAACTGACACTAAGCTAAGAGACTACAGTTTCCATACCTTATTCCTTAGGTCAGTCTCCTATCAATTTTTCCTCTCTTATTGGTTGTATTGTAAATCTGATCTGGGGAACTCGGTTGTCTTCCTTGGGATATCACTGACTCTTTTTCAGAGTCCATCCTGGAAGAGAGCTCAGAGACCAGCACAGAGTAAGAGAACACTCTTAAGACCACTTAAAAATAGCCAAGGAGGAATTCATCCATCAGTACTTGCTGAGCTTTTGATGTAAGTTTAGCATTGGCTAGGCCCTGACAGTGGAAAGGGATGGAAAAGCTGCTCTGTTTGCCTGCCATTACTGATGTGACCTTTCCTGATCATGTCACTACCCTGACTAGATCTTCCCTGGACCTGAATTGCTATGAGCAGGGAGGGTGTTTTTACTATTGCTTTCTTTCAAGATTAAGAACTATACCCTGATGATGGGTTTCAGGGCTTCAGGATAATACACAAAAAATCAACAAGAGAAAAAAGATGTCACTGGCTGGGGTCTGCCTTGATGGGTTTGAAGACTATATTTCCCTTCCAACCCATATACCAGGGGTTTCTTGAGCTTTGTTACTACTTATATAGCTTTGAGAGAATAGGTCTAATTGTCGGGCTGTTGAGTAAACTGGTTTTCCTAGCGCAGAGCCAAGATGAAAGCCCCTTGAAGCAGAGAAGATTTTTACATCTGCCTGGCTCTCTAAGAGCTCCTCTGGCTCTGTAGGACCAAGGTGAGGAGTGGGGTGTGTAATGCTATCTGTGATCATTTCAGTAAGTGTCTCTAAGAAGAGTAAGTGAATATGCTGGTTTGGATCTGGTTTCTTTTTAGCTCCTGGCATTCTTGCAGCATTCTTGGAATCAGGGTGGGATTCAGTTAGTCTTCAGGCATTTTGTAAAACTGGACCCCTGCTCTGCCTCCACTTTTTTTGCTTAAGTTACACCCACTCACTCTGAGCCAGCCAAAACTACACTGCTCAGCAAACAGCCACCTTTGGAAGGAAACATCACAGTCTGGTTACCAGGGTTACAGCCACTTTCTCAGACAACAGATGTACAGTAGCCAATGTTTTGCTGTTCAGTAATGGCATTGTATTACTGAGCAGAGAATAATCAGCAACTGCTCTTTGGCTCTTTTCTGGTTCCATTGTTATCCCAAAGATTCATTTGGAATATCCTCCTCCAAAATTGGGACAAGGTTTAAAGAACTACCATTTCCCCCATAAACCTTTTGTGCAGACACTACTGGGTTCAATGTTCCTCTTAATCTTGAAAGAAAGCTTCCAATCCTACAGGATTTATATGGTTGAGGTAGTGAGGTCCCTGTTCCTGGAGGTGATTAAGAAGAGGCTGTAGGCCGAAACCGGTTTGGCTCAGTGGATAGAGCGTCGGCCTGCGGACTGAAAGGTCCCAGGGTGGATTCCGGTCAAGGGCATGTACCTACCTGGGTTGCGGGCACATCCCCATTAGGAGATGTGCAGGAGTCAGCTGATCAATTTTTCTCTCTCATAGATGTTTCTAACTCTCTATCTCTCTCCCTTCCTCTCTGTAAAAAATCAATAAAATATTTTTTTTAAAAAAAAGAAGAGGCTGTAGGATTATTTAATTGGCTGTTGTAAAAGGGACTACTGCATTAAGATGTGGCTCAGACAGCTTCTAAAGTTCCTTCCAACTACAGATTTCATGATATAATTCATCTACTGGCACTGACAAAGTAAATTTAACAATTTACTTTCCAAATTGTTAAACAGCCACACACTTTCATCCCCTGAGGAAGTAATATTCAGTACCCTTCTTTACCCCCTCTCCATTTTTAAATCACAGCCTACACAAACAGCTTCCATGATATCAGGTAAGTTTTCCAATATTACCTTGGGCAAGAATTGAGTTTCTTCAACATTCACCTTTTACCTGGCCACAGTCAATTGATCAAATGATTCTTACCCAACTACACAAAGTGAAGAAACAGAAAAACCAACCATTTTGGAAAACATAAGTCATCCTGTACATGAGCTATTGTATAATAATGGGTATGGGTATCATTATGATGATCTATAATGGATACACAGCTTGTCCATCTTCAAAGGACTTTCACATTACTATTACTTGATTTTCACAACCTTGAAAGTATACAAAACAGTTATTGTGATTCCCATTTTCCAGATGAAAAAGTGATAATTCACAATGACCTACCCAAAGTCATGAAGCTTATATATATGGCAGATCTGGGATTTAAACTTGATTGTATTTACTTCTAATTCAGTGATATGCCCTCTTAATTATCCTACCTGAATACATGCTGAAAAGAGCTTTCTTGATGTTTCAGGATAAAATAACCTAAAAGCTGACACAGCTTAATAGAGTTGAAAACCTATCTTCCTGGGTGTTGCTGGAATCTTCTGGGTACTACATTGATGGTGAATACACAGGGCAATCGATTCTCATTTTACTTATGCTGCATTCAAGCTTTTGCCACATGTAGGGAATGTCTACACTTATCTGTGGCACCCTGTGTCATACCTTGCTCTGAGTAGACACTGCCAGAGACAAGACCTCATCACTTCTCTCTTTGTTCATGAAACCTGGAGAAGCCCTTGGTACTCAACCAAGTCAATCAGAGCCCTAAGGTCCCAGAAGCCTCCTTGTCATAGAGGAATTTAGAGTTTGAGGTATGTCTTCAGGAAGGCTAAGTCTGTGATATTTGCTAAACATGGCCAACCATACATGCTTGTGCATTCACACACACATACACACATACCTATTCATATCCATTCCCCACAGTAAAGCCACTGAAGACTTTATTTTCTGAACTTAAGATTTACCTCCTTGGCCATGTCCAATCCTAAATCCATCTTGCCTCAATCTCCAATTTCCCACTATAGCCAAATATGGTTCATTTTGTATGAAGCAAGCAGTTATTTAGTACATCTGAAGGGTACCCAACAAGAATTTTTCCCCCAGAAGAGCCAGGGATATCAGCTGACCTGGTCATTACCAGAACCCAGGAACCAAGGGAAAAGAGAAGGTAGAAGGAAGTGAGAAGGTAGGAATACACATGACCACATCCAGCCCATTGGGCACTCTCCCTAAGTACCTGTGGGAATGTCCACGTGCTGCTGGAATTATTTGGCAATAAAGCATCAATCTCAATACAGCAGAGACAGAGTTCATCTAATTGGGTGCTAAGGAATTTAATAAAATAAAATAAAAAACAAGTGCCAAAGCACAACTCATTTAAACCATTGAAAGCCCCCAAAACCCAAACTCATAAATACTATTGCATATTCCTGAACCTGCTTAAATCTTCCATGCTAAAGTTTTTTAAACTCACCCATGACTTTGGGACTCTGACTCCAACTGTAGCCGGCTGGCTAGTCTGCTTTGTGGCTTTGTTCAGCTGGAAGGATCCTGGTCTCTCCAGTCTCCTTCTTCGTTCCTTTACTTTTTCTCTCTGAGTATCTTTGTCCTCTTCTCCAGCAATGAAAAGGGCTTTCTGATTGACAGCCAACCCCCTTAAAGAGACAGGCCCACTTTCCTCCTCTCCTCCTCCCCTTTTCCTCCTCTTGTCCCCACCTCCTCAGGGATACTCCCTTCTTTAAGGGCTCCATCTTCTCTTTTCTGCCTTTCATTGTCAATTTTTTTTTCTTTTTCTTTTTTTTTTTTTCTAAGACTTGCCTATGTGGAATTTTACTTTGCTGCAGAGACATCTGGAAATGTGGTTTGGGGCTGGAAGTTTTTTTAAAAAGAGGTCCTGGAAGCCTCCAACTGATACTTAGATCTATTTGCTATAGGATGTGGCAGCACAAGTGTCAGAAGCCACAGAAGCGGTAGCTTTGGTGAGGGGGTCAAAGTCAAATACTTAGATGCTATCTTCCAGAGTCCTTCCAATTCTCGCAACCCTCACTCATAGCTGCCCTTGGCCCTGTCTACATTTCCCCTCTCCCCACTCCTTGGCAAATTAGCACCCTCCCCACTCCACTCAGCTTTAGAAACACAATAGAGAAGAAAAATTTGTCTTTTAAATATCCTCCAAATTCTCCAGCTGAATGAGGACAAAATACAAGCTATTGCTTCCACAAACAGATTGTGACAAGCGACAAGCAGTAGGAGGCTAGCATTGTATAATTTTATTGAGAGGATAACAAAGACCCAGAGAGGGGACAAGACCGGTGCAGGTTCACAGAATTGACTAAAGAAAAGGTCAGAGTTAGGTATGTGGGTGATTTTCAAGGAGGATAATTGACTTTGAGAAAAGTTAGGAACATTATCTGAGAACCAGAAGGTCAATATCCCATCCTGAGAATATAGTATCATCAGAGAGCTGAGACTAGGCTGGTGAGAGGCAGGGAGGGTGTGGGTTGGGTTGAAGCAGCAGGTGCCAGTGAGGGTGGAGAGAAGGGGAAAGGAAATATTGTGCTTGCCTCAGGGAAAGAAATACTAAGAAAAAATGGCAAAGCAGCAAAAATATGGGACTAATATATGAAACCTGCATTATAAAAAAGTTGTTTTTAAAGACTATGAAGATATTTGAGTGCCAAGTTAGATTAGCATAAGAAGGTTTTCTAAAAGAGATAAATCTTAACCAGTGTCTATATAGGCTCTTTGATATTGTTCTTTATCCTTTCAGGAACCTCAGGAAGGCATAGTTCTCTTGAACTTGAGGTCTACATCCTCCCATGGATGGCCTGTAAGGAAACTGTTTCGCATATAACTGGAGGAGTACCTATTGGAAGACTCCATGGAAAGAAGGTACAGGCTTCCAGAATTTTTCCTATGGCTTTGCCTTGGAGTCAGAGAGGAGAGGAAGGGGGTGCAGAGCAGAGTCTCTAGACTAGACTCTTCCTCTGGAGGGAGAAATGCAAGATTGTGTCTCACAGTTTTCTCTTTGATCTGTGACCTTAGACTTGTTTCTGAGAAACAGAAAAAATGTTCTCTGCTGTTAGAAAAAGGTTGAGTCTTCTACAGATGCCCTTGTGGGTCCACCTGTGTCCTGTACTGTTTGAGGCTTGTTCAGAATCTTAGAACCCTAGATCCTTTGCTCTTATACCAGCCCCAAGTAGAAAAGATCCCTGTAAGTGCTGCTCCTACTATAGAACAGTATAAAAGTAGCTTTCAGAACAGATGAGACTAAGGTCATATGACAGGGTAGAAGGTCCCAGGACCCCTAACCTCACACCAGCCCTACTTTCCAGCCATAAACTCTGCCTGCTGAGGAAGCTGAGTCATGCATAGCATTGTGCCAAAGATTACCTTTTGGATGGTTCTTGTCAAAATGACCCTGGAGGAGAGGGAGGACCAAGAGCAAGAAGTCCCCAAATGTGTGCTCTCAGCTCCTCAGATGACAAAAGGAAAGGAGTCCAAACTTTGGGGCATCTGATTTAGGGATGAAAGAGATGGTTTTTCACAGCTTAAATAGATGAGGTAGCCCTGAATGCAAGAGAGATTGCTCAGGCTGAGCCTTCTCATAAATCTGCCCCTGGATTCTCAGCAGCAGCTCTGGGGACTACTCAGAAAAAAAAATGTGTTCCAAATAAACCCAAAGATACCAAATTTTCAACCACATTCACCTAACACACATATCTCTTCTTCTTTCCTCCATCTCTATTGCCTTACTACACATTTTGTGCTCTCCCCAAGGATCAACCTCTCTGTGTCTCTGTTTTTCGCTCTTTTTTCTTTTTTTTTTCTCTCTCTCTGCACTTCTTTACAGAGCATGTCTTCCTGTTCTTATGCCAACGTATGAGAAAGGGGCTCAGCCAGGTGATTGTGTCATGCTCACTGTCCTCAGTGCCTTAAGATTCCCAGCTGCCCAGAATCTAGTGTGTTGCAGCCACTCTGTAGTCCTAACACTCTGCCACAGCACCCACTAATCACCCCTCTCCTGATCTTTTCCCACAAACCTCATAGGGTTTCTTTCCAGGTCCCCAAGGGTATTTTTAAACCACCCACCCCCACAATTTCTGTGATTCTGCTTCCAATGGTTTTGCTGGGTGTCCTTAGCAAAATGTTCTTGAGGCCAGCTGGGTCTCTGGCAGTGCCCAGGGATTCCTCAAGAGGGCACTACTAGCTTTCTTGGTGGCAGCCTCCTGCCTGCACTTTGTGCCTGTGGGAACAATGCAGGATTGTTTGAAACCAGTAAACAGCTTGATATATGCAATTCTGAGGGTTCCCAGAGGATCTGGGCCCCCTTGATCATAACTTGCTTTGGTTATACAGCTTTCTTGCAAACAAGTCCAAAACACTTGGATTTTAACTCCATCCTTTGCTCTGTGATCCCATAGTACCTGATTTGTTAAAGGCTACTAGGCAAGGGGCTTCTCTTTGCTCCATATATAGACTGAATTATGAAACTCAAGGAATTCCAGTGAATACCTCTTAGAAAACTAAATAAGGTCTCAAGTGCACAATTTGAGCACTTGAGGGCATGTCTACTTCTCTATGTCCACATAGATCATCAAAGGGAAATAGAGAAGACATGGTACCAGTGAAAGCCAAGGTTCACCTGCCAGCATTTGGGTTTCTGGAGTTGAGGCTTTGCTTCTCCTCCACAAGATAATGTCCTCTCAGAAAAAATTTAGGAAGGCAAGTGATTTATTCTTACAGCTTTTCTATCCTGGGCACATAAGGCTGGTTGGCTGGCAAGCAGGCAATATATTATGCCCTATGTACTTGCCAATAAAACTTTTCACACCCAATTTCATGCCAATAGGCTTGACCATGTCTTTCTGGCCAAGAAAAGGGCTGAGGTCCAGAGATGTCACATACTTTGAGCTGGTACTAGCAGGGTAAGTGGAGTCTGCTCTTCTTCCTCTACTGAAGATTCAGGGAGAAGTGCAAAATTGGATGGAGGCTAGTTATGAGTTGACTGTTTATTTGAGAGGGGGAGATGCCCATGGATTATGGTAGAGTGAAGGGTAGAGAGGAATGCAAAATAATCAGATTAATAAGCTCAGGAAAGAAGTGCCTGGGGAGTACCAAACAGCTTTTAGCAATGTGAAGAAAACAGATATCCATATAACCTACCTTCACTGACATGGAAGCACGAGTAGGTGTGGCACAGTGGCCCATGAAGAGAGGTGACATGTTTGATATGATCTCTGAGCACAGCAGAAATACTACTACAAGCCTTGGCTGTCAAATACTCACTTAACTCCTGAGGACCAAAGTTATATATTCCATTTTCTTGATGGAGTACAGAGGCAGATTTTCCAGTGCCACCCAGCAGGCAAGGAACAGAGCCACCTCTAGAGAATGCCTCTCTCCAGACTCACATTGCTTGGAAGGTTGTTCCGCTCCAAAAGAATGTTTGAACAGAGAGCTTCTGCCCTGAGCCAGAAGATCCAGAGTGAGGATGGACAGGCATCAGACTACTGTGGCCTGACTTTCCAACTCTCTGCACTTCTCAAACTAAGCAGGAGGCCCAGATTAGAAATCCAGGCAGGGTGAGTTGCATGCAGTATGTAGGATCAATGAGATTTAAAATCAGTCGGTGGAGATCAGATGATACTAAGGACTTTGTTATAATTGCTAGGTATAGTAATAGCATGCTTATTATGGTTTTTTTAATTCAATTTATTGGGGTGACACTGGTTAGCATGAATATATAGGTTTCAGTTGTGAGTTTCTATGTTACAAAATCTGTATACTGTACCATGTGCCCACCACCCAAAGTCAGATCTTCTCCTGTCACCATATATTAGGACCAACTCTCACCCCCTTCCCTCTGGAAACCACCACACTATTGTTTGTGTTCACACGTTTCAGTTTTATATCCCAAAGATGAATGAAATCATACAGTTCTTGACTTTTTTTTGACTGACTTCTATCACTTAGCATAATGGTCTCAAGATCCATCCATGTTGTTGCAAATGGCAGTATATCATCCTTTCTTCTGGCTGAATAGAATTCCATTGTGTATATGTACCCCATCTTCTTTATCCAGACCTCTACTGCAGGACACTTAGGTTGTTTCCATGTCTTGGCCACCATGAATAATGCTGCAATGAACATAGGGGTGCATATATCTTTGCGGATACATGATTTTGAGGTTTTGGGGTATACACCCAGGAGAGGGGTTGCTGGGTTGTATGGTAGCTCTATTCTCAATTTTTTGAGGAATTGTCAGACTGCTTTCCATAGTGGTTGTACCAGTCTATATTCCCACCAGCAGTGGATGAGGGTTCCCTTTTTTCTACAACCTCTCCAACACTTACTACTTGTCTTGTTGATAATGGCCACTCTAACAAGTGTGAGGTGGTATCTCATTGTAGTTTTGATTTGCATTTCCCTAATTGCCAATGAGGTATAACATCCTTTCATGTATCTATTGACTGTATGTCTTCTGAGGAGGGATGTATTTTCAGATCCTCTGCCCACTTTTTGATTGGGTTGTTTGTTTGGTGTTGAGTTTTATGAATTCTTTATATATTTTAGAAATTAAACCTTTGTCAAGAGTATCCTGCTGGCTCTCAGCGTCTCCCTCAGGCTAGCTCTAGAGCCAGCAGAACAGTGCTCTCTGTCTACAGCAAAATCACAGGCACAGAGTTTCACTAGGCCACTGGGTTCCTGAGTTGTTCAGTCTAGGAGCCACTTCAGACACGATCTAACTATCACACTTTTGTTTTGTTTTTAAAACAAATTTTATTTCCAGGTTTTACAGCAGCCCAAGAAAGTGGGTACTGTTACTATGTCCAATCTACAGACAAGCAAACTGAGTATCAGAAAACTCAAATGACCTGTCCAAGGTCACACAGCTAATAAGTGGCCGAAGCCAGAATGCAGGCTCTTTGGCTTCAGATGCTGTCACTGCCTTCAGCCAAAGATTACCAAAAATACATATGGGGTTGATCAAGTTGGGTTTATTGCTCATTACAGCAAAGGGAGACACCCCAACACCCTACTGTCCCCAAAGGTGCGTGTTCTCTCTTGCAGCAACGAGCAATAAGCCCAACTTGCTCAACCCCAGGTGTGCGCTACTGGTGGTCTTTGGCTGAAGGGCATTGAGGGACATGGAGGTTCACTGAGATTCAGCTGAAGCCCCCACTGCCTTTGACCCAGATTGGCTACTTAGTAATAGTAATCACATATGAGACTCCTTATGCCTACCTGTTTGAGGTGCCAAATTGCCCATATCTGTGAGGTAAGTTAATGCTGAAGTGAGCTCTTATATTTCATTGTAGTCCTTTCTCTTAGGATTTATTTTGCTTTCCTAGGAATGAGACCCTTTGGGCTAATTTTGGTTATCTGTTCGGATTTGTATTATTCTTTGATGAAATTGTTTTCTAACCTTTTGATATATGCCACTATAGTCTGTCTGCTTGTCTAGTGTCTTTAATGTTATTTGTTTATAAAAGGAAAAGTCTTTAGGGAGAGGATGGCATAAATTCAATAAACTTGTTCTTGAGCTGGCCCTGGGGACTGAGTTCAGACAGTTTTCTCAGACAAAATTTATCTCAGGTTATCATTTCAAAACCTTATAAAGACTTCTCAATCTTGTTTTTCTCCCTGAGACTTGCTTTCCTTAGTTTCATCTACCCAGAATCAGGGATTTTGTTTGGCCCCTAATTGTTGATGATTGTCCTTTAGCCAAATTCTGGAGACACAAAGTTTACCATCATCATCTTTACAGACTATTGAGTTCTGATGATGTTTTCTCCTTCTAAAAACGCACCTATTTCAGGCTAAACACCTGCTTCTTTCATGTCTTCTCCCCATGATGCTAACTTGTATGTTTATCTCTCTGGCTAGAACAGTTCAGCAGAGACTATTTAAAATTGCAGTAGCATTTTTGTCATCATCCATGTAGATCTTTGTTAACCATACTAAAAACCTTATATATTATGAGCTTACCTATGTAAAGAAGAAAATTAATAGAAAAAGACTAAGAGAATATACGAAAATATTAAGTATGATTATTTTGGCTAGTAGAATTCTAGGTGATATAATTTCCTTTATACATTTCAGTATTTTCCAAGTTTTCTATAATGTGTATGCTTTCCTTTTAAAATCAGATGTTATTTTTTTTAAAATATAGATACTTCCATTTGATATGCCATGTGTTCACAGCTACATTAAAATATATACAGCACTGGCCAGTGTGGCTCAGTTGGTTGGAGTGTCATCCTATGCACCAAAGGGTCACAGATTCAATTCCAGGTCAAGGTACAAACCTAGGTTTCAGTTTGGATCCCTGGTTGGGGCGAGTTCGGAAGGCAACCGATTGATATTTCTCTCTCTTCCTCTCCCTTACTCTCTCTCTTAAAAAAATCAATTTTTTAAAAAACATATTCTCAGGTGAGGAATATATATATATAAAAGAAAATTTCAATGACCCCTTTGGGGAGCTGTGGACTAAACAAGAGAAGTACTTAAGAACAAAAAGCAAAAGAAACCTTTATGAGATTGTCTTGTTTGTCTAAAAGAGAGATCAATTTGTTAAACTTAGGAAATATTATTTCCTTGGTTTCCATATTTTGGGGAATGAATAAATGCTGGCTTTTTAACTATACAGCTTGAAAGACTTGTCAAGGGTCCATGTTTTGTCAAAGCCAGTTATATGCTACTCTCTTTTGTGTATGTATAGCTTAAAATCTGTATTTCTGCATGTTTACTTTCTTCTTTCTCCTTGCAGAGGAAACATAGTCCTTTACAGTGATAATTACATATTTGACTGTAAGTAGCTCTCTCTTTCATTTTTATTTTTTCCTGTCCCATTTTCTCTTTTTTTCCCTCTTTTGTGAAATTTTAAATATTAACTTATAGAAATATAATTTAGTTATTTTGTATACACTCTAGACAAGATGTCAAATTTGTCTAAAATATTTTGTTATTAAACTGTGTTAATTTTTATATGCACTGAAAGTGTATTTACAGAATAGCCTTTTATTATAGCTGTAAGAAAATAAGAGGCTTGCCCAGCCAGTGTGTCTCTGTGGTTGAGCATCGACCCATGAACCAAGAAGTCACAGCTCAATTCCCCATCAGGGCACATGCCAGGATTTCGGGCTCGATCCCCAGTAGGGGGCGTGCAGAAGGCAGCTGATCAATGATTCTCTCTCATCGTTGGTGTTTCTATCTCCTTCTCCCTCTCCCTTCCTCTCACTTGAAAGTAAATAAAACATTTTTTTAAAAGAATTTGGGTGTGAGTCAGTGTCTTTAGCACACTATTTTATTTTGTCCCAGACCAGATTTAAATTTCTCATAATTCAAACTTCCTAAATTTCCTATACTTGCTTTATGAATTAAATAAGTTGCCACTGTCCTAGGCTATGTGCTAAGTGCTTCATATGTATTAATCATCATATAATCCTCATTACATAAAGTAGATACTACTGTTCTCTTCTATCTATACTTGAAGAAATGGAGGCACAGAGAGGCTAAGTCAAAGTCACAAGCTAGTACTCAACAGAGCTGATACTTTGGTGGATTACACTACAGAGTATGGGATCAGAGTGGCAGAAACTGTACAGATGCTCACTGAACCCATTTCTTCTTCTTACTTCTGTTGGGGAATTTTTCATCTTCTAGAGACCTCAGAGACACTTCAGCCTGCTTTGTAAAAACCGTTTAACTTGACTCAAAAAACTCTGTTAACAGTACACAAAATGGGCTCACTGATATTGTCACAAATGACATTTTTGCTCATATGTGCCCCACTAGGGTACTGCTTCATATCTAGATATCACACATCAATGTCACACACTATCTTATCTATCCTGTGTGTTCAGGATAATTTTTAGATGTTTAGAATTACCGCTTTACTAGAGGATCATGCTTCTCTGGAAATAATTTTTAAATTACCCCAAAATTACTCAATTATCTCCAAAATGAGGCATACACAAGATACTTTGGAAAACTCCTGGGGAGAATAATTGATTGCCTCTTTATGTACCTATACTATCCGACTGCGATTCCCATGATTAGGAATAATACAGCTGGCAAATATGCTCTAAAATTTGTTTCTGGACCTAGAAAAAGTCATAAGTAACATAACCTCTATTCTGAAAGCCTGACAAACTAGTCTAAATTCAATAAACAGGGCTGTTACAGACAATCACATTACTCCTCTCAATTAGTCAAGGGGGAATTTATGCTGTAACAAATTCTTCTTGCTATGCCTGTATACTACAAGATAAGTAAAACAGCTGGGGTGGGGGGAAGTCACTTGTTTCCAGTACTAATCATTTATTTTGTTTCTGATAATTGTTAGTATTATAGTATCCTGTTTCGTGTTTCAAATGCTGCTGCCCAACCATTGTTACATCAGAGGACTCAATAACTCATCCTGCAATATAATGAGCAGAACAGACTAACCCTAGTCCTACTATAGACTACAACTTCCTAATCAGCAGAATCTTGGCAATGGTGAAAATCTGGACATCATTGATTAATGTCCTGCAGCCTGACTTCGTCTACCTTTTAAGGGAAGCACTAAGAAAGACACTAGCAGTCAGTGCCTGACAGCTAAAACCTGGCCTGGTACTAAAGTTTCACAGAATATAACATTAGACAAGGCCACCCTTTGATCATAATGGATCAATACCAAAAAGGACCACTGTGTGGGCTGAAATAGCTCAGCTGGGAGAGTGTTAGACTGAAAAAATCACTATGTAATCAGATCTGAACACAGACAAAACATGAACATTATCTAAACCATAGAAATGACCAAACTTCCTCTATTCTGCCTAATATGAGTGACTACTGTTCCTTTAATTACATCCTTATCTTTGGTCTAATATTCCCTTTTTAGATAAGATTTATTGAGGTACCCAATTACAGAATTACTCCTGGTTTCTGACAACATCCAATCCAGCACAAAGCCCCATTTCATTAAACTCCAAAATCCCTTAAGTCGATATCCAGAAGTGCTCCATGAACCCGCATGATGTACATTACTTCACTTTTATCCCACAAGGAAAAAATTATAATTATCACCCTTTTGCAAATAATGAAACTGAGACTACCCAGCTAGTAAGCAGAGAAACCCACAAGAACCCAGGACTTATTCTTTGGGGTATGTCATGCTGCTTTCAAAAGAGTGCCTTTTAAAGGGAGATTCTATTAGATTCCTGGCAATTCTCCATAAGAAATTCTATTTTCCAATATGTTGCATCTTAGTTGATATGTTGGCATATCGTCCCCACCTTGATTATTCTCTCATTAACATTGCACAGAACCCTGGCTCATAAAATTTTGTCTGTGTGTTTGTGTCTGTGAGTATGGAGGTGGTTTGGTTGGGAAGCACTCTAAGTAGTCCCCCCTTATCTGCAGTTTCTCTTTCCACAGTTTCAGTTACCCGAGGCCCAAAATATTAAATGGAAAATTCCAGAAATAAACAATTCATAAGTTTTAATTTGCATGCTGTTCTGAGTACATGATGAAATCTCATGCCAACCCACTCTGTCCCACCCGGGATGTGAATCATCCCTTTGTCCGGCATCTCCATGCTGTAGATGCTCTCAGCCCCTAAGTCACTTAGTAGCTGTCTGGGTTGTCAGATCAACTGTTAGTACTTGTTTTCAAGTAACCCTTAATTTTACTTAATAATGTTCCCAAAGCACAGGAGTAGTGATGCTGGCAATTCAGATATGACAAAGAGAAATCATCAAGTGCTTCCTTTAAGTAAAAAAGGATGTAGGGATGTACAGGGAAAAACAGTCTCTCTCTCTCTCTCTCTCTCTCTCTCTCTCTATATATATATATATATATATATATATATAGATAGATAGATAGATAGATAGATAGATAGATAGATAGATATGAGTGACTACTGTTCCTTTAATTACATCCTTATCTTTGGATATAGATATCTCTATATATATAGAGATAGATAGATAGATAGATAGATAGATAGATAGATAGATAGATATACACACTAGTGGCCCAGTGCAGGAAATTCATGCACATTAAAAGGGAATTAATTAGAGGAAACATTTTAATATTGCTGTTTGCCCTTTCTCTATAATAGAAATGTCAGAGATGAAAGAAAATTAGTAAAATGTATATGAAAATCTTCCTCCTGTCAGAGACTGGGGCACGCCGGGGGACCCAGAGTCAAATCCCCGCCCACCTGTACACCCCTCAAAATCGCACGAGACCCAGACCCAGCCGACCCCACCCCCATCAAGCCTTGTCAGGAGGCAGGCGCAGCCTCAAGCCCCCAATCAAGCCCCGCCAGGTGGGAGGCGCAGCCTCAGGTCCCTTGTCAAGCCCTACTGGGCAGGGGGTGCAGCCTCAGGGCCCCCGGCACATGCTGGGCACAGGGCACAGCCTCAGGTCACCCGGTGCACCCTCAGGTCCCCCGACCCAATGCCAGGGCAGGGGGCGCAGCCTGAGGTCCCCCAGCCTGGGGTGAGGGGGGCTGCCTGAGGTACCGCAGCCTGGGCCGGGGTGGGGGCATGCTTTGAGGTCCCCTGTCAAGCCCTACCAGGTGTGGGACATGGCCTGAGATCCCCCAGCCTGGCGCCTGGGTGGGCAGCATGGCCTGAGATCCCTCATCAAGCCCCACCGGGTGGGGGCCACAGACTGTGTATATAGATAAATAGATAGATGATGATGATGATGATGATGATGATGATGATGATGATAGATAGATAGATAGATAGATAGATAGATAGATGATAGATAGATAGATAGATAGATAGATAGATAGATAGATAGATGATATATCTCCACAATTTCAGTATGGGTGTCTAGGAACATATTCCCCACAGATAATGCAGAACAGTAATATGTTGATGTGTCTTGTGATTTGTTTTGGGGTCTGCACATACCATAGTTACTAGAATCATCCGACCATATCTGCAGGCCCCTTTCAGGATGAGGAGCTGAGGAGACCTAGTGAGGCTGGTAGCTCAGTGCAGGAATTGCTAAGGAGCATGAAGGGAGGAGCCAGGGCTGCCAACTGCACAGCTTCTGACTATTTAGTGCTGACAGCAGAGAACAGGCCATCAGTCAGCCAGCAAGAATAAAGTGAATTCTTACTGCTGTCAGCCTCCTGCCCACCTTGTGCTGAGCACAGGATGGAGGAGGGGTTTGGAAGGAGTATAAAATATGGCTTCTGCCCTAAGAAACTTATCTTAGCCTCCTCTGATGAGACTGTCTCCTGCCTTCTCTTCTCTCCCTCCCATTTGGTGCTTTGTGTTGAGATGCTAAAAGAAGCACTTTTAGGGGGAGGGGATGAACGTGCTGGCTGTTGTGGGCAAGAGACACAATCCTGAAAACCCTATGATGAATAAGTGGGAGCATTCATTGACCCAAGCATGTCTGTTTTCAAATAATTACCAGTCCAAAAAGTCTCAAGGGATGAGGAGGAGGGAGAAAAGGGAGGGAGACCAGAAACAAAGTTCCAGACATTTTTATGCAGCAGGGGCTTAGGGACAGTGATCTGAAATGTCTGTTAAGGGAGAAGGGGAGTTTGCCTGAAGGCTGCACCTGCTTAAGGGTACTTTATTTAGATTATGCTTTCATTTAGGGTGGCTTGGTGAGCAGGTGGCAGCTTACAGCAGTAAGGGTAGAGCTAAAGCTGTTTGCAGCCACCTTTGCTTTCAGGTGTGATGAATGGGACTCCTTCCCTGAGCCAAGCAGGTAAGAGAGATGGGACAAAGGAGGAGGGTCTAGAATCTTGAGAAAGAACCGACAGGGGACAAACTATTTCAGATGCCTGTCTATGAACTGCCCAAGACCATATATAGGACCTTCCCACAAGAGCACTGTGACTGGTAGGGGCAGAAGATGTGCTGTATATAGTCCACGTGTAAGGGCTACAAGGACCAGATATCCTCTCCCCACAAAGGCCTAGCCAGGTGCAGTGCTTTGTTCATGGCTAGCCTTTATTAAATAATCAGAGAACATTTTCCCATCTCTACTCATAGACTTAAGAAGGGAACTAAATCATTGAAATGATCCATGGTATTCTTGAGATTTGATCCTCCCAGCTTTGATCTGGAAGGCTGGAGTGTAGCTATCTGGACTTCCATTTTTTGTTTATCTCAGAGTCATCAGAGCCACCAGCCCAGTTTCTACTACTCCTCTTAGAAAGCCCCACCCCCAACAAAGACACAATGACTCTTTTCCTGTCCTCAGCAGTCAGCTGACACAGGCTGGCATTTAAAAAAAACAAAAACCCGCCCCGGTTTGGTTCAGTGGATAGAGCAAGCATGTCAAACTCGTGGCTCGTGAGCCACATGCAGCCCACAATGAATATTTTTGCGATCCAGCCAATATAACGGTATGTAAGAAACATTTTAATAAAAATTCATAATTTGATTTTTACAATATCCTGTTATACATAATTATTAATAACGAACTACAGTGTTCCCTAATAACTGATTACTATAAACGTGTTGCATTCATTTCCCTTTCGCGCCTTATGTGCAGGCGCACCGTTTCTCTCCACTAATACTAGCAGCGAATATTTTAGCAGCCGATTACCATGTCATTAGTCTTATACTGACCTGTTTGGTGCGCATAACAGGAAATATTTCACTTTCAGAGAAAAAGAAAAATAGGTTTATTTGTGTTACACTTATTAATTTGTGCAGTTATTCAGTGTCTGGTAAGTTAATGTTCAAGAAAAAATATTACTTTTTATTAAAATGTTCTATTATTTTATGCTAACAATTACTCATTTATTTCAGTCCTTTGTATTCAGCATGTCTCCTCTATCGAAATAAACCTATGTTTCTATGAAAATTGAAGCTTTTATTTTTTTGCAACCCACATAAACTTAAACCTTGTTTATTTGGCCCATGTTAGCCTTTGAGTTTGATATGCTTGGAATAGAGCATCAACTGGAGGACTAAAGGGTCCCAGGTTTGATTCTGGTCAAGGGCACATGCCTGGGTTGTGGGCTTGATCCCCAGTGGGGGGCATACAGGAGGCAGCTGATCAATGATTCTCTCTCATCATTGATGTTTCAATCTCTCACGCTTCCTCCCTGAAATATATATATATTAAAACCTGCCCAGCTGGTGTGGATCAGTGGTTGAGCATCAATCTATGAACCAGGAGGTCTTGGGTTCAATTTCTGGTCAGGGCACATGCCCAGTTGCGGCTTGATCCCCAGTGTGGGGTGTGCAGGAGGCAGCCCACCAGTGATTCCCTCTCATTAATATTTCTATCTCTCCCTCTCCCTTCCTTTCTGAAATCAATAAAAATACACTTAAAAGAAAAAAGTAATGATAAATAAAATAAACTCTCCATCCCCCTTCCAAATAGAAGATAATGAATAGGAAAGAAAGTATTTATAACATCAATGAAAAAAATCTCCAGGTACAGACACATTTTATTGGAGTCCCTCACTGGAAGGAGAGGAGAGTTTCCCAAAGCATGTTTCAGAGGGTTCCAGTTCCACTGGATGTTGAAAGGGTAATGTAAAAGAGAGGGCTCTATGGAAAACAGTATAGAGTTTCCTCAAAAAAATTAAAAATGGAATTGCTGTTTGGCCCAGCAATCCCACTCCTGAGAATATATCCTAAGAATCCAGAAACACCAATTAGAAAGAATATATGCACCCCTATGTTCATAGCAGCATTATTTACAACTAGGGGCCCAGTGCACGAAATTCGTGCACTGGGTGTGTGTGTGGGGGGGAGTGTCCCTCAGCCCAGCCTGCCCCCTCTCACATACTGGGAGCCCTCAGGCATTGACCCCCATTACCCTCCGATCGCCTGATCAGCCCCTTGCCCAGGCCTGACGCCTCCACCAGAGGTGTCAGGCTTGGACAGGAGACCCCCATCTCCCCCCGGTTCCGCCCCCCGCCCAGGCCTGATGCCTCGGCCAGAGGAGTTGACCCTCATCACCCTCCGATAGCCAATCACCGGATTGGCCCCTTGCCCAGGCCTGAGGCCTCCGGCAGAGGTGTCAGGCCTGGGCAGGGGACCCCCAGCTCCCCGCGGTTGCAGGCTCCGCCCATGACCAGGCCTAACGCCTCTGGCCGAGGCATTAGGCCTGGGCAGGGGACCCCCAGTTCCCCCGTGCAGTTGCAGGCTCCACCCCTGCCCAGGCCTAACGCCTCTGGCCGAGGCGTCCGGCCCGGGCAGCGGGGACCCACAGCGGCAGCAGCGCCCCGATCTCCCGCTCTGCCGCTGCCCAGGCCTAACGCCTCTGGCCAAGGCATTAGGCCTGGGCAGGGGACCCCCAGCTCCCCGCAGTTGCAGGGTCTGCCCCTGCCCAGGCCTAACGCCTCTGGCTGAGGCCTCCGGCCCGGGCAGCGGGGACCCGCAGCAGCAGCGGCGCCGCGATCTCCCGCTCTGCCCCTGCCCAGGCCTAACGCCTCTGGCTGAGGCTTCCCGCCCGGGCAGCGGGGACCCACAGCTGTAGCGGCCCCGCGATTGTGGGCTCCACTTTAGGCCCAGGCAAGGGACCCCTAGCTCCTGGGACTGCCAGCTTCGACCATGCCCAGCTCCCATCGCTGGCTCCACCCCTACTTCCTGCTACCACTGGCCAGGGCAGCAAAGGCACCCGATTCTCCGATCATGGCTGGGGGGCAGGGCAAGGGCTGGCTCTTAGCTCCCCCCTGGGTTTCCGATCACTGTCAGTGGCAGGGGTCTTCTTCCTGCTTTCCCTTTCGCCTCCCTGCATTGTGCCTACATATGCAAATTAATCGCCATCTTTGTTGGCGGTTAACCGCCATCTTAGTTGGCAATTAATTTGCATATCTCCCTGATTAGCCAATGAAAAGGGTAGCGGTCGTACGCCAATTACCATGTTTCTCTTTTATTAGTGTAGATAACTAAAATCTGGAAACAGCCCAGGTACCCATCAGTAGATGAGTGGATAAAAAGCTGTGGTACGTTTACACAATGGAATACTATGCAGCTGCAAAAAAAGGATCTCTTGCCCTTTGAGACAGCATGGATAGACCTGGAGATTATTACACTAAGCAAAATAAGCCAGTCAGAGAAAGATAAGTATCATATGATCTCACTCATAGGTGTAATCTAATGAACAAAATAAACTGGTGAACAAAATAGGCATGGAAGCATGGAACAGACTGACAGATCTCAGAGGGAAAGGGAGAGGGAAGGTAGGAAGAGATTAAACAAAAAACTTATATGCAGCCCTGGCTGGTTTGGCTCAGTGTATAGAGTGTTGGCCTGCAGACTGAAGGGTCCCGGGTTTGACTTCAGTCAGGAGCACATGCATGGGTTGTGGGCTCGATCTCCAGTGTGGGATGTGCAGGAGGCAACCAATCAATGATTCTCTCTCATCATTGATGTTTCTATCTCTCTCGCGCCCTCCCTCTCTGAAATCAATAAAATATTTTTTAAAAAACTTATATGCATAACCTATGGACAGAGACATTCCCTTTCTATGTCCCTGATTCTATTATAATCACCAGTTCATTCTGTTCATCAGATTATTTATTCACTTGATTCTTAGATTCACTTGTTGATAGAAGCGTATTTGTTGTTCATAATTTGTATCTTTACCTTTTTCTTCTTCTTCCTCTTCTTAAAGGATACCTTTCAGCATTTCATCTAATACTAGTTTGGTGGTGATGAACTCCTTTAGCTTTTCCTTATCTGTGAAGCTCTTTATCTGACCTTCCGTTCTGAATGATAGCTTTGCTGGATAAAGTAATCTTGGTTGTAGGTTCTTGCTATTCATCACTTTGAATATTTCTTGCCACTCCCTTCTGGCCTGCAAAGTTTCTGTTGAGAAATCAGCTGACAGTCATATGGGTATTCCCTTGAAGGTAACTGAGTTTCTTTCTCTTGCTGCTTTTAAGATTCTCTCTTTGTCTTTTGCTCTTGGCATTTTAATTATGATGTGTCTTGGTGTGGTCCTCTTTGGATTCCTTTTGTTTGGGGTTCTCTGCGCTTCCTGGACTTGTAAGTCTATTTCTTTCACCAGGTAGGGGAAATTTTCTGTCATTATTTCTTCAAATAGGTTTTCAATATCTTGCTCTCTCTCTTCTTCTGGCACCCCTATAATTCTGATGTTGGTACGCTTGAAGCTGTCCCAGAGGCTCCTTACACTATCTTTGTATTTTCGGATTCTTTTTTCATTTTGCTTTTCCGGTTGGGTGTTTTTTGCTTCTTCGCATTTCAAATCTTTGACTTGATTGTTGTGCTCCTCTGGTCTGCTGTTGGGAGTCTGTATAATATTTTTTATTTCAGTCAGTGTATGCTTAATTTCTAGTTGGTCCTTTATCACAACATCGAGGGTCTCATTAGACTTCTTGTACATCTCATTAAGTTTATCGGCAGTCTCTAGAAGACTCTTGAAAGACCTCAAAAGTGTGGTTTTCAATTCTATATCCAGCAGCCTGCTTTCCTCCATTTCTGTCATTTGTGTCCTGTTTCTTTGTCTCGGCATTTTTTATGCTTCTCTGTGTTGATAGAGTGGCTTTCTGTGCTAAGTGTCCCAATTACCTGAGGTAGACACTCTTGGTGCACCCCCTTGTGGTCTTTGTGTGCAGTCTTGTTGTAGCTAAGCCTTGATTGTTGTAGGTAACACTGGGAGGGATATGACCTCTAGGCCAATTGGCTGTGAGAATCAGCTGTGTCTGCAGTGGGAGAACTTCTGTCCTCTAGGGAGGTGCTAATCTAGCCTTTGCCTGAGGCTATCCCGCAAATGCCTCTGTGCAGGGCTTGGGCGGGGGTGGGGGGGGCGTCCAGGGGATCAACAGGGTGGGTGGAGCGAGCAGTTATGGCTGCTCTCAGTCCTGTACCCAGAGGCTCTGCCTCTCAGTGTCCCAGCAACCGCTGCAAACCTCGGAGAGAAAGCTGTCCTCGAGTTCCGACTGATACCAGACAGTCCCGCTTCTCCCGTTTGAGTCTGGGTCACTAGAGACTCACCCAGAACTGGAGCTCAGAGCCTGAGACTCCCTCCCAATTGAAACAGACAACCGGGCCCTCAGCTGCCAGCCCGCTCCGCGCGCACCTCCACACCTTAGTATTTCACTTCCGCACTGCGCCTCCTCTGAGTCTCGGTATGCTTTTCTCTTTCCTTCTAGTTGTGGAATTTCCCCTCAGCCAGCCTTCCTGTGGTTCTGGGTGATGTCCGTTCCATCTTTTAGTTGTATTTTTGAAGTGGTTGTGCGAGGCAGCAATCTCCGCTGTTTACCTATGCCGCCATCTTGGTTTCTTTGACATCAGCTATTTTTAATTCTCTGCTTCTTCAAAGTTGGCCTGGATCTCTCAACTGTTTTTTACCTCTTCCCTCTGTGCTGGAGTTTTCATTGATTTGAGACTTGCTTATTCCATTTGGCTGATCAACCTCTTAAGGATGTCAGTGGGCAGAATACTCTTGTTGGGGAAATGGAAAACCTTCCCTCATCCCATGCAGGCCATGACCTCCTCCACAGCTCTTTCTGGCATTTCTTGCTCTTCTTGACTGGGATGCTCAGGAGCACTTACCACCAGAATCTAGACAATTTTCACATATGTGTGAAGTAGACAAGTAGGTCTTAAGCCTGCAAGGAATGACAATGTTAGAGCTAACCCAAGAAGCACTTCTAGAGGTCTTCAAGGCTTCAGGACCGGTTACACTTCACTGAGGCTGAGCCAAGGATCACTGGAAAGAAGCTGTCATGGCCACTCATCAGGGCATGCATCTAATAGGGCACATTGGTAGTTATGAACAAACTAGAGGCCGGGTGCAAGGATTCATGCACCAGTGGGGTCCCCCAGCTGACCTGTGCCCTCTCACAATCCAGGACCCTCGGGGGATGTCAGACTGCAGGTTTTGGCCTGATCCCCTGCAGTCCAACATCCCCCGAGGGATGTAGCAGCAGATGGCCGAGAAGGAGCCAGAGCCTGGGCCTGGTGCTGAGCGCGCTGCTCCTGCTCATTTTGGCCCTGCTATGCCTGCCACAGCCACTAGGTAGCACTGCTGTGAAGGCAGGAGAGGCTTGGGCCACTGCAGCTGCAATCGCCAGCAGTGAGCCTGGCGCCTGATGCCCATCAGTCAGCTGAGCAGTGCTCCTGCTGTGGGAGTGCACTGACCACCAGGGGTCAGCTCCTGTGTTGAGCATCTGCCCCCTGGTGGTCAGTGTGCATCATAACGACCGGTCAAATAGTCGACCGGTCGAACAATTGACTGGTGGCCTAGGGTTTTATAGATATAGATGGTCCTGCCTGTTCCCTAGAAAACAGACTAAAATGACATCAATAGCAATTGGATGTGGGTGAAGCAAATAACACATTCCCAAAGGGCAGACAAGTTCCAGCCTTGAAAGAGTATGGCTGTCCAAGGGATAGTTTATGATTCTCATCTTGCTTTGGCTATTGGTGGAGGATGGAGAAAGGAAAATAGTAAATACAGCTCATAGTTATTGAGTACTTAGTGTATGTTCAGCACTGATCTAATTTGTAGATAATAATGTATTGACTTCATAACACACCCCTATAAGGAAGATATTCTTATTATTCTCATTTTAAAGGCAAGACCATTGAGGCAAAGAAAGGTTACACAGCAATAAGATATGAACCAAGGTTTGAACCTAAACAGTCTGCGTGCAAATGCCATGCTCCTAACCACTATGCACACAGTCTGAGTAGTGTGCCCGTGTGTAGATGAGCCCACTCCCCTGCCCTCTACCTTCTGATTTAGCCCTCTCCACTTCGGACCTACTTTCCTATGCCTGGGGCCTTCATCTACTTCAGAGAAAATTCTAGTGTTTTGCCATAGTAAGGCCCTGGTCAGTGTGGCCTTAGGGTACAGATCAGGGAGCCCTTTCTGGGAGTCCTAGGAGCACCAGGAAAGGAAAGGGTACAATGTAGCTAAATCAGATGTATGGAGGAGGAGGCAGCTAGTAATATAACTGGAAGATAGGAGAGAATCACCTCCCCTCTTCAAGCAATACAACTGCTCCCCCATTTTCTCCCCCCCCCACACACACACACAAATGCACAAACTCACACTCACATATTTCTCTGCTCAATTATTCCAGCAGTAGGGTAGAGCAGAGCTGCTAGAGAAGAGATTGCTTGTTAGTGAGGGAGATTGGCAACTTGCCCTCCAGCTCCACTTTTGAAAGAGGCTAGAGTACTGGGGGCTACCTGCCGAGATCCTGGGGCTCACTGAGCACCCCTAGTGAGGGAAGATGCTGAGAAGACACTGTCTGCTCTGCAGGACTGGCTTATTCAAGACTCTGTGAACAAAGCTTTGTGGTTAGCCTCCTGAACTCCCAATCAAATCCTAAGGTTTCATTCTAGAACCTCCCTATGGCAGACTCAATGGAGATATCCAGAGGCAGCTTCATTTCCTTTTGACTCTCCCTACCCTGCAGGACCCCATCCATCTTCTCAACCAGGTGGCTATCCTGGTGATTGACCCCTTATTTCCCCAAGAATAAACTTGCTTGCTAAAGCAAAGCAAAGCCTTCTCACAGTGCTTCTCTCCCAGTGGCTCACCATCCTGTCCTTCGAACCTGTCCACTTCACATCATCACACATCTCTGTAGTTGCCACCTACTCTTCCCCTACTTTTACAGGCACATGGTCTCACATGTACTTACACGACTCAGTTTATTCATCTGTAAAATGAAGCTGATACTGCCTTGTGTATATCCTGTAAGTTTTGAGAATCTGATGAGATAAAGTTCTGAATGCTCTTGTAGAGAACACAAAGTGCTGCATGTGCCAGAAGACACATTTTTCTCACCCACCAGCCTGATTGCTCCCTTCCTAGTGTCCAGGCAAGCATTTTGTGTATAAAAATACTCAATAAAATTATGCTCCATAATTCAATATATGAGTGGGAGCATAGTATTTTAGGACTGCAAATGATAGTCAGTCTCTGTTACTGTGAGCTGCTTCACAGCTTAAGCCTGGGAACAGGACCTTCCTGTATCCCCAATAGCAGAATCAAGTGAAGCCAGTATCATTCTTCAGAGAGGTCCAGTGTGAGTAGGGCTGTGCTAGGCTGTAAGGAGATTGGGTAAAGGCACAGTCTTTCTTCCCACTAATGACAAGGAGGTGGTGCAGAGAGGGTGATACCTGGGACCAATACTGTGGTGGTAGATAGTGAAAGGGGGGGCAGTGAGAGGCATGGAGACTTTGTTCTGTCTCTGTATTAAATCTAAACCATTTCAGACCCAGTCAGTGGGATCACATTGAAGGAAAAAGATTGAGTAGTACTATTTCACTCTAATAGCAGGCAGATGGCCAAAGACTTCAGAGAGGGGAAATGATCACAGACCCATAGACCTGGATGGGACCTTCAAGCCACCAGGCTCTACAGTTGATGCCCAGAAACCTGAAGTAATTTACCCAAGATCACAAAACCAGAAAAAGTCACAACCATGATTGGAACCCAGGCCGCCTGACTCGCAGTCTAGTGTTCATTCTAGTCCCCATTCTAGGGGGAATGGTTCTTTATTCTTTTATATCCCCAAAGCCATTTGATCTTCATGGCAATCCCAGGAGTTGGGCAGGACAAGGACTGTTATTTCCATTTTGTACCAGAAGAAAATGAGGCACAGAGAGATTTTTGCTTTAATAGTCACATATATTGGTGTCACAGCCAGGAGCATAACATAGTGCTTCTAACAAGGCAAGTGAGTGGTTAAGGGCACCACAGCTGGAGTTAGACAAACATGGCTTTGAGTCTGAGCTTCACAGGTTACTGTCCATGAGACCTTAGAGGGGTTATCAATCTTCTTTGGACTTGTTTTCTTAACTATAAACTGGGGAATGATAATAGTACTGACCTCAAAGGCCCATAGTTAAGTATTCCATAACTCCTAGTAAATCTTCCTTTTTCTCTGAACCTTCCCCACAACCTTAGAGCCTCACTCTTTAGAAACAGTCCAGTGGAAGGTGGGGGGAGGGGAAGATGATAACAAAAGCTGAGAAAATGAGGTTTGGAACACATGACCATCAGTGTTCCCCTATCACCTGGCCCCAGCCTCTCCTCCCTCCCTCATCCCCCAAGGACAGTGCACAAAAGAGTTCTCAAAGCTGACTGGCACTCCCCATGCCATTTGTGTTCCTGGGCAGGCTGCCTGAAAAATCTTTAAATGCAAAGTTGTTGTGTGTTTTTTTAAGAAAACTAATAAATCAGCAAATCCCAATTGCCTGACCTTGGAAGCAAAGAGACAGACAGACAACAGATGTAGAGGGATGAGCTAGGAGGACCAAGAGCCCCACAGCTTGGGGGCAGGGGAGGTGGTGGAGCTGAAGATAAAATGAAGGCAAGGCAATAAGTATGCATAAATACAAATGCTCACCTCGTGCCTGAGTCCCTTTCCCCCCAGACAGACAGCCAAGCAGCTTTGTGGCTTGGTAGGACTAGACCTGCTTATCCCTTAGCACCACAAAAACCAAGGTCAAAGTCAAGTCCTGAAACTGCCCAGTGAGAATCCCAGCAAGCAGGAGCTTGGTTTAAAAGAGGAGAGTAAATAATACACAATTGCTCTTTTCCAGCAGCCCTTCCCCCTTAACACATGCCTACTTGTCTGTTCCTTTCCCTTCTATATCATTCACCTGGCTCTTAGAACACTGGCCTGATTCTGTCTTGGGACCTCTATGAGATAATGCCATCCCTCAACTACAAAATAGGTCAGAGCCAGACTGAGACTTCAGGCATTCCTGTCTGGCTGCCTCCATTGTCACAACTCAAGTCTCACAGATTGCTCTTCCTAAACCATGCCCTTGGGAGCAAGGCTTTTCCCATTCCTTCTCTCATTTCTCTTCTTTGGCAGCAGATCCATGAAGGTTATTATCTCCAGAATTGGCCCTGTTGAAGATGAGCCAGACTACAGGGCTAAACTGATTGGCCTTCAGCAAAAATCAAGACTGAAGCAAGTGAAAAGCAGGCTTTCTGAGCACCTTCCTGCTAAGGAGCCTTCAGCTCAGTGTGTGAGCTGTCTAATCAACAGTGTCACTGCCTTGGGGTTCATACTCTGTGTCCTTATATAGGAAGAGCAGTTTCTTTAAACCAGCTGTCAGGTGTCTTGGTACTTGGGTTCCTAAGCTATGGAGCCCATTCCTCAGAACAGCCAGGGGGTCTCTAGGCAGGTGTAGTGTTGGCTCATTCAGGAGAAGAAGTAAAGCTTCTCCACAGCCTTGAGCAGACAAGGAAGCTAGTTTCATTGGATCTAGGACTGCCAGGCTGGCAACTCTACTGATTGGGGTCCTTAGATCAAATTTTCAGTACAAAGATATGGGACTGGGGACATGAGCAGCAAAGGAAGCTCACATTCCAATGAGATGCATTAAGGATGTCAAGGACTCTTGCATGTCTCTAACCATGTGTCCCCATTTCACTTTTGGTGTCTTTCACAGGGACACATCCTCCAGGTGGACTGATTGGCAGCCAAATGCCCATGTGTTTGGCTTCTGGGCTTTTTGTACTCCCACCACTTTCCTCTCAAAGAAGAAAAAATATGAAACAGGACAAAGGAAATTCACATTTGTTAAGTTAGGATTGGTTGCCAAGAACTGTCTTGGGCACTACTTTCTCCCATTTCTTTCTTTCAGTTCCTTTCTTAGGAGGGTGGGGAAGTTGTGGCTCAGATACAAAGAATGGCATTGATTGGAATTCTGTTAGAGTTACACTATCATTCGTTTATGTATGACCCATTTTCTTTTATTTCTATTTTTTATTCATCTCATTTTTTTGCTTTCCTCTTTAACACAGTTCCCAATCCCATCTCCTTTCCTGGTGGATACCCACTCTTGTGTGATTAATGTACATAAATGATATTATTCTGTACATCTTTTTCTGCAGCATCACAATTATAGAGAGCTAATTATGTTAATTTCTATGGATAAAGTGTGTTCACTTTGACTACTGCATAGTATTCCATGATTTACATAATTTCCATTTTATTAATTCCCCTGTTGATAGACTTTTTTTAATCCTCACCCGAGGATATTTTTCCATTGAGTTTTTAGAGACAATGGAAGAGAGAGGGACAGAGAGAGAAAAACACTGATGTGTGAGAAACACTTTGATTGGTTGCCTACTGCCTGAGCCCCCACCAGGGCCAGGCCCAAGAGGAGTCTGCAACCAAGATATGTGCCCTTGACCGGACTAGAACCTGAGACCCTTTGGTCCACAGGCTGGCACTCTATCCATTGAGCCAAACCAGCTAGGGCTGTTGATAGACATTTAGATTGTTTCCAATTCCTTTCTTGTGCAATAAAGCAATGAATATTTCTATACAAGCCACTTTGTGGACCTGTGAGAGCAGTTCTTGGAGGATATATACCCAGAAATGGAATTGTTCTATCATAGAATATGTACTAACTTAAATTCCAAGTTCCTCTCTCCAAAATGCCTGTATCCATTTACATAATTTCTAGTGATGTGTGAGGATCCCTGTCTCCCTACATTGTTACCAACACTTGCTATTGCTCTTTTTTAATGTTTCACTAGTCTGATTGCTATAAAAGAGTATCTTCCTGCTGTTTTAATTTGCCTTTTCCTAATTATAATGAGGTTGAACATTTCTTCAGATAATTATGACTTTCTTATTCAAGTATACCTTCTGTAAGTTGCTTATCTGTGCATTTGCTGTTTTCTCCATCAGATTTCCAGTCTCTTTCTTGCCAAATATCTGGATATTAATTTTTTGCTCATATACAGTACAAATATTTTCCCCGAGTCTTTTCTACCTCTCTTTTTTATTTGCCCATTGTGTCCTCTGTAGAAAAGAAATCTTTACTTTTAATAGATTTCAATAAAATCTAACCATTTTTACCCTTATGAGTTGTGCTTCTCACATCTTAAGGAAACCTTCCTACCCCTGTGCTGCAAAGATAGTCTCCTACATTTTCTACTGAGTTGTATAGTTTTGCCTTTTATGTCTGTCTTTAATAGTTTGTTATATATATGGTATGAGATAATCATTTAGTCTAGTTTTTCTACATAAGAGCCAATTTTCTCACTATCATTATATTATGCTTGTTTTACATCACATGGACCTTTCTTGTAATCCTCAATTCTTGAGCAGTAACTCAAGATACATTTGCTGCCCTAGCTGGTTTGGCTCAGTGGAGAGAGCATCGGGCCGGGGACTGAAAGGTCCCTCGGTTTGATTCTGATCAAGAGCACATGCTCCTGTTGTGGGCTTGATCCCCAGTAGGGGGCGTGCAGGAGGCAGCCAATCAATGATTCCTTCTCATCATTGATGTTTCTATCTCTCTTTCCCTTCCTATCTAAAATCAATAAAAGTATATTTTTTAAAAATCTATTTATCAAGTTCCTATTGTGATCCAAAGCCCTGAAGATAGAGTCTAGTGGAGTTTGTGACATAGAACCTGCCTTCAGGAAACATGCCATCTAGCTGAGAAAATAAAACATGGGTACAAGGACTTGAGAGTATACACAAAGCAGCACCTAAGTGAAGATAAATAAAGACCTTGAAAGCTGAGAATTTTGGAGTGTTAAAAAGGGAGAAGGGACTCTATTCCCAGGTTAGAATGGACAAAAAGATTTGACATGGGGTACTGGGCCACCATTTGATACCTTCACTCTGAGATGCTCATCCAAACAAACTAGCTTTATGCTATTTCCACAATGAAAGAGGAGATAGGAGCCACTGCAACGTCATCATTTGCTATGATCTGGCCTTCCCGGTGCACTCAGGGTTTTCTTCCCACGTGCTTCTCCCTTCCTATGGCTTTTCAGCCCCAGGGTGCCAATTAAAAAAGAAGCCAGGTCATTTTTGACAGGAGCCCAAGCACCCAGTCCACAAAATCTCCCTGAATCAGCTGTCTCCCTTTTCAGAGCAATGGATTTAATTGAAAGGAACTATTTATAAAATAATAATAATAACATAATACCCTCACTGACCTCCTAGAACCCACATTTTCTCCACAAATATGCTCTACCTTGGTCACCAGTGAGAAGAGAGGCAGCTGATGGAGGGAGATTTGTGGACCAGGTGCCTGCACTCCAGTCAAAAAGGACCTTGGACCCAGCTGGCATGATTCAGTGACTGTCGACCTATGAACCAGGAGGTCATGGTTCAATTCCTGGTCAGGGCACATGCCTGGGTTTCAGGGTCAATTCCTAGTGTGAGGTGTGCAGGAGGCAGCAGATCAATGATTCTCTCTCATCATTGATGTTTCTATCTCTCTGTCCCTCTTCCTTCCTCTCTGAAATCAATAAAAAATTTTAAAGGACCTTGGCATGTGGGAAACACAGGACAAGAGTTCCCTGACTGCCAGAAAGGAAAAATTATGGAGGCTTCAGAGAGTTTCAGTGAACCCTCCTCTACCATCAGTCCCCCTCTTCCTCAAGATGCTGTGTCACACCACAAAGGTGTAATAGCTTATGTTCCAAACTTGACCTTCCCAGGAGTCTGCATTGCAAAGTACATGCCAATTATCCTCAGCAGGGCAGCCTGTATTTAGTATAGCCCACATCAGGAACTGATTTTGTTCCAAGTAATCAACCTTCTGCTTAAGTGGTGAGAGACACTATGGAGAGGTGGGTGGGAGGGGAACATAGAGGAAGCTGGATAGGGGAAGAAAAGCAAACAAAACTCATCAAAACCAACAAACAAAAAAACTCAAGCTGTCAGCTCCTTAATACTCTCAGGACCTACTCCTCACCACGGCAACCAGTAAGCCTCCAGGCTTCCTCAGTTCTCAATCCAGTTGTTAGTGAAGAGCGAAGGTTGGCTGCTTTGCCTGAGATGATTTCAATACTGGGCAAATTAAACTGGTCCTGGGGAGATGTGGACGTTAAGGAGGGGGAAGTGTCAGAGAGGAAAGGGAAAGCTGAGGTGAGAAATGGCAGGTTACCATTAGGCAGCATCTCTCAGAAACTCTCTTGGGAAAGTGGGGAGGATGTCCAATGCCAACTTGCATTAACCCTCAAAGGTCCTAGTGAAGGCCAGCCCTCCCACTCTCTTCCCCATTCCCCTCAGGCAAACCTCTGCAGTCCTTCAGTGTATAGGGAAACTAGTCAGTTCTTTACAGCCCAAAGTGATATGCTCTTTCTTTGGCCACAGGCAGAAAGAAGAGACAAAGTAAAAGTCAGTAGGATATCCATGTTCACCTCACCCAGGAGCCAGCTGGTCATTGGTGAGAGTGCAACTCTCTGAAGAAACAGTAGGCATGCTCCTCAGGAAAGGTTCCTCTGACCTCCAACTCCGCCTTGCCAGGCCTCCCAAAGGCACCATTGCCACAGCCCTCATTTCCTTCAGTCTATCTAGCAAAGAGCACTAAACCCTATGCATGGACAGCCAACTTGCAAGGTAGGCATTCCTTCAAGTCATATGAAAGGTTCTATAACTCCCACTGGTAACTTCTTTTTTTTTAATTGTTTTATTGCTTAAAGTATTACAAAGAGTATTATATATGTCTCCTTTTTTTTTCTACCCTTGACCTTCCCCTAGCCTCCCATACCCACCCCCCAGTGTCTTGTGTCCATTGGTTATGCTTATATGCATGCATACAAGTCCTTCGGTTGATCTCTTACCCACCCACCCCCAACCCTCCCCGGGCTTCCCACTCTAGTTTGACAGTCTGTTCTATGTTGCTCTGCCTCTGTAACTATTTTTGTTCATCAATTTGTAATGGTCTTAATTATCCATAAATGAGTGAGATCATGTGGTATTTTTCTTCCATTGACTGGCTTATTTCACTTAGCATAATGCTCTCCAGTTCCATCCATGCTGTTGCAAATGGTAAGAATTCTTTCTTTTTTACAGCAGCATAGCATTCCATCGTGTAGATATACCACAGTTTTCTAATCCACTCATCTGCTGATGGGCACTTAAACTGTTTCCAGATCTTAGCTATGGTAAATTGTGCTGCTATGAACATAGGGTTGCATATGTCCTTTCTGATTGGTGTTTCTGTTTTCTTGGGATATATTCCTAGAAGTGGGATCACTGGGTCAAATGGGAGTTCCATTTTTAACTTTTTGAGGAAACTCCCCATACTGTCTTCCATAGTGGTTGCACCAGTCTGCATTCCCACCAGCAGTGCACAAGTGTTCCTTTTTCTCCACATCCTCTCCAGCACTTGTCGTTTGTTGATTTGTTGATGATAGCCATTTTGACAGGTGTGAGATGGTACCTCATTGTTGTTTTGACCCACTGGTAACTTCTTTGGCCACTCTCTTACTAAAAAAAACTGAGGCTGGAGCTGGATATGGGCCTGGAACAAATTCACTGACCCACAAAATGAGCTGGGTCTTGACTCAGAAATCACACCCAAGCCTGATCCCCAGGCAACTCACACTGGCTCTGCACCATGGTGGTGTGGATTAATTCTTAGGCCCTTTCTTAATGCATGCTTTAATTAGAAAACAGGAGGCAGCACACTGGGGAGAAAGGTCTCAGGGGAGACCTTTGGGAGTTTTACTCATGTACATGGCTAGTGAAGGGTTACTTGCTCAATTTGTTCTTAGTGAGTTTGGCTTCCCCTATTGCAAAAGGAACTAGGTACTCCTTCCTCCTTAAAAACATTACCTTTTGTCCTCTGTATGTTCCCCTGTGCCTGATACCATCTGAACACCCTTCCCATTCCTTTAGTGTGCAACTGAGTCCCAGAGTCTTGAAAAATAATAATCTCCCCTTCAGTCTCAACTTCCAAAACCTTAATAACTTAGAGTTGTTGATTTCTGAGCCAGGGTGGAATCTTGCCTTCACTCATCACTCAACATTTATTGAAAATTAGTAGACTAAAGTCCATGATGGCAGGTGCATGGGAATGACACAACTTCTCATTAAAAGCCCTGGGTGAGAGTGACCTACCCAGTCCCAGCAACCCAAAGATTGCTGCAAACACATGTACAGCAGCCAGAGAGAAAGCCAAGGGGAGAAAGAGGTATAGCAGCAGGGGTGGGTAGTCTCCCTATAGGGCCTATGGGAGGGAATCCCTGAGACCCAGGTGGCAGGAGAGTGACGGGGCACGTGGAGGCTCTTCACTGCAGGGTGACCACAGTGCTGGTCAGCTGTGTCAAGCTGCTCAAAAGCTTTGGACAAACAAAAAAGGCCTGATCCCACTATGAAAAATCATTTAGCCCAACAAAGCCTCACTTTCCTCCTCTGTAAACCAGGGACAGCAGCAGTGCCCACCTCAAAAGATTGCTGCAAACACATGCACAGCAGTCAGCATGCAACCTTAGGAAACACTCCATAAGCGTTAGCTATTTGCATCTCATCAGAGATCCTCATTCTGCAGAGTTTGAGCTGTTGAACAGTCTGACCTTTCAGGTCTGTCATTGAGCCCAGTGTTCAAGTCACTGGAACCTGGCTTTTCATTCCAGAGGAAGCATGACATTCTGAGGATGAGAAGATGTGGTTTGCTGGTTGCCTGAGACAGCCCTTCAGAATACATGCAGATAAATGCAAATGTGTGATTTCATGCAAATGCCCTCTTCATTTTCAAGCACCCTTGGGAACACTGCCATAGAGACCAATGCTCCCTGGCTCCTGAGGCTACCTGCCCACAATTCTGCATACAGCAGAGTAAGGGTTGTGGGGGAGGAAAATAATTTTTCCTCTATCCTTCTAGATTCTTGGCTGAAATTCCCCATAATAAAAGACAAATTAACAGAAGAAAAGCAAAAAAAAAAAATTCATAACATGTATACCTCCTGTATACTGGGAAAAGACCCAGGAAAACTGAGTAACTCCTCCAAATTACCCAAGCCGCCACCTTAAATATCTCCAGTTAGAGACAAAAGAAGGTGCTGGTGTGGGGGGCAATTATGGAAGGTTACCAGGCAAAGCACAGTGAACAGGGTAAGGCTGTTATGTAGATTTAAGTCCCTGCCTTCTCCATTGATAAGTTTCTAGAGATTCAGTCATCCTCCTCTTCCTGGTATGGAGGGAAACACCCTTACAAATGGAGACGTCCTTTATTAATATAAAGGTCTATAACAAAAGGGTAACCTACTCAGTTTTCAGAGTTTTTCCTATGTCTACTGTTTTCTCTTTTTTTAAATAATCAGTCTAAAATAATCCTTATGCTTATGAGGCATATTTTTGGGTGGCAAATTCTGCTCCCTTTCTATGCCCACCCCTGTGAGCCAGAAACAGGGCCAGGGCAAGTGGGCAGCAAGTCCCAGGGCCTCCCCACCCACAGCCTCCAGGTGTCCAGCCAACAAACAGGAAATGTAGCACATCCACTGGTCTCTTACCCCAGATCTGGCTGCTTTAGCTTCTCTGTTGGCTTTATTTGGGAACCTATGAAAAAGGGGCCCTGGTTTGTCACCTTTCAAGGCCACTGATGGTGTTGCAAGCAACCTTGACAACAGAGCAACTAGGACTGGCCCCATGGAGGATTGCCACTCAGTATTGTTTGTCAATCTGGGGCTCCCACCAGTGCTTCCCATCAATTCTTTTATTTATTCATCCATGCATGAATTCCAAAATATTTAGCTGCCACTTATCCTGTGCCTGGCCCTGCACTAGGTGCTGTAGGGTGCTCAGAAAAGAGAAAAACAGGCAAGGTCCTTAACCTAAGCAGCTTACAGTCTAGCGGGCGAGTGGCATTTGTGAAGAACCACACACATGAATGTGAGATCCCAAATTGTAATAAACAGAAGCAAATAAAAAGCAAGATGGTGTGAATCCCTCTAAGATCAAGTAAGAGGCCAGAGATGTTTAGGCCTGACCCTGAAGAAGAGAAGGCACCAGCCAGGCAAAAAGTGCAGAGTGGTGGGTTCAGGAGGTAGAGGTGTGAGCGCCCCCCCCCCCCGGAGTCCAAGGTATTTCCAAGCCCTTTTTCCTTGGCAGAGTCAGGTTCTCTGTGCTCTGAATGACTGTTGGCTTTTACTTGTCAAATAAACTTTCTGACTGCTGCCACCCAGTCAGAAAGAACAAAATAAACTGGTGAATAAAGTAGAATGAAAGGCATGGAAACATGGGATTTTCCATGTCCAGCCCTCAGACTGCATGCATCAGAGTTGACTAGAAAGCTAGATAAAATGTAAATGTCTGGGCCTCACTGTCCCCTGGTGACTTGGATTAAGCAGGTTTGTGTAAGGCCCAAGAATTTGAATTTTTAACAAGGTCTCCAAATGGTTCTGATGTTCCTGGAACTTGAGGAACCTCTTTATATTCTCTAGCACAAGGAAGATGATTTGGTGGCAAAAACCAAGCTATGAAATTATGGCCCATGATCCTGGGTTAAATAGTGACTCTCTCTCAAGACCCTTCTTGGCCACTGAATACAATATTTTAATGTCAGGCTCTAAAGAGTGTGGGCTCCCCTCATCTTGGACTTTCTGAGTAGGTTTTTTTCTTAGGGTTACCAACCATCTTGTTTGTCTGGGATTCTCTTCATTGTATTATTGAATGTTCCATGTCCCAGGAAACCTCTCAGGATAATTAGTCACCTTAATTTCTTAAAGTGCCCACCTAGATTCACCCTGAAAAGGGAGGAGTCACTAAAAGATTCCCCCCTGCATCCAAATCCCTCTGACTAAAGTGCTTCCTACCTGCTAAACTTGTGTTCTCATCTAGAAAGAGCTGCACAAAGTGCTTCTCCCTCCAACAACCCAGCATGCACGCTCTCTCCATTTTCTTTCATATCAAAAAGGAGCCCTGACAATAAGCCAGCAGGTTCCGCAGCATAACCAAAATGCTCAACATGGAAACACCAAAGCTTCACCAAGGAGTAAGCCTTAGATTTAGAAACCAGACCAGAAAGAAACTATCAGTTGCCAGATTCACAAGGTAATGGGGAAAAAAAAGACATATAGCATCACCATGGAAACAAGCTGAAGGCTACCAGCACCTGCTCCTTTCTCCCTAAGATTTCCCCAAACAGGGATATTTCTTACTTCCGTGGTTTTCTTTTCAATAAAGATGTTGATTTTATTTCCCCTCATTTATGCTTAATATTCCAGTAGCAATTTAGCTTCTCCTCAGCTCTCCAATCCCTCCCTGTCTCTCCCAAACCTTTTCTTCCCCTGTCTTTTCATCCTTTCCCTCCCTGCTGTCTATCTCCTGTTTATTCTGTCTGTCCCCTAAATTTTCTGCTCCTCACCTAGGAGCAATATTTTAACCATCTCCCTTCTCCCAGAGCAAAACCCTCAGCAAAGATGTTTTATCAGCTGCAGTTTTATCAGTCTAGTAAGCATTGGTCTTTGCTCTGAGTGAGCTCTATGTGGTATTCTCTCCAAAGCCCACATCTTCCACTCTGGTATCCCCAGCTTGGGGACACACTGCAGTAAAACCACTTTTGCCCACAGAGTAGATGAAAGGAAAGAAGATGCTCCAGAGCTAAGAATAATGATAGTTTGTCGAGTACTGACTATGTGCCTGGCCCTACATTAAAACTCTGTGGCTATTATCCCATTTAATCTTCATAACCACCCTGATGGCACACGTATTATTTATTATCTCACTAAACAGAGGAAACAGAAGCTTAGACTGATTAAGTTACTTGTAAAATGTCACACAGCTAGTAAGTGGTAGAGCAAGGATTTAAACCCAGGTAGTCTAGCACCAAAGCCTTCCCTTTCCACACTACTTTCAGAAGACGTTTGAAAAGAAAGATCTTGTCCTAACTCACTGAATGGGAACAGGTTCCAGGCAAGTCCTTTAATCAGCATTATTTGAAGGGGGGCTGGTTAATGAATAAAAAGGTCTTGGGAACCAAGATGGTGGCATAGGTAAATGCTGGTACTCGCTGCCTCCCACAACTGCATCAAAATTACAACTAAAATACAAAACAATCATCATTCAGAACCACTTGAAATCTGGCTGAGTAGAAGACCTGCAACTAGAGAAGTAAAGAAGAAAGCACATTAAGGATGGTAGGAGGGGCGGAGGCACAGAATGGGCTGAACCAACACCCATGTGTGCCACTTTTTTTAATCAGGAGGGATATCTCAGCTGAAGAGGAGAAATGGGGAGGAGAAAGGGGTCCCAGCTCCACACCAGACCCCCAGCCCAAGGTTCCAGAGCTGGAAAGAGAAGTCTCTGTAACTTCAAGCTGCAAAAACCAGCGGGGGTTGTGGCTGAGTGACACAGAGGCTGCTGGAGATCCAGGTGTTCCTCTTAAAGGGCCAGTGCATGAACTTACTCGGACTCAATCCCTCTGAACTCCAGCACCAGGTGGCTTTGGGGGACCAGGGACATATGGGCAGGAACTGGATTGCCTGGCATTGGGGCAGTAATTCAGGGGCAGCTTTTCCCAGATGGGAGTTCTTGCAGGGATCATTGTTCCTGTGCAGGGACCTCCCCCATCACTGGACTGACTAGAAGCCATATCTGAGTCACTATCAGCGTGGCTCACACTGTTCCCTCCACTGTGGTGATTTCCTGAGACCCCACCCCATCCAATTTACAGCCCCACCCAAACTGTTTGCAGCATCTTTTCCATATGGCACATGTATTACTTATCTCACTAAACAGAGGAAACAGAAGCTTAGACTGATTAAGTTACTTGTAAAATGTCACACAGCTAGTAAGTGATAGAGCAAAGATTTAACCCAGGTAGTCTAGCGCCAAAGCCTTCCCTTTCCACACTACTGTGGAATTGGTAAAATGTAGTAGGGGAGCACCTAGATCAGGGGTGGGCAAACTTTTTGACTCGAGGGCCACAGTGGGTTCTTAAACTGGACCGGAGGGCCGGAACAAAAGCATGGATGGAGTGTTTGTGTGAACTAATATAAATTCAAAGTAAACATCATTACATAAAAGGGTACGGTCTAGACCTAGAATCTGGCTCAGGCTTCAGATTTTGCTAAAATCTTTTAAACAAGCAGCAGCTGGCATCAGTGTGCCCCAAACCTATCAATAAAATGCCCAAGACCTGGCAATAGCTCCAGCTGCCTTGCTTCACAGCTGGGTCTCGCCTGGTCACTTCTAAGCCCAATAAAAATAGCAGCCATCTGCGGCCTCTCTATAGCTCCTGCCAGGTAGCCCCAGGCAGTGGCTGACTTTGCAGTTCTCAGGAGGCCCCAGAGGCAGTGCACCCAGTGGACAGCTTCAGACCATACCAGATTACAACTATACACATCATGAGCAACACACTAAAGGGGCAGACACAGTAAGCACCAAAGCCCCACTGAAGCAAGTCCTGCACTATAAGAATGTCTTCTACACAGAAGCTCTTCCACTGTAGTTGCAGCTGGTCCTCACAGCCAATTGGCCTGGAGGTCAATTCCTTCAATTGATGCCAAGAGCAATCAAGGCTCAACTATAACAAGAGACATTGCAGAGAGCCCACACAGGGGAGCACCTAGAATGCCCAGCTCAGGTCACTGGAAAGGTTGAATCACTGGACCTTACAGGACAACTACTACACTCTACTAATTCCAGAGACAGAGCAGCTCTACCTAATACACAGAAACAAACACAGGGAAACAGGGAAGCAGCCAAAATGTTAGACAAAGAAACATGTCACAAATAAAAGAAATGGAAGCAAGCGAACTACTAGTACAGAGTTCAAAATTATGGTTATAAGATTACTCAAGGATTTTTTTTAATTGATTTTTTACAGAGAGGAAGGGAGAGGGATAGAGAGTCAGAAACATCAATGAGAGAGAAACATCGACCAGCTGCCTCCTGCACACCGCCTACTGGGGATGTGCCCGCAACCAAGGTACATGCCCTTGACCAGAATCGAACCTGGGACCTTTCAGTCCGCAGGCCGACGCTCTATCCACTGAGCCAAACCGGTTTGGCGATTACTCAAGGATCTTAATGAGAACTTCAAGAGACTCAAGGAGAGCTTCAAGGGACTTAGTGAAACTTTCAAGGATCTTAGTGAGAATGTCAAAGACATGAAAAGGGATCAGGCAGAAATTAAGCATACACTTAATGGAAATAAAGGATAATTTACAGGGATTCAACAGCTAAGTAAAGGATTCTGAGAATCAAATCAATGATTTGAAATATGAGGAAGCAAAAAACACCCAATCAGAAAAACAAAAAGGTAAAATAATCCAAATGCTCCAATCAAAAGACATTGGCTGAATGGATTGAAAAAAAAAAAAAACATGACCCATATATTTGCTGTCTACAAGAGACCCACCTCATAATGAGGGACTCACACAGACTGAAAGTGAAGGGATGGAAAAATATCTTTCAGGCAAATGGAAATTTTAAAAAAAGGCTGGGGTAGCAATACTTACATCTGACAAAACAGACCTCAAAGTGAAGGCCATAACAAAAGATAAAGAAGGCCACTTCATAATACTAACGGGATTGATACAACAAGAGGATATAACCCTGATAAACATATATGCACCCAATGCAGGATCACGCAAATACATAAAAAAATCTCCTGGAAGGATATCAAGGGAGAGATCAACAACAATACAATCATAGTAGGGAACTTTAGTACACCACTAACATCGCTGGGTAAATACTCTAGACAAAAAATCAGCAAGGAAACAGCAATCCTAAATGACTCACTAGATAAGATGGACTTAATTGACATCTTCAGAACATTTCACCCCAAAGCCGCGGAATATGCGTTCTTCTCAAGTGCACATGGGACATTTTCAAAAATAGACCACATATTGGGTCACAAGCAAAGTCTTCCCAAATTCAAGAAGATTGAAATAACATCAAGCATTTTCTCAAACCACAATGGCATAAAATTAGAAATAAACTACAATAAAAACAATCCAAAAAAATTCAAACACTTGGAAGCTGAAAAGCATTCTATTAAACAATGATTGGGTCACCAAAGAGATCAAAGAAGAAATTAAAAACATCCTGGAAACTAATGACAATAAAAACACAACAATCCAAAATTTATGGGACACAATGAAAGCAGTCCTGAGAGGGAAGTTTATAGCTTTATAGGCCTACATCAAAAAACAAGAAAAGCCAAAACCGGTTTGGCTCAGTGGATAGAGCGTCGGCCTGCGGACTGAAAGGTCCCAGGTTTGATTCCGGTCAAGGGCATGTGCCTTGGTTTGCGGCACATCCTTAGTAGAGATGTGCAGGAGGCAGCTGATAGATGTTTCTCTCTCATCGATATTTCTAACTCTCTATCTCTCTCCCTCTCTGTAAAAAGTCAATAAAATATATTTTTAAAAAATTAAAAAAACACAAGAAAAAATAGTAATAAATCATCTAACTCTACAACTCAAAGAATTATAAGGAGAGCAACAAGAAAAGCTCAGAGTGGCAGAAGGAAGGAGATAATAAAGATCAGAGCAGAAATGAATGACATTGAGACAAAAAGAAAATACAGAAGATCAATGAAACCAAGAGCTGGTTCTTTGAAAGGATAAACAAGATTGATGAACCTCTAGTCAGGCTCACCAAGAAGCAAAGAGAGAGGACCCAAATAAACAAAATCAGAAATGATAGAGGCGAAATAACAACAGACCCCACAGAAATACAAAGGATTGTAAAAAAAATAATACTATTGACAACTCTCTTCTAACAAACTAGACAACATGGAGGAAATGGACACATTCCTAGAAAAATACAACCTTCCAAAACTCAATCAGGAGATTCTAAAAGTCTCAATAGGCCAATAACTATGGAAGAAATTGAAGCAGTCATCAAAAAGCTTCCATCAAACAAAAGCCTGGGCCAGATGGCTTCACAGGGGAGTTTTACCAAACATTCAAGGAAGAACTAAAACCTATCCTCCTCAGACTATTCCAAAAAATCAAGAGGAAGGAACACTTCCAAGGACATTCTATGAAGCCAGCATCACCCTAATACCAAAACCAGATAAAGACAACACGATGAAAAAGAATTACAGGCCAATATCCCTCATGAACATAGATGCCAAAATCCTCAACAAAATTCTAGCAAATCAGATCCAGCAGTACATCAGAAAGAGCATACGCCATGACCAAGTAGGATTTATCCCGAGTATGCAAAGATGGTACAATATCCACAAATCAATAAACGTGCTACATCACATAAACAAATTAAGAAATAAAAATCACCTAGTCATATCAATTGACAAAATCCAACACCCATTTGACAAAATCCAACACCCATTTCTGATAAAAACTCTCAGAGAGGTGGGAATAGAAGAATCATACCTCAACATAATAAAAGCCATATATGACAAACCCACAGCCAACATCATACTCAATGGGCAAAAACTAAAACCATTTCCCCTAAGAACAGGAACAAGACAGGGATGCCCACTCTCACCACTCCTGTTCAACATAGTACTGGAAGTACTAGCCATTGCAATCAGACAAGAATAAGAAATAAAAGGCATCCAAATTGGAAAAGTAAAACTGTCCTTATTCTCAGATGACATGATAGTGTACATAGAAAACCCAAAAGACTCCATCAAAAAATTATTAGACTTAATAAATGAATTCAGCAATGTAGCAGGATACAAAATTAATGCCATGAAATATATGGTATTTCTATACACCAATAATGTAGTTACAAAAAGGAAGACTAAAAAAGCAATCCCATTTACCATCAAACCAAAACACAATGGAATACTACACTACAGTAAAAAAGAAGGAGTTCTTACCATTTGCAACAGCATGGATGGAACTGGAGAGCAATATGCTAAGTGAAATAGGCCAGTCAGAGAAAGATAAATATCACATGATCTCACGCATTTATGGAATATAATGAACAACATAAACGGATGAACAAAAACAGATTGAGAGACAGAGAAGCATCGATCAGACCGTCAAACCTCAGAGGGTAGGTAAGGGAGGGTGGGGGTAAGGGGGATAGATAAACCAAAGGACTTATATGCAAGCATATAGGCCTAACCAATGGACACAGACAACAGGGGGGTGAGGGCATGAGTGGGGGGAATGGGGGGTAACACGAAGATAAGGACACATATGTAATAACTTAATCAATAAAATTTTTTTAAAAAAGAAGGCAATAAATACATATCTATTAACAATTAAATCTAAAAATCAAAATAAATGAACAAGAAATTTAATGAACAAAATAAACTGGTGAGTAAAATAGAATGAGAGGCATGGGAACATGGACAAGACTGACGAATCTCAGATGGAAGTGGGGGGAGAGGTGGTGGGAAGAGATTAACCAAAGATCTTATATGCATACTAGAGACTCAGTGCACGAATTTGTGCATGGGTGGGGTCTGGCCAGCTCACCTTGATGGGAGCCTATCAGGCCCGGCCAGCAGGGGGAGGGGTTGCAAGAGGTTAGCTAGACAGCCCTGCCCCCAATCAGGTTAGGGGGGTCCCAATCGGGGCCCAGATAAGGCCGATTGGCTACTGCAGTGTGCGTCATAGCCATCAGTTGTTCCGGTCATTCTGGTTGTTCCACCATTCTGGTAGCTGGGCTTTTATATATATAGATATGCATTATCTATGGACATAGACAATAGGGTAGTGAAGGCATGGGATGGGCCAGGGCTGAAATCTGGTGGAGGGAGGCAATGGGAGGAAAAGGGGAGATATTTGTAATACGTTCAACAATAAAGATTTAGCCCAGCTGACATTGCTCAGTGGTTGAGCATTGACTTATGAACCAGAAGGTCATGGTTCATTTCTGGGTCAGAGCACATGCCCAGGTTGCAGGCTCAATCTCCAGTGCAGGAGGCAGCCAATCAAATGATTATCTCTCATCATTGATGCATCTACCTTTCTCTCCCTCTCCCTTCCTCTCTGAAATCAATAAAAATATTTTTTAAAAACACAATAAATATTTAAATAATAATAAGGCATTGGATAACATACATTGTCATTCTGCCTAGGTCCTAGAGTAGAAAGAGGAGCACAGGAGTTGAGGAGCCCTCACTGTGAGCTTCTTCTCTCTTAAGATTATCCATTCCTGATTTAGGCATTCTTTCAACACATTTAGCAAATATATCCCATGAGCTAGGCCCTACTCAGCCTATCCACAGGGTTCAGTGTTATTGTGGAAATACTGTTGGGTGCTTGTAACCCTGCTTATGAGGCCTGGCTCTCCACTTGCCATCTCTGAGCTGATAGAAACCATGACTCTAGAAGAATCTAACATGGTGCCTGACACAGTCAACTTTGTAGAGGCAGAATTACTTCTACACGGGGAAGTTCTACCTGAAACAAAGGGGAATGGTGCCAAATTCTCCCAGAGATCAGATAGGTGTATGGGTGCTGGACCCTGTACCAACTCTCTTAGGAGTGGGGTCTCTCAAAACAAGAGAACCCAAGGCTGCCCGTGGTATGTACCTATTTGCCTCTTGGAAAACACAGCTTCCTCTTCCAGATGGCTTACTTCTTATGGTCAAAGGAAACCTAGCCCTCTGTAGAATACAGCATTTGGTTCTGACACTAATCTATGCTAATAAGGTCCCTGAGTAAAGAAAGACACTGCCAAGGCAATATTATTTTTTTAGCATTATCATTTTTATAATGGGATGATGTGTGCCCAGGATTGCAAAGGAAGTTGGCACCACAGAACAGGGATTACAGAAATGGTTTGGCTAAGGAGAGGGAGGTGCCAAGAAATTCTAAGGAAATCCACTCATTTCTTTTCCCCTGTCTTGCTCTCTCATCTATTCTCCTCATTTCTCATTTCTCTCCTCTGTTTCTTTGTTTTTATTCTTTTTTGTTTTTTATGAGAATGAGTTACTGAGCAAACAGTGGAGGAAGCAGCTTGCATGTGCATAATTTAGCTGACTTGTGGCTTAATATAAAGGGACTCTCTTGGCCCTGCTGCTGAACTTTTATTGCCTGGACCTGTGCTCTGCCAGGAAGAGCTCCTGGCTACCAGGTGCAGTGTGGAGTGTAGATGTGCAATGATGCCTGGTGGAAGGGGGCCTATGGGAAATGTCACAGAACCCAAAGCAGATAATAATGGGGATAGCAGAGGACCAGTTTGGACTTTTAGTGGAAGGCAGCACTGTGATGGGGAGCAGCTGACTGGGGAGCAAATTGTCTGAGAGCTACTCCAAGCTCTGTACCAAACAGCTGAATCACCTTCAGCTTGTCATTTCACCCTTTTAATCCTTTTTTGGCTTTCAAAAGGAGGGGAGTGGGTTTGACCCATAATGTCATAGTCATTTCTAATTTTCTATGACTTGTTCGTTGTGCATGAAATTTTTAGGGGGGTTCTAGCCCTTTTTCATTTGTTCCATTAAAGTCTCTCCTATTGGATGTTAGTCTTTCCCCCATTCTTTACCAAATCAATGTATTTCAGGCACCAAATGGAAGCCATAAGGCCTTTATAAACCACCTGTGAGTGCAGTCAAAGCTGCTGCTATCTCTGCTCATGGTTGGCTGGGCCAACTGTCTGCATGCACACTAGAGGGAACTTGAGAATCAACAACATTTTTCTCCTACTCAACTTAAGTACAGAGCAGGGTTGAAGAGGAGTGGTTATGGGGCAGGAAGCAGTGGAGCAGAGCAGAGAAGAATCATACCTTTCAAATAAAATATATTTGATCTATAATTTATCTGGTGGATGGAAAAATTCTCTCACTATGATGGAGACAACTTTACCACTAACCACAGGAAATTTTGATTTGGAAAGAAGTTTTGAATGTGGACTGACTGTTCACCAATCCTTAATGTTTTAAGGATCAAGTTTGCTCTCACTTGGCTAGAGCAGCCAATTGGGAGATAGGCCTGCCTGACTTTGTCTCCTGTCTTCATAGCCAACTTGTTTGACCATTTGGGGAAAAGGCTTATTCCATGACCAAGTTGTGTGGAATGCAGACAGTAGAATGTGTTATTTCTTCCTACAAAGTCTCCAAAGTGGCCTTTGATTCCTAGGAAAATAGGACACTTGTCCTTTCTCTACTCTCCACTCACCTTCTGAGACCCAGGGGAGCTACGTGACAGAATCAAGTCCCATGATGAATCAATCATTCTATAATTCTTATTGCCCCATTCTTCAAATGAAGAGACCTACACTGACCCTTACTAGGCATCAGTAGACTTCAGTTCATCTTGGGAAGATGACACTCTGAATGTGCAGGTGAGAAGAAATTTGAGTAGGTACAGAGCAGTAGCGAAGCCAGGAACTGAATATGGAATTGGACATGAGACAGACATCTAAACATTTCCTAGACACGAACTATGTAAAGAAGCCTAGTGTCATCTTTGCTTCAGTCTCTATTATTGTTTGGTTTGATTTTCACCAACTTGTAAACAGGTGGAATGAGAGTGGAGGTACAGGATGTGAGGCAGAGAAACACATGAATAGTGTCGTGGGCTTCATTTTCCCATCTGAAAATGGATCTAGGAAGGACCAAAAATAATAGATCAGGTTGAAATTAGGAGTTAAAGCAAAAACAGTGAAATGTATATAATAATTATGAATCCCACCAACTTGGAACAAAAAAACAAAAAACAAAAAACTTCTTTTACTCTGACAGTTGGAAGCAGTTGAATGTCAGAAACTTCTCTTCCACTGTAATAAGAACTCCTTTCCAGTCTTATGGGTACAAGAAAATCCTCTCTTAGAAAGAGGAAAAGGAGGCCCCTTTGGTGTCATTAGTCTATGGTAGATTCAGTTCTACCACAGGATTCAATCGATGCAACTAACATGAGCTAAGACTCCACAGGCACTGGCCTTCTTAGCACTGATTAACAGCTTTTCCAGAATTTGATCTCTGTCTGAGACATATCTCTTTAGTTGAGTTTTCTCTGGGAATCTTCTGACTGCTGTTAGTTGCTACTTGACCTTGAATGGAATCTCAATGAACTTTTTGCCAGAATCTGAGCCATCAGAAAAGAGCCACTTCAAATGCTCTAGCAGCTCAGGATGAGCTGAGCTCCCCTACCCATGCTTCCAGTTTCCTCCTGGGTGCTTCTCTGAGATGTGAAAATGTTCTTTCTTACTCAGTGAGCTATCTAAATGGTCCTCTTCTCCTCCATTGTACCATTTCATAGATCTGGTTCTATGCGTGGAAAATAATTTGGTCTCCCAAACACTTTTGCTGAAGGTGATGCACCTGAAGAGACTTCCCTGACTCTGTGCCACTGCTTGCCTGAAGATGTGAAGACCTCAGCATCTTATTTGTCTCTCCTAAAACTGGCTTGTAATTGAGGTTGGTTAAACTGGGTTTGCAGTTGTGAAACAGCACCTGTCTTTGACTCAGCACTGGGCACACTGTTGTGGAAAGTGAGGGGATTACAAAACATGTGGGATGTAATGCATGGTAAATATGTTACCGGGAAACCCCCAGTTGGGCTCAGGCTGCCTGTTGCTGGGTCCAATGACAAAGGCAGGGTAGAATCATATAAGGTGTTTATTGAGAAGGCCAGCCAACCAAGAAGACAGGGTGCTTACATTCAAATCCTGTTTCTCAGCAAGGTTCAGGGGGCAGGATTAAAAAGGGGAAGGGGCTAAGGTGAGGCTGGGAATGGAATGCAGCGACATGAAGTCTTGGGGGGTCCACAGACATCAGCTATTGTCTTTAGTCAGCAGGCGATGAGATGATGTTGATGAGATGATGTTTTGACTCCTGGTGGGTTAGTCTGATCATGCTTGTCAGTTCTGCTTGCTGGATTCACAGCTCAGTCACTTCCTCAATCACTTCCACAGGCATTGAAAAGGAAACTTAAGAAAAACAACGCCCTGTTCACATATGAGAAACTTAACCCCCTATTCACATAAACATATATGTTCTAAGATTTAAAATAATATGATTATTTTTCAGATTAATTCAGGTACTCTATCAAGTTATAAGCCCCCCTATCAGAAAGGCAATGTGAAGGTTACAGAAAGAAACTGACAATGAATGGGCAGAAAAGAGAATTCAGAGTTCTCAAAGTAACACTCTCTTGGTGTTGAAAGATGATGTGCAGGAGTGGGTGGCCAAAAAGTTGGTATGAATGGTCTGCTAAGGTTTGGAGTAGCCTGTTGCCTGATTAGCATCTCTTGTGTCTCTGGGAGCACCTGTCATTAATTAGAATCTATCACTTTGGGCCAAATACAGCATAACTTTCACAAAATGAATTAACCCACTCTGTGCAAAGAGAAGTGATTCAATTTGGTACCTTACCTAGAGATTCCAATTTTTCTATGTGACTGTGGCTAAAAGGGCTTCATTAGTCCAGTACATGTAGAAGCCACCGCCACAAATCAAAGAACAAGATCTACCTGGACTCAGGATGAAAAGGACTACTCATCACATCCCAACTTCATTACACCCCATAGTCACACTCTTGAATAATAATTACTGGCAGCAGGGGCATCATCTTTGGGTCATCAGGAAGAACTCTGTGTTTGTGGGTTTGTCTGCTTGCACACACATGAGTATACTCAGACGATGAATACTATAAAATGGCAATTAAACTAGTACATTTAATGTTAAATTTCTAATTCTTGCCATATAAAATTTGCTGATTTAACTTTATATGATTGCTATCATTAATATAAATTCAGCTTTCTGTATAATTATATGTCGTCACCAACTAAACTTTTCCTTATTTCAGTGTCCAATGTCCTATTGAAGCAGACATTAAATTCATTCATAGCAAAACCAAAAAAAAAGAAATACAGAAGAGAAGAAGGGAGATAGAGAGGAAAGAAGGGAGAGGGAGAGGTGAAGAGAATCTTAAATAACTGGAGATCACTTAGAGAAGCACCATAGCAAGAGGATTAAGAGTGCCATTAATCTCCTGAACTCTCCTAGTGAGAAAGGTGCTTATTAGCAGTCACAAACATGTATGCACCAGAGATACCCATGGGACTTGACCATGTGTATCCAGTTTGGGATTGGATTATTGGAGGATAAGCTTCTTGGGATGCCGGGAGCCGGTCCATCCTTGCTGTTTCAAGGGACCTGGCATATATGGCATACGGTTCTTAATATGTTTGCTCACCTTCTTGGCGCTGTGTTTTAACCAAGGCCACCTCTCCGAGAAAGGTTGAATCCCCAGGTAGGGATTTTCCCCTGAAGTTAGGGAGGGAATAAAACCCCTCAACTAAGTGCCAGGCGGGTAATTAATCCCTTTAACTACGAACAATCATGCTTAAACTACATAATCTTTTCTCCCTGGAATGGAGATAAGAAACGCCCTAACCTTTGTAATAGAGATTGATAGGATTGAATCAACTGGTATAAATACAGTTGTAACAAGACAGAAACACTCAGAACTTAAAACAGAATCAAGAACACAGGGCTTGGAAGACAGGACCAAGAGAGACAAAGCCTAGGCACAGAACCTACACAGAACGTTCTCTAGAGACAGAAGAACTTCGCTGGAGAGAGCATGCCGGAGGATCCTGGAGAGGGACTGGCTTTGGAGCCTAGAGACAGAGCCTAGCGGGAGAACATGGCAAGGGATCCTGGACTGAACCTGACTACAGAGATTGGCAGGAGAACCTGACTGGAACCTGGACACTGAACCTGACTGGAGAACCTGGACCGAACCTGGCTGGAGACCCTGACAAGAGAACCTGGCTATGATGATCACCTGAACACTGCCTCCATGTCCTTCCTTCTTCGCCGACTCCGTCTACACCTTTGGGAACCCCTGGACCCGCTGGGGCTGGACCCCGGCATATGGCGCCCGATCTGAGGGTCCAGGGTTCAAGTCCCTGTTCGGGCGCCATATGCCGGGGTCCAGCCCCAGCGGGTCCAGGGGTTCCCAAAGGTGTAGACGGAGTCGGCGAAGAAGGAAGGACATGGAGGCAGTGTTCAGGTGATCATCATAGCCAGGTTCTCTTGTCAGGGTCTCCAGCCAGGTTCGGTCCAGGTTCTCCAGTCAGGTTCAGTGTCCAGGTTCCAGTCAGGTTCTCCTGCCAATCTCTGTAGTCAGGTTCAGTCCAGGATCCCTTGCCATGTTCTCCCGCTAGGCTCTGTCTCTAGGCTCCAAAGCCAGTCCCTCTCCAGGATCCTCCGGCATGCTCTCTCCAGCGAAGTTCTTCTGTCTCTAGAGAACGTTCTGTGTAGGTTCTGTGCCTAGGCTTTGTCTCTCTTGGTCCTGTCTTCCAAGCCCTGTGTTCTTGATTCTGTTTTAAGTTCTGAGTGTTTCTGTCTTGTTACAACTGTATTTATACCAGTTGATTCAATCCTATCAATCTCTATTACAAAGGTTAGGGCGTTTCTTATCTCCATTCCAGGGAGAAAAGATTATGTAGTTTAAGCATGATTGTTCGTAGTTAAAGGGATTAATTACCCGCCTGGCACTTAGTTGAGGGGTTTTATTCCCTCCCTAACTTCAGGGGAAAATCCCTACCTGGGGATTCAACCTTTCTCGGAGAGGTGGCCTTGGTTAAAACACAGCGCCAAGAAGGTGAGCAAACATATTAAGAACCGTATGCCATATATGCCAGGTCCCTTGAAACAGCAAGGATGGACCGGCTCCCGGCATTGGGAGGGTATCTAGAAGGTGATGACCTCTGTGTTGTGACTAGCAAACAGGTTCTGGGATGAATGGAAATGAAATTAATTCCTGCCTGCTGTAAAGTAGCCTTTTTTATAAGCCATGTAATAAATGCCTAACTCAAATGCTGTAAGAGGTACTGAGACCCTGCAGCACTGCTGATGACCCATGCAGAACCTTATTTGGGAAGTAATTACAGTTGATCCTTGAACAACATAGTTTAAATTCTGCAATTACACTTGTACATGAATTTTTTTTCAATAAATGTGTACAGTACTATAAATGTATTTTATTTTCCTTATTATTTTCTTAATAATATTTCATTTCTCTAGCTTATTTTATTGTAAGAATATAGTATACAACACATACAGTATACAAAATGTGTTAAGCTACTCTTCATATTATCAGTAAGGTTTCCAGTCAACAGTAGACTATTAGCAGTTAAGTTCTTAGGGTATCAAAAATTATATTCCAATTACAACTATTGAAATTGAAGCAGTAATTTAAAAAAAAAAGCTCTGGACAAACAAAAGTCCTGGACCAGATGGCTTCACAGGTGAATCTTGCTAAACATTCAAAGAAAAACTAACACCTATCCTTCTCAAATTATTCCCAAAAATTCAAGAGGAAGGAAGACTCCCAAGCTTCATTTTATGAGGTCAGCATTATTCTAATTCCAAAACCAGATAAAAACATGACAAAGGAAGAAAATTATAGACCAATTTTCCTGATGAACATAGATGCTTAAATCCCCAACAAAGGTCGGGGGGGGGGGGGTGGAGGGATCAATGGGGGGGGGAATGGGACATCTGTAATACTTTCAACAATAAAGATAAATTTTAAAAAATTGTTTTTATAAAAGACACTTATGAATTGCCAGAACTATATCATCTAAGATCATGCCAGGCCTAGGCCTATATGACTTTTTAAAATTTATAATTTAAAAATATATATGTTAGAAAACTGAATACAACAATACATTATATAAAAAGATTATATGCCATGATCAAGTGGGGTTTATTCTGGGGATGCAAGGTTAGTACAATATCTGAAATCAATAAGTTTGATACACCATATAAACAAAATGAAGAATAAGAACCACATAATCATATCAGTAGATGCAAAAAAGACATTTTATAAAATCCAGCACCCATTTATAGTAAAAAAAAAAATAACTTTCAGCAAAGTGGGAATAGAGGGAGCATACCTCAACATAATAAAAGCCATATATGACAAACCACCAGTCAACATCATATTCAATGGGCAAAAACTAAAACTATTTCCCCTAAAAACAGGAATAAAACAGGGATGTCTGCTTCCACCACTCTTATTCAATACTAGAGGCCTGGTGCATGAATTCGTGCATGGGTGGGGTCCCTCACATGGCCTGCAGGGATTGGGTCGAAACCGGCAGTCCAATGCCACCTGCCACTCCTGCCTGATGCTCCCACTCATCCTGGCACCACTGCACCTGACATGGGCCCACGCCCAGTCAGTCCTGATCTGGAGAGGCTTGCACCACTATAGTTGCACTCGCCAGCCTTGAGTCTGGCACCTGTTCCAAGGGGGGTGGGGAGGCCCGGGACGCAATTGGCCCTCCGGGCAGGCAGTGGGTTGTCCTTGCTGGCCCAGGATCTGGATCCATCCTGCTGATGATCATGCCGGTTGTCAGGAGCCACCTGGCAGCTGCTTTTATATCATTTCTTCCTTGTGGAGCATCTAGGGGGTGAAAGTGGCCACAGTGATGTCAGGATCATGCTGGCGGCACCAGTCCGTTGGTGCCTGGCCTGTTCTCTGGAAATTGTACCTGCAGGACTACTGAGGGAGTGAGTGGCTGCTGCCAGGCGGGTGGGCCACCAGGACGGGTCAGTCAGCTGAACAGCACTCCTGGTGTGAGAGCACACTGACCACCAGGGGGCAGCTCCTGCGTTGAGTGTCTGCCCCTTGGTGGTCAGTGCACATCATAGCAACCAGTCGACCAGTCATTCAGTCATTCAGCCACTTAGGCTTTTATATAGAGAGATAGTACTGGAAATCCTAGCCACAGCAATCAGACAAGAAGGAGAAATAAAAGGTACCCAAATTGTAAAGGAAAAAATAAAACTGTCATTATTTGCAGATGACATGATGCTGAATATAGAGAACCCTAAAGGTTCCAACAAAAAACTACCAGAACTGATCAATGAATTCAGTAAAGTGGCAGTATACAAAATAAATATACAGAAATCAGTTTCAATTATATACACCAATAATGAATATCAGAAAGGGAAACTAAGAAAGCAATCCCATTCACAATTGCTTTAAAAATATCTAGGAATAAATTTAACCAAGGATGTAAAAGACTTGTACTAGGAAAATTATAAGACACTGAAGAAAGAAATTGAAGAAGACACATATAAGTAGAAGCATATACCATGTTCATGGATTGGAATAATTTATATTATTAAAATGTCTATACTACTCAAAGAAACCTACAGATTTGATGCAATTCCTATCAAGATACCAATGGAACATGGCTGGTGTGACTCAGAATTATTGAGTGTTGACCTATGAACCAGGAGGTCATAGTTTGATTCCCGGTCGGGGAATATGCCCAGGTTTCATGCTTGGTCCCCAATATGAGGTGTGCAGGAGGCAGCTGATCAATGATTCTCTCTCATCATTGATGTTTCTATCTCTTCCTCTTCCTTCCTCTCTGAAATCAATAAAAAATATTTTTTAAAAAGATACCAATGTCATATTTCATAGAACTAGAACAAATATTCCAAAAATTTGTATGGAACCACAAAAGACCCTGAATAGTCACAGCAATCTTGAGAAAGAAAAACAAAGTTGGAGGAATCATGCTACCTGATATCAAACTATACTACAAGGCCATAGTAATCAAAACAGCCTGGTACTGGCACAAGAACAGGCAGATAGATCAATGGAACAGAACAGAGACCCCAGAAATTGACCCACACAATTATGGTCAATTAATATTTGACAAAGGAGACAAAAACATACAATGGAGTAGAGAAAGTCTCTTCAACAAATGGTGTTGGGAAAACTGGGAAAACATATGTAAAAAGATAAAACTAGACCACTAACTTACAGCATACACTAGGAGAAACTCAAAATGGATAAAAGACTTAAATGTAGCCCTAAACGGTTTGGCTCAGTGGATAGAGCATCAGCCTGCGGACTGAAGGGTCCCAGGTTCGATTCCAGTCAAGGGCATGTACCTTGGTTGCGGGCACATCCCCAGTAGGGGGTGTGCAGGAGGCAGCTGATCGATGTTTCTCTCTCATAGATGTTTCTAACTCTTCTGTCCCTCTCCCTTCCTCTCTGTAAAAAATCAATAAAATATATATTTTTTAAAAAAGACTTGAATGTAAACCATGAAACCATAAAAATCCTAGAAGAAAACATAGGCAGTAAAATCTCAGACATCTCACGTAGCAGAATTTTTGGCAATACATCTCATAGGACAAGAGCAACAAAAGAAAAAATATTCCAAAAATCTGTGTGGAACCACAAAAGACACCGAATAGCCACAGCAATCTTGAGAAAGAACAAAGTTGGAGGAATCATGCTACCTGATTCAAACTCTACTACAAGGCTATCATAATCAAAACAGCATGGTACTGACACAAAAACAGACATATATAGCCCTAGTCAGTTTGGCTCTGTAGATAGACCGTTGGTCCACAGACTGAAGGGTCCAGGGTTTGATTCCGGTCAAGGGCACGTACTTCAGTTGCAAGCTTGATCCTGGGCCCAAGTCAGGGTGTGTGTGAGAGACAACCAATCGATGTATCTCTCTCGCATCAATGTTTCTCTCTCTGTGTCTCTTCCCCTCCCTTCTACCCTCTCAAAAAATCAACAGAAAAATATCCTCAAGTGAGGATTTTATGAAAAACAGACATATAGATCAATGGAACAGAATAGGGAGCCCAGAAATAAACCCACTCCTTTAGAGTCAATTAATATTTGACAAAGGAGGGTAAAGACAGTCTCTTCAATAAATGGTGTTGGGAAAATTGGACAGACATATACATAAAAAATGAAAGTAGGCCACCTTCTTACACCATACACAAGAATAAACTCAAAATGGATGGAAGACTTAAATGTTAAACTCGAAACCATAAAAATCCTAGAAAAAAATAGGCAGTAAAATATTGGACATCTCTCATAGCAATATTATTTTTCTGATCTATCACCTCAGGCAAGGGAATAAAAGAAAAATAAACAAATGGGACTACTTCAAATTAAAAAGTTTTAGCACAGCAAAAGAAAACATCAACAAAATAACAAGACAACCCACTAAAGGAGAGAACATATTGGCCAATGATGCATCTGATATGGAGTTAATATCCAAAATTTATAAAGAACTTATAAAGCTCAACACCAAAAATCCAAATAATCCTATTATATAAATGAGCAAAGGACCTAAATAGACACTTCTCTAAAGAGAACGTACAGATGGCCAATAGACATATGAATAGATGCTCAATGTCACTAATCTTCAGAGATGCAAATTAAACCACAATGAGATATCACCTCACACCTGTCAAAATGGTTATCATCAACAAATCAACTAACAAGTGCTGATGAGGATTGTAGAGAAAAGGAAACCTTCGTGCACTTGTTGGTGGGAATGCAGATGGGTGCAACCACTGTGGAAAGCATTATGGAGTTACCTCAAAAAATTAAAAAAATGGAACTGCCTTATGACCCAGTGATCCCACTTCTAGGAATATATCCCAAGAAACCAGAAACACCAATCAGAAAGGATATATGCATCCCTATGTTCATAGCAGCACAATTTACCATAGCGAAGATTTGGAAACAGCCTAAATGCCCATCAGCAGATGAATGGATTAGAAAACTGTGGTACATCTACACAATGGAATACTATGCTGCTGTAAAAAAGAAGGAATTCTTACCATTTGCAACAGCATGGATGGAACTGGAGAGCATTATGCTAAGTGAAATAAGCCAGTCAATGAAAGAAAAATACCACATGATCTCACTCATTTATGAATAATAAAGGCCATTATAAACTGATGAACAAAAATAGTTACAGAGGCAGAGCAGCATTGAACAGACTGTCAAACTACAGTGGGCAGCCCGGGGAGGGTTGGGGGTGAGGGGTAAGAGATCAACCGAAGGACTTGTATGCATGCATATAAGCATAACTAATGGACACAAGACACTGGGGGGTAAGGGAGGCCGGGGGAATGTCAAGGGGGGGGGGGAAGGAGACATATGTAATACTCTTTGTAATACTTTAAGCAATAAAACAAAAATTTTTTAAAAAATTTAAAAAATGTCGGCCCGAACCAATATGCTCAATTAATATTTGACAAAGGAGGCAAGAACATACAATGGAGCCAAGATAGTCTCTTCAATAAATGGTGTTGGGAAAATTGGACAGATATATGCAAGAAAATGAAACTAGACCACCAACTTACACCATACACAAAAATAAACTCAAAATGGATAAAGGACTTAAATGTATGACAGGAAACCATAAAAATTCTAGAAGAAGCCAAAGGCAACAAAATCTCAGACATATGCCGAAGCAATTTCTTCACTGATACAGCTCCTAGGGCACTTGAAACGAAAGAGAAAATGAACAAATGGGACTACATCAAAATAAAAAGCTTCTGCACAGCAAAAGAAACCATCGACAAAACAACGAGAAAACCCTGTGTGGGAAAACATATTTGCCAATGTCATATCTGATAAGGGCCTAATCTCCAAAATTTATAGGGAACTCATACAACTTAACAAAAGGAAGATAAACAATCCAATAAAAAAATGGGCAAAGGACCTAAATAGACACCTTTCAAAAGAGGACATTCAGAAAGCCAAGAGACATATGAAAACATGCTCAAAGTCACTAATCATCTGAGAGATGCAAATCAAAACAACAATGAGGTACCATCTCACACCTGTCAAAATGGCTATCATCAACAAATCAACAAACGACAAGTGCTGGAGAGGATGTGGAGAAAAAGGAACACTTGTGCACTGCTGGTGGGAATGCAGACTGGTGCAGCCACTATGGAAGACAGTATGGAGTTTCCTTAAAAAACTGAAAATGGAACTCCCATTTGACTCTGTGATCCCACTTCTAGGACTATATCCCAAGAAACCAGAAACACCAATCAGAAAGGATATATGCATCCCTATGTTCATAGCAGCACAATTCACCATAGCTAAGATCTGGAAACAGCCTAAGTGCCCATCAGTAGATGAATGGATTAGAAAACTGTGGTACATCTACATGATGGAATACTATGCTGCTCTAAAAAGGAAGGAACTCTTACCATTGGCAACGTCATGGATGGAGCTGGAGAGCATTATGCTAAGTGAAATAAGCCAGTCAATGAAGGAAAAATACCACATGATCTCACTCATTCATGGATAATAGAGACCATTATAAACTTTTGAACAATAATAGATACAGAGGCAGAGCTGCCTCAAACAGATTGTCAAACTGCAGCGGGAAGGCCGGGGAGGGTTGGGGGGCAGGAGGTAGGGGGGTAAGAGATCAACTAAAGGACTTATATGCATGCATATAAGCATAACCAATGGACATAAGACACCGGGGGATAGGGGAGGCTAGGGGACTGTCTAGGGCGGGGGGGAAAAATGGACACATATGTAATACCCTTTGTAATACTTTAAGCAATAAAAAAAAAATTTAAAAAATGGAACTGCCTTATGACCCAGGAATTTTGCTTCTGGAAATTTATCTGAAGAAACCCGAAACACTAATTTGAAAGAATATGTACACCCTTATGTTCATTGCAGCATTATTTATAATAGCCAAGATTTGGAAGCAGCCCAAGTGTCCATGATTAGTTGGTAAAAAACAAACAAACAAACAAACAAAAAAACACTGTGGTACCTTTACACAATAGAATTCTACTCGGCTGTACAAAAGAAGGAATTCTTATCCTTTTCGACAGCATGGGTGGACATGGAGAACATTATGCTAAGTGAAATAAGCCAGTCAAAGAAAGACAAGTACCATATGATTTCAGTTATATGTGGAATCTAATGAACAAAATAAACTAACAAACAAAATAGAAAAAGACTCATAGAGAACAGACTGATAGCTGTCAGAGGGGAGTGTTTGTTGCGGGGCTTGATAAAGATGAAGAGATTAAGAAAAAAGTCATAAACACAGACAGAAATATGGTGATTACCAGAGGGAAAGGGGAATCAGGGAAGGCAGAAGAGGGCATAGCGGGGATAAATGGTGATGGAAGGAGACTTGACTTGGGGTGGTAAACACACAATACAATATAGAGATTATGTATTATAGAATTGTACACCTGAAACCTATATAATTTTATTAACCAATGTCACCCCAATAAATTCAATAAAAAGGTAAAAATTAATTAAGAACTCTAAATACATACATATTTTTCAGCTCAGTCATTCTGACATCCCAGAGTAACTCCTGAGTTATCCTAGTTGAAGAGAACATGGGCTAGTTCAGTGGTCCGCAAACTGCGGCCCCTTGAGTGTGGCTCTTCCACAAAATACCACATGCGGGCATGCACGTACAGTGTGATTGAAACTTCGTGGCCACACTCAAGGGGCCAAAGAGCCGCGTGTGGCTTGTGAACCGCAGTTTGCCAACCACTGGGCTAGTTCATCTTCCAAGACTGACATGAAGTATACATGGGAGTATGCTGCTTCGTCTTAATATGGAGTCTTCCTATATATCCTTTCTCCCAGAGTTTATTAAAATAGCCACTCTAGCATTTTTTCTCATTTTGCTCCTATGTTCTATTTTCTTGTTTTCCTTATTTTTCCTGTATTCTAAACATTGGCATTTTCTTTTATAGATTATCTATCCTACAAACAGTTTATCTTTTGAACACAATTTCAATTGCTCAGGTTGTCTAGCATGCAGAGGCGGTTTGGTTCAAGGAACATTTTCTAGAGCTGACTTTAGCACTTCTTTACCTCTTCTCATTCTCATAGTTACACTCAGTCCTTCACAGTGACATTTATATGATTTCTCAGGCACCTTTGTGCCTGATTTGATTTAATGGGTTTGAACTTAAGGAAAAAATATTTTATGTATCTATATCATGATTATTCCATTATATTGGGGGAATAGAAATGATAATGGGAAGAAGGGCACTAACATCTATTAACTGTACTTTATTTTAGTAATTCCAAATGCATTATATATATTTTTCTCCATTATAGCCCTTCGGATGATGAAAAAAATATATCAGAAACTTAAAAACTTTCCCTAAGTTGTCCAGTTAGTAAAAAGCTAAACAAGATGAGTCCAATCTATCTGGCTCCCAGAATGCCAGAATTTTAAGTTAATCCAATGTATAACATCACACTACAATTTAGATGACATAATAGCTTTACATGGCAATCACCCAGTCACAGTAGCTTACAGGATTTTGGGAAGGAAGCATGATGGTTATTGTGGGAACAGAGTCAATCCAAATACCAAATCTATACTCATATATTTATAAACTCAGATATAATATCTGTATCAATCTAAAGTTTATGTATTTTCATTTTCAATGGATAATTTTTATTGTTAACTAAACAAATATACAAGTATTTGTATCTTTTAGGATGATTATAAATATTTTTTAAAATTATATGCCAATATTTTACTCCACTGAAAGGTTGGCACCCCTCCCCCCATGTTGTTTAAGGGTCAACTGTACATTACTATCCCGCTAGAGTGTAAGCTACATGAAGGCATGAACTTTATCTGTTTTGCTCACTATTGTATCTCCAGCATCCAGAACATATGTCATATTATTTGTGCTCAATAAATATTTGTTGAGTGCATCCATGAATTACTGGAAAGCAATCCATTCCACACAGTAAATGTTTATTCAACTTTCCAAGTTCTGTCACTTTTATGTTATGTAAAGGCTTCATGCCTCTACGTAGCATGAATGATCACAATCACCAGATGAGTGAAATAAGATATTCATGAGCATGATTACAAGCAAAAACCAATTTACATTGAGGAGAGGCGTGATACGGTCCTATCATCTCCAAAAACAATGTTTCAGAGTTATGGGAGCCAAGAGACAAGGAGAGTCAATGCAAACTGTAGAAACCTTAATGAAACTTCTACATATCTAGTGAATTACTGTCAAGTGGCTGATGGGATAAATGATGATTCTGAGGATCCAGGGGAGAAATGGTGCATACATAGGTGCTAGTCAATACACCTTCCCTGGCTGGAGCCCCACTTCTCTCTTGTGCCCTGACGCTAAACAGAAAGCCTAGCAACAGAGGCTCTCAGGACCAGTGCTCACTGGTACTATCCTGGTGCTGATACCTGGTTTGTCTTTGAGAACTGGAAGTTCAATTAACCTCTCCACAGGCTCCCCCCTCTCTAAGTTTAGATTACCCCAGGTTTTGTCTGCAAAACCCAACTGAAATATTCCATAAAAAGAAAGAAGGCGAATCTTTGAAACATCCGACTTAATCAAACCAATCACTCTCCAAAAATCTTAGGAGAGCACTGAACATGTCTAATTCATCTGCCATTTTGTTCTTTCTTCCTCTAGCTGAGTTGAGGACTGTGAAACTCCCACTGTCACCACTACCCCCACACAATAAGTATGTCTCCTTGAATCTGAAGGGCAAAAGGACTCCCTGCCTCAGCCAGCAGTATTCACTCAGCACCAAAGGTTGAACCCTCACATTCAAGTAAGCCGTCACAAATTTGGAGGTTGAAAATGACCCTGAAAAGAAAAATACACACAGCAAAAAGATGCAGCATTGCTCCTTGGAGATGCAATTGAAACTCCTGGGTCCTCCTCAGCAGATTTTAAAAAGTCATCTGCGCTCACACTCTCTCTCTCTCTCTCTCTCTCTCTCTCTCTCTCTCCCCCTCTCTCCCAAACACTTCTGAAAAGTATCTAATGTTCTGGGAATTTCCTCAAATTGAAGACACAACCTGCCTCTTTGAGGTACCCTTCAGACCACCTCCTACTTCAATAGTGGGATATAGACAATATGGAGGAGTTCAGGAAGGTATGCCAAGTGATTCTCCAACTTTGCCTCCAAAATTAAGCCCTAGAAATCACTAAATAATACCCATCCCAATATAGACCTACTGCTCTTCAGACTGAGGTTTCAGGAAGCCTGCTTGTCAGGAAAGCACAATTGTAATTTGCCTTACATAGGGCTGAAATATGACAGACTCCTAAAATGAAACATTTATGAAAATATGTTTAATCCATTTTTAGCAGCTCAATCATTTTTTCATTATGAAATAATATCTTTCATACTGAAAAAACTTTGCTTATTATAGCTTCTACACAATCTCAGCATCACAATACAACCAGCCTTTGGACCAATGTGGCAGCCAATTGCAAAACAGGAAATGGGTACAATATGCAGTGGGGCCTTGACTTATGAGTTTAATTTGTTCCGTGACAGAGCTCGTAACTCAAATTACTCATATGTCAAATCAACAGTGAACAAGTGAGACACGTGATGCTGGGCTGATGTTGAGGCGTTCACTGTGACGTTCGCTGCGCCAACTAGCGGTGGGGTATCTGAAGCTGGCTCGTAACCCGAATTTTAGCTCGTAACTCAAAGCAAAAAATTAGCTGAGAGATGGCTTGTATCTCGAAAAACTCGTTAGTCGCAACACTCGTAAGTCAAAGCCCCACTGTATTTTGGAGATTAATATACACCATAATTTGATAATAAAATGATAAAAAAGTTCCAGCTGGTATGGCTCAGTGGTTGAGTGTCGACCCATGAACCAAGAGGTCACTATTCGATTCCTAGTCAGGGCACATGCCTGGGTTTTGGGCTCAATCCCCAGTGTCATCATTGATGTTTCTATTTCTTTCTCCCTTTATCTCTCTGAAGTCAATAAAAACATAAAATATTTTTTAAAAAAGACAAAAGGATATGAGGAAAGGCTGAACACAACTTTGTACTTTTCCCAGACCAGAATGCTGAGGTCATCTTGAGAGAGTATGGTTTCCTGTTGGTACAGGAAACTCTTGAATGGTCATCTTCCCTGATGCCTATCAACTTCTAGAAGTAGCCTACCCAGCTCTTTGCCTCTTTTTTCTCCCTTCTTCTCCCAAGTGTCTTCTTCCAGCATCTTAGGAAAGCTGTATCCCTTTTTCATGACAGACAGACATTTGGTCATTGCTACAGCCTCTCATAAAAAGGGATCTTTCCTTCCTGCAAGCTGACCATGCTCTGCTCTCAGCACTCAGGGGTCCCACGGGCACACAGGAGGTGACACCAAGACAATGAACCTGCCTTCCATTAGCCAAGAATTCCAGATGACTGAATGTGATGCCATAGGCCTAAGGGTCAAGGGAAGGAAAACTGCTTCCTCCTTTCTCCTTATTACTATTACTCCATGCTGGACCTCTCTCTGCATGTCAAACTTCTCATTCTTATTTGACAGAGAAAGATACAGAGGCACTGTGCTTGAGGAAGTGTCTCTGGGTGCCCATGATGCATCTTTTAACAAATGTTCACCATTTGCCAATAATGTGCCATGCTCTGACCTGGGTCCTGGGGATTTGGTGGATAATGCATCTCTGCCCTTAGGGAGTTCATGGTATAGCCTTGTGGTATAGTGAGGGAAAAGTGCAAGTAAGCTGGCAACTATAATGGAATGTGAGGGATGTTGGGAAGAGAGAAGGCAAGGATCCTGCAGGAACACCTTGGAAGGTCTCCTAACCCAGACCTGGGGATGGCGGAGGGAGTTCAAGAAGTTCTAGAGAAAGTGACAGCAAAACTTAGTCTAGAAGAATGAATAAGAGTGGAAGAACGAGTACTTTGGTAGAGGGAAACAACATGTGAAAGTACCTGGAAGCTGAAAAGACAGACAAGTCTAGATACATTAGTGGGACAAGCAGACTGGCCCCTTGAACTTTAGCCCGAGAACAATAAGGAACAGTTGAGGTATCACAAGGGGCATGATTAGGTTTGTTGTAGGGAGGGAGTTAAACAGAGAAGCCAAGTGCCTCCCAACACCCACCACCACCACCACCTGCCCTTAGCTCCCTGGCCTGGAGCCCTTCCCGGGGAGGTTCCTACCTTTGGAGTGAGGATTATGATGATAAAAGAAAGCAAGGAGGGAGGAACAGCAGGTAAAAAGGCTGCTAAAAATGTTTATAGGAAAATTAATACTGTACTTGGTACTTATTGGCCATATAAGCATTATTTGAGGTTTGTAATCCTCCCAGTACCAATTCCAAAAGCCCAACTTCCCCATCAACATTTCAGTGTGTATTATTTAAAATTGTCCTCCTTCCCTTTCATATGTGGTTTTAAAATTCCTTCTCTTTAATAATTACACAGCCACACGTCCCATCCATTATTGTCTTGTCATCATTAACCCTTCTAAGTACCCAATGGGTCCGTAGAAGAGCTTAGAATCCCCACAAACTCCTCTCTGGTGAGGCTGGAGGCTGCAGTTAACTCTGTTATTGACCCCTGTAAAGTGACACCAAACTGCCCCCCCCTCGCAAGCACACACACTCAGAACTCAGCAGAGCAGGTGTGTGAATTTCCAATAAAGAAGAAATTAAAACCCTTGGCTTTTCACTACTGTAATTTAGGAAGAGAACGTGAGAGAATGGAGATGACAGGAGATTGAAAGAGAAATAGGGATGGAAAGAAAGTGAGAGCAAAATAAGAAGGGGAGGCAGACACAGGTGAGACAGAGAAAAAACAGGGAGGGAAATGGAGATGGAGAAAGGATAAAGGAAAGCTCCAGAGAGAGAGGAAGGAAGAGTATGGAGGGAGTGGGGGAGGAGAGGGAGGGCAAGGTACTTGGGTAAGTGCCAGAGTAGATTAGATTATGCATGAGGGAATTTGGGGAAGGATCCAGCAGAGGACATGGAGCTGCTGAACCACCTGGATGTTTGTAAGCAAATAGGGAGAGGCGAGGGTGGGGAAAGTCCACCCTCCCTGCCTTTCTCCTCTGTCCATGGCTGCCAGCTGCTGGGTCATTGCTTTTGACCTCTTGACTCCTCTGAAGCTTACAAAGCCTGCTGTGTGTCAGTCCTGCCCTGGCCCTGCCAGGGACACCTACCTATCCCTTCCACAGTGGAGCCAGGCTAGAGAAAGGGTGTCAGGGAAAGGAGGATTCTGATAACTTCAGAGGGCCCACCAAGCTCGCCAGAGATGACCCAAGGGATGAAAGCAGAAAAAGGATGTGCATCTGTAAGGATGAAGGATATGAAGCAACCAGACAGACAAATGGACTGCCAAGCAAGGAGACCAAATTTGTGAAGGACTCCAAAGTTCTGTATCCACCATCCCTGTGCTCCACCAAGGGGATTGAGGAAAAGGCACCCCTGCCTCCTTCTATCCTCCTCTCAGACATGAAGCTGTCAGCTTGAGAATACCCAGTGGCTTCTCCACCTAAAGCCTCTCAGATCTTTTCCCCCTTTATAAAAATCATTAAGACTGTACAGCATGGGCCCCAGTGTAGCTCCAGGGTAAAAGGGACGCTGCTGGGGAGCAGAAAGCAGGGCAGCCAGCATACACTCCTTCAGTTGGAGAGTTAGAAGCTAGACAGAGCAGCATCGGTAGCCCCACGCCCCTCCCTAACACACTGATGAGCTCCAAAACCTACTCCAACTGCAAGCGACTGTATCTTTAAATTGCTGCTTTCTGAGGGTGCATCTGGGGGAAGGTGGGAGGAAGGGAAACATCTTTCTCCCAGTCTCCCTCCTCTCTCCCTTCCAAGACTCCCCAGGGTTTGGAGACTAGTTACTGCCCAAAGAAAATTTCTTCCAGCTCCTGCCACCGGCGGAGTCCAGGCTCTAGGCGAGCCAGAGCAGGAGCTGTTAGGGTTATCTATGTCAAGATCATTTCCAGGGAAAGAGTTCTGGCCCCTGACTGGTAACAGCAGGGCAGAGGAAAAAGGAGCAGAGAGAGAGAGAGAAAACTCCTAGCCTGGCCCAGCAGGCTCCTTGTGAGCTAACCAAGTTGGAGGAAAGCTCTGTACTTTCGGCAGTCCCCTCAGGATATCCCCTCTCACCTTGGCAACCAGGCTGAGAAAGGGTTCTTCAGGGTCCCTGCAGAATGACAACTCGAGTTCCTGCAACCCTCTCCTTCCTTTTCCTCTGGACCCTGCCAGGGCAGGTCCTCCTCAGGTGAGCTGAGTGGGGGTAAGAAGGAGGTGCATGCAAACTCTGGCCGGGGGCAGCAGGGGCATTTGTCACAGTTTTTTCTAAGTTTGCAAAAACCCCACATTCTGGAGGGCTCCAGGGGAGGACACACATTCCCCCAATCAGGACCCAGGAGCCTTTCATGAAGTGGGTAAAGGCCCTGGAGTTAATAAGAAGGATTCTGCATGGGTGGGAGCTTTCTGGGCCTGGGGAGGGAGTAGGTAGCTAAGCCGCAGAACAGAGGCCATCTGTCCTGTCATCCAATTCTATCCCCCTACACTGCTCAGATCCCTAAAGATGACACCAACATCTGCCAGATGCCCACTCAAGAGGCTTTGAGTAGCAGGGGCTTGCCCCAAACAACATCAGAATGAATCTAGGCTGACCAAACCTTGGCTTTCTGCAGTCACCCTGCCTGTGTGCACATAGCTGCTCACTGTCCCTGGGTGGGCACTAGGTGTAAGTCATTTCCTGGCTAGGGAGCAAGACATGTTTTAGGTTCCCTATAAATGTCCCCCAACCCATTCCCACTCCTTAGACCAGGAGACAGTCTAGGTGAACAGGATGTGCTGAGGAAGAAAGATTGTTGTAGCTTGGGCTGAACTGGTCATAAGAACGGTACCTCCCAAAGTGGAGGGGGGTGAGGTAGTACTGCAGTACTATCTTCCTCCTCTTAATTCAATAAACACCCAGAACTGCTTGCCTCTGAGGAGCCTCCTGCCTTACTGCTTGCATACATGTTGGCTGGCTGGAAGACAGGGATGCAATATCGTGGCAGGGGGGCAGGGGGGTGTAAATTTCTGCAAAGTGAAAAACAGTCCAAAGTGGAATGGCAACTCAGTTGGAGTTGATAGGAAGATGAGGCAGAAGTGGAAACCCAGCTGGGCCTTGCTGGACCTTCTGGAGGGGAGGGAAGGGGAGGGGAGGGGAGGGGAGGGGAGGGGAGGGGAGGGGAGGGGAGGGGAGGGGAGGGGAGGGGAGGGGAGGGGAAGGGAGGCTATCTGGAGGCCCAAGCTTCAATGGCAGCATTTCCGCTTGAGTAATTAAAGCAAGACAGGCCCTTAGGAAGTCTTGAATCCAATTCCTTTATTGTACATATGGAAACTAAGGCTTAGAGAAGGGATATGACCTGTCTAAGGTCACTCAGGTACCCAGGAGCAGATCAGAGTTCTCTTCTTACCCCACTGCAGGGCCTTGCATGAGCAAGATTTTCAGCTCTGCAACCTTCTTCATCTGCCAGCATTTGGGTCTTCCCAGGAATGAAAGGGAGGAAGGAGTGGCTACACACAGTGACTCTGCTCTCAGGTCCACAGACAAGGTAACCCCAGAGTAAAGGGGCTAAAACAGTGATTGGAGCCCAAGACAGTGAATACCAAGGCTTGTGCCAGGGTCCTGGGGCTGGGGCTAGTAGGAGAGGTGACCTGAGAGTGGGGCTGAGGAGGGTGGCAAGGGTCTGGTTGCTCCACAGACAGGTGGCTGGTGGCCAAAAGCAGCACCTGGCTGGTGTGGATGGCCTGTGGTGAAGACATGGACTTCTGCTTACTCCTGCACCACCACCAGCCTTCTCAGATTTTCAGTCTCCTTAGGCCACCTGCTCTCGCAGGCCCTGCTTGGGGCCAAGGTAGCCTCTGTGTCAGGGTAAGGGCTTCCTCCCACTCAGGGGATTCAAGGAGGCAGGATTTTAGGTGGTCAGGGTACAGCTGCCACTGGTCTTCCCCCTTGGAAGCCCACCCTGACCTGCTTGCATCATTGTATTGTGGTAGATGCACTTAGTTTTGAAGTCAATAGCTCTAGGTTTGAGTTTTAACTTTATCATTTACTAGCTCTCTGATTGTGAACAAGTGGCTTCACCTTGCTGGTATTCAGTTTCATTATCTGTATAATGGGGATAATAATAGTACTTATTGAGAGGATTGATGTGAGAACTAAACTAGATAAGGTGAGCAAAACATTTAGTATGGTGCCTTAGCTATTTTTGTTGTTGTATCCATCACTGGCGGGTGTATAGATTTACTGGGAAAGAAGAGCCCGCTGGCTCAAAGGAGACTCGGACCCAGAAGAACCGCAGCCACCCTGCCTCCAGCCTCACGGTGCAGCAGTGGAGGAGCTAGCTCTAGACCTGGAGCAGTGGTGATGGCAGGAGAAGCAGGAGGCAAAGGTTCCATCCAGGAGTACAGCCTAAGCTCAGGCCCTGAGCCCCACCCCTACCCTCAAGGCTTTCCTGAGGTCCTGGTCCCTCCTCTAGCTGTTGGCTGGTAAGCAGAAAAGCAGGCATGCAGAAGAGTCTTTGCTGCTCTTAGAGGGAAACTTGTCAAGGGGGAAAAAAAAGGATGACTTCTAGCCTAGGCCAAGCACACTGGCTCCTTCCTCAAAATCAAGCTGTTAGGAAGAAAAGATAGTCGTTGACCCTCTCAGTATAGCCATCCTACTGGGAGGCTTTCCCATGCTCCTAGAACCCTGCTTCCTCACCTGTTTTGTTGCCAAAGCATGTTTACCTGCCTGCAGTTGCCACAATGCTGAAATGAGTCCAGCTCAAAACAGTTTCCTGTCAGAGCAAATGCCAGAAGCCAAGCCTCCCTCTCCAGAAGCTAGGTTATAAAGCCTGAGTGGCTCAGCATGAAGGCCAAAAAACTGAAACCAACTTTCAGGGATGCCATTATCCTTGAGCCCTTCCAATCCTTTGCTAGGTCAGGTAGGCAAAATGTTGCCATGGCCACATTATTTCCAGTGAGTGGTCACTCTTCTTTGAGTGCATTCAAGGCATCTTCAGAAAGAGAATGCTGGATGAGCCTTAGATTTGAGTCCTGATCTTGTCACTCACCAGCTGTGAGATTTGGGGCAAGCCAGTCATCTTTCAATTTGTTTATTTGTTTTATATTCTACATATAAGTGAGATTATACAGCATTTGCTTTCTCTGACTTATTTCATTTAGCATAATACCCTAGGTCCATCCATGTTGTCTCAAATGTCAAGATTTCATTCCTTTTTATTGCTGTGTGATATTCCAGTGTATGTGTCTTCTTTATCCATTCATCTATCCATGTTCACCTAGATTTCTTCCATATATTAGCTATTATAAATAATTCTGCAATAAATATATGGCTAAATATCTCTTTCTTCAAATGACTGTTTGTTTTCTTTGGATGAATACGCAGAAGTGGGATTGATGGATCATATGGTAATTCCACTTTTAATTTTTTTTAGGAACCTCCATACTGTTTTGCATAGTGGTTGCACAAGTTTAGAGCCCCATAAGTCTCTCCACTTTTGGAAGCCTCAGTTTTCTCATGTGTAATGGAAATAATCGTCCTCACCCCCATGACACTGAGAATGGTGAGGGTAAAAAATCTAATATATGTGAAAGCCATTTTCTAGACCTAACTGGTGAACTGCCATGTTGGTTTATGGCTGTGGCACCCAGAGACGCATTCTGTCCCATCCTTCTGCCTGATGGGAAGATCAGCCAGAGGTGATTAGGAACAGGGAAAAAAGGATCTGTGGTAAAGGCAGAATACAACTGGCCTCAGACATGTTATCTCTCCTGTCCAGGGTGGCCTTGGCAAAAGAGGAAATAGAATCTGGGACCAAGGGGTCCCAGACCATGTCGCCCTCTGATTTCCTTGACAAGCTTATGGGGCAGACATCTGGATATGATGCCAGGATTCGGCCCAATTTTAAAGGTAAGAATCATTCATTCTAAAAAAAAAAAAAAAAAAAACCCTCCCTTTCCTCACCTTTTTGAGGACACACTGCCAAGACAGCTCCTATTGCTTGAAATTGGAGGTACAAGGCTAGCTCTTACAATTCAGAAGGAGCTTCTCCTCCTTGTTGCCTATGGGCACTGCCCTCTCCTATCAGTGTTCTAGCCTTAAGCTCAAGGAGGGAGTCCTTGAACCTGCTCCCAGCCACATGGAATGTGACTGTGCCAATGTGACTGTGCTTTGCTCCCTTAGGCCCACCCGTGAATGTGACCTGCAACATCTTCATCAATAGTTTTGGCTCTGTCACTGAGACTACCATGGTAAGGTCTCTCTGTTACCCACTTCCACTCTAATGTGAATGGGTGAAGCCCTCTAGATAGCAAGCCTTCTCTCCCTCTGCTGTCCTCTTCCAGTTTCATGGTCATAGCTAAAGCTATGGTACGTGTAAAATTGGTCACTGGGAGGAATTCTTTCCCCAGTTCCTGGTTTCAGTGATAAAGGAAGACTATTCTAAGCAGCAGATGGTCCAGATTGGGAGGTAGCTTGCTGCAGAGCACAGGCTTTGGAATCAGAAAGCCTATGTTCAAATCCTGACTACCTCAAATAGCTGTGTGACCTTAGGCAGGTTACTTAAATCTCTGTCTCAGTTTCCTCATCTGTAACATGGGGGTCATTACAACACCCTCCTCACAGAGTGGGTGTGAAATTTAAATGAGGTGAAACACATAAAGAAAGCACTTAGCAGACAACTTGGTGCATAGTAAGTGCTTAATAAATGTCTTTTACCTTTCCATCTTTGGAAGACATATCAGCCCAAGACAGGCTCCTTCTCCAGTGGATAATGCCCATTACCTCTGAGATGTGATCTCAGCATTTCTATCCCATGTCCCTCCTGTCCATGTATGGCTTGCTGGGCTCCTGGAATATCACTGCCTCAGATGGACCCATATCTACACCCTTGCAGGACTATCGGGTGAATGTCTTCTTGCGGCAGCAATGGCACGACCCACGACTGGCCTACCAAGAATATCCTGATGACTCGCTGGACCTTGACCCTTCCATGCTGGATTCTATCTGGAAACCAGACCTGTTCTTTGCCAATGAGAAAGGGGCCAACTTCCATGAGGTGACCACAGACAACAAGTTACTGCGCATCTTCAAGAATGGGAATGTGCTCTACAGCATCAGGTATGTGGGAGAGTTTGGGTCAAAAAGAAGCTAGGTGGAATCTGAGGGGTGGAAGGGGGTCCCCTGTGTTGTACTTGGCCCCAGTGAACCAATGTCACTTATTTCTTACTGTCCCTGCCAGGCTGACCCTCATTTTGTCCTGTCCAATGGACCTCAAGAACTTCCCTATGGACATCCAGACCTGCATAATGCAACTGGAGAGCTGTAAGTGTCCCTAGAGAGTCACAGAGCAAGGCCTGGGATCCCAGCTAGTTAACTCCATCTCATGATATTCCAGACAGGAAAAGGGCATCCCAGAGTGGGGAGGGACATCGCCAAGCACACACAATTCTTGACACAGATGAGACTAGAAGCCAGGGCTCACTAACACCCAACCCAGTGTGTTTTTCCATTCCCACACAATTTGCTGACCTGGCTGTTTCATGGGGCTGGAAATGGGAAGGCCCATCTTATATACAAATTTCCTTATGCTTGTTATGAGGGGCCATTTAAGGGGCACTTCCTCTGCCCAAAATACGTTCCCTCTCACAGTGCCTGAAGTAATTCTACTTCAACTCCTCCTGAGTTAAGACATTCAAGATGCCTGTAAAACTGCCAGAGTTGGCAGGGGCGGGGTATTCTTTGAATCCGAATACTTCATGAACGCAGATAACTTTTGTAGAGAGGTGGAAGAGGACAGTTCTAGGCTTAGGACAGTGTCCAGGGTGGCAAAGTCAGCCAAGATCTACTCTATGGCAGAGGTTCCAGCCTGCAGGGGCTGCCCCAAGAACAGAGAAGCTAAAGGACAAGGTTGAACCATCACTTATGTCCATTCCTTTGCCATCACATGGGCAAGGTGAGACTTTGAGATCAGCAGGCATCCACAGTCCTCAGAGAACAAGGCTCGGTAAGCTGTTTCCAGCATGTAATAAGTTTGTCAGCTAGAATGTGCCATATGTGGTCAGCTCTTTAGAGTTCATAAACCAATTTCATGACCAGGTTCCCATTACCCTCTCACAATTCTAAAAAGTAGGTAGAGCATTTTACAGAAGGGGATGGGACTTTCCTACTATGACAAGCTACTCTGGGTCAAGGCTCTACTCTGGACATTTGTGAGCCTTGGTGTTTCTGCTTCCATTTCTATCTGACATGTGTAAATATGGCCATAGATGTAACAGGAGCCTTCACAAACTTCTCTCTGTGAGCAACTTGGCGTGTTCATGTGTTAGCTCTCCGTTTTCCTCAGTTTAGGGCTCCAGCTAAAAGTCTATGTTGTCCACATTATCCCACTCATAACTGTCAGGGCATAAACAGCTCTTCCTCTCCGGGGTGAGGTAGCAGAAGCCTTGGCTCTAAGGCTGGCTCTGCTTGAGACATGTGGTTGGTACACATGCTTACTCCCCTGGGTTTGAGAGATGGCAAGAGGTTCCCAGCTGGGTTCCTTGACATCTTTCCAACCTTTTGACCTGCTTTCTAGGTCTGCCAGAATAATTTCTCTTTGGGCCTTACTAATGCCTGAGAACTAGGTAGGAGAGAAGCTGGAAATATTTCTGATTTGTCCACTTAGATGGGCCTATGAGACATTTGACCAAGTAATCTCTTCAGAAAGGTTTCCCTTCCCCAGATGAGCATGGAGCTCCTAAAATCCAGGCCTTACTCCTCATCTGTTCTTTCTGGCCAGTTCTAACCCTCACCCTACCCCTATCCAACACCCACAATCTGCAACCCTCTGCCATCTCTGTCACTTTCAGTTGGCTATACCATGAATGACCTCGTGTTTGAGTGGCTGGAAGATGCTCCTGCTGTCCAAGTGGCTGAGGGGCTGACTCTGCCCCAGTTTATCTTGCGAGATGAAAAGGATCTAAGCTATTGTACCAAACACTACAATACAGGTAAAAAACCAGGGTCTTTACTGGCTGAGTCACAGGAGGGCCTCCAGAGGGGAGGAAAGGGGGCAAGGCAGCCAACTTCTATGGAAGGTTCAGTCTATGTCAGACATAGTGTTAAGTGCTTTATATTCCTCATCTCATTATGGCAGGAGTTATCAGCCCCATTTTTCTGAAAGGGCAAACTGAGGTTCTAAGAAGTTAAATCAATTGCTCAAATCATACAGCTACTAAATGACTGATTTAGAATTCAAATTCAGATTTATCTAATTCCAAAGCCCATGTTCTTGTCCCTGTCACATGCTACAGAGCAAATGGGCCTGTGCCACTGAATGGAAGGAGCGTTCCACCTGCCTTGGGGTCAACTTCATGGGGAAGGTTGGTGAAAATACCTCTGGAAGTAGTTAATGACTTGGCTGAACCAGGAGGGAACAGGCCTCAGGGCACTTGCCAGCTTCTTTTCCACACCTCCTACTACTGCCTAACTCTCTTGGACTAGCCTGTCTTCCCAGGTGTGAAATATGGGCTAGCCGCTACTGGGTAGAGAGGAGCTGCCAGAGGATCTGCCCCCTTGCTTCTTTCTCAATTCCCTTGGCAATTTCACTGCTAAGACTTAGGACCCTGAGATAGAGATCACAGGGTGAAGAGGAGAGATCCTAGGTACCTCCTATGGTGTGCCACCCTATGAATATGTGAGTTTCTGTGTAGGGAGTGAAGAGAGGAATGGACCATTGAATTTTTTTAAATGCTGGTGGGAGTGGAAATTGGTATAACCTTTATTGAGGGGGGAAACCTGGAAATTTGCATGTAGTCCCCTGGGGAGCCTATTCAAATGTTGATTCCTGGGCTCTCCCCCTCAGAGATTCTGGTCTGCATTTGAACAAACCATCCTGAGCATTCTGATGCAGGTGGTCCAGGGGGCATGTTTTGAGAAACTTTAGAAGCTATAAATGTTTTCCTCCGTGTTGATCCAGGAATCCCCATTCTTTGGAATTATAAGGAAATATTTTAAAATATCATATTGACTTTAGATCCCAAGAAGGTTCCTGGGTCACTGTTTATACTAGCAGAAACATGGAATTGTAGCTATCCACCAATAAGAAAGAGGTTAAATAAATTACATAATGCCTCATTACCCAGATGTTTAATAGGATGCTTGCAAGTTGCTTATAGCAACAGGGGAAATTACAAGTGGAAAAGGCTTAGATTCAAAGTTGTATAAACAGAATAATATATTGTGGTAAAAGAAACAAATCAAAAGCACGTGGTTAAAAATTCTGGAAGGAAATAGCACAAAATGTTTTTAAAGTAGTGTGATGTATTTAGATAAGAGCAAGAACTTTGGAGTCAGAGCAGAGCTTGAGTTCTGGCTCCATCATTTACCAGTTGGGTACCCTTGAGAAGCATAACTTGATCTCCTCAAGCCTCAGTATTTCTATCTGTAAAATGGAAAATAATGTTTTCCTGCCCTAAAGAGTTTCTATGGGATTTAAATGAGACAAACTTAGTAAAGTCAGAGTACTTAGTAGGGGCTTGTCAGCTTATGAATATCATTCCTTCTCTACTTCTCACTCTTTTCTGTACTAAACAAGTGTGAATTTTGTCATTACAAACAAAACTGCTATAACCAATAAAAGAAGAAGAAAAGAAAATATGGATACCTAGCAAAGGCATTTCATGACAAGAAGCCCAGAGTGAGGTGAGGTGGGCTGGACTAGGGGAGGAGCAGTAGGAGATCACAGCATCACACAGCATGTCAAACCCATAATCAGTCACTCATGAAATCACCAGCCTTGAGGAATAAGACAGGCCTGATAACAGCAAGCCTAAGCCAAAATAAAATAACAGTATACACATCCTCTGCTTTTTGCTTTGGTTATTCTGAACCTCTGCCTCTAAGAGAAGCTCTGAGCTAGTGTTTTCTTCATCTCAGGGTGTGGGAAGCAAGGCAAAATAAAGATGGCTGGCAGAGGAGGCAAAGCATTGGTACATGTGCCTGGAGCTTTTGTTGGTGGACTAGAATGCTGCTGCCCAGTACTCTGTAGGAACCAACCCGCTGCATGCTGTCTACAGCTGGTCTCTCTTGGACATTGTTTCCAGATGTTTGCTAGTCGGCTGCTCTCACTTGCTTAAGACATGGATAGTGTTTATTTCAGTGAATCATTGTTGTTAGAGAGTTTCCAGGGTACCAGCAAGGCTGCTGAGATTTGAGTGGAGTCTAAGCTCATTGCTTTCTTAATAATGATGGTAGTACCAGCTACCTATGTGCTCAACACCAAAAATACATTATCTCATTTAATTCCCACAATAGCCCAGTGATGAAGTTGATATTGTTATTACTCTGTTTTACAAGCAAGGAAACTGAAACTCAAAAAGGTTAGGTGTTTTCCCTGAGGTCACATAACTAGTAAATGGAAGATTCAGAATTCAAGCCCAGGCAGTCTGTCTCTGCAGCCCTTCTGCTCTGAATCCTCTTGTAGTGATACCATGTGGAAGGCCTTCTGCTGGAAACTAAAATGCTGGGAGCAGGAGGTCAAGTCCTTGATGGCTGCTCTGAGAGCTTCCTCAAAACACATTTGGCACTCCCTGGGACCATTTTGAAGACTCATTTATTGGTCCAGCTGAGGAACTCAGAGGCTAGCCCTCGGAGATAAGACTGCCCCAGTCCTGCCTCTCAGGCTCAGCTGCAGGCTGGAGACCTGGGGCCTCATAACTCACCTCTTTCCTTGCAGGGAAATTCACCTGCATTGAGGTAAAGTTTCACCTGGAACGGCAGATGGGCTACTATCTGATTCAGATGTACATCCCCAGCCTACTCATCGTCATCCTGTCCTGGGTTTCCTTCTGGATCAACATGGATGCTGCACCTGCCCGTGTGGGCCTAGGCATCACGACCGTGCTCACCATGACCACTCAGAGCTCTGGCTCCCGAGCCTCTTTGCCAAAGGTGAAGAGACGTGCAATAGAACTTGCTTGCCATAGAGTTCGCTGTTTCCCATTCATCCCAAGTCCCACCTGCTCACTATTTTCCTTGGATTTAAGGTAGAGAAGAGCCATTGAGCAAGAACAAGTGGCTTCTTTCTCTTCCTCCATAACATACGGCTAACAGTGTGGAAGCTGGGGTCATGGATGCTGTCTGTCTAGGGAACAAGTAGAGATAGTGCCTGATTTACTTTGACTTTCACCAGGAAATACTAGCATGTCTAAAACCAAAAGACCCTTAGCAAGTAGGAAGTTTCCCTCCCCCATGGTACAGATGAGGACAATACAGCCCAATACAGAATGACCTTCTCAAGGTCATAGCCCATAAGAAACAAAGAAATATAAGCATTTTAAACCAACAGCTGTCTCTCACTATGTCAGAAATCAGATACTATTACAAAGAGCTCTAGAGACAATGTCTGTTCTTTTGGGGTGTGAAAAAGTTGAGGTAGCAAATAGTGATTAAAATCAGTGGACTCTGCTCATCTGGGGCCTGATGATATTTTGATTATGCTAAAAGATTTGTGCTGATGGGACTGGGCTAGGATCTCCCTGCCTTGTGTCTTCATGTATGGAATTTAGAGGTCACCTCAAAGTCCTTATGGTCAGCAAGTCTCTGAAAAAATTAGGGAGAAAGCCTATCCATTCTATAAATATTTAATGAGCATATACTATGTACCAGACACTGCACTAGGCCACAGAGAAATCATGGGAAGCAAAATCAACAGAATTCCTTGTGGATTTTACAATGAACATATTCCCTCTTGTTCTGATTTGATGGGAACCAGGACCTGTGATCTCTCATCTCCTAGTGCTCATTCCTAATAAGTTTACTGGGGACTTAAAAAGGGAGTAATCTGGAGATCCATAGTAAATTTACCAATTTGCTAAATGAGGGTGAGTAGTGGTTAAGAGGGATTAGAGTCAGGCATATTTGAGCTTAAGTCCCAGCATTATCCTTTACTAATGGTGACCTTAGGAAAATTTCTAAACCTTTCAATCTCCTCTCCTATAATATGGGAATAAGAATATTACCTCTTCCAAAAACAAGGGTGAAAAAATAATATTACCTCTTCTAGAGGGTTATTAAAAAATAAATAAGACAATGTATTAACACAGAAGAGTGTTTGGCAAATAGTAACCACTCAATAAATGCTAGCTATTATTGTAATTATTAGTTGTCAGGGTAGAAATAACTGAGTGGTAGACCTAGAGCTAAAGCAGCTGGTTATGATCCCAATTATTTTTAAGATACCAGTAAATATTTGAGGTGGACCAACACCTTTAGGGATAATTGGTGACAAAGTTCAAATTAGTATCAAGTGTCCCAGGGGAAATTGTCAGAGATCTTTTCCTATGATTATGTTTTCTAAATGACCAGGGGTATTAAGGAGGGTCTATGATGGCCGTTTTGTGCTAATGGCCTTGCATGAAGACCAGAGGCAGAAAAGTAGTTCAGACCTAAGAACCCTGCCCTAGTTTACTGCCACAGCCATGCAAAGAGATTCTTCTCTAACTCATTCTGTCTTGCCCTCTGGGTAGATTTTGATGACCTTTTTGTTGACCTATTATCCAGTAAGCAAAATATGAAGACATGTACCCCAAACAAAATAGTTTCACTGACCAGCCCCACAGAACAAGGGACTGAGTAAATCAGGGAGCTTCTGCTCATTCTTGAGTTTGTGCAATATTAAATTTGGTGGAAGCCCCAAGGAAAGAGGTGGGGCCAGGTCAGGGGCTTCTGAAAACCACGCCAATCCCACCCCAGTACAACTTTAGTGTGGAGGGTGAGAGACGCAGAGGCTCACTTTGTGAAGGAACTCGGCTGGGATAGTCATTCCTCATGTCCCCAGGAAACTACTTCTTTATTGCCATATGGGGGTTCCCAAAGGCATTGATCTCTGTCTCCTTGCCATTCTTGATGTATACAATGCCAGGTGGCTCAGTGTAGAACTGAAAGGCTAAATGGAATATTCTACCAGGGACTGAAAGATTAGACCTAAAGCCACAACAGTTGGAGAAGTGACCCAATTCTCTCAAGATCCTGCAATCTAAATGGCCCATAGTTCTTGGGGTAGGTAGTAGTGAGGAAGACAAAAACAGGAAAAAGAAACCAGTACAGAAAAATACATTGCTAAACCACCCACTCATTCATCCATCCACCCATTCTTTCAAAAAATATATACTTATGTGCCAGACACTCAGCTAGGCACTGTGATTGAACAGTGGATATGATAGAAATAGTCCGTGCCATCCAAGAGTTCAGTCTAGTGAAGGAAATGGCCAGTTGTATTTGATGGATGCTAAGAAATTTTAAGTAACATGGGCACATAGAGCAGAGGCAACCAATCCAGATTGGAATGTTTAAGAAAGGCTTCCTAAAGAATGTGGTATCTGAAGTGAATAGTAGAGTAAAAGCTATTGAGGTAAGAGAGACAGGAAGATATTGTCTCCTGGGGAAACTACTGAAATAGTTCACCATGGCAGGATCATAGATTGCAAGGGGTAAGATGGAACTGAAGAAGTAGGCAGAGGTAACTAAGATGTTACACTCTGGGAAGTATAGACTGTATTGTAAGGGTACTGAAGAGCTAATGAAGAGTTGGTAGCAGGGGAGTGATATAATCACATTTACATTTTGAAAACAAAACTCTAGCTACTGTTTTGAAAACAGATTGGAGATGGCAAGCATAGAGAAGTTTCCATAGCCAGGGTGGGTAGCACTCTCTGAGGACCCCTTCCTTGTTCTGCTCTCCTGTGTAGGATATGAGGCCCCAACTTGCCACTGAGCTCAATTCCTTAGCAGAGGACTCTCACAAAGAGCTGTAGGAAAAACCACAATGTCAAGGGAAGAACAGGGGTGGAGGAGGAAAAGGGAGGAACTCCTAATATGATATTGAGACTTCAGCCTAGGTAAATGGCAGTGTCACCGAATCAAAAGCTCAGAACCCCTAACTCCAAGATTATGCCTTCTCACTGGGTGATCTTGGCTAAGACTTTTTCTCTTAGGCCTCAACTGTCCTCACATGTCTCATAGGGGAATAACGAACCCTGACCAATTACCACCATGGTTGTAAGAACTCTAGAAAATAAAAGGGGGAAAAAAGAAAAGGGCCAACAAATGCAACACTCATGTTGTTTGCTATTTATTGAAAGAAAAGACTCAGAAGATGCCTTTGTCAGTGTTGTTCACTGGTTAGAGCATCAGCCTACACAACAAAATGTCACAGGTTCGATTTCCAGTCAAGGGCACGTACCTGGGTTGTAGATTTGATCCCCAGCCCCAGTCAGGGTGCATGCAGGAGGCAACCAGTCTATGTGTCTCTCTCAGATTGATGTTTCTTTTTCTCTCCCTGCCTCTCTCTTCCCTCCCTCCCTTCCTCTCTTTCTAAAAATCAATGGGAAAAAATATCCTTGGGTAAGGTTTAACCAAAAAAAGCATCAGAAGAAGATAAGAATAAAAAGAATAATCAGAATTAGAAGTACAAAAGGAAGGAAGGAAGGAAGGAAGGAAGGAAGGAAGGAAGGAAGGAAGGGAGAGAGGGAGAGAGGGAGGGAGAGAGAGAGAGAGAGAGAGAGAGAGAGAGAGAGAGAGAGAGAGAGAGAGAGGTGTAGGGAGGAAAGGCAGATGGAAGTGCAGGTTGAACAGTGTAGAGAGGTGAAGGATAATCTGACATAGGACTTCAGACAATGGAACATATGGTAAAAAAAGCTTCTTTAAAAACCAGAAGAAATTCAAGATAAAACTGAAGAATAGCAGGTAGTTGATATGGGCTGACAACCCACTGGATAGGCCATGGAAGAACTCTAGAAAGGTTGACTGTTCTGTTGATGGATGTTACAGGTGTCCTATGTGAAGGCAATCGACATCTGGATGGCTGTGTGTCTGCTCTTCGTGTTCGCTGCCCTGCTGGAGTACGCTGCTGTGAATTTTGTCTCCTGTCAGCATAAAGAATTTATAAGACTTCGAAGAAGGCAGAGGCGCCAGCACATGGTGTGTATAATTAGGGAGGGGCCAACTTCCTTTCTTCCCAGGACTCCTTTCTCCCTACCACTACTCCCACAAACTAGACCAAACCTAGGTCTGCAAGGACTAGACAGGCAATCAGAAACCCTGGATTCTAGTCCCCGTGTGGTCACAGAGAAGTTAAGTACTTTAACACCTTTGATTCCATTTCCTTATCTGTCCATTGGAACACTAATGCCTATAGGGCAATCTCCTAGAGTGATTAAGAGCATGGGCACAGGGCTGGGCACATAAACACTGAAAAAAATGTTAGCCAGTATTAGAACCTTATCAAATTTGTTCATATGAGATTGCTTTGAGAATTAGTAATGTTTGCTCCTGGCTCTCCTTCCACCCAAGAGAAAGGTACTCCAGGTTGTCATATACTGATTAAGAATTCAATAGCTCTAGCCAGTTTGGCTCAGTGGATAGAACATCAGCCTGCAGATTGAAGGGTCCGAGGTTGATTCTGGTCATGGGCACATGCCCGGGTTGTGGGCTCAATCCCCAATAGGGGGCATGCAAAAGGCAGCTGATCCGGTGATTCTCTTTCATCATTGATGTTTCTGTTTCTCTCTACCTCTCCCTTCCTCTCTGAAATCAATAAAATATAATAAATAAAAGTCAATGGAAAAATATCCTTGGGTGAGGATTAACAAACAAAACAAAACAGAACAAAAGAATTCAAGAGTCCAGCATTGGTGCCTTTTAGGGGAGGATTTTATAAGGGCTCTCATAGCTATGCTGTAATTGAGAAGCCATCACTTGCCTCTTCTAGCTGTTAGATTTCTTTGCCTTGATCTTCATTAGATGCATCAGAGTTGTTGGATATGAATTGTTCTCTCTTACTCTTGCTTGCTAACCCCGTATCTTCTACAATAGAGTGATCACCTGGGGAAATTGAGTAAGGATCTTGTCGTCATGACAACGGAGGCAGTTTACCCCCATTGCCCAGACAGTAGGTGTTAGGTACATTGTCATGGCAACAGAGGTGCCTGAGCCACTCACAGAAACAAATGCCAATGTATGAGCAAAGCTGAAAGCTTTGCTGATCTACATACTAGTCGCTTAATCATCACACACAGAGTTCAGGTCTGTCTCATTGCTTTCTGCCTAGTATGGATGCTCAAAAGCCAGAGGGGCAAGCACATATTATCTCTGGGGAGGAGGAAGAGGGAAGGGGGGGAGAAAAATGATGTTCTGAGCCCACTGTTGAAGCCACTCTAGCACTAACGCTCCTCTCCTCCTAACACCCCACCTCCCACCTGAGCTGCTCCCGAGATACCCCTACCATATGTCATGATGAAGGCAGGGCTCCTGTCTCATCTTACGGTTTTTAGGAATTTATCAATTCTTGCCCTGCTTTAATCCTTTGGTTGGGACCTAGGAATTCCGCCCTCTAGTGGAATTATTCGTAACTGCATCTCCTTGAGTAAGACCCATTCTTCAACAGACCTACTGTTATAAGCCCTTCCTATCCCATGCTGAAGGATAGAAAAAATATACAGACTTGGCATAAGGGCAAGAGGGTGCACTATTGTCTAATATAACTGTCCCTACCCCCTCTTTAGCTAAGTCAAACCTTCCTGCAGCTACCAAAATCCTATTGTTATAGGAATTTTGATCTTGATGCCTTCTCAATGCCTACCTTGGAAAAAAAGAGTAGACTTCCAAACAGTTCCAGATTCCTTTTTACAGCTCAATTGCCTGTGTGAGTGTCCTAGCAACATAAGACTGCTGCAGTTAATGTAGAGCTACTGGTTGACACTAGCCCCACCATCTCCCCTTCACCTCTCCTCCCCGAACTGCCCACAGCCTATCCCCTCCTACTTGTATATAGGTGGATCTTGATCTCATAATGGAGTCTGTCATAACCAGTGCTCAATTATGACAGTTATAACAGTAGCCTGGGCCCTGCTTAGGCTCATGGATCCTGCCTGAAAGTGGGCTGGGCTTACTATTAATGTAAATAAAACTTGAAAATCCAAACCATTAGTCCATGGCCCACTTCAAGTTTCCTAAAGCTACTGCTATCCCAGAGGAATGGTAGCAGGGATCCTGGAAATCACTAAGCTGGCTGGAAAAATTGATGCAGAGTTGATCCATTTCTGGAACCTCTCTCCGGGCCCTGCTGGAGAAGCAGCAGTTTTTAGTCTGAAAGAAGCCCTTTTAAGGGAAGGAAGATAATCCATATGCTTTTCAGGGAACCCATATCCAAGAGAATTTTAGGTGTGTTCTAGGAGTTGGCCAACTGATCACCCAACTCCAGGCTTAATATTGTTCTTCTCTACTCTCTCCTCAACCACCAAATTCCACTGCATGATGGTCTTCTTCCATGTCACTGTCTAAAGTAGTTTACCCTTTTCCCATATATTTCTGATTTGTCTTCCCAGCTAGTCTAAGTGTCACAGGGAAGGGTCTGTCTCTCTTGTTTTTATAACCTCACTGAAGCCTAGCACCAGGCTCTGGACACAGTACCATTTAACCCAGTTCACCAACCTTTGTAGGCTGACTGGTGAGGGCTATTTTTCAAGCTGGACAGAGAGGAAGCCTTGACATTATCAATAGAACACCTTGAGAAATGGAAGAAATTTCAAAATATTGCCAAGTCCTCTCAGGGGCTTGGCCCCAGAATGCTGCTTGCCTCTGTCCCTTCCCCAGCACCCTCTTCCATTCTCCAATCTCTTCTCTTCACTTTAATACTTATAATTCAATACCTATCACTCTTTCCCATCTCCACACCTCACCTCCCACACTGTGCATTCCCTTACCAGCTTGGTTTTGGAATATCCTCCCTCTCTAGTTCTCCAGCCCTCCTCCCCTATATATAGCTACAACAAAAAATATTCTATTTCAATAACTGTGGAAGCAATAATGTGTTGTGTAAGTCTCCATTGTCCCTCCCAACACACACACACACACACACACACACACACACACACACTTCAGAATCTGGGCCTAAATAGATAATAACCAAATCCAGGACCCCCGCCCTTGGATTTCAGGCCACTTATCTTTGCTCCCCCAACTACAACTGGTAGAACACATTTTTAAAAATTTCTTAAAGCCAAGAACCACTTACTCTATATTAGCCACATTTTTTCTCCTGTGTAAAATAGCATTTTTCAGCCTTGGAAATATTTTCCTTTAAATTTACTGTGATTGCAGAAAGGGGTAAATAATTAGATCTATAGAAACAGCCATTGGATTCAATTCTCTTTCAGAGCTTTTTGCAAACATATAGTTCATGCTTGTATCTTCTTGCTGGGAGGGGGGGCACTGAGGGGATCAAGATGAGCAGTGAGGAATGGGGGATCTGAGGAACCTGAACTGGAAAGCAAAACAGAAAATCATTTTATTTACTCACTTATTTTTCAATTATTTGGGGGTTATTTTCTTTACCTCTGGTTCTTCATCTCTAAAATGGGTCTAGCACAATCTCTCATGTAGGAATAATGTGTAAATGAACTTGAAAATACAGGTTAGGTGAGCCAGGGACTTTGGTGACTAAGGTTACATAAATAACTGAGCAGAGAGCTAAGGCTGCCCCACTGTAACAACTCAGGGCCAAAGCAAAACCACAGTTGTGAATTGTCTCTGGCCTACTATTTATACAACTATCTCCACAAAACCTTGTAAAATCAATGATTGGGTAGCAAAGCTCTCTTGTGGGCAGATTTAAGAGAGATTTTTCCCTATGCCAAAGGTGCTACCCTTTCTAGAGGCTGAGAGCATGAGGACATTGTGCGGAGGTGGGGCAAGGAGTAATTTTTTTCTGGCAAAGACTTGTAACTGAGTAAGATCTGCCTCCATGTGAACAAATCCATTCCCTGTCCTATATGCTGAAGAATGTGGCTCATCAGATGATTCATTTATTCAACTGCTATCCACTGGATGCCTACTAGATGCCAGATACTGTGCTAGGCATGGGGGACACAGCAGTGAACAGGACTAATGCTTTTTCCCAAGTTGGTACCAGGAGCCCATAGGAAGCAGGAAAAGAAATGGGATCTGTTGTTGAATCTCTGCTTTGAGCTTGCCTTTCCCTGATGCCTGATGATAGGCTAGGCCTTCTAGTGATATAATAATTAAAGGTTATTGGGACCCAACAGACCAACATCTTATCTATGAAGCCACTTTACAATACGTTATCACAACTTCAGAGGTCCCATTATAAGAACCTTATGATGTCCTTCTAATTGCACGGCATGTGTAAAAATCTACTCTATTCACATCTTATGTATATCTATGTCACATCCATTCAACAAGCATATTTCTTATTCTGTTTTAGCACTGAAATCCCCCAGTCTCAGGAAGCCTTCAGTCCTGGGCAAACCAAGAAAGTAGTTAACATCATCACACAAGAGGGCATTTCACTTCAGGTGTTTTCTTAGCTGAAGCTTTTACTCTTGTAAACATCAATTCTCTTAAAAATTGTAACCATCTTTGAATGAAGTATTTCTAGGTTCTGGGATATATTTACTTGTCTTCTGTCTAATTTCAAAGCTGTAAACTATCATTTCTGATAGCAGTGTAGACAAAATTAGGCGAGTTTGAGTTGTATATAAACAAAGAGTAAATAGGATCTGAGTGGGGGGCCTGAAAGGCTCTTATATGAGTAAAGCTCTCTCTATTCATCATCCAGGGGCATTGGTTCTCTCTTTCTCTTTCTCTCTCTCTCTCTCCCCCCTCCTCTATCTCTCTCATTCTCTATCTCTATATTTCTCTCTATCTCTACTCTTAACTCTATATTTCTGTCCTTACTTCCTGGTTCTCAGCTGTGTTATAGCTATGCAAAGTTGTCAGCTGAAGATTAGATAAATGAACTTTGCATAGTCTGCTACCTTACTTAGTGCTTATATAAAATTTACTTCCTCAATGTTAATGTGTTCATCATAATGCAGGTAGCATAGAGAAAAGAATGTGTACTGGGTAAGAAATGTTACCCTAGATGAACTGATCCCTATGTCTAAATCATCTGATTTGCAGAGAAACATATGTATCTGCAATACAGTAATCAGCTTTACCCTCATTTGGATAACCTACTAGGTTATTTAAATTTTTGGAATTTTTATCTTTGAGTGGAGATAAACAATTTTTAAAAGATACTATGTCTATGTAAACGGAGAATTAATTATGTAGCTCTTGAAAGTCATTGAATTCAAATTCAACAAGTCTAAAAATCTCAACTGTGCTTTCTAAAGATTTCTTTTTTTTTGTTTATTCTGTTTATCAGTCAGAGATAATTTAACATTGAAATGTTCCTCCCACAGTGGGTTGGTACTTCACTAGCTTTTAGATGGTTCTAAATGATGTTATGCATTTTTAAAAAGCACCTTGGGGCTTATCTGCAAATGGAAATGGAATAGTAACATACCATATGATACTTAACATTTATGTATCTCATGAGTAGTTTTGTGGCCATAAAAAAAGCATGCAAAGGGCCTGTGTACCCAGATACCTTGTCTGCATCGCCTCACCTGTGAGATATTTGTATGGATGGCTCTCTATCCTTCTGTCTTAGAGCTGTGTCCTTACATTCTGTCTTTTCTCCCATGTAATTCTAGGAGGAAGACATCATCCAAGAAAGTCGCTTCTATTTCCATGGCTATGGCCTGGGCCACTTCCTGCAGGCAAGGGATGAAGGTCCGATAAAAGGTTCTAGCATTTATAGCTCCCAGCCTCCAGCCCCTCTTCTAAGGGAGAGAGAAACCATGCAGAAACTCTACGTGGACCAAGCCAAGAGGATTGACACCATCTCTCGAGCTGTCTTCCCTTTCACTTTCCTCATCTTCAACATCTTCTACTGGGTTGTCTATAAAGTATTACGGTCAGAAGATATCCACCAGGCACTGTGAATAGGATCAGGACTAGAGAGTCTAACTGTTGGCCTCCTTCTTCCTCATGGATGGACTTTCCCCTTCTGTTAGATTCCATCAGGAGGTTAAACAGTTTCTTCATGATCTGCCACACAGAACTTCATTAGCCAATCCCAAAACTATGTGGGTCTATACTATATAATGCCAACAGTGGCTGCACAAGATAGTTTGTCTACTCTAATCCGGATTTTCTCCATGCTATCCTGTTGCTCATGAAAGTAAATCTTGGACATACTCTTGGATGACCTTCCCTTGCTGAAGCCTCTGTTTTCCATTTCTCTAGTGGAGATTACAGATCACTGCTACTAGATTCCAACACTTATCATCTTAAACTGCACCACTCTTTGCTCTGCCACCTCCCACCCAGAGCCGGGCCTTTACTGTGCCCTCTGTCCTCCTCCTACCACAAGCGCAAATAATAAGTCTTTCCCATCCACAGGTGCTCCCCTGCATGACTCAGCCAGGTTTTCTTGACTGTAGGAGAAAGGCAAGGTGACAGGTTCCCCACTTCTCAGCAAAGTTGGAACAGTCATGGGCTGCACTGGGGTAGGGCATTGTTATACAAGCCAACAAGAGGTCTTCAGATCTCCTACGATGCTCAACACTGTCAGAATGAGATCAGGAATTTTGGACTTTCAAAAAGACCATCCTTCCAGACCTACCTGAACTTCCTGGTCTCCGAAATATGTTTTTTCCCTAACTAGCATGGTGACAGGGCATGTTTAGCTGTTGGAGAGTATTAAAAATGCTTACTTTTTAAAGAATTTACCCACTGATGTTAGAAAACTTTTAAGAAAAGTGAAATCTAAGGTAGTAGAACCCAGGAGAAATTATCCTCAGAGAGGTCTTTTGTTGGCTAGGGTTTCATTTGTTTCTTTTCTTCAAAGTCTCTTTATTTCCCAGGGCCCCTCATTTCCAACTTGCCCCATTACTTCCTTTTAGTAAGCAAACAATAGTGTTATGCAACCTTTTCCAGGATAAAGTGGGTTTTGATTTGCCTGGGAGGAACTCTATCCTCCCAGGATAGAGGACCCCTATCGTGAACAAACATTGACTTGGCCAACCTTAGGGTAGCAGTTATAGAAGTTAGACAGCCATAAGTTGGAATTATTTCTTAACCCTTCTCTTGCTTGCTTTCTCCTTCTATAATGAGGAAGGGTAGCAGTCATTTGAAGATACCAGAAATGTCAGAATAGAGGGGATGTAGGAGAGTCCATTTTGAGCCTGATATACCACATGGACATGGGGAAGCATGGACCTGGTACACTGAGTCCTTTGAAATGACCCAACTGTGGTGAGAACGAAAAAGGCAATATTAAAGTTCAGAGCTAACAGTTGGAAGGCAGAGGTGATCAAATGATCTCTTAAACATCTTGACCTTTCCCTGGACCTAAAATAAATAACTATGTAAGTCCAATCTCTCTCTCTCTCTCTCTCTCTCTCTCTCTCTCTCTCTCTCTCTCTCTCTCTCTCTCCTTCCCCTTCCTTCCTTCCCCCCTCTCTCCATCCTTCTCTTTCCTTCCTCTCTTCCTCAAAATAGTGTTCAGAATTAAAAGTCAATAAATCTAGTAACCAAAGTAAATCCTATATTAAAACCAAGAACTCAGTTTCCCACTCCCTCTCCCTTTTTCCTATTGATCTTGCCTGCTCTTTCCTGTTCACTGAGATACATCTCTTGCCCATCTCTTGACTTTGAAGAGAGCATTCTGAGCTGACCAAGATAGCTAGACCAGAAGTTAATCTTATTGATGATATTGACTCTGGTGCCAAGGAGATTCAAAACTAAAGGGCCAGATGAAGGGAAGAGGTTGAATTAAGGGGCAGAGAGTCCCTGTTTTCCCATTTCTGCCAAGGTAGTGCCAATCAATGAGATGCCACAAGCAATACCCTTTTGAAAGAAGCAGAGAGTGCCTCTTTGATACTCTCTGTGCAGGGCTGGGGTGTCAGGCTGCTGCAGCCCGAAAGCGGGGGTAGTAGGGGGTGGACTATGGAGATGAGCTTATTGCACAGAGCTCTACTTGTTATAGATCTTGTCCAGATGGGCCAACTGCACAAATCTGCCCTGTTGGAAGTCTCAAGAACAATGCCCTGGAGACAGCTATAGCACTGAGCAAAAGAGCCTGCCCAACTGGGACTCAGATCAGGCCATCAGCTGGTTCCGGGAGCCAAAGAAGCCAAAGTACAAACCAACATAATAGTCCAAAGGAGTTCACAAAGCTACTCAGAGGATATGCCAGGTGGAAGGTATTCTCCCTCCCCATCAGTGCTCCCAAGTGGAGAAGGGAGACACATGGTATCAGAATCAGGTACAAATGGCTTTCATTTTCTTCACCTTTCCTACACAAGTATTGGGGAAGGGAGGAATACTGGGTTCCACTGGAAACATCTGATACCTATAAATCCATTTGATCATGAAATTCTTGAACTTGGACCCTTCTCACCACAGTGAGTTGGCAGGAAGTAATATAAGAGTCAGTTGGAGATCACGTCCATTATTCCTCATTCTAATAGTACTCACCCCTCCAGAGGCCCACACTACTTTTTGCCTGGATTACATATGAAGTGATTTTGAGGTTTTAAAACAGCATATTTTCTAAAACAAAAAAAACTTCATACATAAATAAAGTGTTTTTGGTGTTTTAATTGATTCACTGTTGATATTTAATGCCAGTTAAATATTTTATACATATATTTTTCCATAGAAAATGCTTTTTCAGGTGTTGAGGCTATCAGTACCTCCATCTTTTCTTCAACTTTCTCTACTCTTTGAAAAACCAGTGTGCCAGAAGCCGGTCCATCCTTGCTGCTTGACACAGTCGCTGCAGGAAAGAAACATCTGCACAGCATATGTTTCAAGGGACCTGGCGTATATAGCATACTGTTCTTAATATGTTTGCTCCCCTTAGCGCTGTGTGTTTTAACCAAGGTCACCTCTCCGAGAAAGGTTGTTTCCCCACGTAGGAATTTTTCCCTGAAGTCAGGGAGGGGATGCCTCTCCTAGAAAGGTTGTTTCCCCAGGTAGGAATTTTTCCCTGAAGTCAGGGAGGGGATGAAACTCCTTAACTAAGTGCCAGGCGGGTAGTTAATCACTACAAACAATCATGCTTAAGCTACATAATCTTTACTCCCTGGAATGGAGATAAGAAACGCCCTAACCTTTGTAATAGAAATTGACAGGATTAAAATCAACTGGGATAAATACGGATGTAACAAGACAATAAACAGCAGAGCCTCTCTGGAGATCAAGACCAGAACTTGGCTGGAGATCCTGGCTAGGCTGCTGATCAACTGAACGCTGTCTCCGTGTCATTCCTTCTTCGCCGACTCCGTCTACGCCTTTGGGAAGCCCTGGACCCGCTGGGGTTGGACCCCGGCACCAGTGATTTGTCTTCCTCTTGCCCTTCAATGTACTAGCAGGGCCTCTTCCTCTCCCAGAATTCACAATCAAATCAAACAGAGCTTTCTGTGTGGAAGAAAAGTTAAGGAATACAATCTATTCCTTTTATTTTTCTCCCACAAGTATTTCCCCCACCCATCACCAAAGAACCGACACTCTTCTAGTTGAAATGTTGACTCTTGAAGCTTTTCCATTTTCACGGAGCCATGAAAATATCCCAACTTTGTCCAGAACATATCACCTCTTGGAAATCTTTATATGTGTCTCCACTTACCTCTCTCCAGTTTTTATTTACTATTATTAGCGTTGTGTTCATTATTATTATCTTATCATTTCTGGCTTCAAAACCTTAAATTCCAATTCACTGTGTTGGGATTAAAGATCTTCCCAGGCTGCCCTGCTGATGAAAGACAAATGAGCCAAGCATTGGATCCACCAAGGAATTAGGAACCCAGGTAGTATGATCACTTGCTGAATGGAAGAAGTGTAGAATCAGCCCATTGAGAGTAGAGATTGCATCTTATATATATTTTTTTTCTTTACACCTCACTTGAGGATACTTTTTCCATTGATTTTTAGAAAGAGTAGAATGGAGGGAGGGAGGGGGCAAGGGGGAAGAGAGGGAAGAGGAGAGAAAGGGAGAGAGAGAGAGAGAGAGAGAGAGAGAGAGAGAGAGAGAGAGAGAAGAGAAACATTGATGTGAGAGAGACACATCAATTGGTTGCCTCCCACAGGTGCCCCAACTGGAGCCAGGAACCAAACCTGTAACCCAGGTATGTGCTCTTGACTGGGAATTGAACCCGTAGCATGGGCTGATGCTCTAACCATTGTGCATATCAGCCAGGGCTCTTATATAACTTTTTAGTCCACACAGTTCCTGATATAGAGCATATATATATATATATAAATAATAAAAGTATACTTCTCACATAGCTTATTATATATACAATATTTCTATTCATTCTTTTTCCACTCAGCTATTCACCACAGAAAAACAGACCTGGAAGGAAACATAAAATCAGATAGCATGTACACACGTGCGTATGTGCGTGCACACACACACACACACACACACACATATACAGGCTGTTCCTTGGGTATAACAGAACCAAAGTTAAAAAGACATCAAAACCCAGTAAATTATATTTTTGAATAAAGAACAATAATGATCTGATTAAACATTAATCATATTCCAAATATGAAGACTAGTATCGAGTTATATTTCAAAAACCAATTACCAATGAAAACTCTGGAAGTGACAAGGGAGTACAGTCGAGGGGTTTTTGTCAATACAACCACCTGCCTCTCCCTGATCCACATACTGTTCCCACTGGAGAGCCAGTCATCCCTGAAGGGGTGGCAATTAGGCTATTCTTCCTAGCCTCACACTCCTTGCTCCATTATACTTCACATCTAGGATAACATTTACAAGTCTACAAACTTGGACTGGTAACATCAGAACAGCATTTTAGAAAGTCCTAGGCCAGGAGGAGGAAGGACAGCTGATTCAGGGGCTTTCTCACTCAGAACATTTTTTCCATGGAAGAATGAAGTACGGCTGCTGTCATGAAGTCATGTGAAAAACTCACATGAGAATTCAGCTATTGCCGTCCTGCCTGAGTAGCTGTTTTTCTCAGTTGCTGCTTTCACCATGTGGCTTTCTACAAATGTCCTGGCTGCATTATTCTGGGTGGTGCATTACCAAGGGAGTACATGCTCACTGTCAACATCCCTTAAGTGCAGGGAATGCTTTGTCTTACAGAGCTGAATCTAGAAAAATATGCACATATTCTCTATTTTAATAGCTTTCATTCATGACAATGTAGTGATTAAGAGTGCGGCTACGGTACCAGGCAGAGCCTGGATTTGCATTACAAGTCCAACACTCACTGGATATGGGTTCTTGGACAAATGACTTCACCTCCCTCGGCCTCAGTTTCCTCCACTAAAGGGTCATTTGAAGGCTCTGAAAATCTAGCACAGAATAACTACGTGGCCTTGAACAAATCATTGAACCTTTCTGTGGGTCATTTTTCACATATGTTAAATGAAAGTGATACAGTACCTACCTCATAAGGTTGTTGTGGGAATTAAATGAGAGTGTGTAGATAAAGTGCTTAACTCGGTGCTTGGCACAAAGTGCTCGATAAAAATTAGCTATCACATGACCAATGTTCTATCCACTGAGCCAAACCAGCTAGGGCTTCCCTTGGTTTTCATTCTCCAGTTTCTTTTCTCACCCCTCTGGCCATTGCTTCTTGATGTTCTTATTCTCCAGGATTTCATCTTTGCCCTTCACCTCTCCTCATTATATACTTACTGCTTGGCTGTTGTCAACTGTTTCTATGGATGTGATATGACAATTCTCAAATTTCTACCTTCAGTTCAGATTCTCCACAGCTCTAGTCCTATTTTCTAATTCTCTGTTGAATAATTTCAACTGAATATACCACAAGTACCTCAAACTCAACATGTCTAGAGCCAAACAATTCACAATCATCTCCTTCAAACCTCCTCCTCCACCACTCCATCCTCCAATCTTGCCAATCTTGATGAGTGTCACTTCCACCTACCCAGTCACCTAAGACAGAAAATGGGGAGTCAGACTTGATAACTTCTTTTTCCACAGCCCTCAAATCAAATCAAGCACCAAGTCCTATTGAGTCTACATTTCAGAAATCTGTCTCTTCTTCTCTATCCTCCCTGACCTCATCTTGGTTCAGATTTTGAGTCTAGACTCATTTCCTATCCTCCACAGTATCATTAATTTGGCCTTTCTAAAACATAAATCTATTTATGACACTTCCTTGCTTTAAATCCTTCAATAGTTCCCTATTGTCTTCAGGGAAAAGTCCATATTCCTTAAATTGACCCCCAAGAGATTTTCTGCTCTGGCTCCTGCCAGTGCCTCCAGCTTCTCTCATCACTCCCCTGCTTCCCCTAAATTCACCCTGCATTTGGGGATGCTGATCCACCTACATACCCCTGAACCCAATAACTCATTCTGCCTAATGCTCTGTGACTTTGCACATGCTGTTCCCTAGCTTTAAATGCCCTCCTCTGGCTTCTTTCACTCTACTCATCTATCAAGACTCTAACCAGATATCACATTTCCTGTAAGGCTTTCTCAAACCCCTGTCACCTCAGCATCCAGATAGATTTGGGTTCTCTAATAATGTCCTGTACATAACTCTACATCTGTATTTGTGAGATTATATAGTGTTCTTTTGTCTCTCCCTCATAAATAAACATGAGTTTGAGGTAAAGGATTATAATGTATTTACCTTTGAATTCCCCATACCAAGCTCATAGCACAAAATGAATTAGTGTATGTTAATTTTTTTAAGTAGTGAGTACTGTAGTTCTCCAAAAAAAAAATTTAACCACCCAATTGCAGCATTAGTCCTCACCAACTATACTTATTTTGTAAGGTTTGTGTCATGAAAGACTATAATATGAAGGTAACAAGCATCCTGTATTCTTTTCCTTTTCAAAGCACTTAAGTGGTATGTCACCCTCAAAGCAAACCTTAGGAGTAAAATAACCATGTATCCATGCAGAAGATGAGGCAGTGAGGCTCAAAGAAGCCAAGTGACATACCCAAATCTCACATCGAGTTAGTGACAGTTGCAAAACCAAATTCCAGGTTTCCTATTTTTCAGTTCAATACTTATCTACTGGGCAAGGGATTTTCAAAGTCAGCTTCAAGGAGTCCTAGAACAGGCAGCCACCTCCACCACACACACACACACACACACTACACACTTTTCAGGCAGAGTCACTGTAAGCTGATATATTTCCTTCACCATAATATTTTGTTTGTGGTGGGAAGGGGGGCAAAGGGAGAGTTTATTGCTGCTTTTACATTTTTGAAAAAATACTGCATCATCTACAACTTTCAGAGATAATCCATTTATTAGATCAATGACTATTATAACTGTATTATTTGGATAATAGTATTGAAAGATCTTGGTTTTTTGAGAATAAGCCAAAATGAAGGGTTATAATAACAAAGGAATCTAAAAGTTGAACATTTATATGAAGTTCTTCAAGTTATCAACCTACATAAGTCCTGAATCCTATCAGCATCCCTTGCCTTACACTTACTAACATTGCCTTCCTGATTTATCATTCCCAATTTAACACTAATCCTTTACTACTTCAGGCCATGAGAATCATTGTTATAAAGTAATCCCTGACCATCACAAGGGCAAGACTGCTTGGGGCCATTGGTCATAGCAGAACATTTGCTATCTTGACTGCATGTACCACTATTCTCACACAGAGAAACAAATAATTGGCTTTTTTAGAAAACTAATCTCTGATGGGATTCCCATAAGGCAACTGAGTCAATGGATCACAATGTCTTAGAATTCTGAAACCTGGCTCACCAGAACTGAAAGGGCCTTCCCAGATCTTTTAGTCTGATCTGCTCATCACACAATATGGGGAATCTGATTTAGGCCCTAAGTGTAACTCCTTCATTTTTGCAACTTAGTTGAACCTGGGAAAGGAAAGAATGAAATAGAAAGTGAAAAACCAAAGTGTCTCATAATTTATTAGCTCCAAAGTCTCACTTCTGAGACTGGTCTGACACATAGATTGTGACAGATTCAAGGCTTTAGCTAAGAAAACTTTTCCTGTGATCATCATTCAGTCCCCAATCTCTGCCATGTTAATCTGTTGGCTGATACCCATATTAGATGTCCATAGTTCCCATAGAAAGAGGATATCACAATTCTTGGCAACAGTTATTATATTACAGGTGTGAAATAGTCGTGCTAATCTCCAAATTCTACCAACTCAGGCTATCTTTCTTCAGAGTTCCTTTGGGAATTTATTTACGAATCCCTTAGACTTATACTTCTTCTAGCCTTTCCCTAATAGAAACATAACCTGTTATCATAGTGTGATTGGCTTAAGCTTCAGGTTGTTCCTTTAAGGGAGGACACAATGTGGTTTCTCATTAATACACTGTTATCCTTCTATGAAATATACTCTATTGATTTGGGAGTCAACCCTTCCTGTCCCATCTCTCAGGATTTCAAATTCCAGGTGTATGAACCCTCTTCACCCAAAGCTTCCTAACAGAGTAGAGCAATGAATCATGAAAATTAATCTCATTCTTGTCTATTTACTACTTATGTAACCTCTCTCCCTGGTATCCTGGTGGTGGATTTGAGTTCAGGGTAAAGGATTTAGGAGAGAGAGGGATAAGACTAATGAATATATCTTCAAAGTATAACTTATACCATGTTTGATGTTAGCCCTCAATCAAGAAATAACCAGTTAGGACTGCAGCTACAAAATAGTACACATTTCTTCCCTTTACCCTTCCTTGGGGAGGGAGTAGGGGTGTACTGCCTCTCTGACATCCTCAATTGAAATCTTCCTAGCCATATGGGATCTGGATCTAAAATGAAAAGAAACCATCCCCGGACATTAATGTCTACCCAAGGGTGAAGTTGGGTGCTTTCTGACTATCTTAGAAAGTTTTCTTGAAGCCACATTTTGTTTCAGGACAGGTGCTCAATTTTTATTGAGAAATCTAATTCCTTTTCCTGTCATTCCTTGAGTTTCTCCACTCTGCCTCACTCAAGTGGTGAATCACCTTATTAGGCCCAGACTCATAAGGTTAAGGAATGGCTACTGCCTGAACACCCTTCCAGACAATCTCCACCCTGCCATTTAGCCTCCTCATGAAAGTGTAAAAGTCTAGTGAATTGGCATAAGCATCCATCCTCTGAGTCTCACTGAACGCTGTTTTACAGAGGACCTACCCCTGACATTTAGGTCCTTTTAGTCACTTAGTGCCCTGCAAAGTCTCCCTAACTGAGTCCAGATAAGGCAAAGCTTTTCACCAGAAATGTGAAGTCATCAAGTGAGTAATCGGTAAGAGGGGTTCCCTCAATTTTGAACTCTATTAAGGCAGGAAAAAAAAGGTCTTCTTAATGTGTGGATAAGAGCAAAGTGCTTGAAACAGTGGGGGTGGGCAATAAATGCCTACTGAATGAACAATTGCACATGTAGAAATAAGTGCATTTGGTCCTACTGTCAAATTTGTCTGGTTACAAAAACCAATGTTTTCTTGTGTTTTTGGAGGAGGGAGTGATGGTGGTAAGAGATAAAGAGAGAAAATGAGTCCACACAATAATTAGGAGGCTAAGGTTTGGGGTAAGCTGAGGATGGAGTTCTTGGTTTTGTTTGAGTTGGGAGGTTTTTTGTTTATTTGTTTGTTTGTTTTTTCAAAAGTCAGTGTTGTCTAATGATTTCTTCATCCCATAATCAAAAATTTGTAAAGGTTTCCCTTTGCCCACAAATGTAAAAACAATCTCTTCAGGCTGACTTTCACAAACCAATATTGCCTCATTTCCCTTGTATTAATTCACATATTTTTGTGGCACATCTACCAAAGTATGCCAGGCACTATATTAAATATAAGGGCAGCACAGTGAAGAAGAAATATAGCCACTGCCTCAACGGGCTTATATCCTGGTGGGGAAGACAAATTTGGACTAAATTATTGGAGAATAGTAAAATGGAGAAAATGTGTAAGTACTATGGAAACATATGAGGGGGACTTGACCTAGTTGTGGTAGAAGTTGGGGGAGGGATATCATGGCTTCTCTGAGACAGAGACATTTAAGATATAACCTCAAGGACCCGGCTGATGTGGCCCAATGGTTGAGCACCAACCCATGAACCAGGAGGTCATGGTTTGATTCCTGGTCAGGGCACATGCCTGGGTTATGAGATAAATCCCCAGTGGGGGGCATGAAGGAGGCAGTTGATTGATCAATGATTCTCTCTCATCATTGATGTTTCTCTCTCTCTCTCTCTCTCTCTCTCTAAAATATTTAAATATTTTAAATAGAATTCTTAAAATAAGTAAGAGGAAAGGAAGCACAAAGGACATAAAGGGATGTAGAAAAAGAATGAAGGGATTAGGCATAGGAGAGTTTTAAAGAGGGAAGTGATGTAACAGATTTACATTTTGCAAAGAACATTCTTAGTGCAGTGTGGAGAACAAATTGTAGGGAGACAAGAGTAGGTCATTAGGTGAAAATGGTCGTGGCTTAAAAGGATGAAAGTAGTAGATGCTAGCAGCCGTGGGCAAACTACGGCGCGCGGGCCGAATCCGGCCCGTTTGAAATGAATAAAACTTAAAAAAAAAAAAAAAAAAAAAAGACCGTACCCTTTTATGTAATGATGTTTACTTTGAATTTATATTAGTTCACACAAACACTCCATCCATGCTTTTGTTCCGGCCCTCCGGTCCAGTTTAAGAACCCATTGTGGCCCTCCAGTCAAAAAGTTTGCCCACCCCTAGGGGAACATAGTAGTAAGCAAGCAAGGGTACTTTCCCCAAAGTAGGGACATTTCAATTGAGACTTGATGGCTGGGTCAGCCATGGTAAGAAGTTTGAGGTGTGTGTGTGGTGGGGGCAGGGGGACTGAAGAGGGCTCCAGAACAGTAATCTTCTGCTTTAGCCAAACACTCCTCATTTTTGCTAATGCTTTAGTGCCAACCTGAAATGTCATGTGCCTTTTACTCCTAACCAAATGATGTCTATCTCTCTAAGGCCCTTTCAAATCCCACCTTTTCTGACCACACCCAGATGTGGTTTCTCTTGTTTCTAGACTCCTATTCCATATTTGTCACTTAGCTTTTTAAAATACACTATTTAATGTTATTACTTAACTCGATGCATAGCCCCAAACCCCTTGTGAGCGCCTTGAATTTATGAACTGTCTTCAGTTATTTTGGCATTGCCAGAGTACCTGGCACAGTGATGGGCATTGATCAGTAAGGTGCTCACTGAATACATGAATGAATGAGGCCCTAGAGTCCCTACAGGCCTCCTTTAGTGATTCACTATTATCTGTAAAACTGACAAGGAAAAGGGGTCTGCTTTCCCTAAAAGATTCTACTACTTGCATCCAAAGTCCTAAGATGTGAAGTCAATAGCCCCTTCTCACTGGTCACTGCTTCTCACCCCCTTACAATCCTGCCCCCTCCCACCACCACCACCTTCTATTGTTTCTTCTGTCTTCTGGTTGTCAGCCAGGATGAGAAAATGGTCTAGCTGTCCTCAGAGACTTACACCAGCCAGGACTGCTCCACAGTGCCATGAAGGGCCAGGACTTTTGTTTACAGCTGGGACCATGGTGAGGCGGTGAGCACAGCTGACAGCCCCACTCTGGAGCAAATATCAATCTTCCTCTGTCCTCTCAGCCAAGTTTCACAGACCAGCTCTATTGAAAGCTGGCTACACCGCCTGGGTCTCACTGATGTCCCATCCACAACTCTGGCCTGGGAGCAGCTGGGTGAATCTCAGCTTTGTACCTTTTAGGAACTGCCCTTACTCTCTTCTCTGTCCCCAGTTTCTAATCATGTTACCTCAACCTCAGAGCCTCGCATGAACATGCCCTCCTAGGTCCCCTCACCCTAAACAATACCCCATGTCTCCAACCATATCTTCTCACTCTCGGCAGTGTACCAACACTCTCATTTGCTCAGTCACATAGTAAATCACCACACAAAAGGACCAAACCACAGTTTTCAATGTGTTATGGAGCTTGCCTTTCTAAGCTGAGTAGACTGGATTCAGGTCCTTGGGCTGTGCACATGCATGTGTAATCTTTGCCTTCAGACAGCTTTTCCACTGTTTTTAAACCTTCAAATCAAACCTGTTGCTGTCGTGGCTCAGTTAGGTGAGGGTGGTCTCATGCACCAAAAGGTAGCTGGTTCGATTCCAATGGGGGGCTCGATTCCCGGTTGCAGGCACGATCCCCAGTGGAGGGCATGCTGGAGACATACAAATCAGATGGGTCCTGAGGCCTTCAAAGAATATCCTTTCAGATCCCAAATGAGAGCCTCTTTGCCACATTCTGTTCCCTGGTCTACTCCTTCCTTAATAACTTTGCCACCTCTGGCACTCACCACTCACCTGAGGTGAGAATTAAGGCCTGATACACTAACTGCTTCTTGTCCCCAGGTTCCCTTTGCCTGTGTTTCTCTGCCTGCTGTCTAACCGAGTTTTCACCAATTCACTTGGGCCTGTTTCCATGGTTTTCAACCTCCCCCAATTCCCAAACACCCAAGGAATAATTCATCTCTTTCATTATCAGCAGCTCATTACAGCAAGGCTTCTTCAGGGGTCTGGTGGAGGAGAACTACAGGCTGGAGATGATTCCCCTTCTAGGAGACCTTAGAATTTCTGGCACAGAGGCTTTTTCAACCTAAAACACCTCCCTCCCCAGCTTTTTACATGGCACATTGCTACTAAAGAGGTGTGCGTTCCACCCAACCCCTTGGTGAATAAGTACTCTTCTAAAGAGAAACCCACGTGTGTTCTCCTCCCCAGGACATTAATTTTGTGTCTTTATAAAATACTAGAGGCCCAGTGCACGAAAATCCGTGCACTCGGCGGGGGGGTGGGGGGGTGTCCCTCAGCCCAGCCTGCGCCCTCTCACAGTCCAGGAGCCCTCAAGGGATGTCCAAATAAGCTGCACTCTGGCCTCCCTCTGCAGGGGGGTGACTGGCGGGCAGATCAGGGGACGGCAAGGGTGGCAAGCGCTGGCCATGCCCCCATTGCGCCACCACTGCTGGTGGCCTCCCTCTGCAGGAGGCAACCCTGGCGAGGCAATCTGGGGACAGCAAGTGGCCGGCCCTGCCCCCATTCGCTCCTCTGTGGTCGCTGGTAGCCTCCCTCTGCAGGAGGCAACTGGGCGGGCGATCAGGGGATGGTGCTGGCCCCCAATGCCCCTCTGCTGGTCGCCACCCCCTCCCATCACCATCCCCTCCCTCTTCCTATTGGCATATGCCTTGGCTGGCCTGGCACCACCTGCTCACTGGTCCCAACCCCCACCAACCGGTTGTTCTGCCATTTGGTCAATTTGCATATTATGCTTTTATTATATAGGATAGAGTCCCGGTGCACTGGTGGGGACTGGCTGGCCTACCCTGATGGGGGCCCCAGATCAGAGTGGGTGTCCCCGCTGGGGGGCAAGGCCGGCCGGGGCAAGGGGCCAGGGATGGTTTGCCAGCTGGCCCCACCCCCCAATCAGGGTGGGGGTCCCTGCTATGGGGCAGGGCCAGCCGGGAGGAGGGGCCGCAGGCGTTCTGGTCTCTGGTTGTTCTGGTCATTCCGCCATTTCGGTCCCTGGGCTTTTATTATATAGGATTTTATTGTGGAAACCTTCAAAAATACACAAAAGTAGGAAAAATCGTATAATGAACTCTCTATGTAGCCATCATTAAGCTTCAACAATTGGTTTCCTTAAATCGGTGGTCACCAACCTTTCGGACCTCACGGACCACCAGTGGTCTGCGAACCACCAGTTGGCGACCTCCGGTGCTAGTGCTTTCCTTGTATAACTGATGTCCACTCGCGGGAAGCATAGTTTATTTCTACCCATCCTGGCTCCACTACTTACAAGATGATTTAGACCAAAGATGCAGTATTTTAAGTACTCCTGGTTTGTCCTCTTCAATAATATGACAACTTAAATCTCTGAAAGGTATAGCTCTTAAGATTTTCAGTAAAATGGGGACTTTGGGTGCAGGGTATAAGCATGAACAAAGTTACCTCTGGAGAACTGGCTTAAGGCAGCCTCTTAGGCAATGCTTGTATTGCAGGAGTCAGCATAGATTGGTAGAAATCAGTACTCATCTCTGTTGGTTGATGTGTAACACAGATGATTTAACATGATCATTCCAAGTGAAGTCTGTGGTTAGTAAAGCCACAAATTCTGTAAGTTGCATACTAAACTATTGACTGAGATAGAGGAAAACAAGGGATTATGTGCAAGTCTGGCATCCCAAGGTCACTCAAGAACTACATTCAATAAATTAAAGTTCTCAGTGATTTGAAGTAACCTATTTCTGCCAATGGATGGGTCAGTTGGAGCAGGAAGGGAAAAGGTTGATTAGAGGAGGAGAAGAGAGATAGAAGAGAATAGATACCCCTAAAAGGATATAAAACTTTCCCATTACTATTTCCATCCTGTCTACCTAACTAGACTGATCCAGACTAATTGCCCTGTCTAGCTAACTAGACTGATCCAGACTAATTTGCTGAACTGGTTTTAGGAAATCCCTATGGAATGAGGCAGGTACAAATAGATAGGAAAACACTTATTAAAGAAATATCATTTTGCTAAGCCTTGAAATATTAGGGTTTTTTAACTTTTAAACTAACCAAATGTTCTTTTAAACATTATCCAATAAATTAGTGGGAACCAAATGAAAAAATATCAAATTGACTTTAGAATGGAGCAATTTTATCTACTACCCAGAAGTCATGGGAAGACAATAATGTCCCTCTCCATCATCCAGAACAGACTGACCACTACTTTCCAGGAAGGCTCTCATAGCCACAAGATAGGCAAGGCCAGCAGATACTATTGGACAGGGCATGTTGCACCCTGTATAAGGTTACTGAACTGAAAGGGGACAAGTGGAGGCTGAAATTCATTCAACTGTCCTGATGAAGTTCCAACATCCCCGAAGAAGAAGAGTATTTTTCTCCTTGTTCCACTAGAGTGGACACTTCTTTGCAAATTGTCTGCCCCCAGGTGGCACATGTTTCTAATCAGCACAAAGACATTGTATGAGCAAATGGTGGCCTTGAAAATTAACACAGATCTTGTAGCCATTGGGCATTCTGTGAAGGCTAGGGCCATAAGTAGTCTTTGTCTGGCTTTGGGTCTTGAAGCCAAACAAGCACTGACCTAAGCTATCTTTCCCTTCCAGCTGAAACACAGTAAAGACAGTGGTTCGTAACTCCCATTTTCTGAATACCCATTAAGACTCAGGAATCTGCTGAAACATAATCCCACTAATAAGTGGAAGGGACAGAAGAGTACTCACATATATGAGGGTAGCATGACATAATGGGGGGGAAACATGGGCTTTGGAGTCAGAATCTTTGTTCTGACATTTATTAGCCGGCAACTTGAAGTATTTAATTTCTCTGGGGGTTTCAGAAGACTAAGATAATAGATGTAAAGAGCTAACTAAGCACAGTGCTGTCTGGCACATAGAAGGCATTCAGTTTTTATGTCTTTTTCTGCTACTACCCTGACTACAAAGTTAATGCACATTAACACCCTTGGCCTTGAAACCTTCCTTAGTAGATTATAAGGAGTCTACTAGACAGAATATGGGAACAAGAGTCAAGAGATGTCAGTCCCAATGCCAGACACATCACCTTGGGTAAATTACTCCCAACTCCTGACCCCATCAATAAAACAAGAGAACATGCTTAGCTCTGATACTGAAAGGAAAGAGCAGGAAATCATTTTCTTGGGCACTTGCCATGAATATGCACTATGCTTGGCCCTTTTACATAACATATATTCTAAATTAGCACTTTCCCATAGAACTTTCTGTAATAGAATATTCTGTATCTACTGGTATCTAATATAATACTGTTGGGGAGGAGAAGAATTCCCCACTTCTACCCTTCTTTAATTCTTACAGATGGACAGTAATAAAATTGACACAAGACTACATTAACAGAAGAAACAAAAGATATAATACTTGCACATTGGATAATCACATTATGATGCTCAGATCATAAAAAGAGGCTCAAAACAATGATCAAACTAGGCACCTTTTAACCTTTTCCCACAAAGAAACAATAAATTTGTAAACAATTGACAGGACAAAAATTAGTGCTCATTAGCAAGGGATCTAAGCAAGGTTTGGGCTTAGGTAGTAAATTACTAAAAACTTTATAAGGTCTGTTTATATAGACTTTTTTGACTCTGGATTTTCTAACTCTTGTGATACGGTTGTCTCTTAGTCCTCGGGAGAAGGGAGGGCACTTATCACATGGATATTTCCTGCTTTTAGAAAGGCAGAGGAGAGTCAGAGAGCTCCTTCTGCTTCTACTGCTTCTCAAACTTTACTTATAAATAATCAATATGCCATTGTGGGATATCTTGGGGAGGCCTGCTTTGGCCCCCAACAGTACTAATACTAGCCATAAGTAGTAATCACATGTCTAGTGGTTATTGTATTGAATACTGCAGCTCTAAGATTATGAAGTGGGAATAATTATTCCCACTTTATAGTGAAACTAAGGCTCAGGAAAGTTAAAAAAAACTTGATGAAAGTCACATAAATACATAGTAAGTAGCTAAACCAGATTCAAAACCAAGCAGTAGAAAATTTAGCAAGGTAGTATTGTCAGATATACCAGGATTTATCCTGGCTCCACTACTTACAAGTTATATGACCAAAAAAAATAATTATAGTCTCTAGAACTCACTTTCATAATCTATAAAATGATTTTAATTGTCACCTAATTTGCGGTCCCATTGTTGAAATTAATAGGTGTAGAGCCATATAGAGTGTGGCCCATAACAGGCTTTCAGTAACTGTGTTTCTTCACCACCCTGAACCTCCCCACACACATAGAAGAGGTTCAGACATAAACTAAAAAAAAAAAATGCACCCCCTCTCACCACTCCTGTTCAACATAGTACTGGAAGTACTAGCAGTTGTGATCAGACAAGAAGAAGAAATAAAAGGCATCCAAATTGGAAAAGAAGAAGTAAAACTGTCCTTATTTTCAGATGACATGATACTGTACATAGAGAACCCTAAAGACTCCATCAAAAAATTATTAGACTTAATAAATGAATTTGGAAATGTAGCAGGATACAAAATTAATGACAAGAAATCTAAGGCATTTCTTTACACCAATAGTGAACTTACAGAAAGTGAGACTAAAAAAGCAACCCCATTTACCATAGCACCAAAAAAATTAAGAAACCTAGGAATAAACTTGACTAAGGAGGTAAAAGACTTATATGCGAAAAACTACAGGACACTGAAAAAAGAGATAGAGGAAGGCATAAACAGATGGAAGAACATACCGTGTTCATGGATTGGTAGAATCAACATCATCAAAATGTCCATATTACCCAAAGCAATCTATAGATTCAATGCAATCCCCATTAAATTACCAACAGCATATTTCACAGATCTAAAATGAACGCTCCAAAAATTCATCTGGAATAAAAAAAGACCCCGAATAGCTGCAGCAATCCTGAGAAAGAACAAAGTAGGTGGAATCTCAATACCAGATATCAAGCTGTATTACAAAGCCACTGTTCCTAAAACAGCATGGTACTGGCACAAGAACAGACATATAGATCAATGGAATAGAATAGAGAACCCAGAAATTGACCCAAAGCACTATGCCCAATTAATATTCAACAAAGGAGGCAAGAGCATACAATGGAGTCAAGACAGTCTCTTCAATAAATGGTGTTGGTAAAATTGGACAGATACATGCAAAAAGATGAAACTAGACCACCAACTCATACCATACACAAAAATAAACTCAAAATGGATAAAGGACTTAAACGTAAGACGGGAAACCATAAAAATACTAGAGGAATCCACAGGCAGCGAAATCGCAAACATATGCCAAAGGAATTTCTTCTCTGATACTGCTCCTAGGGCAATGGAAACTAAAGAGAAAATAAACAAATGGGACATCATCAAAATAAAAAGCTTTGCACAGAAAAGGAAACCATCAACAAAACAACAAGAAGGCCCACTGCATGGGAGAACATATTTGCCAACGATATCACCGATGAGGGTTTAATCTCCAACATTTACAGGGAACTCATGCAACTTAACAATAGGAAGATGAACAATCCAATCAAAAAATGGGCAATGTCGAAACCAAGATGGCGGCATAAGTAAACACCGGAGATTGCTGCCTCGCACAACCACTTCAAAAATACAACTAAAAGATGGAAAGGACATCACCCAGAACCACAGGAAGGCTGGCTGAGGGGAAATTCTACAACTAGAAAGAGAAAAACATACCGAGACTCAGAGGAGGTGCGGTGCTGAAGTAAAATACAAAGGTGCGGAGGTGCGTGCAGAGAGGACTGGCGGCTGAGGACGCAGTTGTCGTTTTCAATCGGTAGGGAGTCTCAGGCTCTGGGCTCCAGTTCTGGGCGAGTCTCTGGGGACCCAGACTCAAACGGGAGAAGCGGGACTGTCTGGCATCAGTCGGAACTCGAGGGCAGCTTTCTCTCCGAGGTACTTGCAGCGGTTGCTGGGACACTGAGAGGCAGAGCCTCTGGGGACGGGACTGAGAGCAGCCATAACTGCTTGCTCCACCGTCCTGTTGATCCCCTGGGACCCGCCCCACCCAAGCCTTGCACGGAGGTATTTGCTGGAAGCCCAGAGGTCAGAGTGGGACCATCCAGTTTGCAGCTCTGTGGAAACATAAAGTACGCACTCAGGGGGCAGACTCAGTGAGCACCAAAGCCCCATTGAAGCAAGTCTTGCCCCAGAGGGGTGTCTCCAGGACAGAAGTTCTCCCACTGCAGACACAGCTGATTCTCACAGCCAATTGGCCTGGAGGTCAATTCCCTCCCAGTGTTACCTACAACAATCAAGGCTTAGCTACAACAAGGCTGTGCACAAAGACCACAAGGGTGTGCACCAAGAGTGTCTACCTCAAGTAATTGGGACACTTAGCACATACAGCCACTCTATCGACACAGCGAAGCATAAAAAATGCCGAGACAAAGAAACAGGACACAAATGACAGAAATGGAGGAAAGCAGACTGCTGGATATAGAATTCAAAACCACACTTTTGAGGTCTTTCAAGAGTCTTCTAGAGACTGCCGATAAACGTAATGAGATGTACAAGAAATCTAATGAGACCCTCGATGTTGTGATAAAGGACCAACTAGAAATTAAGCATACACTGACTGAAATAAAGAATATTATACAGACTCCCAACGGCAGACCAGAGGATCGCAAGATTCAAGTCAAAGATTTGAAATACGAAGAAGCAAAAAACACCCACCGGAAAAGCAAAATGAAAAAAAGAATACGAAAATACGAAGATAGTGTAAGGATCCTCTGGGACAGCTTCAAGCGTACCAACATCAAAATTATAGGGGTGCCAGAAGAAGAGAGAGAGCAAGATATTGAAAACCTATTTGAAGAAATAATGACAGAAAACTTCCCCTACCTGGTGAAAGAAATAGACTTACAAGTCCAGGAAGCGCAGAGAACCCCAAACAAAAGGAATCCAAAGAGGACCACACCAAGACACATCATAATTAAAATGCCAAGAGCAAAAGACAAAGAGAGAATCTTAAAAGCAGCAAGAGAAAGAAACTCAGTTACCTACAAGGGAATACCCATACAACTGTCAGCTGATTTCTCAACAGAAACTTTGCAGACCAGAAGGGAGTGGCAAGAAATATTCAAAGTGATGAATAGCAAGAACCTACAACCAAGATTACTTTATCCAGCAAAGCTATCATTCAGAACGGAAGGTCAGATAAAGAGCTTCACAGATAAGGAAAAGCTAAAGGAGTTCATCACCACCAAACTGGTATTAGATGAAATGCTGAAAGGTATCCTTTAAGAAGAGGAAGAAGAAGAAAAAGGTAAAGATACAAATTATGAACAACAAATATGCATCTATCAACAAGTGAATCTAAGAATCAAATGAATAAATAATCTGATGAACAGAATGAACTGGTGATTATAATAGAATCAGGGACATAGAAAGGGAATGAACTGACTATTCTTGAGGGGGAAAGGGGTGTGGGGGATGGAGGAAGAGACTGGACAAAAATCGTGCACCTATGGATGAGGACAGTGGGTGGGGAGTGAGGGCAGAGGGTGGGGTGGGAACTGGGAGGAGGGGAGTTATGGGGAGAAAAAAGAGGAACAAATGTAATAATCTGAACAATAAAGATTTAATTTAAAAAGAAAAAAAATGGGCAATGGACCTAAATAGACACTTTTCGAAAGAGGATGTACAGAAGGCCGAAAGACATATGAAAACATGCTCAAAGTCACTAATTATACGAGAGATGCAAATCAAAACAACAATGAGGTATCATCTCACACCCGCCAGAATGGCTATCATCAACAAATCAACAAACAACAAGTGTTGGAGAGGATGTGGAGAAAAAGGAACCCTTCTGCACTGTTGGTGGGAATGCAGACTCGTGCAGCCACTGTGGAAAACAGTATGGAGTTTCCTCAAAAAACTAAAAATGGAACTCCCATTTGACCCAGTGATCCCACTTCTAGGAATATATCCCAAGAAACCAGAAACACCAATCAGAAAGGATATATGCACCCCTATGTTCATAGCAGCACAATTCACCATAGCTAAGATCTGGAAACAGCCTAAGTGCCCATCAGCAGATGAGTGGATTAAAAAACTGTGGTACGTCTACACAGTGGAATACTACGCTGCAGTAAAAAAAGAAGGAACTCTTGCCATTTGCAACAGCATGGATGGAACTGGAGAGCATTATGCTAAGTGAAATAATCCAGTCAGAGAAAGATAAATACCACATGATCTCACTCATTTGTGGAATATAGAGAACTACATAGACTGATGAACAGGGACAGATCCAAAGACAGAGAAAGAGCGATCAGACTATCAATCTCCAGAGGGAAAGTAGGGGAGGGTGGGGGTAAGGGGAAGAGATCAACCAAAGGACTTGTATGCATGCATATAAGCCACACCAATGGACATGGACAACAGGGGGATGAGAACATGAGTGTGTTTGTGGAGGGGGAAGGTTGGGGGTTAATGGGGGGATGAGGACACATTTGTAATACCTTAACCAATAAAGAAATTAAAAATAAAATAAAATAAATGCAGGGCAGAGAGAGAGAATTTGGGAAATATTAAAGCAAGAAGGGAAACACTTATGATCTTTTATGTGATATCTTATTGTAGAATGGATATGAGGAAGGGTATGAAATCATCAAACTATTTCCATTTATTTAGTTTTCTTTCCTACCCTGTTATTGACACTCTAGTCAACATTAGCCAAAGCAGAGAACAAGGGTATTGTAATGTATTTTGACACCCAGAATGACAAGCTATTATGGCTGAACAACAGCGTACTGTCAAGGGTTTGGGCTCTAGAAGCAGGTAAAATTCATATCCTGGTTCTCATACTGCACTGAGAAAATAATTTGACACCTCTACACATTAGTTCTTAACTTGTGTAACAGGACTGATAATATGCAAGGTGTCTCAATAAAACATATACATCATTTATTATTTTACTTTACATTCTATAGCACCCTCTAGTGGAGCATACAAAATAAGCATTGCATCTCTGCCCTCCAAAGCAGTGGTTCTAACTTCAGTGTGCATTAGAATCACCAGAAATTCATTAGAACACAGCCACACTCTACCCCTAGAATTTCGTTTGAGGTGGAGCCTAAGAATCTGAATCTTATAACTTCCTGAAAGGTGATAATGATACTACTGAGGTGTCTGGAAAACACTTCTGAACCACGGTTCTAAATCCAGCTCCCCTCCCCAGTGAGTGTGTGTGTGTGTGTGTGTGTGTGTGTGTGTGTGTGTGTATACATGCACATACACACATATATGACTGATAACTAAGAGATATAAATTTTGCTGTTTGATTGTGAAGTATTAGTACCCATCTAATAAGAATTTTGTGAGTAATAAAAAGAATATCCATATGAAGGATATGACACAGCACCTAAAATACATAAAGCATGCAACAACCTAAGGATCACAGAACAGAAACCATTTGCCCATGGCCTCAAAGCTAGTAAGTGGTGCAATGGGGTTTAAAATTAGATCTCTGACTCCAAAGACATAATAAGGTTTAGCAGCACCACTACAGAATATAGGGTATAAACTCATATCTAATACAAATTTTCAAGAGGAAAAGATCAGTTTTCAATACCAGGGTCCAAGTTCTTATATGTCTTTACTGACCAAACAATTTGGTGGGGAGAGGAGTGTGGATGGGGGTTGGGTATTTGAAAAGGTGCACAGAAAGGGTTAGAATTTTCATCAGCATCAGTCCCTGGGGTGAACCCTCCCCCTCAAAAAAGGCAAAGAAAAAAGAAGACAGGATGGAGGGGGAATGGTGTTCCTTTTCTTAAGAAGAAACCAGTCAGAGAAAGATAAATATCACATGATTTCACTCATTTATGGAATATAATGACCAACATAAACTGATGAACAAAAACAGATCCAGAGACAGAGAAGCATGGGTCAGATCGTCAAACCTCAGAGAGAAGGTAGGAGAGGGTGAGGCTAAGGGGGAGAGAGCAACCAAAGGACTTATATGCATGCATATAAGCCTAACCAATGGACACAGACAACAGGGGGGTGAGGGCATAGGTGGGGGGGAGGGTAATGGGGGGATTAGGACACATATGTAATACCTTAATCAATAAAGAAATTTTTTTAAAAAGAAACCAGGAAAAACATTTGGATATAGGGGCCATAGTCCCCTGCCTGGTAGGACTATTTATGGAAGTTAGTTTGATTTTTCCCTAGCAATAAATGACTACACACACACACACACACACACACACACACACACACACACACACCATCATTCCAGGTACCAAACAACCAATCCTTTGCTGGGGTTTGGCGGCATCTGGTGGCAAACTCAAGAGGTATAAACCTCACAGAACTATCTTGAAAATTAACTGAGTGCGTAGTTGCCTGAAATGCACTGTGCTTGAAAATCAAGACAAAAAAGTGAAAGCTTCAGCCCCCATAGGAATTCGGAGTCCATAGTGGAGGGGAAGGCTGTCTATATACTAGTAGATATTCTCAGCAGAAAATTTTGTGCCATAATTGCACGCAACTTTGCAAGAAGGGGAGGGGTAGGGAGCAGGGAGGGAGGAGAAAGATACTAGAGAACAGGAAAGAAGCTGCTCCTTGGACTTGCTAAGATGTGAATGCGAGGATTTGGCTCTTACCCATCGGAAAGCTATGGTTTAGAACAGGATTGTGGCACAAAAGAAGAATGTGGGAAGAAAGTGCATTTTTAGGCTCTAAAATTAAATTATAGGGGAGATGGAAATAGTTCTACCAAAGGCCCATTACTTCTGGTATAATCGCCTTGGCTTAATTATTATGTTTTTCATTAAAACAATTTTCAAAAATAAAAGTACATAACGCTCCCTATTGAGCACGTATGAGCGCCTACACACACGCACGCGCACGCACAAACGCACGCCCTCGCTCCCGGACACAAACCCGCCCCAACGTTAGCGGCGCGCGCGCCTGCGCACACCCACCGCCTCAACGCCAGGAGGGTTGGCGCGCACACCCCATCCCCAAAGCCTGGCGAGCTCGCCCGCGCACATTCACACTGGCCTCACCACCACGCGCCCGCAGCACCCACCGTCCCCACTCACACACAGATCAAAACCCGTACTCTGCCTTTTTTCACTCCCAAGAGTTGCGCAAGTGGTTCGGAGGTGTGGCCGCAGATTTGACCTCGCGCTTCCCCACTCGCGGGAAGCATAGCTCATTTCCGCCCATCCTGTTTCCGTAGGCCACGTAGACACTTCCTTTCCCAATGGGGAAAAAAGCCCCCATAATGCCTCCCTGCAGGAAAAAAAAAAAAAAAAACCTGTTCTGGGGAACTCTGGGTCGTGAAAATAGGCCACGTGAACACCCTGCCCTATAGACTTCTGACCCACCGACTGTCGCGCTTTTGGAGGGCGGGCTAAGAACCTAAGAGGACGAGTGTCATTGGCCAGGGCCCACACTAAGGAGGATGGCGACTGGTTTGCTTCAATCCTTAACCGTGAAGAAGCAGGTTGCTAGCACCCCCCCACCCTTTACTGCAGCGAAGTATCGTTGTGACGTTGTGACGTATGGGCCTCGTCCAATCATTTGGTTATGGAACATTCTAAAACTTAGACAAGACGGTTGTGATTGGCTGAAGGGTATAAGCCCGCCTCCTGGGTGACGTGTCTGCCTATGGATATCAGTTGCCAGAGAAACCTGGCTTTACTATGGCTGTTGGAGGGACGGCGGTGATCACACGTCCGCTGCTGGGAAGAAGTGGATTCCCATTTCAGGTTTCAGGGTGGGGGTGGGGAGAAAGGGTTGACGATTTTCTCTTCTCGCCGTGTATATAGAGAAGATTAACTAATGGTTTCACGATAGGGCAAGGCTGAATTCAGGTTCCGACGCCAACGCCCAGCTCGGGCTGGCTCCTGTTCTTTCTGTGTCTCGGTTTCCATGTTTGTGAAATGGTGATAATAAGTCTTTACCTCAGAGACGTGTACCTCAGAAGCGTGTACCTCAGAAGCGTGTACTGTATGTTAGAGAGTATAAGGCATTTAATAGGAAGCCTAGCTCCAAAAGATAGTAGGTATTATTGTGGAGAGATAAATCCGCGTAACAGAATGAGGAAAAAAACATAAATTATGTAAATTCGTTCATTATAGTGCTTTTCTTGCCCATTGATTTCTTTCCTAGAAGAAATTAGAGCTATAAGAGAGATATATCAGTCTTTACTGATGAAATAATGTACTATTTGGAAATTAGCTCAGAATAGCGGGGGTTGGAATTTTCCATATTGAAAAGTTTAAAAAAAAAATGGGGGAGGGGGGAGAAAGAGATGGAGAAGGAGAGCGAGCTGGAGATGAACCACATGCGATGAGTAGGCCTTGTTTGGATCCTGATTCAAACACACCGACATTAAAATAAAAAGCTGTTTGAAATACATCGGGAAAATCTGAAGATGAATTTGATATTTGATGTGCTTTTAAGGAATTGATGCCGATTTTTTAGAGGTTATAATGGTATGGTGGTTATGTTTTCAAATTGTCTTTTATCTTACAGAGATATAAATGAAAATACGGATTAAATTTTTAAAATGTCAGGGATGGGCATCAAAATACATTGATGACTAAGATTTGTTTCAAAATAATCCCAGAAGTGGGGAGGGGTATAGATAAAGCAAAATTGGCCCTAAGTTAATAATCGTTTAAGCTGAGTGATAGGCATATAGGGTTCCTTATACTATTGTCTTCCTTGGTATATGTATGAAATTTTCCATAATAAAATACAGAAGGTCAGCTATTTTGTGAGCTTTAAAAAAAATCGGAGTTAGGGGGAGCAGTGGGTGGGGTTAGGGATGAAACAAGATGGCCTTCAGTTGGTAATTGTTGAAGCTGGATGATAGATTTGAAAGGGTTTATAATATTCCCTGTACATTTTTAACCATTTGAAATTTTCCTTAATAAAAAGTAAAAAAAAAAAGCAAAAACATTACTTTCTCAAAAATCAGGATAAATGTACACTAAAGTACATTTGAAAATGTAACCACAAGGAAGGAAAAAGAAACACTTGTACATTATTTATCAGCTTTGCTGTCCTTTGTGTGTGATAAAATGCAATACTTGATGGAGGAGAAAACCATCATCTCATATCTTTCTTTATGTCCTTTCCTGTCCCCTTGTTTGACCTTCTAGGCCATTATCAGAAAAGCTAAGTTTGCTGCATAGTAAGGATCAGAAGGCCTGATCCTGATTACAGAATCTTGGGTAAGTGCCTCCCTTCTCCTGGCCTCTGTTCTCAAACATGATAATTCCACATAACCTTCTTTATTGTCCAGGAATATTTTAAATATTTTAAGTATCTATCTGGGAAAGCACTCCATTCTAAGAAGGGACAGATGGAGCTGAGTCCATTGGTGCTTCCAGTACATAAAGTACCTAAAAAACAAGAGGGCTGTGTAATCTTATATTCCTTAATAATAAAAGATACTACAGTTGATCCCTAATAGTTTCATACATTTATGTATTGTTTTTCTTTGTGACATCCAGTATGCAGCATAATTTAGTGGTTAAAAACAAATACTGAGTTCCTGAATTTAAAACCTGGCTCTGCCACTTAACTGTATGATCTTAGGCAAGATACTGATTCTCTTTATCCCTAAATTTCCTCAAAAGTAAAAAAAGGTAATAATAGTTCCTACTTCATAGGATTGTTAAGGGGATTACATATAAAGTATCAGGACAATGCTTGACACTAGTTAAGTGTTTGATTTATTAATAATTATGGTTCTATTAGTACTTCTGGTACACTTCTAAAAGCAGTGGATACCTCTTTTTGGAATTGTAAAAAAAATTAATACTGTTGGTTTCTCTCCTGATTTTCCAAAAGCGGTAGTTACTAGAACTGAATTCTGAAATTATAACTTCTGATTCATCCTAACAATCCAGAAAGATATTGAGTCTATTGATAAGGGCATTTCCAGAAACTATAATTTTAACCAGCAAATTATAACCATATTCAGTCTACTAGCAGCTTTTATATTACTCCTCCTTTGTCTTAGATTCAAAAAAATCTGTGACACATAAAGTAGTCCCAAGATCCACGAGAGATTTGATATCAATGTAAGTGACACATATAGGTGCATTTAAAGGTTTATTCCAACAAACTATTGGAGATGTTCATACTCGTTTTTGGCTTTAGACCCATACATAGAAATGTTAGTATTTGGAGTCTTCATTTCTGAATGGCCCATCACTTGCATGAAGGGATAAAGGAAGGTTTTTCGGTCTCAACAGTTTCATTTTCCTATGGAATCACTATATATTCCTTTTATTTTTTTATTTTCTGAAAGCTAGGTTGCAGAGGAGGGCACTACCTGGTAGAAAACATGCAATAGATGCATAGGCACAAAACCCCTTTACAGGACGCCATTTGAGAATGATTAAGGGATAAAGGGAGGGGAGGTAGACTGTTAGGCCAGTAGGAGCTCAGAGAGAGCAAGAGCCAGAGTAGCCGGAAATGGAGAAAGACTCTAGGAGAAAAAGAAACTTGACCTGGCCTTTGAGGATGGGCAAGACTATAAGGAGGGAGGGAAACCAGTCTGAATGCTATGCCTACAAAATACGTGGTACACCGTGATAATTAAAAGGCTAGCTATATGTGAAATCCATGGATAAGAATAGGTCAGAAAAACACTGGATTAAATATGTATATTTAAATAGAAATTTTTAGTCACAGAATTTATATGTGATTACATTCTCCTTTTAATACAAAAATTTTAAATATTGCAGAGTAGATTGAGATTTCCTTTTCTCACCACCCCAATTCTCTTACTCTTCCCAGAATTAACAATTATTATCAGTTCTGTTTCTTTCTAAATCTCTAAGTTGTTATATTTCCTTCTAGATCTCTAAGTTATATACCTGTTTTAAAATGTGTATGGATATATGTAAAATATTGTTTTACTTAAATGTGCTATCACACTATAGGTACTGTTGTGCAACTTGCTATTTTATTGTTGTTGTTAATCCTCACCGGAGGATGTTTTTCCATTGATTTTTAGAGAAAGTGGAAGGGAGAGGGAGAGACAGAGAGAGAAACATCATGTGAGAGAGACTCATTGATTGGTTGCCTCCCCCACGCACCCCAACCAGGGCTGGGGATCCAGCTTGCAAACGAGGTATGTGCCCTTGATGGGAATCAAACCAGGACCCTTCAGTCCACAGCCTGACACTCTATCCATTGAGCCAAACAGGCTAGGATGCAACTTGCTATTTTTAATCAAATTGTTTAGGGTATCTTCATGTCCATTCATAGAATTCTATTTTATTCCTTTCATAGTGGCATTCCTTTAACGAGCATGATAGTCCATATAATGGATAAACCATCTTTTATTTTGCCAAATCGCTATTGATAGTCCTCTAGCTAAAGTCCAGTGTTTTTCTACTTCAAATAATACTGCATGGAACATCCTTGGAATTCATTTACAAATATTACCCTAGGGCAGGGATGGGGAACGTCCAGCTGTGTAAGGCCTACAAAATCATGCAAAATCATTTGATCTGGCCCTGCCAAAGCAACCACAGGAAGGACTTGAAATTCAATAAATCTAGGAGCTTTTTTTTCATAGCAACATAAATTTATATTGAGTGAATGGTGTTATACTACTAAATATCCAAATGGCCCTTAGCAAAAACAGGGTTCCCTACACCCCTGCTCTAGGGCAACATTTATGTCTTTAAACTATGATAATCAAACCAATGTGATACTGGTGTGAGAACAGACATATTGCTGTGACAGAACAGATAACCTAGAAACTGATAACTTTAAAAATTGAATAATCAGCCCAGCTGGTGTGGCTCATTGGTTGAGTGTCAACCTATGAACCAGGAGGTCACAGTTCGATTCCTGGTCGGGGCACATGCCCTGGTCTCAGGCTTGATCTCTAGTATGGGGCATGCAGGAGGCAGCTAATCAATGATTCTCTCTCATCACTGATGTTTCTATCCCTTTCTCCCTCTCCCTTCCTCTCTGAAATCAATAAAAATATTTTTTAATTGAACAATCAAAAATTACTGGGAAGAGAGTACCTTAAAAGAGACCCATATACCTATAGGAATTTAGAATGTTATAATAGCATATCAATTCAGTGGGGAAAGGATGGACTCTAATATTAGGGAAAATTTATTATATATTAGGAAGAAACTAATAATAATATAGGAAATTATTTTTAAACCACTCTTTGGGAGCATTTTTCCTAGGCATGACATAAATGCCAAAGTTCACAAATGAAAAGGTTGACACATTGACAGTTTGGACAAAATATTTCCAACATAACAAAAGAAACTTAGTATTTAATCATTATGAATCAATAAAAGAAACAACCTAGTAGAAAAGGGGCCAAAATATTTACATAAGAAGAGGATATATATGAAAAAATGCTCAATATCACACAAATTCAAATAAAATACCTTTTTAGATCGTCCGTTCCCCCCCAAAAAACAAACAAATTTTTCTTTAAAATGTTTATCCAGTGTTGCTGAAGGTGTGGATGAATGAACTTTTACATTTTTGCTGTGAGTGCAAATTAAAGCAGTTCTTTACAAAGTAATTTGCCTCTGTCTCATCAAAGAAATTAGCAAATCCTTTGAACAGTTTCCACTTCCTAATGCTCTAATATATCTGTACACTGATGTCTGTTACAGCATTTCTATAATAATGAAGTATTGATATGGGACTGGTTAAAGTATGCTCTGTATGTTAATATGGAACTGATAAAATTATGCTCTGTAGAAATTATAGAATTATGGGGATATTAAAAAGCATGAGCTAGGTATATGCAGACAGAAGGAGGTCCATGAGAAAAGTTGCAGAGCAATATGTATTTCACTTTGTCAAGACCAAGTTAATGCGTGATATATGTCCACTTATGTGTATAACATACACACTTAGTTTTAAAGGTATGTTATTTGTGTAAATGTGTACATAAAAAGATATGAAATCATTCTGGGATTGGGGAGGGGATGTGGTAAGGAGAATGCCTGCATCTTTATGTATTTGGTATTCATAGGTATATAAAGTAAAGATTACTCAATAATTGGTGCCACAAAGTAAATTGTGGAAAAGTATAGAGATTTTCAGTCCATAATTTACATAATAAATTCTGGGTAGATTAAGGAATTAAAATATAAAATCCATAAAAGTATGGCGTCTTAATTTTTAAACTTAATGAAAGGGAAAACTACATATTTCATCATATAAAACTTAATCAACATCAGACGTAAAATGTCTGAACTATAAGTGTTGGAATTACTAATAATTGGGTCAGTGGGGGAAGGGAGACATACGTAATACTTTCAATAAATATTTTTTAAAGAAAAAATGGCAAAGAGCAAGAGCTAAAATATAAATGGCCAATAGACACATTTTTTAAATGTTTAAAACATTAATAAATGCAAAGTGAAAAACTAAGCCCATTTTCTTTACCAAATTTACAAATTAAATGAAAATAGCCAAATAGCCAGTGCTATTTGACCAGAGTATGAGATGGGAAATTGGGAAAACTTTTGGGGAAAGTAATTTGGCAACATATTACCTCTTGACCCAGTAAATTTGCATCTGGGAAACTTACAGGAATAATATGAAATGCTTTAATTACAGGATAAATTGAGGGGGCGGAAATAGCAAATTTTTTTAAAGGGAAGATCTGAGATTTGATGTCCAGTATGAGCTCATCTCTGTTTAAATGAGTATTTACACAAAAATTTAAGGTAGACAATTAAGGCAAACATACAGATATGTTTTCATAATGCCTGAGCTTGACCTACAGAAGATAAGTAAAAAAATATTTGACAACTTATCCCTAAATTGTGCCTCCATTCCCCCCATTAGTTGAATCACCTCACTTTGACTCACTATAGTATACCCACCGGGGACATAGGTGTTGCTTCAAAATAAAGCACTATAAAGTACCAACTTTTTAAAGAAATGTTTTTTTTATAAAAAAAATATATTTTATTGATTTTTTTACAGAGAGGAAGGGAGAGGAATAGAAACATGGATGAGAGAGAAACATCCATCAGCTGCCTCCTGCACATCTCCCACTGGGGATGTGCCCGCAACCAAGGTACATGCCCTTGAGTGGAATCGAACCCGGGACCCCTCAGTCCACAGGCCAATGCTCTATCCACTGAGCTAAACCGGTTAGGGCATAAAGTGCCAACTTTTTAAATGAAGGATGTGCCCAGCACATCTGTCACCGATCCATAGAGGTAGAGTGCAGTGACCTGAGTAAGGCTATCCATAAACTTCTGTGACAAGTAAGAACCAGTCAATCAAAAGGATGGGTATTCCTTACATTTGCCTGGCTTCTGGCTCACAGGTAATAATTGCTTGATCTGTAGGATACTCAGGTGAAAATAAAGGTGCTGAGACAATTCTTTAGAAAGGCAGCTTCCCTGGCTTTATTCACTGGGCACAAACCTTGACTAGTGGTACAGCTATTTTCTGTGCAGTGTCAGATATTTCATTCAACTTGGGACTGTATATAAAAGATAGAAGCATTTGTAGAGAATGACAGAACTCACCCACTTAATGAGAGCCAGGTAGAATTCTTTTTGTAGTTTTATGCATACCAGTACACACATAATAGATACCAATACGTTCAGCTATCATTCTTAAGTTCCTCCTCACTAAGTAATTGCAGATGACCAATGTGCCTTCCAAAACCGTTTACTGTCCAATCTGGCTTTACTTCTGTGTGTTCTACAGTCTGGTTGGCACTGGCCCATCTTCTTTTCTCTAATTTATAGATTAACTATTCCCTTGTTTATGGAAGCTCTGTACTATATTAGCCCCCAGGTGGTTTTTTTGAATTTCACCTATATTACTTAACTATGTCCCCATCACAATTCTTTTTAGAAAAAATTATTTTGTAAGCATGATAGTTTACAATATAATGTCATGCCACACTGGTCACTGATCCTTCACAGATTCCCAGAGGGTCATTTTCTGTACTCACAGATTTTGATGCTGAGGCCCACAGTTGCTCTTAAATTTCTGCTCAGAACTTTGTGCCCTTTCGGATATCATTTGTTTAATGAAAGCATTAGCACCAGGCCTTTATTCCCAATAACTGGCTTCCCTGATTCAGAGCTGTAGCTTTCTAGCATTGCTTATATCTTTATTTCCCCCTTGGGGCTTCCCTGACACCTGCCCATGTTGTCTTAAGAACTGGAGGTTGGCAATGGACACAGACACTGGGGCAGTGGGGGCTTGCCCAGGGTGGGAAAGGCTGGGGGGGGGTTAATTGGGGAAAAAGGAAAACTTGTAAAAAATGTAAAACTTTAAACAATAAAAAATAGAAAGAACTAGAGGTTGGCTAGAGGGCTTTTTCTGTGGGTGGAAGTTGTAGTTACCAGAGAAACCTGGTCCACCATCCCCCATTCTTTCATAGAGGTTACCCTGACCGTAACAGTCTGGTATTTCTCTATCAAGATATGTTTCTGTGCACTTACACACATTGACTTACAGCAGAAATTGGATCACACTGTATATTAGAATTGAGACTGATGCTTATTTCTCTCCCTGTACTGTCTCTTTGGGATCCTATTGTACCTATTATGCAACCTGCCTATTTACCTAATCTGTAATAATAAAAGTGTAATATGCTAACTAGACCGGACATCCTTCCAGATGAAGCTGGGGCTGCAAGGGCAGGTGGGGGCCAAGCCCCTTGCATGAATTTCATGCATTGGGCATCTAGTAATATATAATCGAACATCTTTCCATGTCAGTACATGGGTCTCTGCTTAATTCATTTGAATGTTCTTCCATAGTGTGCATACATAATTTAAATTGCCGTCCCACCCTAGCCGGTTTGGCTCAGTGTGGATAGAGTGTCGCTTGGGCCTTGGTCAGGACTCATGCAGTAGGCAATCAATCAATGTGTTTCTCTCACATCGATTTTTCTCTGTCTTGCCCTCTCTCTTCCACTCTCTCTAAAAATCAATGGAAAAATATCCTCGGGTCAGGATTAAAAATAAAAATAAATTGCCATATCCCTATTGAAGAATAATTAGGTATTTCAGCTCTCCAGTATTTAAAAACATCCCTGCAATGAACATCTTTATGTCCTTGTTAACATGTGCAGGTATTCCTGCAAGGTAATATGATAGCTGTTTAATCACATCATGTTGATGAAATTCTAAACATGAACCTGTGAAGGCTATAGGTAATTTGCCACATTCCATAGATGAGAAAAAGTTTACATATCTTGCCTAAGGCCTGACTACTCATATAAGGTGGAGCCTAATTAAAATAGATGTCTAAGAGCAGAACTCGTTTTTTCCCTGATACCACAATTGTAAACTGTGTGTTTATAATTAGATTATTTTTATTTTCTGTGTTTCACAAAAACTCGTCTTCATTGCAGATACATGCTTTCCTTTCTAGGTTGTCTCCCACCTCATCCTTCTATACCATCCCAGAAGATCTATAAGATTCAATCTGGAAAAGCATTAGAAGTTCTTAGAAGACCAAGAAGAAAGAGGATTATGTAAGTCAAAGAAATTGTTGCATTTTTCACACTATAAGAATCTTAGAACACTATTTTTCATCATATCTTACTAGCCCTTGCTGCTGCATTTTATACTATAGATTGTCCCTTTTCCTTATTGAAACTCAACCTATTTGGCTTCTAAAACAACATTCTCCTAATTCCTCTATGGCTACTTTGACCACTTTGTTTCACCTGTGGTCTCTCTCTCTCTGCTCACCTCTTAAATATTCTTTCCTAGTTTTTTGTGTGTGTTTTTTTCCGAGAATCCCATACTTGGTTCAGTTTTTCTTCCTCTTCTCTCCATGAATGATTTCATTGATTCTCATAATTTCTGCTACTATCTGTGTAGTGATTTGGCTCAGATCTCCATTTCTGGCTCTGACCTCTCACCTCTGACCTCTCACCTTTAAAGTCAAATGTTTACTGAATACCTCACACTTAATAGATCCAACACTGAACTTCTTTCTTCTCTAATCCATTTTCTCCTCTGGATGTAGTCTCATTTGGTGATAATACTAATGACCATTCGCAGTACCTGGAATCATCACTGACTTCCCCCTCACCAATTTATCATCTCTTCCAACAAGCTATCATGAAAGTGTATCATGCACCATTTATTGTTTGCTCCCGAAATAGCCTATTTATAGCTATTATTGTACTAACCTTGTTGTTTTTATTTTTAATTTATTTTTTAATTATAGTGATTAAACAGGTATTACCTTACGATGTGATCACCATAAGTCTACTACCCATCTGACACCATACATATAGTTACTGACTATATTCCCTATTAACTGGTAATTTGTACTTCTTAATCCACTTCACCTTTTTCACTCATCTTCCCACCCCCTCCCATCTGGTAGCCATCAGTTTGTTCTCTGCACCTATGAAATTCTTTCTATTTTGTTCATGGATTTTATTTTTTAGATTCCACATATGAGTGAAATCATGATATTTGTCTTTCTCTGAGTTATTTAGCATAATAACCTCTAGATCCATCCAAGCTGTTGCAAATGGTAAGATTTCATTCCTTTTTATCGCTGAATAATAAAGATGTGGTATATATATACATCTTTATCCGTTTGTCATTGGACACCTAGGTTGCTTCCATATCTTAGCTATTATAAATAATGCCACAATGAACATAGAAATACATATATCTTTTCAAATTAGTGTTTTCCATTTCTTCAGATTAATACCCATCAGTGAAATTGCTGGGCTACCTAGTAGTTCTGTTTTTAACTTTTTGAGGTATCTTCATACTGTTTCCATAGTAGCTGCACCACTATGCAATCCCACCACTATCCTTGTTTTATAATTGTCACTTTAAATATTTGAATCCCTAGCACATAGCATAGTACCTGTTCTGAAGCAGATATGCAGTAATGTATGCTGACTGAGTAGATTAATAAAGTAGATTAATAAAAAGGATGAATTACCTTTTTCCTATTTTATTGCTGATTCCAAAGTAACCATTAAAAGTCAGTGCTTTTATTAATTCATTAATTACCCAGGTTTAAAATTGCAGAGCCACTTTTGACTCCTCCTTCTCCTTCATTTACCAAATTCTGTATTCACTTTCTCTTGACTCATCATCCTAGTTCAGGTCTACCTGGACTTCTACAGAAACCTATACTGTTACTCATTTTGCCTCCAGTTAAGTAAATCTTTCTTATTTCTTTCTTGTTGTCATTCTTCCTGTTGAAAAGTCTTGAATTTCAATTATACTGCCTTTTGTAATTTCTTCCCCACTTAATTTATTTTCTTCTCCAAAATTATATTCCTTTGTCTTGGGTGGTATCAAAAAAAAAGAATTTATGGGCAGGTCTGATGAGGTAGTGGGTGGTAGTGAGGATAAAGGGAGGGGGGTAGTAAGTCACTTAGAAATGGTTCTGAAATTCAAATTCCAAGAGAGTAGCATGTACTGTGCTTTGATGGGCCTTTATGAAGCATAGTGTGTTAAAGGTCACTATAGAAAACAACCAAGTAAAATACTTTATATATTACAGTGGTTGAAATAAAAACAGGGTTGAATGAGTTCCAGAAAGCAGGGTTCTCAAACTCGTGGACAACAACCTGCAGAAGAAGACAACTTCAAAAAACCAACTAGAAGCAATATGCAGAGAAGTAAGATGAGGGGAGCCTCATCAGGAAAGAAGACAGCTGGTCCACAGCAGAAGAATCTGGAACCAGCCCTCCCGGGTAGATGGGGGGGTCGCTCTGCAGAGAATCCCCCTTCTGGATCCATGAGGAAGACCAGAAAAAACAAGCAGAAGACTCCTGGAAATGGGGATGGTGGCAGTACCAGCGAAGCCCCTCAGCCACCTCGGAAGAAAAGAGCCCGGGCTGACCCCACTGTTGAAAGCGAGGATGCATTTAAGAATAGAATGGAAGTTAAAGTGAAGATTCCTGAAGAATTAAAACCATGGCTTGTTGAGGACTGGGACTTAGTTACCAGGCAGAAGCAGCTGTTTCAACTTCCTGCTAAGAAAAATGTAGATGCCATTCTAGAAGAGTATGCAAGCTGCAAGAAATCGCAGGGAAATGTCGACAATAAGGAATACGCAGTGAATGAAGTTGTTGCGGGAATAAAAGAATACTTCAACGTGATGTTGGGCACTCAGCTGCTCTACAAATTTGAGAGGCCCCAGTATGCTGAAATCCTCTTGGCTCACCCTGATGCACCCATGTCCCAGGTTTATGGAGCACCACACCTACTGAGATTATTTGTAAGAATCGGAGCAATGCTGGCGTATACACCCCTTGATGAGAAGAGCCTTGCATTATTGTTGGGCTATTTGCATGATTTCCTAAAATATCTGGCAAAGAATGCTGCATCTCTGTTTACTGCCAGTGATTACAAAGTAGCTTCGGCTGAGTACCACCGCAAAGCCCTGTGAGGGTCTACTGACCACTCACTATTATGTCTGGTATCTGTAAACACTCTTTTTGTTCTTAGTCTTTTTCTTGTATAATTGATGTCCTTTAAAATTGTTACTGTATAACAGGGCTTATATTTCAGTTTTTCTGTTTTGTTTTAAACAGAAAATAAAAGGAGGAGTACAAGCTCCTTTTCTCATTTCACCATTGCTACCAGTGTACGCAGTAATTAGACAAAAAAAGAAACATTCAGTAGAACATTTTCTTGCATAGTTGACAACATTGCTTGAATGCTGGTGGTTCTATCCCTTTGACACTACACAATTTTCTAATTATGTGTTAATGCTACGTGATAAAAATGCCCTGATTCCTAGTGCCAAAGGTTCAACTTAATGTATATACCTGAAAACCCATGCATTTGTGCTCTTTTTTTAATGGTGCTTGAAGTAAAACAGCCCATCCTCTGCAAGTCCATCTATGTTGTTCCTTAGGCATTCTATCTTTGCTCAAATTGTTGAAGGATGGTGGTTTGTCTCATGGTTTTTGTATTTGAGTCTAATGCACGTTCTAACATGATAGAGGCAATGCATTATTGTGTAGCCACGGTTTTCTGGAGAAGTTGATATTTTAGGAACTGTATTTCAGATCTTAAATAAAATTTGTTTCTAAATTTCAAAGCAAGTAATTTGCATTGTGCCTTTAATATTAACTAAAACTGACTCGTCAGCAGACCCAGGAAAGACTTGGGTGGTGTCAATGTTCTGACTCCTGGTGAATTCCTTTTTCTGTTAGGTGTGGCAGCCTGGAGTGTGCCCTGTCAAGCCAGTTGCCCCTCTCAGTGTGGCTTCTTAAGGTGGGATCACTTTATAGTGCTGCTTGGAAGAGCCATCTTTGGTCTCTGCTTCTTGCCCCTATGAGTTGGGCTGGGTATAATAGGATATTTTGTGGGTATTACAGCAGTCCCTTAAACTTATGCTTTGCTCTTTCCCATAAGAGGAAGCATGGGCAGCCCCCTCTGTATTACCTCTATCAGAAATATTTGTAGATTTGGGGGCAAGGATAACAAGCAGCTTTCCCTAGTTTCAGCATTAATGTCATATTTCCTGTTTTTATGATCCCTTGGACACAGCATTGTGAATCCTAGAGTAGAGGATCTGTGGAGGAGAGGGGTGATAATGGATGCCTATGCTTATGAGCCTACCTTAGGTGGAAATTTATAGTAAGAACAAATATGGAAGTAAGAATCACATATACTCCTACTGGATCAGTTCAGGGTCCCAGCAGGAAATAAGTGGGACTCAAAATGGATGATATAAGAGGCTTAATAATGAATTTTTCCCAAGCTGTCAGCAGAAGAGTAGGAGGGTCATGGTCTGCTAGGACTGCCACATTAAAGCCCCACAGACTGGGTGGCTTAAACAACAGGAATTTATTTTCTCACAGTTTTGGAGGCTAGAAGTCAGATCAAGATGTCAGTGGTGTGGTTTCTTCTGAGGCCTCTCTCCTTGGCTTATAGAAGGCCACCTCCTTGTGACTTCACATGGTCTTTCCTCTGTGCCTATCTGTCCTAGTCTTTTATTATAAGGAACCCAGTCATTGGATTAGGGCCCACCCTGAAGACCTCACTTGAACTTGATTCCTTCTGTAAAGACTATCTTCAAATACAGTCACATTCTGAGGTAATGGGAAGTTAGGACTTGTGCATACAAATTCGGAAGTGACACAGTTCAGCCTGTAATATGGTGTTACTACCTCTAGGAAAAGAAGGGGAGGAGTACGAGTGGAGGTGAGAGGAAGGAGCAGGGTAAAGAAAGAAAGTGGGAGCAGTGAGGGCTTACTGGAATGGTAGACAGCTGTATGGAATGGGCCACCTAATAGCAGCTGTGATCATACGGATGTAGTCAGCTTAAAGAGAATCAAAGGGAGAATCCAGGAGGCAGGGATGTACTTGACCTCACTCTTCCCTCCTATCTATCTCCTACTGGGTATTTCCCTTTGGCCAAACTAGAAGCCAAAGGGCAAGGAAGACCTTTGATGTAATTTATATAGACACAGAGCAGGGAGTAAAAGTAGATCAGGGAGACAATTGAGAGGTTTCTAGCACACATATTCCTGAAATAACCATAGTTCATACCATATATTCTTAGAAGAATTGTCCTCTGTGGGACCTAGGGCCTGCAACTACATGAGTTCTTAAGAACTCATCAATTCAGAGGACAGTTGTAAAATAGCTTGTGATACTCATGAAACACTCTATAAGAGTTTGTTTCCTTTGTTACTAAAACTTTGAATAGGAGGTCTAGCAAACAGATGGATCTTAGCTCGCATATTAGAAATACCACATTTTAAAACTACCTATAACTGAGCATAAAATGACCTTGAGATCTAACCATAGCATGTTGGTGTACTGGGGATCCTCATCTCCAATAGCTGTACAAACATCCTATGGTGTTAGCACCAGATCTCAAGTAGATTCCCACTGTTATCAGATGTCTGTCCACACTGGTTAAGGATGAGATGCTCATTTACAGTATCTTTAGCTCCCTTGTCCCTCCTGCCTCTATCCAATTCTCTGGGTAGGGGAATCTTTGGCAAGACTAGGTGCCCAGCTTACCTGAGCCTACCACAGAGTCTCCCTTGGGTCCTGACATGGAAGAAATACTCTTATCTCTGCTACTGGAAGGACCTGAAAATCCTGACCTCTCCTCTTCATGCTCTCAAATGCCCTCCATCCAGGGACATCTGGCTTGATTTCGTCAAGGAATATAATCCTTTTCAAAATGTAAAAGCCACTGGCTTCCAGCAGCTTCTACTTCCAGTTCTGCCACAAACCTCCCTCTCCTGGATCTCTGCAGGACATGGAAGAAAGAGAAAATATAAGAACACAATACACATTAACATCTCAATGACTGATAATTCAGTATTTTCCAGTTAAGTTCCTACGTGGTTTCTTTTTATTTTAGCTGATTTCTTCTCTTAGTTACTTTTTTTAAAAATGCCTTACACTATTCAAGAGAAGCCTAAAGTACTTTATTAGGATCTAAATCAGGCCATCCTATTGATAAAAGAAAGCAATTATAATAAGTGTTCCCAAACTATTACCTAAATATCTGTTGATTTAGCCCTACCCAGTTTGGCTCAGTGGATAGAGCGTCTGCCTGCAGACAAGGATCCCAAGTTCGATTATGATCAAGGGCACATGCCTGAGTTGCAAGCTCGATTCCCAGAAGTGGGCATGCAGAAGGCAGCCGGTCAATGATTCTCTCTCATCATTGATGTTTCTATCTCCCTCCGTTCCTCTCTGAAATCAATAAAAATATATGTATTTTTTAAATATCTGTTGATTTAGCAAGATTCCCGATTCTGAAACGACACAGATGATATAATTTCATCTAACCATCTAGATGCCTAAATGGCTTCCCTTCTAAAAATAAAGGGTGGTTTTAAAGTACTGTATAAATGAAGTACTGTATATTTTCCCCCATGAGGTTCAGCACACAGCTGACAAGGTGGGTCCACAATAAACAGCTGTAATAATTATTATTTTCATCAATATCATTATCGACATAAATGAGCCCATTTTCCATTCAAAAGAATGTATGTGGATTGGTACAGAAGCATGTGAAATAACGGTCAAGACACCATGAAACACCCAAAAAGTAAAGAAGGTGGCCATTAATTATAAGGCTTGTCTTGCCTAAGACAAACTTCTGGCACAGAATAAATGTTCAAAAATTATAATTCTCCCTTCCCAAAAGGAAAGGGTGAAAAATGCATGCCTAAGATCTGTGGTTCTCAACCTGAAGTCCACACACTCTTAAGGAGGTACCATTAAAAATTAAAGAGCTTTTTCTCTTCTCTTTTTTCTTCTTTTTTTCCTAATTCATTATGAAGTAACACTTAGCTGAGCTTTCTCTACAATCAAATGAACAGTGAACTATAATAATGGCTAACAGTTTGCTTGCTTATAGAAATGCCAATTATCAGAAGTTGTGTACATTTTTAAAATTTCAAAATGTGAAAGTTTGAATAAGAAAGAGAAGCTGGAGATAGTCACAATTTTGTTTAAAATATAAAAGATATACTATTTAATAAATTCTTAGGATAAGCACTAAAAGATTAAAAATAGGATATATAAATTCCTAAATACCAACAAAAACTCCATTGGCCAAACAAGCAGGAAAGGCAAGGAGGAAAAGGACACAAAGAGAAAAAAAACATGTTAAATAGAAAACACAAAGGAGGAAGGTAGAAATATATCTACAGTATGTCAGTAGTCATAATGTACATGCATTAAAATCATATTAAAAGGAAAACCTCAGATGGGATTTTTTCAAAGTACAGAATCCAGTTTCATGCTTTTTCTCAGAGATGCTCTCAAATTATCCAGAAAAGTTCAAAATAAAAGAATGGAAAAATATATACTGTATATTTTCTATCCTATTTAATAATAGACAAACATGGTAATTAACCGTACCTTTGCTACCATCGCCATTGGCTGATCAGTGCAATATGCAAATTAACCACCAACAAAGATGGCGGCTAATTTGCATACTGCAGGCAGGGCGGGACACCGGGAGCTGCCATCCAGGCCCCCGTGTGCAACCCCAGGAGCCGTCGGAAAGCCAGGCCACAGGCAAGGCAGCCTCCCAGGACCCAGAAGCCGCCTTGCCTGCAGCCCATAATCATGATCCTGATCGGAAAGCCGGGCCGCAGGCAAGGTGGCCCCCTGGGACCCAGGAGCCCGGTAGCGAGGTCTGCAGGCGAAGCAGCGATCAAGCTATGGGGGGGAGGGTGGGGGGCGGAAGGAGCTACAGAAGCAGCTCTGGCCAGAGACTTAAGACTCCAGCCAGAGCGAGGAGCAAAGACTGAAGGCTCGAGCCACAGCGAAGACTATGGCCAGAGCGAAGATGGAAGGCGGTGGCCAGAGTGAAGGTCTGGGTCCTGGGTGCCAGAGGAAAACTGGTGCTGGCAGCCAGGAGAAAGAAGGCCTATTGCACGAATCTTCGTGCAACGGGCCTCTAGTTTAATATATAGGCAAATAGTATTAATCAAAAGAAAGTTGGTGTAGCAAACTTAAAGCAAAAACATTAGTATTCACCCTCAGGACATGGCATATCTCCTGTGCCTCTGGGCCTGGGCTGATGCAGACATCACAAGCACTCTGCCAAGCGCACACCCAGCTAAAGTCACCACAGAACCACCCCAACAGGCTGAGACACATTCAAGGCCCTTCTGGGAGTCTGGGCAAGGTGGGTAAGGGAGTGATGGGTGAAGTTTAGTCGGAGGAGGGGGCACTTCACTGTACTCTGAGGAAGGGCCAGTCCCTTCTGCTTCAGCCCCAAGTTACCTGGTCAGGCCCAGTCAAACATCTTCTTGCTCAAAGATGATCCCAACCAATGTTCCCAGTTAGAAATCCTGGGGGCTTTATCTCCTCCCCTACAAAGTTCTTCAAAAGAGAAACAGAAGGAGGTGAAGGCAAAGTGCTCTGCCTTCAGATGGGGCCAGTCATGGTCCTCCAGGTAAGTACTAGTATGTCCAGGACTGCCTGGCCATCAGCTTAGGAGGGTCTGGTGCCTGCCGCAGGCTGGAGCAGAGAAGCCAAAGCCAGAAAACCTGGAGATGAGTGTGGTTGGGGTGGGTCCTTCTACATCCTCAGAGCACCAGGGGGGCGGATTCATCCTGTCTGTAAAACTGCCGCAGTGAGCCCTGGACCCTCATCTCACCCCAGCTGGAATCTACACCCACCAGCATCCACCAGGCTGCCATAACCTTGAAGACTGCTCTAGAGACATGAAGACCCTCCCAAATGGCATCACAGAGAAAACAAGCAAAGGACACATTCAATCTTGCTTTGCTTCATAGATACCTAATTTTCTTGTATTACACTTGTCACTTTTTAGTTTTTAATTTTTGGGTTTAGTACTTTAGAAAGGCATTCCCCTTGAATTCTTATGAATCTTTTTCTCATAGTTTCTTTTTTCTCACTCTACAGTTTACACTCCCTCTGAGCACACAGGAAACTATACTTCCTAGGCCCATAGCCACACCCAACCCTTGCTGTTAGGTGAGGCCATGTGATAAGTTTAGGCCAATCAGCTGTGCACAGCAGTGATTTATATGTTACTTACAGACTAAAGTTACTTTACAAGAGTGAGATTTCCAGGACACCCTCCCCTTGCCAGTGACCAGCGATGTTCTGGTTGTGAAACCTCTGTCAGCCAGTATCCCTGACAGACTATGGGAAGTAGGGCCCCCTCACTCCTGACCTTATCAACACATGTTGGTCATTTATTGTGATAGAAATACACCTCCTCTGTGTTAAACCACTGAGGTTTAGAAGTTGTTACCTCAGCGCAGGATTAGCTTAACCTGACAAACTCAGTGGTGGCTCTCAAAGTTTAGAGTGTAATAGAGTCGCCTGAGAAACGTGTTAAAATGTATATTGCATGATGAAAATATATGGGGGGGACAGACATGGATTAGTGATGATGTGAGAAAATTATTCAATTATCAGCTCATTTACATATCCTTTAGAATATTTTATTTTTTCATTATTAACCTTATAATAATACTAGAGGCCTGGTGCACAAAATTCATACATGGGGGGGAGGGCATGGAGGTGTCCCTCAACCTGGCCTGCACCCTCTCCAATCTGGGACCCCGCAGGGATTGGGCCTAAACCAGCAGTCAGACATCCCTCTCGCAATCTAGGACCACTGGCTCCTAACCACTCACCTGCCTGCCTGCCTAATACCCGCAACTGCCCCCTGCTGGCCTGGTCACCCCCAACTGGCCTCCCCTGCAGGCCTGGTCACCCTCAACTGCCCTCTCCTGCCAACCTGATCTTGCCCCCAACTACCCTCCCCTGCCAACCTGGTCGCCCCCAACTGTCCTCCCCTGCTGGCCTGATCACCGCTAACCCCCTACTGGTCTAATCTCGCCTCTAATTGCTCTCCCCTGCCAGCCTGATCTCACCCCTAAGTGCCTCTGCCTCAGCCCCCACCACCATGGCTTTGTCCAGAAGGAAGTTGGACGTCTGGAAGATGGCCGGTTGACCCGGTCTAATTAGCATATTACCCTTTTATTAATATAGATATATTATATAGGATAGGATTGCTTAAATGGGAGGCCTTTTTCAGAAGGAGGAGATGCTTTTGGCAGACAAAAATACATAACCCCTATATCTGAACTGATAGCCAGCCATATGCACTATACTGCCAAACCAGTTATTAAAAAATTAAACCACTTTCTTATACCTTACACTAAGCCCCTGCTGTCCTTAAAACCCTTCGTCAGCCCCCACCTTAGGTTCTGCCTTTGCAGTTCACCCAGATTAGGTTCTAATTGGTCGGTTTCTAGGCCAGTCAGCATCAAAAGCTCTGCCTCCTAGGCAGCCATTGGCTCCTCAAAGTTCACCCAGACTTGGTTCTGATTGGTCAGTTTCCATGCCAGTCAGTGTCAAAAGCTCCACCTCCTAGGCAGCCAGTGGCTCCTCTGGGAAATCCAGACAGCTCGCTGACAGCTGTCTCTCTCTCCCCACCTGGTCTGCAGCCTTCGCAGCAGCTGCTGATCAGCCCCTGCCTCTCTCTCTGGGCCTGATCCACAGCCCACCTGCCCACTGCCCCGCCTACCAGCCTTGCTGTGATAGGAGCCTGTGGGCTGTGGGGGAGGGCCCAAGAGGTGCTCCATGCACTTCCTGGTGACCATTCATTTGGTCGTTTTTGGTCAATGGCTTTTTATACATATAGACTTGTTACACAGATACAGATATTCTATTTGGAAAAATGAGAAGGCACAGCAAAGAGGAAAGATAAAAATCCAGAACTCTCAGAGATACCTTGTTAACCTTCTGATGTGTTATGTCATAAATTTTCTTGTGGAAAAATACCTTTTTCCTACAGGAAAGGAATGAAAAAAAGAACCCATAGTACTACTTTTGTGAACTTCCTGTACATACACACACACATGACAGGGCAAGAGTGCAGGAAATGCACACACATGGGGAAGGGTGGCTATAGGGAATGCACACAGCAGGGTGAGAGTAGAAAATGCATAACTATGGCAGGATGAGTGTGGGACATGCACACAACCATGGCAGGGTGAGAATGCAGGGAATGCACACACACAAATGGCAAGAGGAGGAGAGTGTGGGGAATGAACAAACACAAGGCAGGAATAAACATATGGCAGGGTAAAAAGTGTAGGGAATGCACACACACAGCAGGGTGAGAGTGTGGGGAAGGCACAAAAACACATAAAAGGGGGAAAATGTGAGGAATAAACACACAGCAGGATTAGTGTGTGGGGAGTGCATACACACAGCTTGGTGAGAGTTTAACACTCATACACAGAAGGAGGAGAGAGTATAGGAAATTCACATTCATGGCAGGGTAAGAGTGTGGGGAATGCGCACTCACAGCAGGGCAAATGAATTTGGAATGTACACACATACACAGCATGGCAAGAGTATGGGGACTGCACACACGTATCAGGGTGAGAGTGTGGGGAATACACAGACACAATGCAGGGTGAACATGTAGGGAAAGCACATATACGTTACAGCAAGAGTATGGGGAATTCACACACACAACAGGGTATGAGTGTCGGAAATGCATACACATGCACACCACAGAGTGAGATTTTGGGGAATACATAGAAACACATATGGAAGGGTGAGTGTTGGGGAATGTGCACACACAGCAGGGCAAGAGTGTGGGGAATGCACACATACACACATAATGGAGAGACTGTGGGGAATGCGCACAATTGGACACGGAAGGTCAATAGCATGGAAATGTACACACAACAGGGCAACACTGTGGAATGCACACAACTCGCACAGAGCAGGGCGAGAGTGTGAGGTATGCACATACACACAGCTGGGCGAGTGTGTGTAATATGTACACACAACAAAGGCAGAGTGTAGGGAACACAAACAGGCAGCAGGTTGATAGTGTGGGAATGCACACATAGCGGGGCAAATGGTTTGGAAGGAATACTAACACACATGGCACATCAAGATTGTAAGGAATGCACACATGCACACAGCAGGACAAGAGTGTGGGGAATGTACAGACACACATCAGGGCAAGAGTGTGGGAAAAGTACATACATGCACATGGCAGGATGAGACCATGGGAAGTGAAGATACACACACAGCAGCAGGGTGAGAGAGTAAGGAATGTGCACATGGCAGGTAGTGAGTGGAACACACACACAGCAGGGCAAGGGTGTAGGAGATGCAAACACATGTCAGAGTGAGAGTATGAGGAATGCACATACAGCAGGATGAGAGTGTGGGGAATGCACCCACACACAGCTGGCCAAGAGTGTGCATAACACACAACAGGGTAAGAATGTGTGGAATGCACACACATGCATACAGCAGGGCATGATTGTAAAAAATGCACATGGCTGGGTGAGAGTGTGAGGAAAGTGCACATATGCACATGGCAGGTTGACAGTGTGGGAATACACACACACAACAGGGCAAGAATGTGGGTAATACACACAGCAGGGCAAATGTGTTTGGAATGTATACACACGGCAGGTCGTGAGTTGTGGGGAATACACACACATACATGCTAGGTGAGAGTGTGGGAATGCACACACAACGGCAGGGCGAAGAGAGTAGGGAGTGCAAAATCAAGGCAAAGCAACAGTTTAGACCCTACACTGTACTCCCTACAGCAACCCTGTAGGGAGTACACACGAGGCACGGTGAGTTTCCACAATGCACACACACACAGCAGAAGAAGAGTATGGGGAATGCACTCATGGCAGGGTGAGAGTGGGGGTAATATACACACACAAGACAGGATGAATGTGGGGCATGTACACACACGGCAGGATGAGAATGTGGGGAATGCACATGTGCGCACACTGCATGGCTTAAGTGTAAGGAATACACATCCACAAAGCAGAATTGAAAGTTGGGAAATGCACACATGTCAGGGTGAGAATGTGGGGAAATGCACACACGCACACAGAAGGGTGAGTATGGAAAACGTGCACAAATGGAGATGGCAGGTCGATAGTGTGGGAATGCACACAGGAACACAGGAGGGTGAGAGTGTGGGGAATGCACACACACGCACATGGCAGGGCAAGAGTGTGGCGAATAGATACACACATGATGAAAGTGTATGTAATACACATATAAGGACAAGAGAGTGACGAATGCACACGCATGGAAAGGCGAGAGTGTAAGGAACACATACACGCTGCAAGACGAGAGTGTAGGGAATGCACACTTACGGCAGGGAAAATAGTTTTCAGTGGTTCTCAACCTGTGGGTTGTGACCCCTTTGGCGGTCGAACGACCCTTTCGCAGGGGTCGCCTAAGACCATCCTGCATATCAGATATTTACATTACGATTCATAACAGTAGCAACATTGTAGTTATGAAGTAGCAACGAAAATAATTTTATGGTTGGGTCACAACATGAGGAACTGTATTTAAAGGGCCAGAAGGTTGAGAACCACTGGTTTAGATAGTACACTAACGCACATGGCATGTCGAGTTGTAAGGAATGCACAAACACACACACACAGCATGGCGAGATTATGGGGAATGCACACACACGCAAACGGCAGGGCAAGAGAGTGGGGAATGCACACATACGCGCACAGCAGGGCAGCGTTGAGAAATGCACACGCAGCAGGGTGAGTGTAGAAAACGTACACAGCCACGCAGCAGGTCAATAGCGTGGCACCGTACACACAACACACACGGCAGGGCGGGACGGGGGGGGGGGGGGGCGTGCACTCCCGGGAAGGATTCGCATCCACGTCTGCCCGCTCCCACCCCTGGGAGCTGCAGGCACTAGCTACTCAGCCCGAGTCAGTGGAATCCCTAGTGCTTACCTCTCTTCCTCCATCGTCCTCCCTCGGACACGCCCACATCCTCCGCAACAGGAAGCTGGCGCGCACGCAGGCCCCAGCATTCCCCATTGGTCACCATTTTGTGAATCAAAATGGTAGGGGGCGTGGCTGTGCCGCGTCGCTCGCCGCCTTCCTTTTCCACTCCGGTACATTGCTGGTGGCTCCCACCTTCACATCCAATTTCAGGAAGCCTCCTGTTTCTCTGGGTCTGAGGCCAGCCTGGTCTCCTTGCAATAGTGAGTTCGTGCCGCCTGGCCCTCTCGACTCCTCCCCAAAATGGACCGGAGCAGGGGCAGGAAAGGGAGGTAGTCAGTGTAGTGCTGGACCCGCTTTGGTGTTGGCCTTCGCGTTCGGATATCCTCTGCTCCTTCAGACCTCTTCAGATTCCCGGCAGGCAGGTAGCCCTCCTCTTAGTCTGGTGTCCAGAAGCGTGCCCGCCTCCTTCCAAGGTGTAATAAGATGGTGCTCGGGTGGGAAAGGACTCAGGCTATACAGTGACTTTAATTCACATCAGCCCTTTGTCCAGCGAGGCCCGTATTAACAGTGAACTTGGGTCCCAAATTAAACCAACAGCGCTGCCACAGGAGCCGGTGATCTCTCCTGGCCCATCCTCCCCCCCATCTTTTCAGTCTTTGCCAGAAACACGAAAACTATCATCTCCCAGGAATTTCTATTTGCCTTTCTTTCTCAGATTATCAGAGAGGATCAGCCCCTACCCGCCCCCCCGCCCAGGGTCAATCCACCATGTCCCCTTTTTTTAACTCCTGCTCCCTAGACTTTCCATACACCTCTCCTCCCCGAAGACCCAAAGGTCTACCATTCTTCTTGCAGTCCTGTCCAAGCACTGAAATAGGGTTCTGGAAATGAGGCTCAGAGTAAGAGTGAAACACCTTTACTAGTTCTTTTTAATATTTGTCAGTCCAGTTACTTATGGTTATTATTATTATTACTAGGGGCCCGGTGCATGAAATTCGTGCACTGGGTGTGTGTGTGGGGGGGGGAGTGTCCCTCAGCCCAGCCTGACCCTTCTCACATACTGGGAGCCCTCAGGCTTTGACCCCCATCACCCTCCAATCGCAGGATCGGCCCCTTGCCCAGGCCTGACGCCTCCACCAGAGGCGTCAGGCCTGTGCAGGGGACCCTCATTTCCCCCCCATCACTGGTTCTGCCCCGAGCCCAGGCCTGCCCCCTCTCACATACTGGGAGCCCTCAGGGGATGTCCTACTGACAGCTTAGGCCCGCTCCCTGCTCCCCTTGGGGAACGGGCCTAAGCCGCAGTCTGGCCTCCCTTTGTGGGAGGTGACCAGGCTGATCAGGGGAAGGCCCCAGCCCCATTACCCCGCTGCTGCAGCCACTGCCAGTCACCGTAGCCAGCAAGGTTTTTTCATCAACATGGACTCCAGTCCCTTCACCATGAAAAAATGACAACTTTTTTTAGGCATTTTCAAGATGTGTCTTTCATATAATAATAATTTATTATTTTTTTATCCTCACCTGAGGATATGTTTCCATTGATTTTTAGAGAATGTGAAAGAAAAAGGGAAAGACAGAGAGAAACATCAAAGTGAGAGGAACACTTTGATTGGTTGCCTCCTGCATGAGCCCTGACCTGAGCCCTGGCCAGGGAGGAGCCTGCAACCTAGGTGCATGCCCTTGGTCAGAATTGAACCCAGACCCTGCCATCGGCAGGCCGAGGCAGTATCCACTGAGCCAAAGTGGCTAGGGCAGGATATGACATTTCTTAGCCCTCCAGCAGTGGACCTTCATTTTTTTCACCAGGAGTGTGGTGAAAAACCCTAGATCACTGTTTTGGATTCTTATTACCCAAGTTACTAAGAATATTACCAGTGGCATACAGGGAGCTTAACCAATGAGCGGTCAGAAAAGGTGCTTCCTCTGTAGTTCACACCAATCTGCGGCTTGGCACCCCACCCACCCCTGCCCCAGGCTTGACGCCTCTAGCCCAGGCTTCAGGCCTGGGCAGGGGAACCCCATCTCCCCCAATCACGGGCTCCACCCTTGCCCAGGCCTGACCCCTTGGCCAGAGGCGTTGACCCCCAACACCCTCCAATTGCCAGATTGGCCCCTTGCCCAGGCCTGATGCCTCCGCCAGAGGTATAAGGCCTGGGCAGGAGACCCCCATCTCCCTCCCATAGCTGGCTCCGCCCCCCGCCCAGGCCTGATGCCTCTGGCCCAGGTATCAGGCCTGAGCAGGGGACCCGCACACCCCTCCGATTGACGGCTCCACCCCCCACCCAGGCCTGACGCCTGGGCCAAAGGCGTTGACCCCCATCACCCTCCAATTGCAGGATCAGCCCCTTGCCCAGGCCTGATGCCTCCGCCAGAGGCATCAGGCCTGTGCAGGGGACCCTCATTTCCCCCATCACTGGTTCTGCCCCCAACCTAGGCCTGATGCCTCTGGCCCAGGCGTCAGGCCTGGGCAGGGGATGCCCAGACTACTCCGATTACTGGCTCTGCCCCCCACCCAGGCCTGATGCCTCAGCCAGAGGAGTTGACCCTCATCACCCTCCGATCCCCAGATCGGCCCTTTGCCCAGGCCTGAGGCCTCGGGCAGAGGTGTCAGGCCTGGGCAGGGGCCCCCAGCTCCCACCATCCTTGGCTCCGCACCTGCTACCCACGATCTCTGGCACCACCCCTGCCCAGACCTAAGGCCTCTGGTGGAGGCATTAGTCCTGGGCAGGAGACCCCCAGCTCCCCGGGATCTCCTGCTTTGCCCTGGCCTAGACCTAATGCCTCTGGCCAAGGCATTGGGCCTGGGCAGGGGACCCCCAGCTGCCCGGGATCTCCTGCTCTGCCCTGGCCTAGACCTAATGCTTCTGGCCAAGGCATTAGGCCTGGGCAGGGGACCCCCAGCTCCCCAGGATCTCCTGCTCTGCCCTGCAATGGCTGGTTCCGCCCCTGCCCAGGCCTAACGCCTCTGGCTGAGGCATTAGTCCTGGGCAGGGGACCCCCAGCTTCCTGCGATTGCAGGCTCTGCCCCTGCCCAGGCCTAATGCCTCTGGCAAAGGCATTAGGCCTGGGCAGGGGACCCCCAGCTGCTCACGATTGCTGACTCCACCCCTGCTCCCCGCCATGGCTGGTTCCACCCCTGCCCAGGCCTAATGCCTCTGGCCAAGGTGTTAGACCTGGGCAGGGACCCCCAGCTCCTCATGGTTGCAGGCTCTGCCCCTGTCCAGGCCTAATGCCTCTGGCCTCTCGCGGCTTGGGGCGTGAGTGCGAGCGGAAGCCGCAGCTGCCCCGCCAGCCTCAGTCTGCTGGCGGGAGAGCCGGTTGGGGTCTTGGCCAGTAGGGGACAGCTGCGGTCACGCCCCGCCAGCTCTGGGTTGGGTCACCCACCATCCAGGTCACAGATAGCAGGCCTGGATGGCGGAGGGGCAGGCAGTATGGCGCTGTTCCATCCTGCCTACAGTATGCAAATTAGCCGCCATCTTTGTTAGCGGTTAACTGCCATCTTAGTTGGCAGTTAATTTGCATATCGCCGTGATTAGCCAATGGGAAGGGTAGTGGTCCTACGCCAATTACCATGTTTCTCTTTTATTAGATAGGATTAGTTATTACTATCAACCTGTTAGGTTTAATCAAGCAATTGAATTGATACCCCTCCCCCAGGAACTGGCTTTTCAGGTCATTTCACTTGGACATTCCCTTTGCTGAAGACCACTTTTCACTTGCAGTGATCACATTCCATTTTCTCCCCTCCAGGTATTCATAAAGAGGTCCATTTTTGATTAATCATATTATATTTATGGGGCAGCAATGGGATCCAAGACTACAAAAATACCTTGAAATCAGGTAATGAAGTTGGAGTTAGTATCAAATTGTGGTAAGTGGCTGATGTTAAACTATCATGCTCTTAATCTGAGCCATGAGATATGTTCGTAGTTCACTAAACATATGAAAGACAATAGAGTGTAGCCTTAGACTCATTAGCATTAGAGTCAGACAGCCCTAGTTTGAATCCTGGAGCTACTCACTACCCTGTGAAAATCTAGTAATTACTAATTACGCATGCAAGGGAATGAGAAACCCATGAATAAACTATCCAATTAAACCCAAACTATAGGTAATTCCAAGTCAACTTCCCCTTAGCTGGATTCCAAACATGCCCACACATCCATTGTACCAACAACAAGAGAAGTCAGAGTAGAAAAAGATAGTTGTCTCAAATTGTGATTTTAGCTAACTTTACAAAAATATGAGATGTGGTGTAGCTCCTACATTAGTTTTATATTGCCATGTAACAAAATACCAAACTTAGCTTAAATAACACCCATTTATTTAGCTCACAGTTGGGTAAGTCAGTCCAGACATGTTGTGACTGGGTTCTCTGCTCAGGATCTCCTAAGACTGAAGTCATGGTATTAGCCAGGCTACACTCTCATCTGGAGCTTAGAGTCTTTTCCCAAGCTCACATGGTTGTGGGTAGAATTCAGTTCCTTGTGGTTGTAGGATTGAGGTCCTGTTTTCACCGTGTCCATCAACTGGGGATCACTTTTAGCTCAGATATCACCCACATTCCTTGCCACACAGCCCTTCTATCTTCAAAGCCAAAAGTGGAAAATCTCCCTCACATTCAATCCCTTTCATGCTTCAAATCTCTCTGACTTAAGGAAAGGCCATCTCTTTAAGGGTTCTTCTGATTAGGTCATGGGCTTTTTAATTAACTCAATGATTTGGCCACTTGATTGCATCTGAAAAATCCCTTTTGCCATATAACATAACATAATCATGGGAATGATATCATATTTACAGGTTCCACCTACAATCAAGAGGAGGGAATTACACAAGTGCAAAGGCCACTGGGGATCACCTTAGAACTCTGTCTACCATAACTCTTCCTAGAGGCCTGATGGTGCCCATACAAATGAAAAGGCCATGAAGCTTAAGCTTCATTAGCTTCAAGGTGAATTCACCTCTGCATTTCTGTACTCATTCAGAGTTCTTCACTTTGTTAGGTCGGAGAGAGCCCAGGATCGGATACATGCAGACGTGTGATGAGATAATGGACTCCCCCTGGCATTTCTAACAGATCAGTGTGCCAGACACAGATACAGGCTTCTCCCTGAATCAACACGACCCTCACACAGATACTGACTCCTTCCTGAATACCCCTGCTGACCCCCTGCAGCAGAAACTTCCTCAGCTGAATACCTCAGCTCATGTCCCCACCTCTCACCCACTGCAGTATAAAAAAAAAGCACCCCCCTCCCTGTTGGCGTGAATCCACGTGCCCTGTCTTTGGGGTACGTGGGTCTCCCGGGGATGCAATAAGCCTTTTCCTTTTCTTTCTTTTTCTGATTCACTGGACTCTATTTCCTACGCCGCCTCCTGAGCCACCTAACCTAACATTTGGTCCCGCACCTAAACAACTGTATTCTGCTAGTAGTGAATCCCCCAAACCTCACTGATACATGATCATGGATTAGTTACTGCTTACAATTTAACAGAAGTTCCAAACTGAATTGAACTGGATTGTTTTTGCTGCTGAGATTGATAGAGCCTTACACCTTGCACATGCAATGAAAGGCAGCCATGATTTTTTATATGTCATCAGGGTATGTTAAGTTGAGGGGAGATAGTTTGGAGAGACACAAAGACCACCCACAAGGAAATGGTACTTGCCCTCTAGAGACTTCTGGGAATGTCATAATTACTGTGCCTGCTATGTCTCCACATGGGGACAGGTTGCTTTGTATAGGCCAGTGGGCTATCCCATGTGCCCCCTTACCAGTTTGTGAGGTAGGGATTATTAGCAGGTCAATAGGAATTTGGAGATGATAATGTCCAATGTGGACTGGAGTTATTAGAGAAAAATTCAAACAAGTAAATGATCAGATCATTTTATCTTATTTGCTGATTTTATCTTGCCATTCTCCTGCTCAAAGATTCTGGATGGTAACCCCACAATCCACTGAATAATCTTAGGTTCCCTCTCCTGTCATTCAAGGCTCTACAGGATCCAGCCTGAGTCACATATTCTAAGCTTTGTCGACTATTTTTCCAATGTTCTAGCCCAAAGACTCCAAATCAGTGTGACCCAAACATACTTTATACTTACCTACTCTGTGCTCTTGCTGTGCCATTGTCCTAGAAAGAGTAATTTCCCCAGAACTGGTACTATAAAGGAATAGGAATAGATAATATAAAGGAATGTACATCTCTTAAAGGAATTGCTCCTAGGAATATTTCAGGAATATAAAAAAAGACCAGAGGTGCTGAGAGCCATTAAGTAGCCAATCCAATGACAGCAAAGACTTCACACCATCATTACTTGTGGAGAGAAACAGATAGTTTAGCTCAGGCTATCAAAAAGGGGATTCTTGGCCCAGCCGGTTTGGCTCAGTGGATAGAGCATCAGCCCATGAACTGAAGTATCCTAGGTTTAATTCTGGTTGAGGGCACATGCCTCCATTGCAGGCTCAATCCCTAGCCCCAGTCAGAGTGGGTGAAGGAGGCAACCAATCAATATCTGTCTCACACTGATGTCTCCTCAAGATACCAAAAAAAGGGGGAGAGGATTCTTTCAGAGCACTGTGGACCCATCGCCTTGTTTGCAGTCTATGTCTGATTTCATCATTTATCATGGTACATAAAAGATTACTTTTACTTTGAACATTTTTGATCTCCTATCAGTTGGACGATCGGACGGTCGGATGGTCGCTTAGGCTTTTATATATATACTAGAGGCCTGATACACGAAAATTCATGCAAGAGTAAGCCTTCCTTCCCCCAGCTGCAGACACCAGCTTCCCTCCAGCACCCGGGACTTGGGCTTCCCTCAGGCTGCCTGCAGGCACCTGGGACCTGAGCTGGCTTCCCTCCAGCCCCGGCTTTGTCAGGAAAGACATCCGGAATGATGTCCAAAAAATGTCTTGTCTAATCAGCATATTACCCTTTTATTATTATAGATATAAGTTATTTGGTATAGTGAAGCAGGTTTCCAAAGAAGCTCACCCAGGACCATCCTGCAGACCTGGACTGGGTGCTAGGATCCAGCAAAGGGCCCATTGAGCCTGCTGGTTCCCCTTCCATTGGGTGAACTTGGGTGAGTTGTCTCTTAGATCCAGGACCTTCCCTTGCTTTTTGGTAGAGGGTCTGCCTTTATTTGAGCTGTATTTTAAAATCCTCGTGATGGAACTAAGGTTAAGGATCGGTACACTCCAGGCTAAGGCGAGACAAGGAAAAAAATGGGTGGCAGGTTTTGATTTTGGCTTTTCAATTGGAATTGCTTTCTAAGAGTCTGAGCAAAAAACCTTCATCATTTAAATGAGAGCTGAACTCGTTCAACTCTTAGGTGACTAACAATTTTTGTGGAGGTGTCAGAGGGCATTCCTCACAACCTGCAGGAGCCCCATAGAGAAGTCCCAATTCAACTGTAATTAACTAACTGGCTCATCCAGGGGGCCCTGATAAGGCTTGGTCTGCCATGGTCCTGAACCCTTCTGGTTGTTTTATACAGCCGGGAGAGAAACTGAGGCACGTAAAAGGGTTGAATTGTGACTCAAGGGGTGAGAGCCTCATAGAGTTCAACCCATAAGCAGCGCACTTCAACCCACTACATAACATCCCTAGAAAATTTGCTCAGACTACAGATATTTAAAAAATGAATATGAGAAATTGTGCCTCCAAGGCTAGAAACTCCCAAACCCCAGCCCTCATTTAATACTCCTGATAGGAAGCCTTTATTTGCAAGTGCTTTATAGAAATGGGAAAATTTAACTAGAAAATATCCACTTAAAAATGGTCAAAATGCAGTTGTCTTTGGGTACCTAAATTAATATTTTGCATGCAAAAATTAGAAAAATGCCAGCTCTGCCTGGCCAGAGTAGCTCAGTGGTTGAGTATTGACCTATGAACCAGGAGGTCATGGTTTGATTCCTGGTCAGAGCACATGCCCAGGTTGCGGGCTCAATCCCCTGTGTGGGGCATAGAGGAGGCAGCCAATCAATGATTCTCTCTCATCATTGATGTTTCTATCTCTCTCTACCTCTCTCTTCCTCTATGAAATCAATAAATAAAATAAAATAAAATAAAATAAAAATGCCGCTCTAAAATTAAACTGAATGACTATATGGAACACATATCTTGATTTGAAAATTAGAAGCTTCTAAAGAGAAGCATAGAAAAAAAATTCTTCAAAAAAAAGGAAATTAATAAGAAATTTTAGAGACTGTCTGAGAACTATTCTGAAGCTAATAAATGTCTACACCCCATTTCCTCCCTTTCCTTTCTGAGCTTCTTTGTCCGGACTTGCCCTTTCCTCTTCCTTCTCCCTTCCCCTTCTATCTCCTCTACACCACTGACTTGAAGGAAAATGAGAATAGGAATTCTAACAAATCCCTTTGGAAAAAAAGCTGGTCTCAGCTAGAGAGGACCCAGCAATTGTTCCCGACTTTATCCAGGATCCTGATGGATTCACAAAAATTTAACTGTTGGGATATGTAATCCTGGCTAATCTGACCACTTCTAATTCATACTGGTCTCTAAGAGCAAGGCAACAGAATTATTAAATAAAGTCTGCTGTGAAACTGTAGAAGAGTCTTTTTGCTTGTAAAAAAAAAAAAAAAAAAAAAAAAAAAGCCAGGTCACCATAAGAAAGATTGTAGTGTTGTAATGTACCCCGCAAATCACAGAAGGACGCCTCAAGAAGTCGAATTAAGCCCTGACCAGTTTGGCTCAGCAGATAGAGCGTCGGCCTGTGGACTGAAGGGTCCCGGGTTCGATTCCGGTCAAGAGCATGTACTTTGGTTGCGGGCACATCCCCAGTGGGAGGTATGCAGAAGGCAGCTGATCAATGTTTCTAACTCTCTATCCCTCTCCCTTCCTCTCTGTAAAAAGTCAATAAAATATATTAAAAAAAGAAAGAAAGAAGTCGAATTAAGGAGTCATATTTATTGCAAATCCTGGACTACGAGGGGGCATTTCGCTCTCCCAAATCTCGCAGTGATAAGATGGCCGCAACACCAGATTTATATAGGCAAAAATCACAAAGGTATTGATTACATCCCAGGGTTTGGAATGAGGAACCTGGTTCACAAAAAAAAGCAGTTTACAGAAGCAGAATTAAGCATGTTAATTATAGTTTAATTATAGTTTTGGGTCTCCGGATCACTGAGTTGACAGGAACACATTATCTAGAGCCCTCGGGTCTTGGGACCACTGAGTTGACAGGGAAACATTATCTGGAACCCTCAGGTCTTGGGATAATTGTGCTGTCCTGGTTCCCAGGTACAGAGGAATTTGCTTTCTAAAACCAGTAAGATCACAATCAATAAGGCATTCAATCGAATGGGATGATTTATACAATTCAGAAAATCAAAGTAACTTTTCTATTGTTAAACAAATCAAATAAGTACAGAAGCCAAACAGCAGGGTTACAGTTAAACTACAGTTTCTACCTGAGATGGTTGCTACCATACTTCAGTAGAAAACAACAACACTGCTCTGACCAGTTTGGCTCAGTGGATAGAGCATCAGCCTGCGGACTGAAGGTTCGATTCCAGTCAAGGGCATGTACCTTGGTTGCGGGCACATCCCCAGTAGGAGGTGTGCAGGAAGCAGCTGATTGATGTTTCTCTCTCATCGATGTTTCTGACTCTTTATCCCTCTCTCTTCCTTTCTGTAAAAAAAAATAAATAAAATATATTTTTAAAAAAAGAAAACAACAACATTGAAGTGTGATTTACAAAGAGAAAACAGAAGCAAACATAGGGCTGCTCCAGGACTATGAGAGGGTATTTTCCCCTTCTCCTTACTAATACTTTAGGAGAAACTGAAATTATCATAAAAGGGGAAGTTACTAAGTCTTGTAGATACTGGGGCTACTTCATCTGTTCTTAACCTTACCCATCTAAGTTTTCCTCTCTCTTGGAGTAAAGTTTCTGTACAATGGTAGGGGCAGAAATAGAATGTTGGGGACTAGCTGTAATTGTAATAAATATTAACCTTTAAAACAAACAAAAAAAGAAATATTAACCATGCTCTGGTAACTGTGATTGTTTTGTTCTGATTAAAGAAGGCACATTCTAACCTGGCTGGGAGTCAGGGCCATCATGCACTGTCTTCTAAGAGCCAGGGCATCCTGGTTAGCACAGAGCTCTCTCTCCAAGGACCTAGACCCTCAATGCTTTCTGCTCTGGATTTGGCCGGGCAAGTGGGACCTAGGACCTCACTTGGAAATGCAGATTATCATGGAAGATTAACATCCTTGTTGCAGAAACCAGAATCACCAGCCCTTTGAAGACCCCCAGCTCTTTGCATATTACTAAGTCCTTTGAAGACCCCCAGCCTTTGCATGCCGGCAGACCTTTGCAAATCTCCAGCCCAGCCTGTAATACCTGTAAACTGCCCATTTGGCATACCCTTTTGCCTAATTCCCCTTGTAATCTTTGTCCTACCCAATATAAGCAGCTGGTTTATGGGGAGAGGCAGAGCAGATTTTTGTGGATGACCTTCTGCTCTCCCATACTGCTGGCACTATTGGAATAAACACTCATATGTGATTTTTTAAGAAAGAAAGAAAAGAAAACCTTTCACAATCTCTTATCAAGAACAGATCAGCCCTAGCCGGTTTGGCTCAGTGGATAGAGCGTCGGCCAGCAGACTGGGAGGTCCTGGGTTCAATTCTGGCCAAGGGCACATGCCCGGGTTGTGGGCTCAATCCCCACTAGGGGGCATGCAGGCGGCAGCCAATCAATAATTCTCTCTCATCATTGATGTTTCTATCTCTCTCTCTCCCTTCCTCTCTGAAATCAATAAAGAAATATATTTTAAAAATTAAAAAATATGTTAAAAAGAGAACAGACCAATAGTCCAGAAGACATTGTCCTTCTAACAGAGAAAAAGAAAGTTAAGTTTTAGTTTTATATAAGTATACTATTGACATTAAAGCTTATGTTTAAAACCCTTAAAATTAATTTGTTCAATTTTAGCCAGTTTGACTAGGTAAGATTGTCTATCTCATCAAGGGGTGTGGTTGATGTAATACCCATATGGATGAATACCATGTGCATAGAAAACAGACACGAATAAATAAAATATATACTATATAAGCTATAACTACAGCCCTGGCTGGTGTGGCTCAGTTGATCGAACATCATCTCATGCACCTAAAGGTCACTGGTTTGATCCCCAGTCAGGGCACATACCCAGGTTTCAGGCTTGATCCCCATTTAGGGTGTATATGGGAGGCAACCTATTGATGTTTCTGCCTCTCTCTTCCTCTCTCTCTCTAAAAATCAATAAAAATATATAAAAAAGATATAACTACAAATGTACAGGGTATCCCAAAAAATGTATATACACTTTGAATAATTATAAAGGCAGTGTTATTAAAATACATTTAATTTTCAAATTGTAATAGAATTTATGGACACTCTATACACATTTTTGTTATATACACCCTATATATATAAATACATAAAGGTATTTGAGTGTATAATAAAGTAATATGCATATATACTATATAAAAGTACATTGATAGAATATATAAAGGAGATATTTAAACATACAACATGGCTACATGTATGTTAATATTAACAATTATTTTCTCCATGTAAAGGAACTATAAGTAATTTATATCTTCTTTTATACTTTTCTACATTTGATATTTTCTAGTATAAACATATAATTTCCACAATCAGAGAAAAAGTGAAAATAAGACCATTCAATTTAATTAAACACACATGCACACACACACTTATTTTGACTTGAGACAAGAAAAAACCACCTAAATACTATATGTTGCTTCTTATACCATCTCACCCCTCACCCCAGGAAGAGGCCAGTGTGGGTCAGGGTGGAGGCATTGGCCTCCATAATAACAACTCTTCTCCCCCCCATCCACCTTCTTCTGTCCCTTCCTCTGTCCTTTGTTAGCTACGTTCAGTTCGCAGTTCTCGCTCTGGTCACCAGATGGCGCGCTGACCCCTATTTTCTAAATACTCTTCAAAGCCAGGCTGCGGGCTCAGTTCCCAGTAGGGGGCGTGCATGAGGCAGCCAATATCAATGTTTCTCTCTCCCTCTCCCTTCCGTTTTCTCTCTAAAAAATCAGTAAAAACATATTTTTACAGGGTATTGTCTTGGTAAAAGGAAGGTTTAAAGAAAAAAATTGATTTTTACACATAGGTTTTGAATCAGTCCATTCAATACAATCCCACTTTAGTTTGAAAAATATAAATTCATATTAAAGGCTAGAAGGAAATACAATTAAATTCATTCATTTATTTCAATAAATATTCATTCATAGGGTGCTTACTATGTGCCAGGTATTGTGGGAAACTGTTTATTGCCTTCACTATCTGATAAGCATAGACAGAGAACCCCCCGAAGGCTGGGTGCCTTTGAAACCTTCCCAAAGGTCGGAGTAGGCGCCACCTCTGTTTGTCCAGACAGTGGTAGCTGAAACTACTCCCCCATTTATTATTATGTAAATCCTTGCTGATGGGCTAGTCTGCCTGTTGCAGGGGGTCACCTGCCTAGGGCTATGCTATGGGTGCATCCCAGATCAATAAAAGCTTGGTGAGGCCTGAGCACAGGGAGGAAGTCCTTCGGGACTTGCCACCTGGTCCCCCAATATTGCAAAATTATCTCGTGTCTTTTTCTCTCATTTGTTGTGCGGCTCCTCTTTCAGATACCGAACCCTACTCCACGCGAGTCGTGGAAGAAAACACTCAACATCTGACGCCCAACGGGTAATCTGGAAGTGCAGGTCTCGCTGGAGCGAGAAAAGGAAGTTTTCACCGAAAAGGTGTGGAAAACTCACCGAAAAAAGGTGAGGGGGATTCCACCGCACGCAATGCCCAGGATCAATTACAGAAGCCCGGGTCTGTGAGTACACTGGGAACGTTTTCTTAACCAGGCTAACAAACGGGGAAGGATTAAGCTTTAAAAAAGTAGATTCGGCTTTAAAAAGGTATATTTGGCTTTTAGAAAAGTAAGAAACTTTATTATAGACTTTTGATTTGCATGCTTAAGGAGTTAAAATTTTAGAAGGTAATCTCTTACAGTTTTTGCATGTTATTATAGAACACAACCCTTGGTTTCTTGAAAAAGGTACATTAGATCTTAAAAGTTTGCCAAAAAGTTAATCAGAACTTGCCAAAAATTGTTTCCCCTTGTGGAACACGGCATTTCATTTCCTAGAGGCTTTAGGAGAGGTCAAAGAGGATAAATCTCCTCCCCTTGCACCCTCCGCTCCTTAAGAGGAACAGAAAGAAAAGAAAAAATGGGAGGAATGGCCTTCATGGCTCCCTCCACCTCCATGTCCTAATCCTTAAATGTTTAATTCTCCATGAATAGAATCACCTGTGCAAAAAGGCCAAATTATAAAGAAATTGGAATATTAAAAGGTACTCCTTAAAATCAGGCTGAAAAAAGAGTGCCATGGTCATCTTAATGTGGTTTCTTGTCCAAATTAAAATCTTAATTTGTATTTGGAATCTAAAATCTGTAATAAGAAATGAAACCCTGCTGCCAAGTCTGCCTCTGGTGTGGAGAGATTCAAAGGTGGCAGGAAAGGGCAGAGCTATAAGCTCTCCCACAATGAGATTACTTAATGTTTTGTTTAAAAATTACTGGAGAACATCTTATGACAACCAAACTTTGGCTAAGATAACCTTGGGTGCTAGCCAAGACTTTAGAAAGCGAAATAGGGAAAAACTTAAAATGTCTTTTTCAGTTAAGCATGACTTTGGGAAAAATACACCATCTGAGTCATTTGCTGAAACTTCCCCCAAAAGCAGGATGTGGGGAAAGGGAAGAAGGAGCATGTGGCAATGCAGTGTGGATGCCCCCTCCCCAAGTATTCTAAAATTAAAGTCCTTCTAGTAATTGAAAAGCTTTTACAAATTTATAAATGCATCTGGGATTTCTGTGCACATGTAAAGGGAAAAGGCCAGTTTAAAAACGAGTGCGCATAGTTTTGAGCTGAACTTGACCTTTTGCTGTGTACAGAATAAAAACCCGAGACTGTTTTGGCCTCAAAAATGGCGGAGATGAACCTGAGAAAGAAATGCAGGCTGGTTTCCCAAGGCGATTTAAAGTAGCTCTTTTGAAATTTCCCGCTCTGAGGCAAGTACCACCAGGAAGTTGATAGTCAAGTTTACATGTGAATAGCTATGGTTTTGTTTCTTGACTTCCCCAACAGGAAAATTGTGACCATTTTAGCAGCTATGCCAGGCTTATTGGCTGGAAACTTAAAGCTTTTAAGTTCAAATCATCTAAAAGTATTGAAATTTATAATACTGAAATGTTGATCTGAGTATGCCTAGTATGAAGTCTAGATGATAGAAGTTAATCTATTAATTGAAAATGCCTTATATTTTATTTGAAATGTATCCTTAAATGTAAAAGTATTGATTTGAAAATGCTAAGTATTTAATTTGCTACCTAAGACTTAAAGCTCTGAAAGTTTAAAGTGCAAATTGAATCGGGAGAAATTAATTAAATATCTAATGTATAACTTGTTTTTGAAAAAATAAAATGTGTTTTCTCTTAAATAATTAGGAATTCAAAATATATTACTTCTTGGTCTAATTTTTTTTTAAAAAAAAGGATTAATTTTAAGATCTCAACTGAAAATTTTTAATACAAAAACCAGTTTAAATGTAATTAATATTAAGATAATTATAAAGGGTATAAACAGCTAATGAGATTTCTGTTTGTCTACAATATAATGTTGGCCATCTATCTTTTAGGGATTTTGGTTTGCTCTTCCCTTGTTTATTGTGAGAATAAGGAAATCATCTTTTCTGTCAGAGAACAGTGTAGACAGCCACAATGTTGAGCTGTGTGACTTGGCAGCCGCCATGTTGGCCGCATGGCATGCCGTGCCCCTGGGGGCCACCATCTTGGAACAACAAAGGCCCTGCCCTCTGACTTAGCCAATCACAAAAGGAATGTCTGCTCACTGACGCAGGATGGGATTTCAGGGGTGGAGTTTTAAGGCGGAGTTTTACTGCGGAAATGCGGATGGGGCAAAAAGTGTGCTTGCCTCTCGGATTTATTTAATACTATTTTTAAGAAGATATTTTTAATACTTAATAAATTAGCAATCACAGTCTTAATATAATTTCAGTAGTATGATAGACCAATGTTTTGAGCAGTTGGCTTTATAAGGGCCGACAATAGAGCTCGTATTCCTTAAAAGGCTTGTAGATAGAGACATTTTTAAAAGATATCTAAAATTCTCAGTAGAACCACAATTATACATATATCATACACAAATTAATAGTAATTGATTCCATGGTCAAGACTAGATCCTATTATGTTGAGAACTGTTTTTAAGTGTTAAAAATTTTTTAATTAGATATGTATTTGACAGTTTTTCCAGAGTACAATATTTCAAAATATAATATACTTGGTTGCATAAGGAATTTCTGCCAAATAAAAGAAAAAATTGATTTACTAGTAGCAATGTCTTTACTTAAACTAACAAAAGCTCCCCGCTGCTGTATTTTAAATTAGGCTGGAGGTGGGGCAGCATTTGCACCTCGTGTATCAGACATAAAACTTTACTGAATTTACTAATCCTTGTAAGCAATTGAATCCTAGTAAAGTAAAATTCTTCTAAAAAGGTTACTGAAGGCTTCCCATGATTCCTCTGTATATGCAAATAAGCCAAAGGGTATATTCTTTAAAAATATAATTGCTAACATTTACAGATTGTTGTTAAAATACTAAATCTGACAATAATTAGTCACCATAAATGAAAAATTACTTGAAATATATAGCTTTGCAACAGCATTTGTTAAAATCTCAAAAGGCAACCATGTTCCTTACATTTGTTGCTTGTATGAGAAAGAAAGCTGTCTGGAAGGAAATGAAAAGAGGTTTCCTTCAGATGTCTAACTAAAATTAAAAATCAATATATTGGACCTCATAAGCTAAATTAAATAATTTGTGTTTTGCCTCCTTAAACAAAGTTTATGTAAATTTACTTAAAGACTAATACCAGAAATTTAATTAATGTCATTTACTGTCCATAACTTAGGACAAGTAAAGTTAAAAGAATGAATGTTGTTTCAAACTGACGTAAATTGGCAAATTGGGCTAAGTGGATATTCAGGGGAACTTAGCTGTCACCTATTAAAATATAAACTTTTACAATTTTTCTATAAGACCTCCATCATTATACCAAAAAAAACACTAGGCAGGAACCAAGTCCTGGAACTTTAACTGTTTTTACTGATGGGTCATCTAATGGGAAAGCTGCCTATCATACTATAAATTCTGACCGAGTCATACTGACCAGTCATACTTCTGTGCAAAGAATTGAATTAGAAGCTATTAAGGCTGTGTTGCAAGATTTCCAACAGCCTATTAACATAATTTCTGATTCCTCTTATGCCTTGGGCCTAGTAAGTAGAATTGAAACTGCCCGGTTGAAATGGCTTAGTGACCAAAGTTTATTCTTACTATTTAAGCAAGTTCAGCAGATTGTGCAGCAGAGAAAATACCCTTTTTATATCACTCACATCAGGGCTCACAGCATATTACCTAGTCCATTAACTAAGGGAAATGCACATGCTGATCAATTGGTTGCTTTATCAAAAGAGGCTTCAGAGTCTCATCATCTTTTAAAAATCCCAAAACAAAAAAGGGGGATGATGGAGAAATCACCTGTGGGTAGACTGCATCAAGCCTTAATTACTCTAAATTTTTTCACTTGTGATGCTGATGGAAAGACACCTATGGAGCTACATTGGTGTCAGAATAAAACAAAAGAAAATGGTCTAGTTAAATGGAAGGATCCCGAATCTGGTTTATGGAAGGGACCTGACCCATTATTAACCTTTGGCAGAGGGTACACTTGTATATTCTCAGAGAATTTTTCCAAACCCATATGGATTCCTGCTAGAAATATTAAACTGCATCAGGAATCTAGCCAGACTGAAGATCTTGCGCCTGGAGCCATAACATGTAGCTGTAAACAATCAACTACCCCAGCCACAGAGAGCAGCGACTCCAAGCAGTCCACTGAAGATGAGGAACAGGAGGAAGACAAACCAGACAACCAACAGCCCAGAGACCACCTGGGGCATGGTAAAGTGAAGTATGGTAACAATTAATTCAGGTAAAAACTGTAAGTTTCATATGTCTTAGAAGGCACATTTTTCCTTTACCTGGGAAGGACAGCACAGCTATCCCAAACTCAGAAGGCTCCAGTTAGCGTGTCAACTCAGTGCTCTGGAGACCCAGAACTGTAATTTAGATAGCATACTGTCTCTGCTTCTGTAAATTTCTTCCTTTTTTTTTTTTTCAAAACTAGGTTCCTCATTCCAAACCTTGAGTTTAAAATTAAGTTGTCATGACCTAGAGCAAAGAATATTCTTACATGGTATTATTCTACAAAGTTTTATTAATAATTTTTGATGCTTTACAACAGTATATTGTGCATTTATCCCAAACAAATTTACAAATGAATTTGAATGCTTTACATGAAGGGATTTATTCCTTTCCACTGTGTGGAGGGCCTCCTGGGGAAGGCACTTAAGCATTCTGTATTGACCTATCTTGACTTTTTTTGCCAAGAGGAATCCAATTGCCTACAGCTGTTATCTGAGCTCTCTGTTCAAGCTGGGATCATGAAAAGCTGGTACCATGGATCTGTCTCTTGCCCAATGGCGTAAGCTGGGCCCTCTCCGGAGAAGAAACCTGGGTTCCCTATGATCAATGCAGGGGCCCCACCAGCAGGCAAGGGGATCCAAAGGCAGTTGCTGGGCATGGAGGCCAGAGGGACATAGTTTATCAAGGAGACAGAACTGAACCTCACATCACCCTACTTGGCCCAGAGATAGCTGGTAGTCAACGACGGGTAAGATCCCAAAGGGTGGGACGACCTAAGACAGGCACAGGTGGGGGCCAGTAGGAGAAAACTTGGGGTGCAACAAAGGTGGGGCACAGATCCTCACCCCCCCCCAATGGTGCACGGGCTTGAACGGTGCACGGGCTTGAACACTCGGCCCTTCTGAGGAAGGTCTCCTGTCCCCATGGCTGCTTCTTGCTTCCCATGCCCAACCCAGATCAGGAACCAAATAGAAGAGATTTGATCCAGCTGAAATCAGTACCCAGAAAAACGGAGGCTTGGCTAACAGACCCTGTGTCTAAATCTAGCCTAACAACAGGAATGCTCAGAGCCTTCACAAGGATGTAAAGTGATCCTTTCAATTAATATTTACAGTGTAAATTAAGATTATTGTTAAAATATTAAATTTGACAGCAAAAATAGTATTCAAATTAATTAAAGTCAAGTTTTCAAATTAATTAAATTTGGCTAATTTGAAATAAGTAATTATTCAAAAAGTATTAACAAAAACTTTCATTTCATGGTAAACATGCTATGAACCTGAAGCATGTTCAGGTTCAATTTTTTTGTGCAAAAAATTAATATTTAAAGTTATCTAGACTGCATTAAAAAATTTTCCATAAGCCTCCTAATTAAATCAAAAAAGGGGGATAGTGGAAGAATACCATGTAAGGAAAAATATCCTGTAACTAAAATTGCATCTAGAAAATTTTCTTTTTCATTTTGTAATGCTAACAGCAAGACACCCATGAAAAACATATGTGGTGTCAAAATAAGCCAAAGGAAAATCATTTGGGAAAATATAAAAAGGATTCCCCAAGTAAAATTTCAATTATTAACCTTTGGTCGAGAATATGTTTGTATACTTTCAGAGAACAACTCCAAGACCATGTGGATTCCTGCAACAAGAGATCCAGGAGAGAAACTGAACAGATTGCTCCAGCCACAAAGACAGGAGAGACAGTTCAGAGATGGAGATGGTGAAGACGCCTTGCCATGCTAGCAGTCAGCAGCTGTGCGGCGCTGCAGGGTGCCCAGGACCAAACCAGAGAGGACCGGACCTGCATTTGTCCACCATCCAGAACCAGCATTTCATTGCTGGCATGTACGCATGAACTGTCGGACATTGAAACTTGGACTCAGAACTGTTGGACATTGATTTTGGGACTTAAACATTTTTTGTTCTTATATGTTTATTTCTGGTTTTATAAGGAAAAAATAAGGGGGAGATGTGGGAAACTGTTTATTGCCTTCACTATCTGATAAGCATAGACAGAGAACCCCCCGAAGGCTGGGTGCCTTTGAAGCCCTCCCAAAGGTTGGAGCTAGGCGCCACCTCTGTTTGTCCAGACTGTGGTAGCCGAAACTACTCCCCCATTTATTATTATGTAAATCCTTGCTGATGGGCTAGTCTGCCTGTTGCAGGGGGTCACCTGCCTAGGGCTATGCTATGGGTGCATCCCAGATCAATAAAAGCTTGGTGAGGCCTGAGCACAGGGAGGAAGTCCTTCGGGACTTGCCACCTGGTCCCCCAATATTGCAAAATTATCTCGTGTCTTTTTCTCTCATTTGTTGTGCAGCTCCTCTTTCAGATACTGAACCCTACTCCACGCGAGTCATGGAAGGAAACACTCAACAGGTATCCACAGCCTCAATCCATATTTCCAGGCCAATATCTTTTCCAAACTTGATGATTATATCTAACTATCTGGACAATAACTATCTGCTGACTGGAAAATTCTACCTGGGTAAATATAATGTGAAAATTCACCCAAATGCACAAACCAACAAGGATATAATACTTAACTACATATTCCCTAAACCCTGAAGAACTACAATAAAAATTGGAAGCAGTGTGGTAGAGTGGGAAGAAGACAGAATTTTATTCAGACAAATCTGAGTTAGAACACAAGATTGGCCTCTTATTAATCTGTATAAGCTTATTCCTCCGAAAAAAGCAAGATGGCAGCATAGGTAAACACCGGAGATTGCTGCCTCGCACAACCACTTCAAAAATACAATGAAAAGACAGAACGGACATCATCCAGAACCACAGGAAGGCTGGCTGAGTGGAAATTCTACAACTAGAAGGAAAGAGAAAAGCATACCGAGACTCAGAGGAGGTGCAGTGTGGAAGTAAAATACAAAGGTGCAGAGGTGCATGCGGAGAGGGCTGGCGGCTGAGGTCACGATTGTCTTTTTCAATCAGGAGGGAGTCTCAGGCGCTGAGCTCCAGTTCTGGGCAAGTCTTTGGGGACCCAGACTGATACGGGAGAAATGGGACTGTCTGGAATCAGTCGGAACTCGAGGGCAGCTTTCTCTCAGAGGCACACACAGCAATTGCCAGGGCCTCTGAGGACAAGACTGAGAGCAGCCATACTGCTCGCTCCGCCTGCTCTGTTGATCCCTGGGACTCTGCCCTGCCCAAGCCTTGCATGGAAGCTTCTGCATATGAAAGGCCTGGCCCTTTGTAATCTGAAAATTATTTAACAAACTGCAGCTGCCCAAGGCCCCAGGGCAACTTGCATTGTTTACAGCTGGCTTCTGCAGGGTAGCCTCAGGCAGAAGCTAGATTAGCACCTCCTTAGATCCAAGAGCCAGTGTACCCAGTGGTCAGAGTGGGACCATCCAATTATAACTCCTCAGATCCATAAGGGACACACTCAGGGGGCAAACTCAGGGAGAACCAAAGTCCCACTGAAGCAAGTCTTGCCCCATAAGGGTGTCTTCAGCACAGAAGTTCTTCCACCGTAGATACAGCTGATTCTCACAGCCAATTGGCCTGGAGGTCAAATCCTCCCAGTGTTACCTACAACAATCAAGGCTTAAATACAACAAGACTGTGCACAAAGCCTACAAGGGGGTGCACCAAGAGTGTCTACCTAAAGTAATTGGGGAGGCTGAGCCACCGGGCCCTATAGGACACTTAGCACAGAAAGCCACTCTATCGACACAGCGAAGCATAAAAAATGCCGAGACAAAGAAACAGGACACAAATGACAGAAATGGAGGAAAGCAAACTACTGGATATAGAGTTTAAAACCACACTTTTAAGGTTTTTCAAGAACTTTCTAGAAACTGCTGATAAATGTAGTGAAATCCTCAAGAAATCTAGTGAGACCCTCAATGTTGTGTAAAGGACCAACTAGAAATTAAGCATACACTGACTGAAATAAAGAATATTATACAGACTCCCAACAGCAGACAAGAGGATCCCAAGAATCAAGTCAAAGATTTGAAATACAAAGAAGCAAAAAACACCCAACCGGAAAAGCAAAATGAAAAAAGAATCCAAAAATACGAAGATAGTGTAAGGAGCCTCTGGGACAGCTTCAAGCGTACCACATCCGAATTGTAGAGGTGCCAGAAGAAGAGAGAGAGCAAGATATTGAAAACCTATCTGAAGAAATAATGACAGAAAACTTCCCTTACCTGGTGAAAGAAATAGACTTACAAGTCCAGGAAGTGCAGAGAACCCCAAACAAAAGGAATCCAAAGAGGACCACAACAAGAAACATCATAATTAAATTGCCAAGAGCAAAAGACAAAGAGAGAATCTTAAAAGCAGCAAGAGAAAGAAACCCAGTTACCTACAAGGGAGTACCCATACGACTGTCAGCTGATTTCGCAACAGAAACTTTGCAGGCCAGAAGGGAGTGGCAAGAAATATTCAAAGTGATGAATAGCAAGAACCTACAACCAAGATTACTTTATCCAGCAAAGCTATCATTCAGAATGGAAGGTCAGATAAAGAGCTTCACAGAGCTGGGAGAACCAAGATGGCGGCATAGGTTAACGCCGGAGTTTGCTGCTTTGAACAACTACTTCAAAAGTGAAACCAAAAAACGGAAGGGACATCACCCAGAACCACAGGAACGCTGGCTGAGTGGAAGTCCTACAACTAGGAGGAAAGAGAAACGCATACGGACACTCAGAGGAGGCGCAGTGCTGAAGTCAAATTCTGAGGTGCGGAGTGCGCGGAGCAGGCTGGCGGCCGAGGGCGCGGTTGTTGTTTTCAATCGGGAGGGAGTCGCAGACTCTGAGCACCAGATCCGGGCGAGTCTTTAGGGACCCAGACTCAAACGGGAGAAGCGGGACTGTCTGGCTTCGGTCAGAGTGAGTGCAGCTTTCTCGCCGAGCTTTGCAGCGGGTGCTGGGACTCAGAGAGGCAGAGCCCCTGGGGACAGGACTGAGAGCCGCCATAACTGCTCTCTCCGGCCCACCCTGTTGATCCTGTGCGACCCGCCCCGCCCAAGCCCTGCACACAGGCATTTGCAGGATAGCCTCAGGCAAAGGCTAGATTAGCACCTCCCTAGAGGACAGAAGTTCTCTCACTGCTGACACAGCTGATTCTCATAGCCACTTGGCCTGGAGGTCAAACCCTCCCTGGAATTAGCTACAACAATCAAGATTTATCTATAAGACTGCGAACAAAGACCACTAGAGGGTGCACCAAGGAAGCATAACAAAATGCGGAGACAAAGAAACAGGACAAAATTGTCAATGGAAGAAATAGAGTTCAGAACCACACTTTTAAGGTCTCTCAAGAACTGTTTAGAAGCTGCCGATAAACTTAATGAGCTCTACACGAAAACTAATAAGACCCTCGATCTTATATTGGGGAACCAACTAGAAATTAAGCATACACGGACTGAAATAACGAATATTATACAGACGCCCGACAGCAGACCAGAGGAGCGCAAGAATCAAGTCAATGATTTGAAATGCGAGGAAGCAAAAAACATCCAACCGGAAAAACAAAATGAAAAAAGAATCCAAAAATGCGAGGATAGTGTAAGGAGCCTCTGGGACAGCTTCAAGCGTACCAACATCAGAATTATAGGGGTGCCAGAAGATGAGAGAGAGCAAGATATTGAAAACCTATTTGAAGAAATAATGACAGAAAACTTCCCCCACCTGGTGAAAGAAATGGACTTACAGGTCCAAGAAGCGCGGAGAACCCCAAACAAAAGGAATCCAAAGAGGACCACACCGAGACACATCATAATTAAAATGCCAAGAGCAAAAGATAAAGAGAGAATCTTAAAAACAGCAAGAGAAAGAAACTCAGTTACCTACAAGGGAATACCCATACGACTGTCAGCTGATTTCTCAACAGAAACTTTGCAGGCCAGAAGGGAGTGGCAAGAAATATTCAAAGTGATGAATACCAAGAACCTACAACCAAGATTACTTTATCCAGCAAAGCTATCATTCAGAATTGAAGGTCAGATAAAGAGCTTCACAGATAAGGAAAAGCTAAAGGAGTTCATCACCACCAAACCAGGATTATATGAAATGCTGAAAGGTATCCTTTAAGAAGAGGAAGAGGAAGAAAAAGGTAAAGATACAAATTATGAACAACAAATATGCATCTATCAACAAGTGAATCTAAGAAACAAGTGAATAAATAATCTGATGAACAGAATGAACTGTTGATTATAATAGAATCAGGGACATAGAAAGGGAATGGACTGACTATTCTTGGGGGGGAAAGGGGTGTGGGAGATGTGGGAAGAGACTGGACAAAAATCGTGCACCTATGGATGAGGACAGTGGGTGGGGAGTGAGGGCGGAGGGTGGGGCGGGAACTGGGAGGAGGGGAGTTATGGGGGGGAAAAAAAGGAACAAATGTAATAATCTGAACAATAAAGATTTAATTAAAAAAAAAAAAAAGAGCTTCACAGATAAGGAAAAGATAAAGGAGTTCATCACCACCAAACCAGTATTAGATGAAATGCTGAAAGGTATCCTTTAAGAAGAGGAAGAAGAAGAAAAAGGTAAAGATACAAATTATGAACAACAAATACGCTTCTATCAACAAGTGAATCTAAGAATCAAGTGAATAAATAATCTGATGAACAGAATGAACTGGTGATTATAATAGAATCAGGGACATAGAAAGGGAATGGACTGACTATTCTTGGGGGGGGGGAAAGGGTGTGGGGGATGCGGGAAGAGACTGGACAAAAATCGTGTACCTATGGATGAGGACAGTGGGTGGGGAGTGAGGGCGGAGGGTGGGGTGGGAACTGGGAGGAGGGGAGTTATGGGGGGGGGAAAGAGGAACAAATGTAATAATCTGAACAATAAAGATTTAATTTTTTTTTAAAAAAGCTTATTCCTCCTTTGTAAAAGTAATTCAATTTGTGTTAGTATTTCTGAATTGGAGAGAGAGGAATCTCTGGGTATTTTGCAAAGACCGGAAACCTGATCCCTCTCCACTGCCTCACCACAGGGCTCGCATGCACTGTCTTCTAAAAGCCAGGGCATCCTGGTTATCACAGGGCTCTCTCTCCAAAGTCCTAGACCCTTAATGCTTTCTGCTCTGGATTTGGCCGGGCAAGTCACCTCTTGGACATGCGATGGAGATAACAGCATTCTACCTGGGCAGGGAGATGGTGAGGGATCCGAGAACCAGGCTCTGGATGCTGCTGATCCTCCACCATCAACGTCTTCAAAAGCATCTTCACACCAATTCACAGCTTGACCTCCTTGGTGCTAAGTCATAGGCTGGACTTGCAGTGCATAGAGGTGTTCACACAGGTAGTGACACCTCTTTTCTCCTGAATTGAAGGACCACATGGTTTTGCAAGCTCCCTTTACCTGGGGTCTCCTGTGCCGCTGGGCCTGGGCTCATGCAGACATCACAAGTACTGCACCAGGCACACACACAGTTCAAGTCACCTCAGAACCATCCAAACAGGCTGGAACACATTCAAGGCCCTTCTTGGAGTCTGAGCAAAGTGGATAGGGGAGCGATGAGATAGGTCTTGTTAGAAGTCTCTTCTGCTTCAGCCCCAAGTTACCTGGTCAGGCCCAGTCAGACATCTTCTTGCTCAAAGATGATCCCAACCAATGTTCCCAGTTAGAAATCCTGGGGGCTTTATCTCCTCCCCTACAAAGTTCTCCGAAAGAGAAACAGAAGGAGGTGAAGGCAAAGTGCTCTGCCTTCAGATGGGGCCAGTCATGGTCCTCCAGGTAAGTACTAGTATGTCCAGGACTGCCTGGCCATCAGCTTAGGAGGGTCTGGTGCCTGCCGCAGGCTGGAGCAGAGAAGCCAAAGCCAGAAAACCTGGAGATGAGTGTGGTTGGGGTGGGTCCTTCTACATCCTCAGAGCACCAGGGGGGCGGATTCATCCTGTCTGTAAAACTGCCGCAGTGAGCCCTGGACCCTCATCTCACCCCAGCTGGAATCTACACCCACCAGCATCCACCAGGCTGCCATAACCTTGAAGACTGCTCTGGAGACATGAAGACCCTCCCTAATGGCATCACACAGTGAAAAAAATAAAACCAAAGTCAAGCGCAGCCGGCGTGGCTCTGTGGTTGAGAGTTGGCCTTCTGAACCAGGAAGTCATGGTTTGATTCCCAGTCAGGGTATATGCCTGGGTTTCGGGCTCGATCCCTAATGTGGGCCATGTAGGAGGCAACCAATCAATGATACTCCCTCATCATTGATGTTTCTATCTCTCTCTCCTCCCTTCCTGTCTGAAATCAATAAAAATATATTTTTTAAAAAAGTCAAGGGCATAGGGCTGGCTTACCATTTTGTGGGCTGACTACAAAAAAGAACTTTGAATTTATTTCTGATGCATTTTACTCATATTGGAAGGAAGCAATGCAAGGCATTACATAATGTCTGCCATGGAAAATATATCTTGCTATTTTGTCATCTCTGTTAGCTTTTTGGTCTTATTTTGTTGCAAGGAATTTCAATTTTATGTAGTAAAATTGATGAGTTTTTTTTCATTTCTTTAAAAATATGCTTGCTCTAGCTGGTTTGGCTCAGTGGATAGAGCATCAGCCTGTAGACTGAAGGGTCCCAGGTTTGATTCCAGTCAAGGGCACATACCTGGGCTGCAGACTCGATTCCAGTAGGGGGTGTGGAGGAGGCAGCCAATCAATGATTCTCTCTCATCATTGATGTTCCTATCTCTCTCTCCCTATCTCTTCCTCTCTGAAATCAATAAAAATATATTAAAAAAATAAATAATAAAAATTAAAATGTGCTTGAACAAGATTTTCACCCTTTTAATTTTGATACAGTCATCTGTATTTTCTTCTATTTATGTCATAGTTTATTATACTAAAATCAGGAGTATATCGTCCAGCTGGTGTTGCTCAGTGGTTGAGCATCGATCCATGAACCAAGAGGTCACCGCTTCAATTCCTGATCAGGGCATATGCCTGAGTTTCGGGCTCCATCCCTAGGAGGGGGCATGCAGGGGCAGCCAATTGATGTTTCTCACTCATTGATGTTTCTATCTTTCCCTCTTCCTTCCCCTTCTCTCTATAAAATCAATAAAAACATTTTTTTTTAAATCAGGAGTATATTGTATAGAGCAGTGGCTCTGTAATTTGTGTGCTAATTTACAGAAAAGCAGATTTAGTGGGTCTGGGGTAGAGCCCAGGTCTCTGAATTTTTAATAAGGGAAACACTGATATATAGAATATATAACCAATTTTAATGTTAAATCAGGGGAAACAATCCCTCCACCCCACTGTGATCCTTTTGAAACTGCAAAGTATACCTTCTGGAGAAGTTAACACTCACCAAAGCTTATTAGTCAAACAGAAATTAGGGTTCATGACTCATACTTTTTTAAAAACATATTTTTATTGATTTCAGAGACGAAGGGAGAGAGAGAGGGATAGAAACATCAATGATGAGAGAGAATCATTGATCGGTTGCCTCCTGCACGTCCCACACCAGGGATCGAGCCCACAACCTGGGCATGTGCCCTGACAGGGAATTGAACCCTGACCTTCCAGTTCATAGGCCCAGTGGACGCTCAACCACTGAGCCATGCTGGCCAGGCCCGAGTCATTCTTTAAAGAATTATTAACCACCATCTGTGTGACTAGAATGAACAAGATTAATAGAACAAAATCACAGGTTTTATAAACGTAGTTTAACAGAGGAAAAATAATATCTGATATATATATACATATATATATATATATATATATATATATATATATATATATATATGACGAAAGGGGCTACATGCTAACCTGACAAGCTCAGGGGAGGCCTGCGTGGCAGTCTTGCAAACTCAGAGACCTAAAGTAACCACAAAGAATAGTCTGAAATTAAACTAACTAAAAGCAGTTATGGTGGGTAGTTACCTCCTAGGCTGATATCTCCCTGGACAAGGTCAACCTTTACCTTAACTGAGCCTATCTGTCTTTTTGCCTCTAAGATAACATATCTGCAAGATGTCTGGGTAACTTGTAACTTCCTTTTTTTCTGGACCCCTCAGGGCACAACAAATAGCACCAGGACATTCCCTCATTGTTATTGTTATCAACTGTTAACTGTGTAAAACTATCCTGTATCCATCTGTGTAAAAGAAGCATATGTCCATCATTTCACTTTTTACCCTATCCCAGAGGTTTCCCCGCTTTGCTCTATCCCACCTCCTTAATCTATCCCCAATGGATTTCATGTAACTCACCTAAGTCCCTTTCCTTTTATTGCAATGTATAAATACAGATGTAACCCTCCATTCTCCGGAGCATTATCTCAATTCATTGAGGTTCTGCTTCCCAGCATATGTCGACAGTTTGGCTCAAATAAATTCACAAAAATTCTTTACAGGTCTGAATTCTTTTTTACGTTAAATATATATATATATATATATATATATATATATATATATATATATAATTTTAACAACTTGTAAAGCACTTTTGTTGATATGGGTGGGGTAGAAAGGAAAAGTTCAAGCTTGGGCCTTACTTTCCTCTTTAGTGTAAACAAGTTGAGCAAGTCAGCTGAATTGTTAAGGCAAGCCTGCCAGAGAGAGCTCAGCCTAAAGTAAGTATTAAGCAATTAAAACCAAAATCATTGGAGATTATTTGGGAGGGAGGTTCCAATTCCAAGTACACATCATTGTGTCTGGCTCACAAGTTTGCTTCCTAGCCAGGATCCAATGAACTCATGTTTGAGTCCAATGGAGAAAAGGGAAGCTTTCAGAAAAAAAATAGGACTATTTTGCTAAGAGTTCTTTAAGACATTGAGGTTTAAGCAGCACTGGGATGGTATCCACCTGGGAAAGTATAATATTAAAGCTGGAGTGCCGGGAGCCGGTCCATCCTTGCTGTTTCAAGGGACCTGGCATATATGGCATACGGTTCTTAATATGTTTGCTCACCTTCTTGGCGCTGTGTTTTAACCAAGGTCACCTCCCCGAGAAAGGTTGTTTCCCCACGTAGGAATTTTTCCCTGAAGTCAGGGAGGGGATGAAACTCCTTAACTAAGTGCCAGGCGGGTAGTTAATCACTACAATCATGCTTAAGCTACATAATCTTTACTCCCTGGAATGGAGATAAGAAACGCCCTAACCTTTGTAATAGAGATTGACAGGATTAAAATGAACTGGTATAAATACAGATGTAACAAGACAGGAAGACACAGGGCTTGGAAGACAGGACCAAGAGAGACAGAGCCTAGGCACAGTACCTACACAGAACGTTCTCTAGGGACAGAAGAACTTAGCTGGTGAGAGCATGCCGGAGGATCCTGGACAGGGACTGGCCTCGGAGCCTGGGGGCGGAGCCTGGCGAGAGAGCATGGCAGGGGATCCTGGACTAAACCTGACTGCGGAGATTGGCAGGAGAGCCTGACTAGAACCTGGTGACTGGACCTGCCTGGAGAACCTGGACAGAACCTGGCTGGAGATCCTAAGCAGAACCTCTCTGGAGATCGAGACCAGAACTTGGCTGGAGATCCTGGCTAGGCTGCTGATCAACTGAACACTGTCTCCGTGCCCTTCCTTCTTCGCCGACTCCGTCTACACCTTTGGGGACCCCTGGACCCGCTGGGGCTGGACCCCGGCATCGGAGGAGGAGCATTCACTGAATATTTGTAGGAGACACAGTTCAGCTTTGGCTCAGCACGGACTCCAGAGCGATTAGTGAGACTTTGCACCTAGTGATGGGTGGGGGTCATGGAAGGAGCAGGACCCAAGAGACAGACAGCTGTGCCTAGCAGACATGACAGTATCCACAGGAAGAGAATAGCAGGGCCGTAATAAAATGTGGCATTCACCTGGAATCTCACAGGAATTGTGAATGCAAATAAGCCCTCCTTCCTGGCCTCGGGTTTGACATGCTTGCTCTAGGGGTTGGGGTCCTGAATGTTGCAGGTGGGGAAAAACACACAGCTCACATGATTTTTACCTCATTTGGTTCCACAGCAGCCCTGTGAGTCAAGTATTACTTCTATTTAAATGGGAAAAGATTGACCCTTAAATATATATTTCTGCCTGAGATTCAGAAGAAACATGGGATTTACTTTTTCAAAGTTCTGACAAGTATTTATTAAGTGCTACATTGTCTTTATAAGGTGATAGTGTATAAATTGCTTGACATTTTCCCCATTATTTTGGGGTGTAGAATTTTTTGCAACACAAGTAAAATGTGTTCGTCCTGAAAAAATGAGAAGTTCCAACAAAGCAAATGAAAAACAAACACCTATTATCTTACCACAAAAACAGCCACTGTTAAGCCTTTGAAGTATATACTTTGTTTTACTTTGCATATTAATATATAAATATACATTTTTTACAAAAATGGGATACTACATATACTTTTTGAAAAATGCTTTTTTCACTTCACAATATATAATGTCCATCTTTCCATGCAAATGGATGAGACACATGATTGATAGGGAGTCTTGCAGATGGGAGGGGAAGGAAGCCCAATTTTACACCAGTTACAAGCGAAACACCTTAAATAAAGCCATGCAAAAAAAAGTTAAAATTAAGAAGATGGCGAGAGGGATTCGAGTGGCAATACTGAAATTAGGCAAACCAGCATTAAAGGCCGGGCACATTAACTAGGATAAGGACGGTTCCGTCTCGCCTTCCAGTGCATGATCATCAATTTGTTTCGTACTCTTTTCATCTCTTCCATCTCCTCTGCTACCTTTATCATCTCCTCGTTGCTCAAATTTCTGCCGTGTATGTCCCCTTTAAACTGTGGGCGAGAGCGAGCCAGCCTTTCCTTAAAGCTTCCTTCTTCCAGCTTATGTTTTCCCACTCCGCAAGGAGGCTGCTCCATGGGAGGGCGCGCCTCGAACAGGTCCGGCCCGGAAAGGCGCTCCTCTAGGGGGCGCCCCTCGGACATCAGCAGCTCGGGAAGGAGCTCGGGAAGGAGCTCCTCGGGAAAGAACTCGTCCTCGGAGGATTGCTCTTCCGAAGACAGCTCCTCGGTAGAAAGCTCCTCCGGACAAGGCTCCTCCTCCTCCGGACAAGGCTCCTCCGGACGAGGCTCCTCCCGACAAAGCTCCTCCCGATGAGGCTCTTCGGGCGTGGGCTCTGCCCGAGGCTGCTCCTCGTCCGTCTCGGGCAAACCCTGTGGCTGCTCATTTGCTTGGCAGGATCTGTCCATGTTGGGAACGGCCTTCGTGAGCACAGTCATTCAGAAGAGACAAGCAAGACAGTTGAGTCAGCATATTTGGTGGCGGGACCAAAACCCCGGCCCTGAGTTCTCAAAGCTGCCTTTTCCTGACTCGGGGACCAGGTCCTCCCACCTACTCAGGCCGAGAGGCCGTGATCCCCCGGACCCCGCCCAGGTCGCCCCCCTCCTTCCCGAAAGCCCACCATTTTCCCAGCAGGCCTTGCCCCGGGCCTCTCCCGCAGCGGCAGGGGCGGGGCGGGAACGCCGCCGCGACTCGGTTCCCACCGGCGGCCTCCCTCGCACCCCTCCGCGGCCCCTGCCCACCCCTCCTGGACCCGGACCTCTCCCGGCCGTTTGCTCCCCGGCGTTCTCTCCGCCGTGACCTGCAGACCTGCAGACGGACGCCAGACAGGGTAGGGGTAAGGGAGAGGGTAGGGAGGAAGGACTGACACTCGCGCCCCTTTCTGGGCACCAGCCGCCCACCCCGCGCCAGCGGCTCTGCTTCCCCGTCAGCCAGGCACCCCCACCTCCCTCCATGTCTCCCTTCACCTCAAGCTTTGTCCTTCGTGCCCTCCACCCCCACCCTTCGGTGCTCGTCATTTCTTTTCAGGCGGGATGTGGAAGCTAAGGATTATTTAGAAACTGTATCTAAGTGTCTGTGGCTCCCTCTCAGGGTTGGTCCACTCACCTCCCCACCCCCAAAACCACCATTTTCTGCACCGAAGTGCTGGCGCGGGGCTGGCACAGGGAAAGGCTTGGACTCTCTGCCATCCTGATCCCTGGGACTACTGGGCAGCACTGACACTCACACCGATTTCAGAGGACCTCGGGGACTTCCTTCCTTCTGCTTTTCCCCTCGACCAAAGGGCAGACGGTGTCTGGACTGGCAAAAAGGACCAGGATGAGAGGGACTTGGGCAGACATAGGCTCCTGGTCACGTGAGGGCCGCGCGTCACCGCCGAGCTCAGATCCCCAGTTACCACTTTGACCCACGGCGGTGCAGCAGCTCTGCCAGTGTTTCCAGATCCCCAATGCACTAGGCATCGTCACTCACCTCTCTTTGTTTATATTTGCCTTTTTTTCTAGTTACCAGGGACAGCAGTCAGTATCCAGTCTTGTGGGTTATTGACTCTTCCTCTCAGCAGCTTCCCCTGATACCCACCTCTCCCCCTTTCTCACGTCATCAGTCACCAAGGCCCATTATTTCCCCTACACTCCAGATCCTGCACTGAAATTTGACTATTTCTCCTTAATGAATCAATACCATACGTCACCTCTCCCAGTTTAAATCCACACCCATAACTCTATCATGTCCATGTAGGCTCTGTCAACATGGTTTGCATCTCTTGTCACTTTCACGAAAGATAACCTTTCATTTTTCCATTACTTAAGAATTTTATTTTTTTGTGAGCCACCATACCTATATCACAAATAGAAACTCTAGTCCAATTTGGTTATCATTCAGTTCTAGAATTCTAGAAAGAATTAAGTTTGTAAAGTATGTAATTCTAAAAAGACTGAATACTTTGAATTTCATAAATCAAAATACGTATTTGTCCAAGTACAAATAGTCTGGAAACTTATCTGAAATGGGGACATTTTTGGTGAAGAGTGTGACATTACATATATACTAGTATTTATGTGTGTGTGTGTGTTTATATATATTAATGTAAATAATATAACTATATATATACTATTCAGTCATTTTTTCATAATAGAAGCAAGAGATTTTGCTGGAACTCAGATCCTTAACTAGCCATCTCTCGGTGTTGCTGGTTGAGGAAGTTTATATTAATTCATTAAGTTAGCAAATATTTGGGTTGTGGGACTGCTAGACCCAAAAAGATAGATTCAGCACAGAGCACATTCATATTAAACTGTGCAGTAATTCTGTTGACCACACACTGACTAGTGGGATTAAAATCATGCTAACATACTCAATTGTCATTATAAGTCTGTATTTTGGGATCAAATTGGGTTTTATGATCTTCACCCCCATGCCTGGATGCTACTTTCTCATGCAGATGCCCTTTCTTCCAGAGAGCAGACTATACCTCTCTTCTCTGAATTTTATACTTTCACGGTAGGTGGCAATCAGATCTGTGAAGATCTTGGGATTGCTTCTCTCAAATCCAGTGTGACCATCTAGTACGTTTCCTAACAAATTCATATGTGAAATTTTCCATTTTGTAACTTTTTGTCCAACATTTAATTTACTCTGGGCTGAGATAGCAGAAAGACAGATATTAGTTCACCTTTATATATTTTCCATGAAGTTGCACTGCACTATACCTTGTTTATTTTTTTCACCAAGGCTTGGCTCATTGTTTGTATGCTCTCTTTACAAGAGGAGCCCCATTTCATTCATTTCTTTATTTCTATCCTTTTTTCCTTACATCCTGTGATGGAGAACTCATTACATTAAAAGACCCCCTATTGAAAGTTCAGGCAATTCTAATAATTCAGAATGGGTTTTTGATGTTGTTGTGCTGAAATCTTCTTCCCAATAGTTTACACACATTGAATTGATCCTGGTTCTGCCCTCTGGAAGGTACAAGTATAAAATACAAAAGTGCCTCTTACCCTTGATAGCCTGACACGCCAGAGTCAATGTTCTGGTTCTTTCCCCTGCCCATCTGTAAAACAATCTACTTGACCTGTGACTCAACTTCCTCATCTTCAAACTTGGAGATATCATAATAGTTCCTATCTTATAGGATTGGTAAGAGGAATGAGTCAGTATATGTGAAGGGCCTGAAAGAGTACCTAGCATATAGAAAGCACTCTATAAGCATTAACTATGATAGTAGTAATAATAATAGTATGACATAGTGCTATTAACACTACTAATTATCATTCTTTTATTAACATTAATTGATCAGTTGCATTGGGCATTTTACAAAGCACTTTCAATATGTTATCTCATTTAATCCTTAAACAGTTATGTTCTTACAAAAAACCTCCTCTCTTATTTCATCTCTTTCTGATGTGATATATCTTTTCAAAGTCACTCACCATCCTATATACTCCTGAATTTGTAAATTTCTCTGAAAATACTAAATATTCTGACTAGTGTAGAATGGAATGATCTTATCACATCCTTCATTCTAGAATAGCCACTATATGTCTATACATGCATCCTAAGATCATAGCAGATACTGTGGATGCCATATCACAGTTGAATCCAATTGTGTGTGTTTTTTCAAAGAACCAATTGCATCGCCCGGCTGGTGTGGCTCAGTGGTTGAGTGACGACCCATGAACTAGGAGGTTACAGTTCAATTCCCTGTCAGGGCACATGCCCAGGTTTCAGGCTTGATCCCCAGTAGTGGGTGTGCAGGAGGCAGCTGATCAGTGATTCTCTCTAATCATCAATGTTTCTCTCTCTCTCTTCCACTCTCTGAAATAAATAAAAATATGTTTAAAAAAAACAAATTGCATAACTGATTTAGGGACTTTTTTATTTTACTGATTTGAGAAAGAGAGAGAGAAAAAAACATTGATTTGTCACCCATTGATGCATTCATTGGTTTATTCTTGTTTGTGCCCTGGGGATCGAACCAGCAACCTTGGTGTAGCTAAATAATGCTCTAACCAACTGAACTACCTTGACAGGGTTACAGTTGAATCCAGTTTAAGTTGCAGTCAACTGAGACTCCCCCACCCCAGATTTGTTTCATACATCCCTGTTAATGCACTTCTATAAGTCCATTTTAACCCAAGTACAGAAGCTTCTATTTTTCTGGGTTAAATGTTGTTTTGTTAGATTCTCTCTCTCATTCTTTGAATCCAGGTTCTGTTATTCAGTACATTAGCTACACGATATTAATTTAAAGCACACCAATCTCAGGAAAGATCTAGGGGAGATCTCAGCAAAGAGCTCTGACTCCAAATAGAAAATTCCTTTTCCCTGTTGAGTGTGGCAGCCAGGAGTGTGTGCCCTGCTGGGCCAGTTCCCTTCATTTCCTCTCTCAGTGTGACGTCTCAGGATAGGATTACTTTCTAGTGCTGCTGATAGAAGACACAGTTGCCCCTGAAAGCCAAATTAGTCCTTGATGAGAACTTGGTAAATATGGGGGGGTGGGCAGACAAGGGAGGTAGAAGGAATTAGAACCAGGAAAGGAGGAAAGGAAGACAGTGTCTTGGTATTGGCTCTTAGTCTCTGCCTGATTATAGCTGATTTGGGGTTCCCTTGAGAGGAAGGGCTCTCAACAAGGAATAGGTGAAGGTGGTCCTGCGATGGTGACAACCATTTGTTACAAATGAATTGTGATCGGCCCCTTGTCTGTATGTGATCAGGGTGGGGGCTGTGAAATAATCCTTCTGATAGATTTGATTTGCTACTGCTGATGTAAGGTCCTGTGATGATGTGTTGCTGGGCTCACTATTGCTAGTGAGGGTTGAAGTCTAAGGAGCTCCATTTTACAGGTGAGAAAACTGAGGCTCTGGGAGGTTACAGATTATTCCCACAGAAACACAGATGATAGTAAGTAGCTAAGGTGGGATTTAAATCCCAGCAATATGACATGAGAAACTGAACCTCTAACCACTTTGTAAAACTGTTCCTGGGGCCCTGACCGGTTTGGCTCAGTGGATAGACGTCAGCCTGTGGACTGAAAGGTCCCAGGTTCGATTCTGGTCAAGGGCATGTACCTTAGTTGCGGGCACATCCCCAGTAGGAGGTGTGCAGGAGGCAGCTGATCGATGTTTCTCTCTCACCTGTGTTTCTAACTCTCTATCCTTCTCCCTTCCTCTCTATATAAAATTATACACACACACACACACACACACACACACATATATGTATTTATACACATATATATGTATGTATATATTTACATACACACACACATTAAAAAAAAACAACTGTTCCTGGGCAGTGGGCTCCAGACACCTTTATGTGCAGCTGGAGTGGGCAGCACAGGCCTTTTCATGTAACGGGAGCTGAAGGCTGGCAAGGCAGCCAGGGTGCAGGGGAAAGACAGTCAGCCCTGGCAGCTGCTGCTATGACAACAGTCTCCAGGGGCGTGGCCATTTTATAAGGGATCTGAGGAAGCCCACAGGTTTCTAGTTCAGGGATTCCTGTACCCTGGTGAGGCTACACTTCTGCAGCATGATCAGAGCCCTCCTCCCTCTGAGCCCCTCTACAGCACAGACTCCTTGGAGGTCTGATTTCACTTTTCAGGGCCAGTCAGCCTGGAGTTAAGTTCTGCTCTCCAGCCCTGAAGTTTCTCCTGCTGCCGGTGCCTCTGCATTCTTTCCTAGTGACACCCATGGCAGTTCTTTGGTCTCAAGACTTGCTAATGTGGGCTACACCAGGCCTTGTCCACACTGTGGCTCTCAGACTCTCCTCCCCCACCTCCACCCCAGGGGAAATAGTCAAGTGCGAAATGCAATGACTAGAGCCTTCTCTTTCTGCTTCTGGCCTTATCCTACCAGGGCCTACACACACACCCTGTACATGCCCAGAGAAACAAGGAAGGGTCTTTGAGGAAATGTGGGATAGCAACTCAGGCTGCTAGGAAATACTCAGGCCCGGGGAAGGCAGGGCCAATCTGGGTCAAAGGGAGGCAATACCAGGCTCTGGGCTGGGCAGGACTTGGGCTGTCACTCACTCGCTGGAGGGCTCTGGAGGCCTGGGAGTCTTCTACCCCTCTCTGTGTTTCTATGTTCTCCTTTCTAAAAGGTAGAGCAAGGCGTTGTGGTAGAAAAGTGAATGAGATCCCCTCCAGCTCTAGGATGCTACAACTCCATGCTGTCCACTGTGGTGAGGGGGGCTTCTCGTAGAAACACCATTAGGGCTGAGTGGGGACCTCTGTATTCTGTGGCTGCTGCTGCCTTTCCCAGGATCTAGAAGAGCTCAGAGCACAGACCTCATCATATGCTGGCCTTCTCTGCTGGACTCTGACACACTCACAGCTTTATTCTTAGCCTTTCAGAGACTCAAAAGGGCCTAGACACCAATCTGATGTCTGGGTGACAGGGTGGGACAGAGGCAAGGTAGGCAACATAATTTGCATGGCTAGTGTAAAATGACAATGCGAGGCCTCTTGTTCAAAAGCCAAAAGAATAAAAAATAAACTCTTTATTGTGGAATACTCTTTAAAATATATTTTTAATTGACTTCAGATAGGAAGGGAGAGGGAGAGAGAGATAGAAACATCAATGATGAGAGAGAATCATTGATGGGCTGCCTTCTGCACGCATCCCAACTGGGGATTGAGCCCGAAACCCGAGTATGTACTCTGACTGGGAATTGAACTGTGAACTCCTGGTTCATAGGTCGATGTTTAACCACTGAGCCACACCGGCCAGGCTGTGGAATACTTTTTTTTTTTTTAAAACCAAGAACATTTTCTTTTTTTTTTAAAAATATATTTTATTGATTTTTTACAGAGAGGAAGGGAGAGAGACAGAGAGTCAGAAACATCGATGAGAGAGAAACATCGATCAGCTGCCTCCTGCACATCTCCCACTGGGGATGTGCCCGCAACCCAGGTACATGCCCTTGACCGGAATCGAACCTGGGACCTTTCAGTCCGCAAGCCGACGCTCTATCCACTGAGCCAAACCGGTTTCGGCCTGTGGAATACTTTTTAAAAAACAAGAATATCATCAAAAGTACTAAAATACAAGTATAAAGTTTTTCTTTCTCCTATCATCTCTCTTTTGACTTTTCATGTTTTTTTTTAAATAGACTTCATTTTTTTAGAACAGTTTTAGATTTACAGAGAAATTGAGAAGATACAATAAAGCAGTGGTTCTCAACCTTCCTAATGCTGCGACCCTTTAATACAGTTCCTCATGTTGTAGTGACCCCCCAACCATAAAATTATTTTCGTTGCTACTCCATAACTGTAATTTTGCTACTGTAAACAATATGTAATTACATATGTGTTTTCCGATGGTCTTAGGCGACCCCTGTGAAAGGGTCATTCGACCCCCCAAGGGGTCGCGACCCACAGGTTGAGAACCGCTGCAATAAATAATTCCCATATACTCCACACCCAGTAGCATCTTACAATAGTATGGTACATTTGTTATAATTAATGAACCAATATGGATATATTGTTATTAAAGTCTATACTTTATTCATATTTCCTTTGTTTTTACTTAATGCCCTTTTTTTCTTCTCCTGGATCCTCTCCAGGATACCCTGTTGCTTTTAGTTGTCACATCTCCTTGGGCTCCTCTTGGCTGTGACAGTGTCTCAGACTTTCTTTGATTTTTTTTTAATCCTCACCTGAGGATATGTTTTTTAATTGATTTTGAGAGAGAGAAAGGGAAAGAGAGAAACATCGATGTGAGAGAAACATTGATCATTTGCCTCCTGCACGCTCCGGGATCAGGGATAGAACCCACAACCTGGGTATGTTCCCTGACCAGGTATCGAACCCACAAACTTTTGGTGTATGGGACGATGCTCCAGCTAACTGAGCAACCCAGCTAGGGCCCAGACTTTCTCTGATTTTGATGACCTTTACAATTCTGAGTATACTAGTCAGGTATTGGTAGATTGCCCATCTATTAGGATTTGGCTGGTGTTTTTCTCTTGGATAGACTAGGGTTATGGGTTTTGGGGAGGAAGATCACAGAGATAAAGTGCTATTTCATCGCATCATATCAAGGCTACATGCTATCAATATGATTTATGACCATTGATGTTGCCCTTGTCATGGTGCTTTTTATTTATCATTTAATATTATTCTAAGTAAAGAAAAATTAAAATTTTAAGTTATTAACATGAATTAATTGTACAATGCCAATTTTATTTTTAAAAAAATATTTTTATTGATTTCAGAGAGGAAGGGAGAGGGAGAGAGAGATAGACACATCAATGATGAGAGAGAATAATTTATCGGCTGCCTTCTGCATGCCCCCTACTGGGGATTGAGCCCACAACCCGGGCATGTGCCCTTGACCAGAATCGAGCCCACGACCCTTCAGTCCGCAGGCTGACGCTCTATTCACTGAGCCAAAACGGCTAGGTCTACAATGCCAATTTTAAATGCAAACATAAGAGTATCTGACTCATGCAGAATCACCAGATTTGCACAACTCATATTTCTGTAGCTCATACATGCATATTTACTTCTTACCAGAACAGTGGAAATGCTGCACAAAATTAACTCAGCTGTTTTTTATTTCACTTCTTGATACATGCACATGTGCATATTCTACAGGACTGAAAGGAAAAGGAACTGTGGTTGCTCTATCTTTCCCTTCTTTGTCATCATTTTCAATGTAAGTGGTTGGCAAATACGGGGAAGTAACACATTTGAGAAATGATATGATTGGGTTTCTTGGTCATTTGTCTTTCTTAAAATAAGATTCTGTGTTGGAAGTAAGTTCTGAATGGAACCAAAAGGGTGGCCTTTCCTGTCTGTCAGCAATCATAAAAGTAATAGGCTTACCATTTACATGTTTGAGTGTTGCCAGATTCCCCATACATCAAGAGTGTATTGGAATGTTGCGCTTATGGGGCATGGGGAATGCAGTATGCAAGTGAGGCAATGAGAATGGCAGACATACATATTGCGTTTCTTCTGTCCTTTTGCAAATACCATGCTGTCTTGATTACTGCAACTTTATAGGAAGCTCAAAGTCAGGTATTGTCAGTCCTCTGATATTGTTATTTTTAAAGATTGTTTTAACTGCCACAATTCCCATGGATTTCCTCACAGATTTTACAATCAGCTTGTCGATTCTCACACAAAAAGCCAGCTGGGATCTTACTTGAAATTATATTGAATATACAGATTAATCTGGGAAGAATTGCTACTTTGACACTATTGAGTCTTCTGATATGTGAACATGGTACACTTTGCCATTTTTTTTTAGGTCTTCCATAATTATTCTCAACAATATATCATAGTCTTCATGTCATGCATAAAATTTATTCCAAATTACTTCATGCTTTTTAATGCCATTGCAAATGGTATTTAATTTTTTTCATTTTCTAATTATTTATATATAATGTACATATTTGATTTTTGTATATTGACCTTTAATCCTGAGACCATGCTAAATGCACTTATTAGTTCTAATGACATTTTATAAAAATATTTTTTTTTATTCCAGAGAGAGAGAGAGAGAGAAAGAGAGAGAGAGAGAGAGAGAGAAACATCAACGATGAGAGAGAATCGTCAATCGGCTCCCTCCTGCATGCCCCCTACTGGGCATTGAGCCTGCAACCCAGGCACATGCCCTATCTGGGAATGGAACCCTTGTCTCCTGATTCATGGGTCAATGCTCAACCACTGAGAGATACTGGCCAGGCAGTTCTAATAACTTTTTATAGATTCTAGGGCATTCTACACACTCATGATATTCCTGCAAATAAAAAGTTTTACTTCTTGCCCTAGGTGGTTTGGCTCAATGGGTAGAGCATCGACCTGCGGACTAAAGGGTTGTGGGTTCAATTCTGGTCAAGGGCACCCATTCAGGCGCATGTGGGAGGCAACCAGTCGATGTATCTCTCTCACATTGATGTTTCTCTCTCTCTGTGTCTCTCCCCCTCCCTTCCACACTCTAAAAATCAATGGAAAAATATCATTGGGTGAAGATAACAAAAAAGTTTTACTTCTTCTCCCATCTATATGCCTTTTCTTTCCTTGCCTATTGCACTAACTAGGATTTTCAGTACATTGTTGAATAGCAGTGGTGAGAGCAGATATCCTTGCATCATTACAGGAAGAAAGCATTCAGTCTTTCACTATTATAAGTATGATGTCAGCTGTAGTTTTTTCATAGATGCCTTATTTCAGGCTGAGGAATTTCCTTTCTACTTATAGTCTCCTGAGAGATTTTATCATAAATAGGTATTATTGTCTTTTCTCAAATGCCTTATCTTTATCTGTTGAGACAGTCAATAGATACTTGACTGCTTTAGGATAATTTTTCTCCTTTATTACATTAATTTGTTGAATTAAACTGACTTTTAAATGCTCAGCCAACTTTGCATTTATGGGATAAACCTCACTTTGTCATGATGTATTTATTATACTCATATACAGCTGGATTCAGTTTCCCAAATTTTTTAAAATATGTTTTTTATTGATTTTAGAGAGAAAGGGAGAGGGAGAGAGAGAAAGAGAAACATTAATGAGAGAGATACATCAATTCGCTGCCTCCTGTGTAACCCCCACTGGGGATTGAGCCTGCAACCTGGGCATGTGCCTTCACTGGGAATCGAATTGGTGACCTCTCAGTACATGGGACAATGCTCAACCAACTGATGACCAGGGCCAATTTCCCAAAATTTTAAAAATGTACTTTTATGAAATATATTGGTCTTAGTTTTCTTGTAGTGGGTTTGTTTTAGTATCAGGGTAATTCTGGCTCCATTATATATAGAGGAGAACTCTTCCTCTACTTTTTGAAAGAGTTTGGTTAAAATTGGTATTCTATCATCCTTAAATGTTTGATGGAATTCACTAGTGAAGACATCTGGGCCTAGAGTTTTCTTGGAAATTTGTGTGTGTTTTAAATGTCCTCCTTTTTTAAAATTCTTTATTGTTGAAAGTATTACATATGTCTCCTTTTTTCTCCCCATAAATGTCTTCCTTTTTTTAAAAGGTTTTTTTTTATTGTTTTTTAGAAAAAGAGGAAGGCAGATGGAGAAAGAGTGAGAAACAGCTGATGTGAGAGCGAAACATGGGTCAACTGCCTCCTGCATTCCTCCTACGGGGGATGGGACCCAAAACCCCAGGCATGTGCCCTGACTGGGAATTGAACTGGCAACCTCCTGGTTCACTGGACAATACCTACCCAACTGAGCCACAATGACTAGGGCTCTTGGAAGGTTTTTAATAACAGTTTAATTTTCTTTTTTAGATACAGGTAGTGGCATGCTAGAACTGACTTATATCAGTTAATACGAGCTGATTGTTACCATCTCTTAACCAGTCTTCATTGAGTGATGTCAAATTGATAGTAATTTAAAATTGGCCATGGTCTGCACCACAGAAATTAGGTATGTTTACGAATCAGGGGTTTTATTTTCTTTTAGAGAACTGGTGGTTAAATACCACTCTTCTGTTCAGGTTTTTTTTTCTTTTTAGTGAATTTGATAATTTGTGTCTTTCAAGGAATTTGACAGTTTTATATTATTGAGTTTATTGGCATACAGTTGATCATAATATGTCTATACTTTAAGTATTCGGAGGATCTATATTGATGTCCCCTTCCTTTTTTTTTTTCATTTTAACAGCTTTGTTGTGATATTGAAAGTGTACAATTCAGTGTTTTTAGTATATTCACAGATATATGCAACCACAGTCAATGTTAGAACATTTTCCTCACCTCAAAAAGAAAGCCTATATCCTTTAGCTATCATTCCTTATTCTCCCCTACCCACCCTAACCCTATGAAACCACAAATCTATTTTCCGTATCTATGGAACCATGTAATATGTTGTCTTTTGTGACTAGCATCTTTCACTTAAGATGTTTTCAAATCCATCCATGTTGTATCATGTATTAGTACTTTATTGGGTTTTTTTTAGCCAAATAATATTCCATACCACATTCTTTAACCTATTAGTTGAGAGAGATTTGGGTTGTTTTTCACCTTTTGACTATTATGAATAATGCTGCTATAAACAGTTGCAGGAATTTTGATAGGGATTGCACTTAATCTATAGATCAGTTTTGGGGTTATTGTCAGTTTAATATGAAGTCTTCCAATCTATGAACATGAGATGTTTTTCCATTTTTATACTTCTTTAAACAATGTTTTTTGGTTTTTAATGTACAATTCTTGCACTTTTGTTAAATGTATCCTTAAGTATTTTATTCTTATTTATGCTATTGTAAATTTCATTTTTGGATTGTTCATTGCAGACATATAAAAATATAATTGATTTTGGTATATTGAAATTGTATTCTGCTGAACAAGGTAGCAAGATCCAATTTAGTTCTAGTAGTTTTTAGTGGAGTCCTTAGGATTTTCTCTATAAAATCATATCATTTATGAATATAGATAGTTTTACTTCTGTCTTTTTCAGTCTGATGCCTTTTATTTTTTTCTTGCCTAACTTCCATGGCTAGAACCACTAGCACAGTATTGACTAGAAGTGGACAGAGTAAACATCCTTGTCTTGTTGCTGATCTTAAGGGGAAAATATCCAGTTTTTCACCATTAAGTATGTTAGCTGTGCATTTCTCATAGATGCCCTTTGTCAAGTTGAGGAAGTTCTTTTCTATTCCTAGTTTGCTGTGTTTTTATTATAGAAAGGTATTGAATTTTTTAAAATGCTTTTTTCACCTTTTGAGATTGTTCTTTATTCTATTAATATGTTATATTAATATATAATATATATAATATTATATATTGTATATAATATATAATCCTATATAATAAAGAGCTAATATGCTAATTTGACTGAACAGCAGAAACACTGTCCGGACATCCTTCCAGATGACTGTCCAGAAGACCTTCCGGATGAAGCCAGGGCTGCAAGGGCTGGCAAGGCAGCCGGGGCTGCAAGGGCCAAGCACCTTGCACAAATTTTGTGCATCAGGCCTCTAGTAATATATATAATATTATATATTAATATTGATATGTGTTTTACATTGATTGATTCTTAGATGTCAAACCAACATTTTTATTGATTTCAGAGAGGAAGGGAGAGGAAGACAAAGATAGAAACATCAATGATGAGAGAGAATCATTGATTGGCTGCCTCCTTCATGGCCCTACTATGGTTTTGGTAACAGGATAATTATTCACTCCTCTTCTATTTTTTGGGAAAAGTTTTTAAAGAAGTGGTATTAATTCTTCTTTACATATTTGGTAGAATTCATGTCTTTCTAGGAATTTGTCTATTTTAGCTAAGTTATCTAACATAGTGGCATACAATTATTCATAGTATTCCTCTATAATCCTTTTATTGCTAAGTCAGTAGTAATGTCCTCTTTCATTTCTGACTCTAATAATTTTGTTTTTTTTCTTTTCTTCCTGGATAATCAATCTAAAGATATGCCAATTTTGTTGATATTTACAGAGAACCGGTTTTGTTTTTTAAGTCTCTGTTTCATTAGTTTCTCTCTAGTCTTTATTACTTTCTTCCTTCTGTTTATTTTAGGTTTAGTTTCCTCTCTTTTTAGGGTTTTATGGTGGAAGGTTAGGTTGTTGATTTGATATTTTTCTTCTTTTTTCATACAGACAGTTAATATAGGCATTAGCAGTAAATGTCCCTTTAAGCATTGCTTTAGCTGTGTCCCATAAGCTTTGGTATGTTGTGTCTTTGTTTTCATTCATTTCAGTATGTTTTCTAATTTCCCTTTTTATTTCTTCTTTGATCCTTTGGTCATTTTGGAGTGCGTTGTTTAATTTCCACGTAATTGTGATTTTCCCAAATTTCTTTTTGTTTTCCTCTTTCATTCCATGTTAGCAGAAAACATACTTAGCATTATTTATAGTAGTTTATTGTAGTTTGTTTTATTGCCTAGCATATGGTCTGTTCTGGAGTATATTCCCTGTGCACTTCCAAAGAATGTGTATCCTGGAGCATTCTACAGATGTCTATTAGGTCTAGTCACTTTATAGTATTGTTCAGGTCATCCATTTTCTTCTTGATCTTCTGCCTAGTTGTTCTAGCCATTATTAAAAATTGAAATGGATAGAAAACATCGATGGAAGAGAAACATCATTGATAGGCTGCCTCCTGCATGCCCCCAACTGGGGACCAAGCCCACAACCTAGGCATGTGTCCTGACCAGGAATCAAACCTGTGACCTCCTGGTGCATAGGTCGACACCTAATCAACTGAGCCACACCGGCCAGGGCCATTCACACTTTATATTATTACTGATATAGTTGGATTTACCTCTGACATTTCACTGTTTTCTATGTCTCATATCTATTCCTCTCTTACATTAAGTGAACATTTTCTAATGTTGCATTTTAATTTCATTAATGATTTTTTGCTATATTTTAAAATTATATCCTTAGTATTTGCACCAGTGCATACTATATACGTATTTATCAGAATAAGCTTCAGATTTATACTAACATAATTCTAGTGAGCTACAGAAATATTACTCCTATGTAGCTCTTTTTCCTCCCCCTCTGTTTGTGATTTTCTTGATATATATATAATGTCTAAATATCTTACAAACCCAACAATATACCATTATAATTATTACTTTATATAACTATACACAAACACATACACACACATACACATACATATGAATATATATATTCATACTAGAGTCCCATTGCACAAAGAGATTCGTGCAATAGGCCTTCCCTTCCCCTGGCTGCCGGCACCAGTTTTCCTCAGGCACCCGGAACCCAGGCCTTTGCTCCAGTCAGAGCCTTCAGTCTTCGCTCTGCTGCTTCGCGCCTACATATGCAAATTAATGGCCATCTTTGTTGGGTTAATTTGCATACTCTCCTGATTGGCTGGTGAGCGTAGTGGAGGGATGGTCAGTTTACATGTTTGTCTATTATTAGGTAAGATTCCTTTGGGCTAGGTTTATTTTATTTTTATTTTTTAATCTTTATTGTTGAGAGTATTACAGATGTGCCCCTTTCGCCGCCCCCCCATTGTCCTCCTCCACCTAGATCCCACTCCACCCCAGGCCTTCACCACTGTATTGTTTGTGTCCATGGGTAATGCATATAGGCATAAAAAACTTTGGTTAATCTCTTCCCAACCCCATACCCCTCATTCCCTCTGAGATTTCAGTCTTTTCCATGTTTCCATGCCTCTAATTCTATTTTATTCACCAGTTTATCTTGTTCATTAGATTCCTTGTTCATTTATTTTAATTTTTAGATTCCATTGTTGATAGATAGGTATTTATTGTCATTTTATTCTTTTTTTTCCTTTATTTTATTTTCCGTTTTTTCCATCACCATTTATCCCCTCTTCCACCTCCAACCACTTCCCCTCCACACATTCCCCGCCACCCCTGCAATCACCACACTGTTCTTCATGTCCATGGGCTCAGGCGTGACTCAGCACTCAACTTGCTGCCACCTCTCCTGGACCCCCTTCTCTCCCCAGCCTCTCCCCAGATTCCACTCGTCCGCACCTTCTCCTGCTCCTCAGCACAGGTGAGTGTGTATCTGAAATGTCCTATGAACAGGGTTCAGTGAAAACAAACAAACAAACGTTGGCCGCAGAAACGGGGAAGACTGAGTCCCTATGAGCTCCTCTCTTACCAGCACTGCATGGTCTGGTCAGTGCTTCAGGCTGCCCCCTCTGGGCTCAATCTTTGGTAATTATGGCACCCAGATCTCAAATCCCCCGGTGCCAACAGTCTTACAGATTTCCTTTCCCCAGTCAGGGGCTGTGCCTGTCCCAAGGGAAACGGCTGGGTGCCGCGCAGTCTCCCTCTGACCCTCTGGGCCCAGAGATCTGGCAAACTTTCCTGCTCAAGCCCTGGTTTTTACCTTTCCAAGGGAACTCTGCCCTTCCCGGCTGCAAACTGTCTCACCAGCTGAGTCTGCTTCGCCAATTCGGGGTGGGTATTATTAGCTTCAGCTGCTCATTCTATCTGCTCTGGGACAAGCCTTGGGACACGTCTACCTATTCCGCCACCATCTTGTCTCTCTCTCGTGTTGCATTCTTTTCCTTTACATGCAGGCGCACCATTTCTAATACTAGCAGTGAATACTTTAGCAGCCAATTGCCACATTATTAGTCTTGGACTGACTTGTTTGGTGTGTGCAACAGGAAATATTTCACTTTCGGAGAACAAGAAAAATAGGCTTATTTGCGTTACACTTATTAATTTGTGCAGTCATTCAGTGTCTGGTAAGTTAATGTTCAAGAAAATCTTTTATATTAAAATGTTGTATTATTTTATGTTAATGATTACTCACTTATTTCAGCCCTTTGTATTTCAGCATGTCTCTTAAAATAAACCTACGTTTCTATGAAAATTGAAGCTTTTGTTTTTTTTGTGGCCCACATAAACTTAAACCTTGTTTATTTGGCCCATGTTAGCCTTTGAGTTTGACATGCTTGTTTTTATTATTTTTCTAATTTTTTTAAATTGATTTCAGAGAGGAAGAGAGAGATAGAAACATCAGTGATGAGAGAGAATCACTGATTGGCTGCCTCCTGCACATCCCCTACTGGGGACTGAGCCTGCAATCTGAACATGTGCCCTTGACCAGGATCAAACCCAAGACCCTTCATTCAGCAGGCTGAAGCTCTATCCACTGAGCTAAACTGGCGAGAGTTGACATGCTTGTTGTTTTAGATAATTTAGTTTAGTTTAGATATTCCAACTGTCCCTAAACAAATAATATCTGTGCCAATACAGTATGACACCTCTTATTTTGCTCCTCAGTGGGCACAGCTTTAGGTATGCTTACAGTCAGGTGGTTTTGTCAGGGCTCTCTGACTATTTCCCTGAGCACACATAGTATGTATGTATGTATGTATGTATGTATTTATTTATTTGTTAATCCTCACCTGAGGATATATTTCCATTGATTTTTAGAGAGAGTGGATGGAAGGGAGGATGGGGAGAGAGATAGAGAAAGATGCACCCCAACCAGGGCCAGGGTTGAAACCACAAGGTATGTGCCCTTGAACAGGAATCAAACCCGTGACCCTTTGGTCCTCAGGCTGATGCTTTAACCACTCAGCAAAACTGGCCAGGACCACAAAGAGCTTTTAAATGCCACTAATTGTCTGCTGATTGCACTATTGTTTTTTAATAGAATTTATTTATTTATTTGTTTGTTTGTTTATTTATTAAATATGTTTCTATTGATTTATTTTATAGAGGAAAGGAGAGGGATAAAGATAGAAACATTGATAAGAGCGAATCACCGATTGGCTGCCTCCTGCATGCCCCTACTGGGGATTGAGCCCACAATCCTGGCATGTGCCCTGAACAGGAATTCAACTGGGACCTCTTGGTGTTCAACCAACTTAGCCACACCTGCTGAGTAAGCACTATTATTTTTAACAGTGCCCTGAGGCACAAATTGTTCTAGTAACTAAGATTAGTTCTTCTCCTGGGTCTCCTAGTTTTCTCTCTCTTTCCCAGGTTTTCTCAGGTAAATAGCTGACCTAGAATTTAGCTTATATCTCTAATGAATCTACCATTGTCCTCTCAATAGTCTTTCACCATGTGTGGCGCTATCTGACACTATTTATAACACCAAAAGTGTTGTGTTCTTCAACACCAACCAGTTCTCTAATTCTCCAGCAACTGGGTGTTCTACAACTCGATTCAATTATTTGTTTTACATTTCTATTTATTGCCAAGAGAGAGAGAGACGAGAGAGAGAGAAATTTTTGTTGTTCCACTTATTCATGGGTTCATTGGTTGATTCTTGCATGTGCCCTGACTGGGGATCGAATCCACAACCGTGGTCCCTCGGGAGGATGCTCAAACCAACTGAGCTACCTGGCCAGGGCTCAATTCCGTTCTTATACTAATTCATCAAATTAATGCAGACCCAACAGGTTAAGGGGTGAGTCCTACAAAAATGCCCCCACCAGCCACAAATGCAGTACCCAGGGTACTTATACTTTTGCTCAGCCAGCTACAAATTTGGGGAGTTCTCATGATCCCCTCTTCAGTTGTTTTAAAATATATTTTTATTGATTTCAGAGAGGAAGGGAGAGAGAGAAACATCATTGATGAGAGAGAATCATTGATTCTCTAATAATTGATTAGAGAATCATTCCTGCACGTCTTCCACTGGGGATCGAGTCTGGTACCTGGGCATGTGTCCTGACCAGGAATGGAACCATGACCTCCTGGTTCATAGGTCGATGCTCAACCACTGAGCCTCGCCAGCTGGGCTCCCCTCTTTAATTTTGATAATTTACTGGAACAACTCAGGGAACTCCAAGTGCTTTAGTTACTATACCAGTTTATTTTAAAGGATACAACTCAGGGACAGCTAAATGGAAGAGAGGCTCAGAGCAAGGCATTGGGAGGAAGGAGTGGTACAGGGTTACATCACATGGGCATGATTGATTAAATCATTAGTCATTGGTAATTGAATTCAATCTCCAGCCCCTCTTATCTCTCTAGAGGTTGGGGGTCAGGGTATGGTGAGACTGAAAATTCTAACTCTTTAATCATTTGTTTCATCTTTATGGTAACCAGCACCCATCCTGAAATTAGGGGGTCCCACTATGTATCACCTTGTTAATAATAAATTCAGATGTGATCAAAAGAGACTTGTGAATAAAAAAGACACTTCTATCATTTAGGAAACCCTAATGGTTTTAGGAGCTCTGTGCCAGGAACTGGAGACAAAAATCAAATACATATTTTTATTATACCAAATACCACAACCTCCACTGTTTTCAAGAGCAACTTTAGGCTTGATCTCCACACTGTACGAATGAAGTGATTTCCTTTGGGAAGATTTAGAGCTATCTGTTTTATAGTTTGCTTCTCTCCTTAGGTAAAATATCCAAGCCATGGCTCTGGAGTTTACAATATTTATTTTATATTATCACCGTATATCTTTAAATATTGTGACTTTGTGGATAATGGAAGAACTTTACAACTGTGTATTCCCCCTCTCATTCTTTCTTTATTGTTGTTTTATATTTTACTTGTACATGTGTTATAATTCCACAATACATTGTTATTATTTACTAGGGGCCCGGTGCACGAAATTCGTGCACTGGGTGTGTGTGGGGGGGAGTGTCCCTCAGCCCAGCCTGCCCCCTCTCACATACTGGGAGCCCTCAGGCGTTGACCCCCATCACCCTCCAATCGCAGGATCGGCCCCTTGCCCAGGCCTGACGCCTCTGGCCTAGGCGTCCGGCCCGGGCAGCGGGGACCCATAGCTGCAGCGGCCCCGCGATCGTGGGCTTCGCTTTAGGCCCAGGCAAGGGACCCCTAGCTCCCGGGACTGCCAGCTTCGACCGTGCCCAGCTCCCATCGCTGGCTCCACCCCTACTTCCTGCTATCACTGGCCAGGGCGGCAAAGGCGCCTGATTCTCCGATCATGGCTGGGGGGCAGGGCAAAGGCGGCCCCAGGGCCGCCTTTGCCCTGCCCCCCAGCTCTTAGCTCCCCCCTGGGTTTCCGATCACTGTCAGTGGCAGGGGGCTTCTTCCTGCTTTCCCTTTCGCCTCCCTGCATTGTGCCTATATATGCAAATTAACAGCCATCTTGTTGGCAGTTAACTGCCAATCTTAGTTGGCAGTTAATTTGCATATAGCCCTGATTAGCCAATGAAAAGGGTATCGTCGGACACCAATTACCATTTTTCTCTTTTATTAGTGTAGATTGTACACTTTTTCTCTTTAACAGTGTTATTGAGATATAATTTATATGCCATATAATTCACCCACATAAAGAGTACAAATAAGCCAGTCGGTGTGGCTCAGTGGTTCAGCATCGATCTATGAACCAGGAGGTCATGGTTTGTTTCCCGGTCAGGGCACATGGCCAGGTTGCAGGCTCAATCCCTAGTTGGGATGCCTTAAGGAGACAGCCGATTGATGATTCTTTGTTATCATTGATGTTTCTATCTCTCCCTCTCCTTTCCTCTCTCTGAAATCAGTAAAAGCATATTTTTTTAAAAGAGAGTACAAAGCAGTGGTTTTTAGTACATTCACTGGGTTAGGCCGCCATCAGACAAGATTTTAGAACATTTTCATTACCCCCAAAAGAAACCTGGTATCCATTAGCAATAATTTCCTATCCCTACCCTTTTGCCAGCCCCAAGCAAACCCTAATCTACTTTCTGTCTCTATGTATTTACCAATATGGAAATTTCTTACAAATCAAATAATAAAACATAGTCTTTTGTGACTTCTTTCACTTAGTATATTGTTTTAAAGGTTCATTCATATTATAACGTGTTTCAGTACTTCTTTTAGTTGCCAAATATATTTTATGATATATCACATATTGTTTATCTAACCTCAGTTGATGAATATTTGGGGTTTTTTCCTTGGCTATTGAACATTTGTGTTTAATTTTTGTGTGGCCATATCTTTTCCTTTCTCTTGGGTATATACCAAGGAATGGAATTGCTTGGTCATTTGATAAATCTGTATTTAACATCTTGAAGCACTGCCAGTCCATTTTTCAAGGCATTTTACATTCCCATCAGCAATGTTAGAGGGCTTGTTTCTCATCACCCTCACCAAAACTTTTTCTTTTCCGCCCTTTCCATTTTAGCCATCATAAATTGTCCTGCATGACAGACTAGAAGTCTTAGCAGATCTACCTAATACATGGACACAAACCCAAACAGGCAGCCAAAATGGAGAGACAAGAAAAGAACAAGCCCCAAATAAAAGAACAAGAGAATTCTCCAGAAGAAGAGATAAATGAAATGGAGATAAGAAAAGTATCAGATATCCCTAGCCAGTTTGGCTCAGTGGATAGAGCATCAGCCTATGGACTGAAGGGTCCCAGGTTCGATTCCGGTCAAGGGCATGTGCCTGGGTTGTGGGCTCGATTCCCAGTAGGGGACGTGCAGGGGGCAGCCGATCAATGATCCTCTTTCATCATTGATGTTTCTCACTTCCTCTCTGAAATCAATATATATATATATATGTATACTTTTTAAAAGAAGTGTATCAGATATAGAGTTCAGAATAATGATTACAAGGATACTCAACAGCATGAGAAAATACGTAAAAACTATGAAAAATGACTAATCGGAAATGAAGGATGACATAGTACTAATAACACATTGGAAGGAATACACAGCAGATTATGGGAAGCCGAAGATCGGATCAGTGAATTAGAAGACAGGATAGAAAGAAATCACTCAATCAGAGAACCAAGAAGAAGAAAAAATTTTTAAAAACCAAACAGGAGCATAGCTTAAGGGAGCTGTGGGACAACATAAAACAATGATATTTGAATAGTAGGTGAGCTATAAGAAGCAGAAAGGGAGAAAGGGATAGAGAACATATTTGAAGAAATAATGGCAGAAAACTTCCCTAACCTGGTGAAGGAAAAAGACACAAGTTCAGGAGGCATAGAGAGTCCCAAGTAAGAGGAACCCAAACAGGCCCACACCCAGACACAGCATAATTAAAATGCCAAAAGTTAAAGACAAAGAATATTAAAGGCAACAAGAGAAAAGGAATTTGTTACCTACAGAGGAGCTCCAATAAGGCTGTCAGCAATTTTTCATCAGAAACTCTACAGGCTAGAAGGGGATGGCATGAAGTATTTAAGGTAATGAAAAGCAAGGATCTGAAACCATGACTACTATATCCAGCAAGGCTATCATTCAAAATAGATAGTGAAATGAGCTTCCCAGACAAAAAAAAAAGCTAAAGGAGTTTATAACCACCAAACCAGCATTGTAAGAAATGCTAAAGGGACTGCTGTAATATAGGAAAGAGAGAGTAGGGGTGGGAGAGATAGGCATAAAGAATTAAAATGGCAATAAATAGTATGTACCAATAATCTTAAATGGAAATGGATTAAATGCTCCAATCAAAATACATAGGGTTCCCTGGCTGGTGTGGCTCAGTAGTTGAGCATCAACCTATGAACTGTGAGGTCACAGTTTAATTCCCGATGAGGGCACATGCTCAGGTTGCCGGCTCAACCCCCAGTGGGGCGTGTGCAGGAGGCAGCCCATTAATGTTTCTCTCTCACCATGGATGTTTCTATCCCTCTCCCTTCCTCTCTGAAATCAATAAAAAATATTTTTATTTATTTTTCATATATTTTTATTGATTTTTTTAGACCACCTAGGGCTAAAACATTTTTTTAAAAAAAGACATGGGGTAGCTGAATAGGTAAGAGAACATGACCCAAAATATATGCTTTCTACAAGAGACCCACACAGGATGAAAGTGAAGGGATGGGATAAAATTTTCCATGCAAATAAAAACAAAAAAAATGGGGTATCAATACTCATATCTGACAAAATAGACTTCAAAATGAAGGCCATCACAAGAGACAGTAATGGTCAATACATAATACTAAGGGGATTGTTCCAACAAGATGATATAATCCTGGTAAACATGTACCCAATATAGGAGCACCTAAAAAAACTTCTGGAGGACTTTAAGGGAGAGATTGACAATACTACAGTCATAGTAGAGGACTTTAAAACCCCACTGACTTCACTGGGTAGATCTCCTAGACAAAAAAAATCCATAAGGAAACAGTGACTAAATGACACACTGGATAAGATGGATTTAATTGACATTTACAGAACACTTCACCCCAAAGTTGCAGAATATACATTCTTCTCAAGTGCACATGGGTCATTCTCAAAGATAGACCACAATTTACAATAGCAAAGATCTGGAAACAGCCTGAATACCCATCAACAGGTAAGTGGATAAAAAAAAGCTGTGGTACATTTACACCATGGAATACTATGCAGCAGTAAAAAAGAAGCATTTCTTACCCTTTCAGATAGCATAGAGGGACCTGGAGAGTATTATGCTAGCAAAATAAGCCATTCAAAGAAATACAAGTAGCACATGATCTCACTCATATGTGTAATCTAATGAACAAAATGAACTGATGAACAAAATATATCCAGACATAGAAGCATGGAACAAGCCTGTCTGTAAAATCTCAGAGGGGCAGGGGTGGTGGGTGGTAAGAGACTAACCAAAGAACTTTTATGCACAAATAGTGTGGTGAAGACATGTGGTGGGGGGCAGGGGTGGGCTACAAGAGGTTAGTGGATAAAAAAATGGGGACATATGTAATACTTTCAACAATGAAGTTGTTTTTTTACCTGTGAACAATAAAGATTTTTTAAAAACTCTTTGAAAATTTAATATGCTTCAGTTATCTATATATATAAAAGCCTAAGCAACTGGAACAACTGGTCGTTATGATGCGCACTGACCACCAGGGGGCAGACAATGCAGGAGCTGCCCCCTGGTGGTCAGTGCACTCCCAGAGCCAACCTCCTGCAGTCCCACCACCTGGCCCCAGGGCTGGGACTGGGAACCAGGGATGGGTGGCGGTGGACACGGTCCCTTTCCCAGGGTACCAAGGGCCAGCTCCCTTGGGGCCAGTGACCAATCCCCTATGCCCTGTTTCTCCCCCCGGGCCGGCAGGCCCCGATTGGCCCACTACCCATCCACTGTGGTGGCGGCAAGGAAGGAGGAGGGGGGTTGGCGAGGAACCAGAGGGCATTGGCGTCTGGTGTGTGTTCCTTCCACACCCAGCCCGGCAACCATCACCTCCTCTCCAGCCTGGCCCTTATCGGCCTAGCCCCAATTGACCCTAATCACTGGCCAGACTTAGGGACCCCACCTGTACACGAATTTCGTGCACCGGGCCTCTAGTCTTTTGATAATACTTTGGGAAATTTGTAAAGTGTTGGTGTTTATTCTTCTTTAAATATTGGTAGATGGAAAGAAAAACACAATCCTCTGTGTATCCTCTGCTCTCAATACTCTACTCCCACAGTACTTCACTGCTGACACCATATATGCAGGTTTTCCTCACATCAAGCAATTCTGTGACACCAGCTAGGTGTTCTGTTTTAACTCAGTTCTATCTACCAGGAGATAGCATCAGATCCCACAAGTAGAGTGTTCAGTCCTACAACACCGCTTCCACCCCCATTTCAGATGCCAATTGCAAGTCCCAGATTGCCTGTGCTTTTGATTGGAGGTTCCCATGATCCCCCTCCTCAGGTTTGATTAATTTGCTAAAGCAGCTCACAGAACTCAATAAACCTTTTAATTTACCAGATTATCAGTTTATTATAAAAGGATATAACTCAGGAACAGCCAGATGGAATAGCTGCAAGGTATGTGGGAAGGGGCATGGAGCTTCCATGTCTTCTCTGGAAGAGTGAGTCTTCTAGCACCTCCATGTGTTTACCAACCTCGCAGTTCAGAGATTTTTTTTTATGAAGGCTTCATTACATAGGCATGATTAATTAAATCATTGGCCATTGATGATTAGGTCAACCTCCAGCACCTGTCCCCTCCCCTCAGGTGGGGTGGTGGGAGGGAAGTGGGGAGGAACTGAAAGATCCACCTCTCTATAATTATGGTTTTCCCCTTGGCAACCAGTTGCCATCCTTAGGTTACTTGGGGCTTTGCAAAGGTCACCTCATTAATATAAACTCTGATGTTGTTGAAAAGGGCTTGTTATGTATAACGAGACAACACCTTTATTGTTCTCATCACTTAGGAAATTCCAAGCGTTCTAGGAGTTCTGTGCCAAGAACAGGATGAAGATCAAATATATATTTCTTATTATAAAGAAAAAAACAATATCAATAGAATTCACCAGTGCAGCTGTCTGGTTCTAGGCTTTTCTCTTCAGAAAGTTTTAAAAAAGATTTTTATTGACTTCAGAGAGAAAGGGAGAGGGAGAGGATGATAGAAACATCAATGATGAGAGAGAATCACTGATCGGCTGCCTCCTGCACACCCCACACTGGGTATCAAGGCCACAACCCAGGCATGTGCCTTGACCAGGAATCGAACTGTGACATGGTTCATAGGTCAGCCACTGAGCCACACTGGCCCAGCAGAAAGTGTTTTTTTTTTAATAACTAATTTCATCTATTTACTTGTTCGTTTGTTTTAATATATTTTATTGATTTTTTTACAGAGAGGAAGGGAGAGGGATAGAGAGAAACATCAATGAGAGAGAAACATCGATCAACTGCCTCCTGCACAGTCCATTGGGGATGTGCCTGCAACCAAGGTACATGCCCTTGACTGGAATCGAACCTGGGATCCTTCAGTCCACAGGCCGACGCTCTATCCACTGAGACAAACCGGATAGGGCATATTTACTTGTTATAGGTCTTTTCAGACTTTATATTTCTTCTTGACTCATTTTTGGTAGTTTGTGTCTTTCTAGGAATGTTTATTTCTTCTAGGTTATCTAATTGTCATACAATTGTTTATAACAGCAAATTGCAACCTTTTTCATCTCATGGCAGACATAAACGAATTAATAAAATTCTGCAGCAAACCAAAAAAAATTATTTTGCCAATATGACAAAAATAGGTATGATTTTGATTTATTCACAATAGACAAATATTGTCTTGTCATTTTTTAAATTTGACAATCTAAGGGGAAAGAGGCCAATGCCCCTAACTAAATAGTCAGGTATTGCATGTTTTAAAAATTCTTGCAGCACACCAGTTGAAAATCGCTTATTTATAGGATTGTCTTACAATCCTTATTTCATTCATGATTTTAGTAATGTGAATCCTCTCACTTTTTTCTCTTTTTCTTGGTCAGTGTAGTTAATGATTTGTTACTTTTGTTATTTTCAAAAACAAAAATGTGGTTTCATTGATTTTTCTCTATTGTTTTCATGTTCTCTATCTCATTAATTTCTTAATGTTTGCATCCTTCTACTTGTTTTGTGTTAAGTTTGTATTCTTTTCATAGTTTCATGATGTGGAAGATTAGGTTATTTACATCTTTTTCCTTTTTAAAAATATAGTTATTTACAGCTATAATTTTTTTCTCTAAGCTCTGCTTTAGTTGCATCTCGTAAGTTTTGGTATGTAGTGTTTTCATTTTCTTTCATCTCAAATTAATGTGTAATTTACCTTTGTTCTCTTTTTAAACCCAATAGTTTTTAAGGAGTGTATTTTTTATTTCCCACATACTTGTGAAAGCCCCAGATGTCCTCATGATACTGATTTCTAATTGCATGCTCTTTTGATTGTAAAACATTTTGTATTATTTCAATCCTTTTAAATATTTTGAGATTTTATTTATGGCTTGACATAATTACTGGGAAAAATAGAACAAGCTAAACTAAAGGAAACAGAAGGAAGGAAATAATAAAGATTACAGTGGAAATAAACATAATAGAGTATAGGAAAACAAAATGGACAAACTGTTAGCTACACTCACTAAGACAAAGCAAGAACACTCATTACTAAAATCAGGAACAAAATGGGGACATCACTACTGACATTAAAGAAATAAAGAGAATTATAAAGGAATTATATGAATAACTACATGTTAACAAATTAGGTAACCTAGAAGAATGTACATTTTCTAAAAAGACATACTGGCCCAGCTGGCATGGCTCAATGGTTGAGTGTCGACCTATGAACTAGGAGGCCAGGGTTCAATTCTCCGTCAGGGCACATGCCCAGGTTGCGGGCTCGATCTCCAATAGGGGGCATGCAGGAGGCAGCCCATCAGTGATTCTCTCTCATCATTGATGTTTCTATCTCTCCCTCTCCCTTTCTTTCTTAAATCAATAAAAAATTTTTTTAAAGATATACTGCACTGAAACTGATTAAAGAAGAATTTGAAAATTGGAATAGACCTATATAAAGAGATTGAATGAGTAATCCAAAAACCTCAAAAAGAAAAGCCCAGGCCCAGCCAACTTCACTGGTTCATTACACCAAAATTTTAAAGAAAAATTAACTACAAACAGTCCAGCCGGCATGGCTCAGTGGTTGAACATCAACCTATGAATCAGGAGGTCACGGTTCAGTTCCCAGTCAGGGCATATGCCTGAGTTGTGGGCTTTGTCCCCAGTGTGTAGCATGCAGGAGGCAACCAAATGACTCTCTCTCATAATTGATGTTTTATCTCTCTCTCCTCTTTCTGAAATCAATTAAAAAATATATTTTATAAACCTTTAATATTCTTCCAAAAATAAAAGAGAGAACATGAAAAAAAAGAGAGAGAACATGTCTCAATATATTCTATGATGTGAGCATCACACTGATATAAAAACAGAAAAAAATTACAAAAATGGAAACTACAGAACAATATTCCTTATGGATATACACACAAAATTCCTCTACAGAATACTACAAAAATAATCCAACATCATATACATATATAAAGGATACCATTATCAAGTGGAATTCACTCCAGGAATCTAAGTCTGGTTTGAAATCTGAAAATCAATCAACATAAAATGCCATATTAACACAGTAAAGGAAAAACACATGATCATATCACTAGACACAGAAAAAGCATTTGACAAAATGGGAACTTCCTCAACCTGGTAAGGATATACCCAAATGTAACTATAACTTACATCATACTTCATGGTTAAAGATTTAATGTTTTTCCCTTAAAATCAGAAGATGAGAATGTCTAATCCCCCTACTTTTATTCAGTATTGAACTCTAGGTCTAACTAAGGCAATTAGGCAAGAAAAATAAATAAAAGGCATCCAGATTGGAAGGAAGAAGTAATTCTATCTCTATTTATAGTCATGATCTTGTAGATAATACTCCTAAGGTATCCACACTGAAAAAAAAAGCTTTTAGAACTAATAAATGTATTCAGAAAGGTAGCAGAATACAATATCAATATACAAAATGAGTTATATTTCTGTAGACTAGCAATGAACTATCTGAAAATGAAAATTAAGAAAATGATTCTTTTAAAAGCATCAAAAAGAATAAAACACTTTAGAATAAAATTTAATCAAAGAAGTGCAAAATTTGTATGCTGAGAAAAAAAACCATTTTTAAAAGAAATTAAAGAAGGCGTAAATAAATGTTAACATATACTGCTTCATGGGTTGTAAGACTTAATATAGTTAAATTGTCAATACTTCCTAAATTGATCTCATTCATTGTAATCTGTATCAAAACTCCAGCTGATATTTTTTCAGAACTTGACAAGCTGATACCAAAATTCATAGACATCCAAAGTAACCCAGAATCTCCAAAATGATCTTGAGAAAAAAGTAGAAATCAGGCCTCACAGTTCTCAATTTCCAAATTCATTACAAAGATACAGTAATCAAGACAGTGTGGTGCTTGTATAAGGATAGACATATAGATCAATAAAACATAATTGAGAGTCTAAAACTAAGCCTTCATATTTATGGTCAATGCATTTATTATTTTTTTATCCTCACCTGAGAATATGTTTATTGATTTTAGAGAGAGAAAGGAGAGAGAGGAACATTGATGTGAGAGAGAAACATTGATCACTTGCCTCATGCACATGCCCTGACCAGGGATGGAAACTGCAACCTAAGTATGTGCCCTTCCTGACCAGGAATCAAACCCACAACCTTTTTGGTGTACTGCCGACCCTTCAACCAACTTAGCTACCCCTACCTGGCCATGGCAGTTCAATGCATTTTTGACAAATATACCAAGACAATTTAATAGGAAAAGAATCGTTTTTAAAGAAATGGTGCCAGTCAACTGGATATCTACATACAAAAGAATGAATTTGGGCCCTTACTTTTCATGATATAAAAACTCAAAGTGATCTCTGGCCGGTGTGACTCAGTTGGTTAAGTGTCAGACCATGCACCAAGAGGTCGCCAGTTTGATTTCTAGTTATGGCACATGCCTGGTTTGTGGGCCTCATCCTGATAGGGGGTGTGTGGGAGGCAGTCAATCGATGTTTCTCTCTCCCTTCCTCTCTAAAACTAATAAAAAAGTTAAAAATAAAAACACCTCAAAACGGATCATAGTTCTGAGTGTAAGCGCTAAACCTATAAAACTCTTAGAAGTAGATGTTTCCATTTCTCTCTCTCTTTCCCTTCTTCTCTGAAATCAATAAAAGTATATTTTAAAATAAATAAAACTTAGAAGAAGTAAACATAGGAGTAAATATTGGTTACCATAGGTAGGGTATGGTTTCGTAGAGATGATACCAAAGTATAGTCAATGAAGATAAAACAGATGAACTTAATCAAAATAAAAAACTGTGCTTCAAAAGACACCATCCAGGAAGTTAAAGAAAACCCACAGAATGAGAGAAAAGATTTGCAAATGATATATCTGATAAGGGCTTGTATCCAGAATAGATAATGGTCTCTTATGAGTCAACAATAAAAAGGCAAATAACCTAATTCTAAAATGGACAAATGTGTTGAATAGATATTTCTCTAAAAAAGATATACAAATGGGCACTATACCCATGAAAATATATTTGATATCATTACCCATTATGGCAATGCAAATCACACCTCAATGAGATATCACTTCACATTCACTAAGATAGATTTTTCAAAAGACAGACAAGAATAAGTCCTGGTGAGAATATTAAGTAATTGGAACCTCATACATTGTTGGTGAGAATGTGAAATGGTACAGCCCCTTTTAAAAACATTTAGCACTCTGGTGTGGTTTAGTGGTTAGATCGTTGGCCCACAAACCAAAGGGTTGTAGGTTTGATCCCTGGCCCAAGCCAGGACACGTGCAAGAGGCAATCAATGAGTCTCTCTCACATCGATGTTTCTCTCTCTCTCCCCCTGCCTCCCTACCTCCCACTCTCTCTAAAAACTCAATGGAGCCCGGCTGGCGTGGCTCAGTGGTTGAGCATCAACCTATGACCAAAAGGTCATAGTTCGATTCCCAATCAAGGCACATTCCCGGGTTGAGGGCTCAATCCCCAGTAGGGGGCATGCAGGAGGCAGCCAATCAATCATTCTCTATCATCATTGATGTTTCTGTCTCTCTCTCCCTCCCACTTCCTCTGTGAAATCAATATTTAAAATATTTTTTAAAAAATAGAATTAAATTTGCCCTAGCTGGTTTGGTTCAGTGGATAAAACATCAGCCTGAGGACTGAAAGGTCTGGGGTTCGATTCCAGTTGAGGGCACATGCCTGGGTTACGGGCTTGAGCTCCAGTAGGAGGTATGTAGGAAGCAGAAGATTGATGATTCTCTCTCATCATTGATGTTTCTATCTCTCTTTCCCTCTCCCTTCCTCTCTGAAATCAATAAAAATATATATTAAAAAATTAAATTTAAAAAATGGAAAAAATATCCTTGGGTGAGGATTAACAAAATAAAAATAAAAACATTTAGCAATTCTTCAAAATTTTAAACCTAGTTACCACATAACCCATTAATTATATTCATAGGTACACATACTCCAAATAATTGAAACATGTGTTCAAACAATAACTTTTTCACAGATGTTTAAAGCAGCATTATTCATAATAGCTAAAAATTAAAACAGCCCAAATGTTCATCAACTGATGAACAGATAATGAATGTGGTATACCATTTAATGGAGTATTATTAGGCAGTAAAAAGGGATGGAGCACTGATACATGCTGCAGCATGTGTGAAACCTTCAAAACATCATGTTGAGTGAAAGAAGTTAGTCACAAAAGACCACATATTTTTATTACAAATAAAAATGTCCACGATAGCCAAATCCATAGATACAGAATGTAGATTAGTGGTTGCCAGTAACTGGGTTGGGGGAAAATAGTGGGGGAGGGGAATATTTAGTGTTTGCTAATGTAGTGTTTCTTTGGGGCATGATGAGGATATTCTAAAACTAGAGGCCTGATACACGAAATTCATGCATCAGGCCTCTAGTATCTCAATAAAACTGCTATCTTAAAAAGCATGATTATTTCCATTTAAAGACAAAGTAGTCTCTCTCATGTGGAAGAGGTCTCCTGCAATCATTTTTTTCCAAATTGATGACTGGTACCCCCTAGAAATGGTGCCATGTTAGGGGCTCAGCATTGGTTCTGTACTCAGCTGTGACAGTAGTTAGATAAGGTTGGTAAGGGGAGTCAATATTGTTGAGCTTTTGCACAGCTCTACTCCTCCTTCCATGTCCACTTTGCACATGGGCTCATTGAGCACACTGGGATTGCTGTGAGGAAAGGCTGAATGGTATCTACAGAGATGGTCATTTTTTTCCTCCCAGTTATTCAGTTTCCTCTATAATGGATGCCCTCAGTGGATACATTCATTGTCTGAATAAGTATGGGCTATGTAGAAGGGAATATGGACTGGTAGCCTTTAGATCCCAAGATCCCCATACTGAATGAATGGGGTTAATCGCATTATAAAAGAGATACCAGAGAGCTCCCTTGCCCCTTCTGCCATGTGAAAACATGTTAATGAACCAGGTATCAGGCCCTCACCAGACACCAAAATGCTGGCACCTTAATCTTGGACTTCCCAGACTCCAGAACTGTGAGAAATAAGTGTTTGTTGTTTTAGCCACACAGTTGGTGGTATTTTTTGTTATAGCAGCCTGAATTAAGACAACATCCAGTTGTTCTAGCATCACTTGTTGAAAAATCTATCGTTTCCTGAATTACTTTGGGACCTTTTAAAAAATGAATTGACTATATACCTATGTGCCTTTTCTGAACTGTTTTAGTCCACTGATCTATATGTCTAACCCAGCCGTGGGCAAACTACGGCCCGTTTGAAATGAATAAAACTAAAAAAAAAAAAAAAAAAAGACCGTACCCTTTTATGTAATGATGTTTACTTTGAATTTATATTAGTTCACACAAACACTCCATCCATGCTTTTTTTCCGGCCCTCCGGTCCAGTTTAAGAACCCATTGTGGCCCTCGAGTCAAAAAGTTTGCCCACCCCTGGTCTAGCCTATGCCAATACTACATAGTTTTGATACTGTAGCTTTATAGTCTTGAAATCAGTCAGTGAGTCCTCTAACTTTGTTCTTCATATTCAAAATATTTTGTTTATCCTATGTCCTTTGTTTTTCTATATAACTTTTAGAATCCTGTTTTGCTGGGATTTCTATTAGGATGGTATTGAATTCATAGATCAGTTTTGGAGAGAATTGTCATATTAACACTATTCAGCCTTTAGTCCATAAGCGGTATATCTCTTTAAACTCAGGACTCCTAATTCAATCATAATTTATTAAGTAAATGTGTCAACTACACTGTAAGGAATATCAGAATGAATAAGAAAAGTCTATTTTGCCCTAACTGGTTTGGCTCAGTGGATAGAGCGTCAGCCTGCGGACTGAAAGGTCCCAGGTTCGATTCTGGTCAAGGGCATGTACCTTGGTTGCAGGCAAATCCCCAGTTAGGGGTGTGCAGAAGGCAGCTGATCGATGTTTCTCTCTCATCGATGTTTCTAACTCTCTAGCCCTCTCCCTTCCTCTCTGTAAAAAATCAATAAAATATATTTTTAAAAAAGTCTATTTTGAGAAAGGAATATACTGGTTGGTTAAATAAAAATGTCTCACATTGAGAGTTTTTAATATTTTCAAGAGCACTATTACCCTTTTCAGTTGGAATTGGTTTGGAACGGGAAGGGATATTTTCAGCTTGGAACTCAGTTGTGTAACCCTCAGTTCTGGGTGGACAAGTCTCTTGATTTTGTATAGCAAGCAAGCCAGAAGACATTTTAGAAAGCAAGCACACTAAGAAAGACATGTAAATTTAGATATGATTTCCCTGGGGTACTGCAGTGTGGTGTTTAGTTCAAATCACCATCTATTGCCTAGTCCATACATTACTCTCAGGACACAGCCCCCAGTGGACCCAAAATATCTAAGTCTTATGAAGAGAAAAGATATTACAAGCAAATATATAATGAACTAAAAATAGTAATGACTAATTTGCTATGAACTATGTAATACAGTGGGGCCCAAGCAGCCCCTGGGCAGTATCACCTGAGTAGGTATAACTCTGAAATTGGGGCATGGGCTTTATCCACACTCCTGTAGGAGTCAAATAGGGGTTTTGGCCCTTTGAAGACTATAGGGAATCAGAGGACCTTTGTCACCATGAGGACTCCATGAGGACTCCATCGTATCAATAGCTGTCAGCAGAGGGTATATGGTAATATCCAGAGAAGGATGGTACCTCTTCTCAGCTACTTGGATTTGTTTCTGGGCACAGGTCAACTCTCCCCTAAGTGTCTGACAGGATACAGGTTACTTCTACTGCAAAGGAGCCAGCCCAACACAGCTCACGTAGTGCCTCATTTGATCCACTCAGCAGTTGTTAAAACCACCAGATTGATTCCTCTAGCTATGAACCCTAGAGATAATGTGTTTTACTTATCATTTTACATTCTGACAAGAATTTTAAGCATTTTCATTGCCCTCAAATTCACTGAACATTTTGATGGTTTATCATGTATTGATTTCCTCATTTTGTTTTCTTTTTCAGATTTTTTTGGATTTTTTTTATTATGACAAACATAATCCATATCCTTTAGGAAAAAGTGGAGATTAGTGAGCAAAGCAAAGAAAAAGAATCACAGATGGAGTCATAGAGCAGTAGAGGACCCAGGATATGGGACATCAGTGCCCACTGACATGGTTACAACTAGGGGATGACATAGGGATGGTCATGTCCACAGAGGAATGGCATGGAGGTACCTAACCATCAGGTGACTGGACTTATTTTTGAGTATAGGCAAGGCCTCTTTTTGGCTACCATGCAGGAAAAACCACCACCTGCTTTTTAGTGTATACATTTTCAGAGTCTTCTCTGTGCATAAATGCATTATGCAAACATATTCACATTTTTACAAAATTGGGCTGGCACTGTAAATAACAGTTTTATTCTTTTACAAAGTACCATGACCTTCTCTTCCATGCACATGAATGAAAATCCAGTACTGAAACAGAGAGCACTGTATAGTTGGACCAAAAGGTGGCTGGTAACAAGAATGGCAGACACCTACAGCAAAGTATCAGCTTAAGGTTAAAGCACATTGCCTGGAAAATACCCTCCCCCCTCCCTGCCCAAGGGAAAGCAGGGTTGGAATATTCTCATCAGAGAAATCAGAATTGAAGTCCAAGGGCTTTAAAGATATGGGATATTATGTACGCCCCTTTGGCTCCTACCTCCACCCCTCCTTCCCCTGACACCCCATTGGCCCCTTGGGAAGAATGGATCCTGTACATCTCTTTGCAGCCAATGAAAACCACCCATTTTCTGTCTTTTCCTTAGCTCTTCCTGAGCCCTTGACACATCTCCACATTCTCTCATCCTCTCCTCAATGCCCAAATGCCTTTTCTGTAAGTCCTCCTGATAGTCCTTGAGGGAATCATCTGTCCACCTGTCCGTTTTTTGCTTAGCTTTCCGGGGCACATACTCTTCAGCCGGGCGTTTTTCGGCAGCTCGCAGCTGGCTCTCTGCCTTGGCCTGGGGTTCTGGCTTGCCCTCACTGCGTGCTTTCCCCTCACCTTGGGACTTGCTCTGCTTTTCTTGTTTCCCCGCGTCATCTAGCTGTCCTTGGTCTTGGAGCTTTTCCTCGTGCTCTGGCTTCCCCTCCACTTCTGGCTTTTCTTTCCCATCTGACTTTCCCTCATCTTCTGTATCTACTTCTTCTTCTGGCTTTCCCTTGATTTCCAGCTTTTCTTCATTTTCATTATAGAGTTTTTCCATATTGAGATGTCCCCTCCCTTTCCTGTACTAGGGAGTGGGGTGGGGTGGGGAAGGAGGAGAGAAAGAGAAGACAAGGAAGAGTGAGGACTGGCTCAGATAGTACTGGCATCTGGCCCATGGCCGGGGTTCCCCTGAGCTGGCCTTCTGCCACACTTTTCCCCACTGTACACACGAGAGCCAACCATTTCTCTGGCAAGCCCTGGTACCTTCTGTACCATCCTTCAGTCTGATGGGGTGTGTTTATATTATATGTGGAGGTGAACCCTCAGATTTTGCCCAAGCTGTGTCCTCCACACTCACACACCCCACCTCAGTGCCCCACCCCCACTTCACTGACCTGCAGGGATTCTGGACAGGTTTTTCCTTTCTGTGCCTAGCAGAGTGCTGGGGTCAGACACACAGACCTGCAGACAGACAAGAAACCGGGGCAGTGGCTGTGCGCTCAGTGGACTGGTGTTCCTTTTCTGAATCCGGGCACTCCACATCCAACGTTGCCCTCCCCTACCTGCCCCGCATCCAAGTGGTCATATCGCTTTTCAGGCCTGGGGCACCAGATCAGGAAGCGTTCCAAACTGTTTGTGCTTCTGTGTACCCCTCCCCTGCAGTTAACCCACCCCACCCTCACCCCTTTTTCGTGGAGGTCAATATTTCCTCACAGGCCCAGTGTGAGGTGGGGGGGGGGGGGGAGGGAGTTATTTCCAGAATATGCCTACGTTTCACTGTCGCACTGCGGTACGTGCCTCCTCCCATATCGGGCTCGAAAATGGATGGAGGGCTCAGAGGTGGGGCGTTGAGGAGGTGGCGGGGCCTGTGATGGGGTCTTCTTTCCTCACCTGCCCGCGCCAGCGCCAGCGCCGGGTCCACCTCCTCCCCCATCTCCGTGATTCTTTAGCTTCCCCACCCCACCGCTGTTCTCCATCCTCGTGTCCACCTTCACCCCAACCGAGGCCGCTGGCAAGGCCCACCGGCACACTCACCTGCGGGCCCGGGCCAGGCCTGCGCCTCCTCAGGCTCATGGAAGCCCACTCGCCCCTCGCCTGCTGCCAGGGCATCTCAGGGAGGTGGCACCTCACGGGCAAGGGGAGCGGACGGCACTGGGATTTGTCTGGGGGCCGATGCTGCTGCCCACGTGGGCACTCGGTGGATCACGTGATCGTCGCATCACCCCCAACTAGAACCCCCCCCCCAAATCCTGGGAGACCCGGCTGCTGCAGACCGGAGGTGGTAGTGGGTGGGGGGAGGGAGGCGGGTGATGGCCATGAGGGTACTCACTGAAACTTTTCTCCACATCCTTGACAGCAGGAGGAGGCAGCTTTCTGCCCGAAGGTTCTTTACCTGGTGCATCTCAGGTCCTCGCCCACCATCCCTGTGAGATATCCATTATCTCCAGGTGTGACAGCTAATCACAGGGAGGGTACCCTACATCACTAAGAGTGCTCAGCAACTAAGCCCCACAGCCCGCTTTCAAGACCAGCTGTGCCTGACTGGAGTCTGGTGGTGGTGCCCGCCAGAAAGTTGTGCTGCCACTTTAAGTAAGGTGTTTCTGGGCCTCCTCTCTTCTCAGTCCACATGTTCTCTCCCTGAGTTACCTCTGTTCATTTTCCTCCAAGCACAGAAGATCCCCAATTTAATTACATCTCCAGGCTAGTCCCTACCCTGAGGCTCAGATCCGTTTTTTGCTTTCCCACCAGCAATACAGGAGTGTGTGTTTCCCCACACCCTTTCTACCATGTGTGACACTTTTTAATTTCCACTAAAATGATAGGTGAGAAGTTTCTCAATTGCATTTTATTTTGATATCATTGTAAATTGTATGTACATGTCTTTCCACATATTGCTATTGGGTGGTTGTTCTTTTGCCCCTCATTTTCAAGTGTTCTTTATTAAATAAGGCTAACTGGCTTATTTCGGGTCCATCCATACTGTCTCAAAGAGTAAGAGATCCTTCGATTTTACAGCTGCATAATATTCCATTGTGTAAATGTACCACAGCTGTTTTACTAGTATATCCTCATCTACTGATGGGCACTTGGGCTGTTTCCAGATCTTACCTATTGTAAATAATGCTGCTACAAACATAGGGGTGGATATATTCTTTCTAATCGGTGTTTCAGGATTCTTAGGATATATTCCCAGAAGTGGGATGGCTGGGTGAAACAGCGGATCTATTTTTAATTTTTAAGGGACTGCCATACTGTTTTCCATAATGGCTGATGTCTGCATTCCCACCAGTAGTGTACTAGTGTTCCCTTTTCTCCACATCCTAACAGCACTTTTGTTTTTTGATTTATTGATGGTAGCCATTCTGGCAGGTGTAAGATGATACCTCATTGTAGTTTTAATTTGCATTTATTTGATGATTAGTGACTTTGAGCATTTTTCATGTGTCTACTGTCTGCCATACATTTTAATATGTAGTCAAATTTATCATACTTCTTTGCATCTAGATTTTGATTCATACTTAAGAACTTTTTCTACATGAGATCAAAGAGGAATTTACCCATATTTTCTTTTATTTGTCTTGAGGGTATCTGTTAATGAATAAAGGTTAAGGAGTAAACCAGCACCAAACTGAGTTGAATCTAAAGCTGACTCAAGGTACTGCAGGGGTGGGCAAACTTTTTGACTCGAGGGCCACAATGGGTTCTTAAACTGGACTGGAGGGCCGGAACAAAAGCATGGATGGAGTGTTTGTGTGAACTAATATAAATTCAAAGTACACATCATTACATAAAAGGGTATGGTCTTTTTTTTTTTTTAGTTTTATTCATTTCAAACGGGCCAGATCCGACCCGCGGGCCGTAGTTTGCCCAAGGCTGGGCTAGAGCATTGGCCTGGGGACTGAAGAGTCCCAGGTTCAATTCTGGTCAAGGGAAAGTAACTTGGTTGCGGGCAAATCCCCAGTAGAGGGTGTGCAGGAGGCAGCTGATGGATGTTTCTCTCTCATGGATGTTTCTAACTATCCCTCTCCCTTCCTCTCTGTAAAAAAAAAAAAAAAAAAAATCAATAAAATATATTTTTAAGAAATCAACACCAAAGGCCTACTGAAAGAGGAGAAGTTTCCTAACAAACTGTCACTCATATAATTCTGGGAACCACAATGTTTCAGGTTAAGGGTAATTACAAACTGGAAATAAACTAGCCCTCAGAAAGTCTTTAAACTTGGTTTTGCAACATGTAAGTGGCCTCTGAACATAGATTATGGTGGTTCCATACAGGAATCACCCTTACTGGACTAGCAAACAAAATCTTCTCTGGAATAAAATACTGTTAACTTATTTCTCAAGTTATTTCAATAAACAAATGTTCATGTACAATGCTGACACCCAAAAACAACCAGAAACACAAAGAAAAAAGACATAATTACGTGAGAAGCAGTAGAGATAACAGGTAACAAACAGATCCATTAGGTTTGAATTATTGGATACAGACTATTAAACCATAATGCTCAGTGCAATACACAGTCTCATAACATAGAAATCCACATCTGACCCTATCAACCAATGTCAACCCAATAAATTTAATGAAAATAAATAAAAACAAAAATACTTAGTGTATTAAGATAAAATCCAATCTTGAAATTTCAACAGATAACTAGAAGCCAAAAAAAAAAAGGAAATTCTAAAACTAAAAAATAACTTAGCTGAAATTAGAATCTCAATGCATGGCCTTAACAGCCAAATAAATACTGCTCAAGAAAGAATTAGCTCTTGCTGGTGTTTCTCAGTAGTTAGAGTCCAGACTGCTGCACCAAAGCACTTTGATTCCTGGTCAAGGGCACGTACATGGGTTGCAGGTTCTTCCATCCCCAGCCCATTGCGGCATGTGCAGGAGGCATTCAGTTGATGTGTCTCTCTCACATCAATGTCTCTCTCTCTCTCTCTCTCTTCTCTCCCGCTCCCACCCTCCCACTCTCTCTAAGATATAAATGAGAAAAATATCCTCAGGTGAGGATTAACCAAAACAAGAAAGAATTAAAGGACTTGAAATTATATTCAGAAGAAACCATCTATAAGGCTGAACAGGTAGTAAAAAAAGATGTAAAATACATATGGGAGGGTATAATAGGTCTAACATGCTTTGTTTATTTGAATTTATTGGAGTGACATTGGTTAAAAAATTATACAGGTTCCAGGTATACAATTCTATAATACATCATCTGTATATCATAATGTGTATTCACCACCGAAGATCTAACATATGTTTAATTAGAGTTCTGAAAGGAAAAGAGAAATTGAAGTGTTCAGAGGCAATGTTTGAAGATATAATGGCTGAGGATTTTTCAGAACTGATGAAAGATATTGATCCACAGATCCAAGAAGTCCAACATACCCCAAACAGAATAAATAAAAAGAAACTCATGCATAGATGTATAATACTGAACTTGCATAGAATCAAAGACAAAGACAAATAACAAAAGTAGCCAGAAAAAATAAGAGTATGCCTTGAAAAGAACAAAAGTTGGGCTGATTTCTGGCTTCTTGAGAGCAACAATGGAAGCATGAGGTTGGTGGAATATCTTTAGTGTCCTGAAAGAAAATAAATGCCAAGAAATTGATAACCAGCAAAAATACCCTTCAAAAATAAAGCTGAAATAAAGACCTTTACAAATAAATAGAAACACACAGAGTTTGCCAGCCGCAGGCATGAACCAAAAGTAATACTAAATGATACAGGGAAACTGGAAAATGATTACAGATGGAAGACTGAAGATGAAGGAAGGGATAAATAGCAATTAAAAGGATAAATATCTATGCAAGTTTAAGTTAACGCTATATAAGACAATAATATTATCTTATTAATGCAAGTTGAGAAAGAATGAATCAAAAGGTCTGGAGCAAAACTATTTAAGTTCCAGCACTGCCAGGCCTGTGTGGCTCAATTGCTTGAGCATAGTCCCATGCACTGAGAGGTGCTGGTTCGATTCTAGGTCAGGGCACATTGCCAGGTTGTGGACTTGATCCCCAGTAGGGGGCAATGTTTCTCTCTCATCATCGATGTTTCTCTCTCTCTTTCCATCTCCCTTCCTCTCTCTGATATCAATAAAGACATATTTTAAAAAAGAAATGTAGCCCTAGCAGGTTTGGCTCAGTGGATAGAGTGTCAGCCTGCAGACTGAAGGGTCCTGGGTTCAATTCCAGTCAAGAGCACGTACCTCAGTTGCAGGCTTCTCCCCTAGCCAGGGCCCTGGTAGGGCGTGTGCAGGAGGCAAACAATCAATGTGTTTCTCTTACATCGATGTTTCTGTCTTTCCCTTTCTTCCACTCTCTCTAAAAATCAATGGGAAAATATCCTTGGGTGAAGATAAAAAAACAAAAGAAAAGAAAAACAAACAAACTGAAAAACAACAACAATAAAAAAGAAATGTAAAAATACTTTGAACTAAATGAAAAAAAATCACAATTTGGGGAATGTAGCAAAAGTAGTGCTTCATGGGAAATTTCTAGCTTAAATGAGAAAAGAAGAAAGATCTAACATCAATAACCTAAGCTTTCTCTTAGGAAACTAAAGAAAGAAGAATAATTTAAGCCTAGAGCAAGCAGAAGAATGAAATAGAGAAGAAAAAAATGAAAGTGAAAAAAAGAAAACATAAAATTAACAAAACATTTCTGGTTCTTTGAAAAGATAAATAAAATTTATAAATCTCTTGCCAGGGTAACCAAGAAAAAAGAAAGACCTAAATTAACAATACCAGAAATTAAGGTGGGATCATCACTCCTGATCCCATGGACATTAAGATAATGAAGGAATACTGTGACTAACTCTATGCCTACATATTTGATAACTTAGGTGGGTCGGCAAACTGCAGCTCGCGAGCCACATGCAGCTCTTTGGCCCCTTGAGTGTGGCTCTTCCACAAAATACCGACTTCTGCGCATGGGCCACAACGTTTCAATTGCACTGTACATGCGTGCCCGCACGTAGTATTTTGTGGAAGAGCCACACTCAAGGGGCCAAAGAGTCGCATGTGGCTTGCGAGCTGCAGTTTGCCGACCACTGACTTAGGTGAAATGAACCAATTTCTTGAAAGACAAACTACTAAAACTCACACAGAAATAAATAACTTGAATAGCCATCTGTTTATTAAAGAAATGAATAAATAATTAATAACCTTCCAAAGATAGGCATCATCAGGACCAAATTCTACCAAACATTTAAGGATCACCAGTGAACATTTAGAAATCAGTGAATTCTACTAACCATTAAGGAAGAAATAATACCAATTCTCTACAATCTCTTCCATAATTTAGAAGTAGAGAGAACATTTGATTCATTCTATGAGGCTAGTATTACCCTAAGTCCAAAACCAGATAAAAAACAACACAAAAAAGGAAAACTACAGACCAATTTCTTATAAACAGACAGAAAATCCTCAACAAAATATTAGCAAATCAAATCCAACAATGTATCAAAAGAATCATACACCTAACAGAGGAACTTATTCTAGGTTTCCAAGGCTGATTCAACATTTGAAAATTCATCAATATAATCCATCATTAACAGACTGAAGAAAAATCATATGATCATATCACTTGATGTATAAAAGGCAATTGATAGAATCCAATACCCTTGCATGATCAAAACTCTCCAACTAGAATTAGGGGGGAACTTCCTCAATTTGATTTTTTTTTAAATCTACAAGAAGCCTACAACTAGTATCATACTTGATGATTAAAAAGAGGAAACTTCACATAGCAATATCTTTACTGATACAGCTCCTAGGGCAATGGGAACTAAGGAGAAAATGAACAAATGGGACTACATCAAAATAAAAAGCTTCTGCACAGCAAAAGAAATCATCAACGAAACAACAAGAGAGCTCACTGCATGGGAGAACATATCTGCCAATGTTATCACCGATAAGAGTTTAATCTCCAAAATTTACAGGGAACTCATACAACTTAACAAAAGGAAGATAATCAATCCTATCAAAAAATAGGCAAAGGACTTAAATAGACACTTTTCGAAAGTGGACATACAGAAGGCCAAGAGACATATGAAAACATGCTCAAAGTCACTAATCATCCAAGAGATGCAAATCAAAACAACAATGCAGTATCACCTCACACCTGTCAGAATGGCTATCATCAACAAATCAACAAATGACAGGTACTGGCGAGGATGTGGAAAAAAAGGAACCCTCGTGCACTGCTGGTGGGAATGCAGACTGGTGCAGCCACTGTGGAGAACAGTATGGAGTTTCCTCAAAAAATTAAAAATGGAACTGCCATTTGACCCAGTAATCCCACTTGTAGGAATATATCCCAAGAAATCAGAAACACCAATCAGAAAGGACATATGCACCCTATGTTCACAGCAGCACAATTTATAATAGCTAAGATTAGGAAAAAGCCTAAGCGCCCATCAGCAGATGAGTAGATTAGAAAACTGTGGTACATCTACACAATGGAATATTATGCTGCTATAAAAAAGAAAAAGCTCTTACCATTTGCAACAGCATGGATGGATATGGAGAGCATTATGCTAAGCAAAATCAGCCAGTCGGAGAAAGAAAAATATCACACAATCTCACTCATTTGTGGAATATAATGAACAGCATAAACTGATGAACAAAAACCAGATCCAGAGACAGAGAAGCATCCAACAGATGCTCAAACTTCAGAGGGAAGCTGGGGGGCGGGGGAGTAAGAGATCAACCAAAGGACTTGTATACATGCATATAAGCATAACCAAGGGGCATAGACACTAGGGGGGTGAGGGCATGTGCTGGGGCAGTGGGGGTGGCCAGGGAGAGGTCAATGGGGAAAAAAGGAGACATATGTACTACATGTAATACTTTAAACAATAAAGAACTTAAAAAACAAGAGGACACTTCACCCTATGAGCAAGAACAATGTAAGTATGTCCTTTCTCATTGCTCCTATTAAACATCATACTGGTAGTCCTAGCTGGTGCAATAAGACCAGAAAGTAAATAAAATATACACAGATTGGAATGGAGGAAATATAATTGTCTCTATTTTCAGAGGACATGATCGTCTATATAGAAAATGCCAAAACATTGACAAACTCCTGGCCACAAAGTTTCAGGATGTAAGATTAATATACAAAAGTTAATTACTTTCCTATATACCAGATATGGACAATTGAAATTTGAAATTTAAAAATAGTTTATAACAGTACTCCTAAAATGCAGAATGTAAGTGTATTACAAATATGAAACAACCTTACTGAGAGGGATGGGAGGAATAAGGTGCTGACATAAGTAAGTTTGGAAATGAATGTAGTCTATAAGACTATAGGCAAAATTATCTCTGTATATAAATATTAAAAATATATGAAGAAGAAAACATAAAGATGTATATATGTATACATATATGTATATATATATACACAGATTATTATATATCCATATATCTCCTTACTCTGTCAACTCTGAGGGCCTAGAAGCAATGATATCCCAACAGTAATGAGTACACCTAGCACCCAGATCCTAGTTTTTAATACTGTTCTCCAACTTAAGGTATCAGGACTCCTTGGAGAAATGGCTAATTCTAGAACTTAGGCAAGAAATATGCAAAACTAGTGTATCTTGTAGTGCCAGAAAGTGTTACACACACACACACACACACACAATCAAATAGATACAAAAGCCAACTGAAAGAGCTCCCTATGGCCAAAATTAAAATGAGTACCATCAAAACACTAAAAGTAGCATTAGATTATAATCTAAAGTTTCAAATAAATATTAATGAAACCATGCTGATATGAATAAATTAATAAAAGGGGGAGAAGTAAAATATCCCATGCAGAATTCCAAATAATTTTGAAGGTACTTTACCCTCAAGTAGGTAGAACACTCCTTAAGTGTGGACTGTGCATAGTGACTTTCTTCCAAAGAGTACATATAGCCCTGGCCAGCATTGCTCAGGGGCGGGAGGCAACTAATTGATTTGTCTCTCTCAGATTGATGTTTCTCTCCACCCTCTCTCTCTCCTTTCCCCTCCCTCACATCCTCTCTAAAAATCAATGGAAAAAATATCCTCCCATGAGGATTAACAACAACAAAAGAGTATATAGAATATGGAAAAGGAGATATAAAAGAGTAACTTTACCATGGAGAATCCTGGCAAACACTATCTCAGTCAGGTGACCAAAGTTAGCATCAACAGAGATAATACTGATAGTATATATCCTTTATATGATGTGATGAGAATGGCACTTTATCTCTGTGGTCCTCTTCCTAAAAGCACTTAACCCCTGTGTAATCACAAGAAAAAAAATCAAGCAAACTGAAATTGTGGGACATTATTATTTTTTAAGATATTTTTTTTTATTGATTTCAGAGAGGAAGGGAGAGAGAGAGATAGAAACATCAATGAGAGAGAGCCACTGATGCCCTACACAGGGGATCAAGCCCACAACAGGGCATGTGTCCTGACCAGGAATCAAACCGTGACCTCGTGGTTTATAGGTCGACTCTCAACCACTGAGCTATGCCAGCCGGGCTTATTGTGGGACATTATACAAAATAACCAACTAGTACCTCTCAAGGGTGTCAAGGGCATCAAAAACAGAGAAAGTCTGAGAAACTGTCACAGCCAAGAGGAGCCTGAGACAAGAATGACTAAATGAAAGGTGGTATCTATCCTGGATGGGATCCTGGAACAGAAAAAGGACATTAGGGACAAATTGAGGAATATGAATACAATGTATACTTTGGTAAATAATGTATTAATATTGGTTCATTGTGGCAAATATACCATACTATTTAAATGTTAATAATAGGGGATATTGAGTCTGGTGGGTGTGGCTAGGTTGGTTAGCCATTGTCCTGTGCACTGAAAGGTTGCTGATTTGATTCCAGCCAGGGCACATGCCCAACTTTCCTGGCTTAATCCCCAGTAGGGGTCCTGCAGGAGACAGCTGATCATGTTTCCCTCTCACATCAATGTTTTCTCTCTCTCTCTAAAAATCAATTTTAAAATAGGGGATATTGAGTATGGGGTACACAGAACTCTACCATCTTCGCAATAATTCTGTAAAAATCTATGACTGCCTTAAAATAACTTTATTTTAAAAACAATAAAAACCAACAAAAGGCTAAGAAACAGGGTGGGTGGGGGGACCACATGGGCCTGTTAAAATGGTAAGGCAGGGCTTAACAGAAATTTCCTGGGAGACAATTCCTTCGAAGAAAAAAAGAGTCAGCAGACAAGAGATTAACAGGTGAGAATAGCACAGCATCTGGTCAGTCAGATTTTTCTCCTGGTTCAATCTCCAGTATCTAAATCCAGTGAAGATTGCTGTATGCAAAAACACACACAAACCAACAAAAAAATTGGAAAGGAGTGTTTTCTGGGAACTTTTTAAAATATTAAGGTCTAAGTGACAAATGGGTACTACCCACCTGAGTTAGGGTTAACTCTATTGTAGACAGAGAATTCTCCACCCTTCTATTGAGATACTGTACTGCTTTAGTCCATCATGATCTCCGGCCCACTAGCAATAGGGGCCTTAGGAGGGTGCAGGACCCATGAGACGAGGCACAATGCCCAAGAGACATGGCATTAATCAGGAGAGAGTGGCAACTACCTCTCAGCTACCTGGACTTATTCCTGGACACAAGTGGAACCTCCCTTAATCCTCTCCCAAACATCAAAAACAGGGAAAATTCAGGGGCTCTGGTCCTGCTAGTGCAGGGGAGAGGGTAGTAGCTAGCCTAATACAGTATCTCATCTGATCTTCTCCACAGTCCTGGAAGGCACGTTTTATCCCCAATTCACAGATGACAAGACTATCCCTTGCAACAATGCATATGTAACTATGAGGTTGATTCCTCCACAACTTTTGAGTCCCAGAAGTAATGTTTTACTTACCATTTCGCATGCTGATAAGAATTTTAAGTGTCCCCAGGTTTTCCATAAGCACTGAACTGTTCTTTTGATTGCTTGGTATTGTTTTCCTATTTTTTATCTTTCATTATTTTTATGATGAAAGTAATATGAACAAAAAAATTACCCACAGATAACCACTATTAAGCTTTTAGTAGACTCAGCTTTCAGAGTTTTTTTCTTCCTGTACATAGATCATTAGTAAATATCTTTGCAGTTTTACAAAAATGGACTGATGTCATATATATGGTTCTGCAAACTTTTCTTTTTAATTTTACAATGCATCATAAACATTATTCCATGCAATGGACAAAAATCTGCTACTGAAACATAGAGGGCTGCAGCTGGATAACAGAGTGACAACTAAAGCCAAACATTAGCATAAGTTTAAAGCCCTGGGCCTGGCAAATGCCTGCCATGGGCACTACACAAAAGGAATGTCTTCAAAGCCCCTTTGTGGGGCCCTACAGCCACCCCTGAGTTCCCTAGGGCCTCTGGGGTGGAAGGGGTCCTGTAAACTTTTTTGCATCCACATAAACCCCCCCAATTTCTGTCTGGTTTTCTTCACCTCATCCTCTACCCTAGCCATCTCATCAAATTCTCTTATCATCTCCTCATTGCTCAAATGCATATCGTGTATGGCCTCTTTGTATTCCTTGAGGCACTGAGCCAGCCCCTTGTTGGTTTTTCTTTTGGCTTTTCTAGGTACATCATCCCCAGCTGGGCGCTTTCCTGCAGCCCTTGGTTCGATGGCTGGTTTTCCTTCTTCTTTTGGCTTTCCCTCACTCTCTGGTTTTCCTTCTTGTTTTGATTTTCCCTGGCTCTCTGACTTTTCCTCTATCACTGGCTTTCCCTCCTTCTCTGGCTTCTCCTTATCCTCTAGTATTTCCTCATTTTCTGTCTCTCCCCTGTTTTCTATCTTTCCTTCATTTTCTGACTTTTCCTTGTCTTCCAGAGTATGAGCTACTTCTGGCGTTGCAGCATTCTGAGGCTGTTCATTTTCCATCTTTCCTTGATTCTCAGGCATTCCTTCATTTACACTGCAGAGTTTTTCCATGTTGAGATGTCCCCTCCTTTTCCTGTCCTGGGGGTGGGGTGGGGGAAAAAGGAGACACAGAGGAGACAAGGGAGACAGAGGACTTCGGGGTGGAATGCAGGTCTGGATAGTACTGGCATCTTGCCCCTTGTCAGAGTTCCCCTAACCGGGCCCCGCCCTCCTTCTGCCACCCTTTCCTCACCATTCCTTCCACACACGTGAGCCAACCATTTCTCTGGCAGGCCCTGCCATTTTCTCTACATTTGCTCGGCGCAGTGTGTGTGTAAATGTGTTGGAGGAGGACAGCGGGGCCCCAGATTCTGCTTGGGACGGGCCACCCACACTCCCCGCCCCTTTGGGACACCCCTCCTTTAACTGACCTGCGGGAATTCTGGATAGGTTCCTTCCTTTTCTAGCCTAGCCGAGTGCTGAGAACAACAGACACGCAGACCTGCAGACAAACAGGGGAGACAGTAGCTGGGCGTTTGGTGGATGCACAGGGACTCCGATCCCTTTCCTGAATCCTGGCCCTAGTCACCCAACGTTTTCCTCCCCGATCTCCTCCGCTCCCCACACCCCAGACGCCATTTCTTGCCATTTCTTTTCACGCCTGGGGCGCCAGATCAGGACGTTTTCCACCCTAATTTTGGATCCCTGCGTCTTTCTCTCCCTGAGGCAACTCGCCTCCCCACCATGAAGGTCAACTTTTTTCTCTAGGCACAGAGTAGACAGGGGGTTAATCTCCACTGTCTCATTGCTGGGGTGTCCCCCAGTTCACCATCTCCGGCTCCAAAATGGACGGAGGGCAGCGAGAAGGGGGTGCAGAGAAAGGGGGCATGGGTACTTGGGGGTGTCCGCCTTCCCCACCCTCCACGCATCGGCCGCTCGCTCCCTCTTAGTCATTTCCCCACCGCCATCTCTATCTATAGTCAGGCCGGCTTCCCTCCACCCCGACTCCATCCCCAACCTTTTTCCTTTCCGTGCCCATTCCTTCTCGCCCATTCCAGTATTCCGCGGGCAGCGAGGAAGGCCCTTGCACTGACCTGAAAGAACCTGGAGCAACAATTAGGAGTTCGCAAGCAGCTCGGGCCGGACCGCAGCGAAGGAAGGCGGGCACCCGGACTGGTGCCCACAGCTGCGCCCGGCAGATCACGTGAGCGTGCGTCCCCCGAGCCCCGCCCACCAGCCGGGACTGCCAGCCACACACCGCCTCTTTCCCGCAGGTCGCCCTTTACCTCCCTGGGCCCTTTTGTCTTTTACCTCTTCTTGAGAAGTTTGTCAAAGAAAGAATTTTAACGAAAACCGCAGAGACTTTTTTCTTCAATGGGTTGGGCGGTCCAGGGGAAGAGTCTTAAGAATGTTGCTCTTCAATTCAATTGAAAGAACGAAGATCAACTCCCATAAAATGGTAAGAATGTGAACTTTAATGTTGTACAAAGAGCATAATGTTGCATTTAGAAAAAAATAGGAACAATATTTCCCTCAAAATGAAATGTTCCTTTTTTCCTTACACGCACAAACATAAAATTTCTAATGAATTAGTATTTAAATCTAAATGGAATTATACTTGAAGCAGAATAAAACAATGATTGAATATAACACAGACAATGACAAGACCGTATATGACAATAGAACTGTGACCCGCAACCTCTACAGCAAGCAGCCCAGGAAGCCAAACAGCTTCTGCTTCAAACTTCAGGACTTGAACAATGACTGCAGCCGACCCAGTCATAAAAAATGCCTTGCTTCTAGTTAAGTTCCTCCAGGTTCCCCATGCCAATGACCTCTAATCAGAATACCTGAAGCCTTCCCTGTTTTCACTCTAAAGCTTTCCTATTCCCCTGCCTGCCTTTAAGTTTGCCAAACACAAGTGAAAGTGCCCGACTCTCTTGTTATAACAAGATCTGAATAAGTAGCCACCGTTTCCACAGAAGTTTTTTGTGTGGAAGGCTTTTAAAAATATAACAGAGATGAACACTTAAGGAAAAGAGTGCCCTAGCAGGCATCGATATTTCTCTCTGGATTTCCCTCTCTCTTCCACTCTCTTTAAAATCAATGGAAAAATATCCTCTGGGTGACGATTAAAAAAAAAAAGGACAACAGTGATAGGTTTGATTACAAGAAACTGTGTAATAGATTTGTTGAGGGATTAGGGAACACATGCACTTTTCCCTGCCCTTGTTGAGTGTGTTGGTAAAATTTTTCTGAAGGGCAATCCTATATAATAAAGAGGTGATATGCAAATTGACCATGACACCCTAGCACAAGATGGCCACCCTCATGTGGTAACAGGATGGCTGCACCCATGTAGCCACAAGATGGCCGGCAGGGGAGGGCAGTTGTGGGTGATTGGGCCTGCAGGGGAGGGCAGTTGGGGGAGACTGGGCCTGCAGGGGAGGGCAGTTGGGGGTGATTGGGCCTGCAGGGGAGGGCAGTTGGGAGAGACTGGGCCTGCAGGGGAGGGCAGTTGGGGGTGATTGGGCCTGCAGGGGAGGGCAGTTGGGGGAGACTGGGCCTGCAGGGGAGGGCAGTTGGGGGGGACCGGGCCTGCAGGGGAGGGCAGTTGTGGGCGACCAGGCCTGCAGGGGAGGGCAGCTGGGAGCAACCACGCCGGCAGGGGAGGGCAGTTGGGGGGAACCAGGCCTGCAGGGGAGGGCAGTTGGGGGTGACCTGGCCTGCAGGGGAGGGCAGTTGGGGGGGACTGGGCCTGCAGGGGAGGGCAGTTGGAGGTGACCTGGCCTGCAGGGGAGGGCAGTTGGGGGGGACTGGGCCTGCAGGGGAGGGCAGTTGGGGGTGACCTGGCCTGCAGGGGAGGGCAGTTGGGGGGGACTGGGCCTGAAGGGGAGAGCAGTTGTGGGTGACCGGGCCTGCAGGGGAGGGCAGTTGGGGGTGACCAGGCCTGCAAGGGTGGGCAGTTGGGGGCAACCAGGCCTGCAGGGGAGGGCAGCTGGGGGCAACCACTCTGGCAGGGGAGGGCAGTTGGGGTTGACTGGGCCTGCAGGGGAGGGCAGTTGGGGGTGACTGAGCCGGCAGGGGAGGGCAGTTGGGGGTGATCAGGCCTGCAGAGGAGGGCAGTTAGGGGGTGACCAGGCCTGCAGGGGTGGGCAGTTGGGGGCAACCAGGCCTGCAGGGGAGGGCAGCTGGGGGCAACCACTCCGGCAGGGGAGGGCAGTTGGGGTTGACTGGGCCTGCAGGGGAGGGCAGTTGGCGGTGACTGGGCCTGCAGAGAAGGGCAGTTGAGGGTGACTGAGCTGGCAGGGGAGGGCAGTTGGGGGTGACCTGGTTGCAGAGGGGGGCAGTTGGGGGGGACTGGGCCTGCAGGCGAGGGCAGTTGGGCGTGACTGAGCCAGCAGGGGAGGGCAGTTGAGGGTGACTGGGCCTGCAGGGGAGGGCTGTTGGGGGTGACCTGGCCTGCAGGGGAGGGCAGTTGTGGGTGACCAGGCCTGCAGGGGAGGGCAGTTGTGGGCGACCAGTCCTGCAGGGGAGGGCAGCTGGGGTCAACCACACCGGAAGGGGAGGGCAGTTGGGGGGATGCAGGCCTGCAGGGGAGGGCAGTTGGGGGTGAATGGGCCTGCAGGGGAGCGCAATTGGGGGTGACTGGGCCTGCATTGGAGGGCAGTTGGGGTTGACTGAGCCGGCAGGGGACGGCAGTTCGGGAGGACTGGGCCTGAGTGGGGGGCAGTTGGTTGTGATCGGGCCTGCAGGAGAGGGCAGTTGCGGGGGAGAGGGCCTGCAGGGGAGGGCAGTTGTGGGCGACCAGCCTGCAGGGGAGGGCAGCTCGGGGCAACCATGCCGGTGGGGAGTGCAGTTGGGGGGAACCAGTCCTGCAGGGGAGGGCAGTTGAGGGTGACTGGGCCTGCAGGGGTGGGGAGTTAGGGGTGACCGGGCCTGCAGGGGAGGGCAGTTGTGGGCGACCAGGCCTGCAGGGGAGGGCATTTGTGGGCTGCCGGGAGCCGGTCCATCCTTGCTGTTTCAAGGGACCTTGCATATATGGCATACGGTTCTTAATATGTTTGCTCACCTTCTTGGCTCTGTGTTTTAACCAAGGTCACCTCTCCGAGAAAGGTTGAATCCCCAGGTAGGGATTTTCCCCTGAAGTTAGGGAGGGAATAAAACCCCTCAACTAAGTGCCAGGCGGGTAATTAATCACTTTAACTATGAACAATCATGCTTAAGCTACATAATATTTACTCCCTGGAATGGAGATAAGAAACGCCCTAACCTTTGGAATAGAGATTGATAGGATTGGAATCAACTGGTATAAATACAGTTGTAACAAGACAGAAAAGAGACAGAACTTAGAACACAGGGCTTGGAAGACAGGACCAAGAGAGACAGAGCCTAGGCACAGAACCTACACAGAACGTTCTCTAGAGACAGAAGAACTTCGCTGGAGAGAGCATGCCGGAGGATCTTGGACAGGGACTGGCCTCGGAGCCTGGAGGCGGAGCCTGGAGAGAACATGGCAAAAGATCCTGGACTGAACCTGACTGCGGAGATTGGCAGGAGAGCCTGACTGGAACCTGGTGACTGAGCCTGGCTGGAGAGCCTGGACGGAGCCTGGCTGGAGAACCTACCAAGACAACATGGACACAGAACCTGGCTGGAGATCTGAAGCAGAACCTCTCTGGAGATCGAGACCAGAACTTGGCTAGAGATCCTGGCTAGGCTGCTGATCAACTGAACGCTGTCTCTGTGTCGTTCCTTCTTCGCCGACTCTGTCCACACCTTTGGGAACCCCTGGACCTGTTGGGGTTGGACCCCGGCAGTGGGCGACCAGGCCTGCAGGGGAAGGCAGCTGGGGGCAACCACGCCGGCAGGAGATGGCAGTTGGGGGGAACCAGGCCTGCAGCGGAGGGCAGTTGGGGTTGACTGGGCCTGCAGGGGAGGGCAATTGGGGGTGGCTGGGCCTGCAGGGGAGGGCAGTTGGGGGTGATTGAGCCTGCAGGAGAGGGCAGTTGGGGGGGACTGGGCCTGCAGGGGAGGGCAGTTGGGGGTGACTTGGCCTGCAGGGGAGGGCAGTTGGGGGTTATTGCGCCTGCAGGAGAGGGCAGTTGGGGGGGACCGGGCATGTAGTGGAGGGCAGTTGTGGGTGCACAGGCCTGCAGGGGAGGGCAGCTGGGGGCAACCACGCCAGCAGGGGAGGGTAGTTGGGGGTGACCTGGCCTGCAGGGCAGGGCAGTTGGGTGGGAATGGGCCTGCATGGGAGGGCAGTTGTGGGTGACCTGGCCTGCAGAGGATGGCAGTTGGGGGGGACTGGGCCTGCAGGGGAGGGCAGTTGGTTGTGATCGGGCCTGCAGGGGAGGGCAGTTGTGGGCAACCAGGCCTGCAGGGGAGGGCATCTGGGGGCAACCACGCAGGCAGGGGAGTGCAGTTGGGGGGATGCAGGCCTGCAGGGGAGGGCAGTTGGGGGTGACTGGGCCTGCAGGGGAGAGGAGTTGGGGGTGACCAGGCCTGCAGGGGAGGGCAGTTGGGGGCGACGAGGCCTGCAGGGGAGGGGAGCTGGGGGCAACCACTCTGGCAGGGGAGGGCAGTTGGATGGGACTGGGCCAGCAGGGGAGGGCAGTTGGCGGTGATTGGGGCTGCAGGAGAGGGCAGTTGGGGTTGACTGAGCCAGCAGGGGGGGGCAGTTGAGGGTGACATGGCCGGCAGGGGAGGGCAGTTGGGGGTGACCTGGCCTGCAGAGAAGGGCAGTTGGGGGTGACTGAGCCGGCAGGGGAGGGCAGTTGGGGGTGACATGGTTGCAGGGGAGGGCAGTTGGGGGGAACCAGGCCGGCAGTAGAGTGCAGTTGGGGTTGACTCGGCCTGCAGGGGAGGGCAGTTGCAGGTGACTGGGCCTGCAGAGAAGGGCAGATGAGGGTGAATGACCCGGCAGGGGAGGGCAGTTGGGTGTGACCTGGTAGCAGGGGAGGGCATGTGGGGGAGACTGGGCCTGCAGGCGAGGGTAGTGGGGGTGACTGAGCCAGCAGGAGAGGGCAGTTGAGGGTGACTGGGCCTGCAGGGGAGGGCTGTTGAGGGTGAACTGGCCTGCAGGGGAGGGCAGTTGTGGGTGACCAGGCCTGCAGGGGAGGGCAGTTGTGGACGACCAGTCCTGCAGGGGAGGGCATCTGGGGGCAACCACGCAGGCAGGAGAGTGCAGTTGGGGGGATGCAGGCCTGCAGGGGAGGGCAGTTGGGGGTGACTGGGCCTGCAGGGGAGGGGAGTTGGGGGTGACCGGGCCTGCAGGGGAGGGCTGTTTGGGGTGACCAGGCCTGCAGGGGAGGACAGTTGTGGGCAATGAGGCCTGCAGGGGAGGGGAGCTGGGGGCAACCACTCTGGCAGGGGAGGGCAGTTGGGGGGAACCAGGCCTGCAGGGGAGGGCAGTTGGGGTGCACTGGGCCTGGAGGGGAGGCCAGTTGGGAGTGACTGAGCCAGCAGGGAAGGGCAGTTGGGGGTGATTGGGCCTGCATGGGAGGGCAGTTGGGTGGGACTGGGCCGGCAGGGGAGGGCAGTTGTTGGTGATTGGGCCTGCAGGAGAGGGTAGTTGGGGTTGACTGAGCCAACAGGGGGGGGCAGTTGGGAGTGACTTGGCCGGCAGGGGAGGGCAGTTGGGGGTGATTGGGCCTGCAGCAGAGGGCACTTGGGGGGGACTGGGCCTGCAGGGAAGGGCAGTTGGGGGTGACCAGGCGGCAGGGGAGGGCAGTTGGGGGTGACCTGGACTGCAGGGGAGGGCAGTTTGGGGGGCCTGGGCCTGCAGGGGAGGGTAGTTGGGGGTTACTGAGCCAGCAGGGGAGGGCAGTTGGGGGTTATCGGGCCAGCAGGGGAGGGCAGTTGGGGGGGACTGGGTCTGCAGTGGAGGGCAGTTGTGGGTGACCAGGCCTGCAGGGGAGGGCAGTTAGGGGTGACTAGCCCTGCAGGGGAGGGCATTTGGGGGCAACCGGGCCTGCAGGGGAAGGCAGCTGGGCGCAACCACTCAGGCAGGGGAGGGCAGTTGGGGGGAACCAGGCCGGCAGTAGAGTGCAGTTGAGGGTGAATGAGCCGGCAGGCGAGGGCAGTTGGGGGTGACCTGGTAGCAGGGGAGGGCATATGGGGGAGACTGGGCCTGCAGGCGAGGGTAGTGGGGGTGACTGAGCCAGCAGGAGAGGGCAGTTGAGGGTGACTTATCTGGCAGGGCAAGGCAGTGGGGGGGACCTGGCCTGCAGGGGGCGCCGTTGGGGGGGACTAGGCCTGCAGGGGAGCACAGTTGGGGGTGACCTAGCCTGCAGGGGCCGGCAGTTGGGGGCACTGGTCCTGCAGGGGAGGGCAGTTGGGTGGGACTGTGCCGGCTGGGGAGGGCAGTTCTTGGTGATTGGGCCTGCAGGAGAGGGCAGTTGGGGTTGACTGAGCCAGCAGGGGAGGGCAGTTGGGGGTGATTGGGCCTGCAGGAGAAGGCAGTTGTGGGGGACTGGGCCTGCAGGAGAGGGCAGTTGTGGGTGACCAGACCTGCAGGGGAGGGCATTTGGGGGCGACCAGGCCTGCAGGGGAGGGCCGCAGGGCGCAACCACTCAGGCAGTGGAGGGCAGTTGGGGGGAACCAGGCCGGCAGTAGAGTGCAGTTGGGGTTGACTCGGCCTGCAGGGGAGGGCAGTTGGGGGTGAATGAGCTGGCAGGCGAGGGCAGTTGGGGGTGACCTGGTAGCACGGGAGGGCATATGGGGGAGACTGGGCCTGCAGGCGAGGGTAGTGGGGGTGACTGAGCCAGCAGGAGAGGGCAGTTGAGGGTGACTGGGCCTGCAGGGGAGGGCAGTTGTGCGGGACCAGGCCTCCAGGGGAGGGCAGTTGTGGACGACCAGTCCTGCAGGGGAGGGCAGCTGGGGGCAACCACGCCCGCACGGAGGGCAGTTGGGGGGAACCAGGCCGGCAGGGGAGGGCCGTTGGCGGTGACCTGGACTGTAGGGGAGGGCAGTTGTGGGTGACCTGGCCTGCAGGGGAGGGCAGTTGTGGGGGACTGGGCCTGCAGGGGAGGGCATTTGGGGATGACCTGGCCTGCAGGGGAGGGCAGTTGGGGGTGATCGGGCCTGCAAGGGAGGGCAGTTGGGGGTGACCAGCCCTGCAGGGGAGGGCAGTTGGGGGATACTGGGCCTGCAGGGGAGGACAGTTGGGGGTGACTGGGCCTGCAGGCGAGGGCAGTTTTGGGTGACTGAGCCGGCAGGGCAAGGCAGTTGGGGGGACCTGGCCTGCAGGGGGGGCCGTTGGGGGGGACTAGGCCTGCAGGGGAGCGCAGTTGGGGGTGACCTAGCCTGCAGGGGCGGGCAGTTGGGGGGGACTGGGCCTGCAGGAGAGGGCAGTTGGGGTTGACTCAGCCAGCAGGGGAGGGCAGTTGGGGGTGACTTGGCCGGAAGGGGAGGGCAGTTGGGGGTGATTGGGCCTGCAGAAGAGGGCAGTTGTGGGGGACCTGGCCTGCAGGAGAGGGCAGTTGAAGGTGACCATACCTGCAGGGGAGGGCAGTTGTGGGCGACCAGGCCTGCAGGGTAGGGCAGCTGGGGTCAACCACGCCAGCAGGGAGGGCAGTAGGGGGAACCAGGCCAGCAGGGGAGGGCTGTTGTGGGCGACCAGCCCTGCAGCCAGGGCAGCTGGCGGCAACCACACCGGCAGGGAAGGGCAGTTGGGGGGAAACAGGCCTGCAGGGGAGGGTAGTTGGGGTGGATCGGGCTTGCAGGGGAGGGCAGTTGGGGGTGGCTGTGCCTGCAGGGGAGGGCAGTTGGTGGTGACTCAGCCTGCAGGGGAGGGCAGTTGGGGGTGATCGGACCTGCAGGGGAAGGCAGTTGGGGGGGACTGGGCCGGCAGGGGAGGGCAGTTGGGGGTGATTGGGCCTGTAGGAGAGGGCAGTTGGTGTTGACTGAGCCAGCAGGGGAGGGCAGTTTGGGGTGACTTGGCAGGCAGGGGAGGGCAGATGGGGGTGATTGGGCTTGCAGGAGAGGGCAGTTGGGGGGGACTGGGTCTGCAGTGGAGGGCAGTTGTGGGTGAAGAGGCCAGCAGTGGAGGGCAGTTGGGGGTGACCAGCCCTGCAGGGGAGGGCATTTGGGGGCAACTAGGCCTGCAGGGGAGGGCAGCTGGGTGGGACTGGGTCTGCAGTGGAGGGCAGTTGTGGGTGAAGAGGCCTGCAGTGGAGGGCAGTTGGGGGTGACCAGCCCTGCAGTGGAGGGCATTTGGGGGCAACCAGGCCTGCAGGGGAGGGCAGCTGGGCGCAACCACTCAGGCAGTGGAGGGCAGTTGGGGGGAACCAGGCCGGCAGTAGAGTGCAGTTGGGGTTGACTCGGCCTGCAGGGGAGGGCAGTTGGGGGTGACTGGGCCTGCAGAGAAGGGCAGTTGGGGGTGAATGAGCCGGCAGGCGAGGGCAGTTGGGGGTGACCTGGTAGCAGGGGAGGGCATATGGGGGAGACTGGGCCTGCAGGCGAGGGTAGTTGAGGGTGACTGGGCCTGCAGGGGAGGGCTGTTGAGGGTGAACTGGCCTGCAGGGGAGGGCAGTTGGGGGTGACATGGACTGCAGGGGAGGGCACTTTGGGGAGACTGGGGCTGCAGGGGAGGGTAGTTGGGGGTTACTGAGCCAGGAGGGGAGGGCAGTTGGGGGTGATCGGGCCAGCAGGGGAGGGCAGTTGGGGGTGACTGGGTCTGCGGTGGAGGGCAGTTGTGGGTGACCAGGCCTGCAGGGGAGGGCAGTTAGGGGTGACTAGCCCTGCAGGGGAGGGCATTTGGGGGCAACCAGGCCTGCAGGGGAGGGCAGCTGGGCGCAACCACTCAGGCAGGGGAGGGCAGTTGGGGGGAACCAGGCCGGCAGTAGAGTGCAGTTGGGGTTGACACGGCCTGCAGTGGAGGGCAGTTGGGGGTGACTGGGCCTGCAGGGGAGGGCAGTTGGGGGGAACCAGGCCGGCAGTAGAGTGCAGTTGGGGTTGACTCGGCCTGCAGGGCAGGGCAGTTGGGGGTGACTGGGCCTGCAGAGAAGGGCAGTTGGGGGTGAATGACCCGGCAGGGGAGGGCAGTTGGGTGTGACCTGGTAGCAGGGGAGGGCATATGGGGGAGACTGGGCCTGCAGGCGAGGGTAGTGGGGGTGACTGAGCCAGCAGGAGAGGGCAGTTGAGAGTGACTGGGCCTGCAGGGGAGGGCTGTTGAGGGTGAACTGGCCTGCAGGGGAGGGCAGTTGTGGGTGACCAGGCCTGCAGGAGAGGGCAGTTGTGGACGACCAGTCCTGCAGGGGAGGGCAGCTGGGGGCAACCACTCCCGCACGGAGGGCAGTTGGTGGGAACCAGGCCGGCAGGGGAGGGCAGTTGGCGGTGACCTGGACTGCAGGGGAGGGCAGTTGGGTGTGACTAGGCCGGCAGGGGAGGGCAGTTGTGGGTGACCTGGCCTGCAGGGTTGGGCAGTTGTGGGGGACTGGGCCTGCAGGGGAGGGCATTTGGGGATGACCTGGCCTGCAGGGGAGGGCAGTTTGGGGGGTCTGGGCCTGCAGGCGAGGGCAGTTTTGGGTGACTGAGCCGGCAGGGCAAGGCAGTTGGGAGGACCTGGCCTGCAGGGGGGGCCGTTGGGGGGGGACTAGGCCTGCAGGGGAGCGCAGTTGGGGGTGACCTTGCCTGCCGGGGCGGGCAGTTGGGGGGGATTGGTCCTGCAGGGGAGGGCAGTTGGGGGGGACTGGGCCGGCTGGGGAGGGCAGTTGTTGGTGATTGGGCCTGCAGGAGATGGCAGTTGTGGGGGACTGGGCCTGCCGGAGAGGGCAGTTGTGGGTGACCAGACCTGCAGGGGAGGGCAGTTGTGGGCGACCAGGCCTGCAGGGGAGGGCAGCTGGGGTCAACCACGCAGGCAGGGAGGGCAGTAGAGGGAACCAGGCCGGCAGGGGAGGGCAGTTGGGGGTGACCTGGCCTGCAGGGGAGGGCAGTTTGGGGGGACTGGGCCTGCAGGGGAGGGCAGTTGGGGGTTACTGAGTCAGCAGGGGGGGCAGTTGCGGGTGATCGGGCCTGCAGGGGAGGTCAGTTGGGGTGGACTGGGTTGCAGAGGAGGGCAGTTGGGGGTTACTGAGCCAGCAGGGGAGGGCAGTTGGGAGTGATCGGGCCAGCAGGGGAGGGCAGTTGGGGGGGACTGGGTTTGCAGTGGAGGGCAGTTGTGGGTGAAGAGGCCTGCAGGGGAGGGCAGTTGGGGGTGACCAGCCCTGCAGGTGAGGGCAGTTGGGGGAGACTGGGCCTGCAGGGGAGGGCAGTTGGGGGTGACTGGGCCTGCAGGCGAGGGCAGTTTTGGGTGACTGATCCGGCAGGGCAAGGCAGTTGGGGGGACCTGGCCTGCAGGGGAGGCCGTTGGGGGGGACTAGGCCTGCAGGGGAGCACAGTTGGGTGTGACCTCGCCTGCAGGGGAGGGCAGCTGGGCGCAACCACTCAGGCAGTGGAGGGCAGTTGGGGGGAACCAGGCCGGCAGTAGAATGCAGTTGGGGTTGACTCGGCCTGCAGGGGAGGGCAGTTGGGGGGGACTGGTCCTGTAGGGGAGGGCCGTTGGGGGGGACTGGGCCTGCTGGGGAGGGCAGTTGTTGGTGATTGGGCCTGCAGGAGAGGGAAGTTGGGGTTGACTGAGCCAGCAGGGGAGGGCAGTTGGGGGTGACTTGGCCGGCAGGGGAGGGCAGTTGGGGGTGATTGGGCCTGCAGGAGAGGGCAGTTGGGGGGGACTGGGTCGGCAGTGGAGGGCAGTTGTGGGTGAAGAGGCCTGCAGGGGAGGGCAGTTGGGGGTGACCAGCCCTGCAGTGGAGGGCATTTGGGGGCAACCAGGCCTGCAGGGGAGGGCAGCTGGGCGCAACCACTCAGGCAGTGGAAGGCAGTTGGGGGGAACCAGGCCGGCAGTAGAGTGCAGTTGGGGTTGACTCGGCCTGCAGGGGAGGGCAGTTGGGGGTGACTGGGCCTGCAGAGAAGGGCAGATGAGGGTGAATGAGCCGGCAGGCGAGGGCAGTTGGGGGTGACCTGGTAGCAGGGGAGGGCATATGGGGGAGACTGGGCCTGCAGGTGAGGGTAGTGGGGGTGACTGAGCCAGCAGGAGAGGGCTGTTGAGGGTGACTGGGCCTGCAGGGGAGGGCTGTTGAGGGTGAACTGGCCTGCAGGGGAGGGCAGTTGGGGGTGACCTGGACTGCAGGGGAGGGCAGTTTGGGGGGACTGGGCCTGCAGGGGAGGTTAGTTCGGGGTTACTGAGCCAGCAGGGGAGGGCAGTTGGGGGTGACTGGGTCTGCAGTGGAGGGCAGTTGTGGGTGACCAGGCCTGCAGGGGAGGGCAGTTAGGGGTGACTAGCCCTGCAGGGGAGGGCTTTTGGGGATGACCTGGCCTGCAGGGGAAGGCAGTTGGGGGTGATCGGGCCTGCAGGGGAGGGCAGTTGGGGGGCACTGGTCCTGCAGGGGAGGGCAGTTGGGGGTGACTGGGCCGGCTGGGGAGGGCAGTTGTTGGTGATTGGGCCTGCAGGAGATGGCAGTTGTGGGGACTGGGCCTGCAGGAGAGGGCAGTTGTGGGTGACCAGACCTGCAGGGGAGGGCAGTTGTGGGCGACCAGGCCTGCAGGGGAGGGCAGCTGGGGGGGACTGGGTTGCAGAGGAGGGCAGTTGGGGGTTACTGAGCCAGCAGGGGAGGGCAGTTGGGAGTGATCGGGCCAGCAGGGGAGGGCAGTTGGGGGGGACTGGGTTTGCAGTGGAGGGCAGTTGTGGGTGAAGAGGCCTGCAGGGGAGGGCAGTTGAGGGTGACCAGCCCTGCAGGTGAGGGCAGTTGGGGGAGACTGGGCCTGCAGGGGAGGGCAGTTGGGGGTGACTGGGCCTGCAGGCGAGGGCAGTTTTGGGTGACTGAGCCGGCAGGGCAAGGCAGTTGGGGGGACCTGGCCTGCAGGGGAGGCCGTTGGGGGGGACTAGGCCTGCAGGGGAGCACAGTTGGGTGTGACCTCGCCTGCAGGGGAGGGCAGCTGGGCGCAACCACTCAGGCAGTGGAGGGCAGTTGGGGGGAACCAGGCCGGCAGTAGAATGCAGTTGGGGTTGACTCGGCCTGCAGGGGAGGGCAGTTGGGGGGGACTGGTCCTGTAGGGGAGGGCCGTTGGGGGGGACTGGGCCTGCTGGGGAGGGCAGTTGTTGGTGATTGGGCCTGCAGGAGAGGGCAGTTGGGGTTGACTGAGCCAGCAGGGGAGGGCAGTTGGGGGTGACTTGGCCGGCAGGGGAGGGCAGTTGGGGGTGATTGGGCCTGCAGGAGAGGGCAGTTGGGGGGGACTGGGTCGGCAGTGGAGGGCAGTTGTGGGTGAAGAGGCCTGCAGGGGAGGGCAGTTGGGGGTGACCAGCCCTGCAGGGGAGGGCATTTGGGGGCAACCAGGCCTGCAGGGGAGGGCAGCTGGGCGCAACCACTCAGGCAGTGGAAGGCAGTTGGGGGGAACCAGGCCGGCAGTAGAGTGCAGTTGGGGTTGACTCGGCCTGCAGGGGAGGGCAGTGGGGGTGACCTGGCCTGCAGGGGATGGCAGTTGCGGGTGACTGAGCCGCCAGGGCAGGGCAGTTGGGGTGACCTTGCCTGCAGGGGGGGGCATTTGGGGGAGACTTGGCCTGCAGGGGATCGCAGTTGGGGTTGACTAGGCCTGCAGGGGAGGGCAGTTGGGGGTGACTGGGCCTGCAGGGGAGGGCAGTTGGGGGGAACCAGGCCGGCAGTAGAGTGCAGTTGGGGTTGACTCGGCCTGCATGGGAGGGCAGTGGGGGTGACCTGGCCTGCAGGGGAGGGAAGTTGGGGGTGACTGAGCCAGCAAGGGAGGGCCGTTGGGGGTGTCCAGGCCTGCAGGGGAGGGCAGTTGGGGGAGACCGGGTCTGCAGGGGAAGGCAGTTTGGGGTGACTGGGCCTGCAGGGGATGGCAGTTGGGGGTGACCTAGCCTGCAGGGGAGGGCAGTTGGGGGGGACTGGGCCTGCAGTGGAGTGCAGTTGGGCGTGACCTGGACTGCAGGGGAGGGCAGTTGGGGGGGACTGGGCCTGCAGGGGAGGATGGTTGGTTGTGATCATACCTGCAGGGGAGGCAGTTGGGGGGGAGAGGGCCTGCAGGGGAGGGCCATTGTGGGCGACCAGGCCTATAGGGGAGGGCACCTGTGGGCACCCACGCCGGCAGGGGAGTACAGTTGGGGGGTACCAGGACTGCAGGGGAGGGCAGTTGGGGGTGACCGGTCCTGCAGGGGAGGGCAGTTGGGGGGAAACAGGCCTGCAGGGGAGGGCAGTTGGGGTGGATCGGGCCTGCAGGGGATGGCAGTTGGGGGTGACCAGGCCTGCAGGGGAGGGCAGTTGGGGGAGACTGGGCCTGCAGGGGAGGGCAGTTGGGGGTGACCAGCCCTGCAGGGTAGGGCAGTTGTGGGCAACCAGGCCTGCAGGGGAGGGCAGCTGGGCGCAACCACTCAGGCAGGGGAGGGCACTTGGGGCGAACCAGGCCGGCAGGGGAGTGCAGTTGGGGTTGACTGGGCCTGCAGGGGAGGGTAGTTGGGGGTGAATGAGCCGGCAGGGGAGGGCAGTTGGGTGTGACCTGGTAGCAGGGGAGGGCATTTGGGGGGCACTCGGCCTGCAGGCGAGGGTAGTGGGGGTGACTGACCCAGCAGCGAAGGGCAGTTGAGTGTGACTGGGCCTGCAGGGGAGGGCTGTTGGTGGTGAACTGGCCTGCAGGGGAGGGTAGTTGTAGGTGACCAGGCCTGCAGGGGAGGGCAGTTGTGGACGACCAGTCCTGCAGGTGAGGGAAGCTGGGGGCAACCACGCTGGCAGGGGAGGGCAGTTGGGGGGAACCAGGCAGCAGGGGAGGGCAATTGGAGGTGACTGGGCCTGCAGGGGAGGTCAGTTGGGGGTGACCTGGCCTGCAGGGGAGGGCAGTTGGGGGTGACTGAGCCGGCAGGGGAGGGCAGTTGGGGGTGACCTGGCCTGCAGGGGAGGGCAGTTGGGGGTGACTGAGCCGGCAGGGGAGGGCAGTTGTGGGTGACCTGGCCTGCAGAGGAGGGCAGTTGTGGGTTATCAGGCCTGCAGGGGACGGCAGTTGGGGGTAACCTGGCCTGCAGGGGAGGGCTGTTGCGGGCGACCAGGCCTGCAGGGGAGGGCAGCTGGGGGCAACCTCACCGGCAGGGGAGGGCAGTTGGGGGACCCAGGCCTGCTGGGAAGGGCAGTAGGGCTGGACTGGGTCTGCAGGGGAAGTCAGTTGGGAGTGGCTGGGCCTGCAGGGGAGGGCCGTTGGGGGTGACAGGGCCGGCAGGGGAGCGAAGTTGGGGGTGACCTGGTTGCAGGGGAGTGCAGTGTCCGGGGACTGGGCCTGCAGGGGAGGGCAGTTGGGGTTGACTGAGCCTGCAGGGGAGGGCAGTTGGTTGTGATTGGGCCTGCAGGGGAGGGCAGTTTTTGGGGAACTGGGCCTGCACGGGAGGGTAGTTGTCGGTGATCAGGCCTGCAGGGGAGGGCAGTTGGGGGTACTGGGCCTGTGGAAACTGTTTATTGCCTTCACTATCTCATAAGCATTGACAGAGCACTCCTGGTAACCCCCCCAAGGCTGGGTGCCTTTGAAGCCCTAGCAAAGCCTGGAGCTAGGTGCCACCTCTGTTTGTCCAGACAGTGGTAGCTGAAACTACTCCCCCATTTATTATTATGTAAATCCTTGCTGATGGGCTAGTCTGCTTGTTACTGGGGGGTCGCCTGCCTAAGGGCTACTCCAGATCAATAAAAGATTGGAGCAGCCTGAGCATGGGTGGAAGTCCCTCTCCTTGAGTTGGACTTGCCCACCTGGACCTCAGATATTGCAAAATTATCTCGTGTCTTTTCTCTCATTTGTTGTGCGGCTCCTCTTTCAGGTACCGAACCCTACTCCACGCGGGTCCTGGAAGGAAACACACTCAACATCTGGCACCCGACGGGTAATCTGGAAGTGCAGGCCTCGCTGGAGCGAGAAAAGGAAGTTTCACGAAAAAGGTGTGGAAAACTCACTGAAAAAAGGTGAGGGGAAGTCTACCTCAGGCAATGCCCAGGATCAGCTACAGAAACCCGGGTCTGTAAGTACACTGGGAACGTTTTCTTAACCAGGCTAACAAACAGGGCAGGGTTTGGCTTACAAAAGTAGATTTGGCTTTAAAAAGGTATATTTGGCTTTTAAAAACTAAGAAACTGTATTATGTGCTTTTGATTTGCATGTGTTAAAATTATAGAAGGTAATCTTTTACAGTTTTTGCATGTTATTATAGAACATAACCTTTGCTTTTCTTGAAGAAGGTACATTAGATCTTAAAAGGTTGCCAAAAAAGTTAGAACTTGAAAAAAGGTTAGCGGCAAGAAAAAACTCATTTCAAAAAACTTCTTCCATGGGGAACATAATATTGCATTTGCCAAAGCCTTTTCCAGAGGCTGAGGAGGAGTCTCCTCAACTGGTTCCCTCCGCTCCTCCTAGTGAGGAGTGGGAAGACACGTTAGAGGAATGGCCTTCACGGTCCTCTCCACCTCCGCATGCACGTCCTAATTCTGATATGCTTAATTCGCTGTCATTTGAATCACCTGTGCAAAAAGCCATCAGAGAAGGATTGAGGGAAATACCGGCGGAAGAAAGGCTTGCTTTCCCTATCATAGAGGTACCTGATCCACAGCTACCGAATCAGGTAATCAGACAGCATGTAAAAATTGACTTTAAAATGATAAAGGCCTTACGTGAAAGTGTAGTCCAAAATGGTCCAACAGCTCCTTTTACAGGAGAAATTATGTATAGTATTTCTGAAGCTTTCCTAATCCCTCATGATTGGTATTCTCTAGCACGTGCAACTCTGGATGGAGGAGATTATTTACTATGGAAAGGAGAATTCTTGGAGAGGTGCCAGGAGCAAGCCCAAATAAACCTCGGGCTGAATGCTCAAATAACTTATGAAATGCTAGCAGGACTGGGACAATACAACGATGTGCGAACCCAGTTAGATTATGTGCAACTGGCATATGAGCAAATTAGAGCTTGTGGAAGGAAAGCGTGGTGGACTTTACCAGCAAAAGGGGACTCTGAGGGAGCTTTTAGTAAATGTTTACAGGGGCCTTTAGAATCATTTTCTGATTTTGTGGCTCGTCTCACTCGAGCAGTGAGATGACAGGTTCAACATGAGTCAGCGGGAGACATTTTAATTCAACAATTAGCTTATGAAAATGCCAATGATGATTGTAAGAAATGCCTGATGCCTCTGAGAAAAGGTAGTACCATTACAGAAATGATTCGAGCATGTCAGAATGTGGGGTCAGGCACTTTTCAAGTGAATTTACTCACTGCCGCTGCTACTGTAAATAAAAGGTGTCATAACTGTGGAAACTTAGGACATTTTAGAAAAGAATGTAGACAACCAAGAAAGACACAAGGAGGCGCTCCAAGGAAAGGCGCTAACATTTCGCCTCGTGAGCCGATCAAAACAGATCCAACCTCTCTGTGTCCTAGATGCCAGAAGGGCTACCATTGGGCCGGCCATTGTAAATCGAGATTCCACAAAAATGGGCAGCGGTTAAATCAAGACACAGGGTATGGCCAACCGCAGGGAAACGGCCAATGGGGCAACCCCCAGGCCCGTCAATAAAAGGGGAGATCTGCCCTGCAAAGCCCACAGTGGAATCTCTAATTTGGGCCACTCCAGGAAGTGCAAGCCTAGATCTTAACAGTACTATAGCGGTCACTTTGACCCCTGATATGGCTCCGCAAGCTGTTCCTACAGGAATCTGGGGACCTGTGCCATCAGGAACTTTAGGATTAACTTTAGGGAGAAGTGGAAACACTCTGGAAGGATTAACTGTTTTGCCTGGAGTCATAGATTCAAATTATGAGGGAGAGATTAAAGTTATATTGGAATGCAATCATATTATGCAAATTACTCCAGGACAGAGAATTGCTCAACTACTACTTCTACCTTATGCTCAACAAGGAAAGGCTATAAATAGGAAAAGAGGAATGCAAGGACTTGAAAGCTCAGACATCTATTGGATACAGGAAATTAGCAAAACTTGTCCGATGATTAATTTGAGAATAGAAGGAAAAATGTTTAAAGGCCTAGTAGACACTGGGGCAGATGTCAGCGTTATCAGCAAAGAATTCTGGCCTCCTAGTTGGTCCATGGTAGAAGCTATGGACTCAATTAGAGGGGTGGGAGTTCCTGATAACACACTACGTAGTGCTGCAGTCTTAAAATGGCAAGATGAGGAAGGACAGACAGGATGGTTTCAGCCCTACATTGTCTCTGGAATTACAGTCAATGTATGGGGCCGGGATGTCTTAGAAGGTTTACAAGCTTGTATTATTACTGGCAAAGGTCAGCAGCTTGTAACTCAGATGGGACATCGGAGTGATCAAGGTGTAAAAAACCCAGGAAGGCAAGGATATCAACCTTTTTAGGAGTGGTCACTGCTCAGTCTCCTCGCCCCCATGCTGATCCTATACAATGGAAAGATGATAAACCTGTATGGGTGGATCAGTGGCCATTAACCAAGGAGAAATTAGGTCATATTCATGTATTAATACAGGAACAAATAGAAGCTGGTCATATAGAGCCTTCCAATAGCCCTTGGAATACGCCTATATTTATTATACCTAAGAAGGTGGCAGGGAAATGGCGATTGATACATGATCTCAGAGCAATTAATGCTACTATGCATACCATGGGAGCATTGCAACCTGGACTCCCAGCGCCTTCACAAATCCTTTTAAATTGGTTTCTCATAGTAGTAGATCTTAAGGATTGTTTTTTCACCATTCCCTTGGCACCTCAAGATAAAGAAAGATTTGCCTTTTCAGTGCCATCAACAGTAATAAAAGAGAAAAATGGTAATTGGTGTACGAGCTACCCTTTTCATTGGCTAATCAGGGCTATATGCAAATTAACTGCCAACTAAGATTGGCAGTTAACTGCCAACTAAGATTGGCAGTTAACTGACAACAAGATGGCGGTTAATTTGCATATGTAGGCACAATGCAGGGAGGCGAAAGGGAAAGCAGGAAGAAGCCCCCTGCCACTGACAGTGATCGGAAACCCAGGGGCCGCCTTTGCCCTGCCCCCCAGCCATGATCAGAGAATCAGGCGCCTTTGCCGCCCTGGCCAGTGATAGCAGGAAGTAGGGGTGGAGCCAGCGATGGGAGCTGGGCACGGTCAAAGCTGGCAGTCCCGGGAGCTAGGGGTCCCTTGCCTGGGCCTAAAGCGAAGCCCACGATCGCGGGGCCGCTGCAGCTGTGGGTCCCCGCTGCCCGGGCCGGACGCCTAGGCCAGAGGCGTCAGGCCTGGGCAAGGGGCCGATCCTGCGATTGGAGGGTGATGGGGGTCAACGCCTGAGGGCTCCCAGTATGTGAGAGAGGGCAGGCTGGGCTGAGGGACACTCCCCCCCCCACACACACACCCAGTGCACGAATTTCGTGCACCGGGCCCCAAGTCTATTAATAATATAGAACCCATGAGAAGATATCAGTGGAAAGTTTTGCCTCAAGGAATGGCCAATAGCCCTACCTTGTGCCAAAAATATGTGGCTCAAGCTGTTCAACTTTTAAGGGACAGATATTCCCGATGTTACATTATCCATTTCATGGATGACTTAGTCTCAGCAAGTCCACGGGAAGAGCAGACTTTAGAAATATTTTTCCAATTAGAGAAGGAGCTCCCTAAATGGGGCTTAAAAATTGCTCCAGAAAAGGTACAAAAACAAACACCTTTTAAATATCTGGGAACCATTATTGAAAACCAATGCATTAGGCCACAAAAGGTGGAACTAAGAAAAGATTGTCTTAAAACTTTAAATGATTTTTGTTAGGTCGGAGAGAGCCCAGGATCAGATACATGCAGACATGTGATGAGACAATGGACTTCCCCTGGGATTTCTCACAGATCAACGTGCCAGACACAGATACCAGCTTCTTCTCCCTGAATCCACATACCCCCACACAGATAGGGACTTCTTCTGAATACCCCCGCCCATCCCCTGCGGCAGAGAATTCCTCAGCTCATGTCCCCGCCCCTCACCCAACTGCAGTATAAAAAAAGCGCCCCCCTCCCTGTTGGCGTGAATCCACGTGCCCTGTCCTGGGGGTACGCGGGTCTCCCGGGGCGCAGAATAAACCTTTTCCTTTCCTTTCTTTTCTGATTCACTGGACTCTATTTCTTGCGCCGCCTCCTGAGCCACCTAACCTAACAATTTTCAGAAATTATTAGGGGACATTAACTGGCTAAGACCCTACCTAAAAATCTCTATGGGAGAAATGACAAATTTATTTGATATACTTAGGGGTGACTCTGACCTTTCCTCACCCAGAACACTAACAGATGATGCCAGAAAGGAGTTGCTAAGAATTGAACAGGCGATATCCTCAGCTCAAGTAGCACGGGTACAGCCTGAATTGCCTTTATTGGGCCAGATTAACCATACTGCAAATAGTCCCACTGGAGTCATCTTCCAAAATAAAGACTCTCCCGCTATTATTGAATGGGTCCACCTAGGCCATCAGTCCTCTAAAACTGCTATTACTTATATAGAACTGATGGCTCAATTAATATATCAGCTTAGGAAGTGTTGCAGGCAGCTGAGAGGAGAAGAACCTAAATGCATCTATCTTCCCCTCACTGGAAAGCAATTAGAAATGTTGTTTGAAACTGACGTAAATTGGCAAATTGGGTTAAGTGGATATTCAGGGGAACTTAGTTGTCACCTATTAAAAGATAAACTTTTACAATTTTTAAATAAGACCTCCATCATTATACCAAAAAATACTAGGCAGGAACCAATTCCTGGAGCTTTAACTGTTTTTACTGATGGGTCATCTAATGGGAAAGCTGCCTATCATACTATAAATTCTGACCGAGTCATACTGACCAGTCATACTTCTGTGCAAAGAATTGAGTTAGAAGCTATTAAGGCTGCATTGCAAGATTTCCAAAAGCCTATTAACATAATTTCTGATTCCTCTTATGCTTCGGGCCTAGTAAGTAGAATTGAAACTGCCCAGTTGAAATGGCTTAGTGACCAAAGTTTATTCTTACTATTTAAGCAGGTTCAGCAGATTGTGCAGCAGAGAATATACCCTTTTTATATCACTCACATCAGGGCTCACAGTGTATTACCTGGCCCATTAACTAAAGGAAATGCACATGCTGATCAATTGGTTGCTTTATTAAAAGAGGCTTCAGAGTCTCATCCGCTTTTACATCAGCCTGCTAAAATGTTGTCCAAACAATTCTCAATCTCTCGACAGAAAGCAAAACAGATTATCAAGGAATGTCCCAGTTGCATGTTACATCTACCTCAAGGGCCTAACACAGGAGTCAACCCTAGAGGTTTGCTAAGGGACCATATCTGGCAAATGGATGTAACACATTATACTCCTTTAGGACGTCTTGGGGCATTACATGTCTCTGTAGATACTTTTTCAAAGGTCCTATGGGCCACTGTATCTTCAGGAGAGACGGCAAAACAGGTTATTAATCATTGTCTAGCTGCTTTTGCCGTCATGGGAATTCCAAAGATTATTAAAACTGATAATGGACCTGCTTATACAAGCTGTCAATTCCAGGAATTTTGTAAAAAAGTGGAAAATTCAGCACATTACGGGAATACCATATAATTCCCAAGGACAGGCCATTATTGAACGTCAACACCAAAGACTGAAATCTCAATTAGAAAAACAAAAAGGGGGGATGATGGAGAAATCACCTGCAGGTAGGCTGCATCAAGCCTTAATTACTCTAAATTTTTTCACTTGTGATGCTGATGGAAAGACACCTATGGAGCTACATTGGTGTCAGAATAAAACAAAAGAAAATGGTCTAGTTAAATGGAAGGATCCCGAATCATGTTTATGGAAGGGACCTGACCCATTATTAACCTTTGGCAGAGGGTACGCTTGTATATTCCCAGAGAATTTTTCCAAACCCGTATGGATTCCTGCTAGAAATATTAAACTGCATCAGGAATCTAGCCAGACTGAAGATCTTGCGCCTGGAGCCATAACATGTAGCTGTAAACAATCAACTACCTCGGCCACAGAGAGCAGCGACTCCAAGCAGTCCACTGAAGATGAGGAATAGGAGGAAGACAAACCAGACAACCAACAGCCCAGAGACCACCTGGGGCACGGAAAAGTGAAGTATGGTAACAATTAATTCAGGTAAAAACTATAAGTTTCATATGTCTTAGAAGGCACATTTTTCCTTTACCTGGGAAGGACAGCATAGCTATTCCAAAGTCATAAGGATCCAGTTAGCGTATCAACTCAGTGCTCTGGAGACCCAGAACTGTAATTTGGATAGCCTACTGTCTCTGCTTCTGTAAATTTCTCTTTTTTTTTTGAAAACTAGGTTCCTCATTCCAAACCTTGAGTTTAAAATTAAGTTGTCATGACCTAGAGCAAAGAATATTCTTACATGGTATTATTCTACAAAGTTTTATTAATAATTTTTGATGCTTTATAACAGTATATTGTGCATTTATCCCAAACAAATTTACAAATGAATTTGAATGCTTTACATGAAGGGATTTATTCCTTTCCACTGTGTGGAGGGCCTCCTGGGGAAGGCACTTAAGCATTCTGTATTGACCTATCTTGACTTGTTTTGCCAAGAGGAATCTAATTGCCTATAGCTGTTATCTGAGCTCTCTGTTCAAGCTGGGAACATGAAAAGCTGGTACCATGGATCTGTCTCTTGCCCAATGGCGTAAGCTGGGCCCTCTCTGGAGAAGAAACCTGGGTTCCCTATGATCAATGCCGGAGCCCCGCCAGCAGGCGAGGGGATCCAAAGGCAGTTGCTGGGCATGGAGGCCAGAGGGACATAGGCTATCAAGGAGACAGAACTGAACCTCACATCACCTTACTTGGCCCAGAGATAGCTGGTAGTCAACGACAGGTAAGATCCCAAAGGGTGGGACGACCTAAGACAGGCACAGGTGGGGGCCAGTAGGAGAAAACTTGGGGTGCAACAAAGGTGGGGCACAGATCCTCACCCCCCCCAATGGTGCACGGGCTTGAACGGTGCACGGGCTTGAACACTCAGCCCTTCTGAGGAAGGTCTCCTGTCCCCATGGCTGCTTCTTGCTTCCCATGCCCAGCCCAGATCAGGAACCAAATAGAAGAGATTTGGTCCAGCTGAAATCAGTACCCAGAAAAACGGAGGCTTGGCTAACAGACCCTATGTCTAAATCTAGCCTAACAACAGGAATGCTCAGAGCCTTCACAAGGATGTAAAGTGATCCTTTCAATTAATATTTACAGTGTAAATTAAGATTATTGTTAAAATATTAAATTTGACAGCAAAAATAGTTTTCAAATTAATTAAATTTGGCTAATTTGAAATAAGTAATTATTCAAAAAGTATTAACAAAACCTTTCATTTCATGGTAAACATGCTATGAACCTAAAGCATGTTCAGGTTCAATTTTTTTTGTGCAAAAAATTAATATTTAAAGTTATCTAGACTGCATTATAAAGTTTCCAAGAAGCCTCCTAATTAAATCAAAAAAAAGGGGGCTAGTGGAAAAATATAGTGGAAGAATACCATGTAAGGAAATAGATCCTGTAACTAAATTACATTTAGAGAAAAAAAATTTTTTTCCGTTTATAATGCTAACATGAGACACCCAGAAAAAACACACATGATGCCAGGGTAAGCCAGGGAAAGATCATTTTATAGAAAAGACCCCAAGTAAGGTTTTTTTTTTCCTTTAACCTTTGGTTGAGAATATGTTTGTATACTTTCAGAGAACAGCTATAAGACCATGTGGATTCCTGTAACAAGGGATCACAGAAAGCCAGCCACAAGACAGAAGAGACAGTTCAGAGATGGAAATGGTGGAAGACGCCTTGCCATGCTAACAGTCAGCAGCTGTGCGTGGCTGCAGGGTGCCCAGGACCAGACCAGAAAGGACCGGACCTGCATTTTCCACCATCCAGAACCAACATTTCATTGCTGGCGTGTGCGCATGAACTTTTGGACATTGAAACATGGACTCAGAACTTTTGGACATTGAAATTGGGACTTGATTATTTTTTAAAGAAAAAATAAGGGGGAGATGTGGGAAACTGTTTATTGCCTTCACTATCTGATAAGCATAGACAGAGCACTCCCCGAAACCCCCCCCAAGGCTGGGTGCCTTTGAAGCCCTAGCAAAGCCCTGAGCTAGGCGCCACCTCTGTTTGTCCAAGACAGTGGTAGCTGAAACTACTCCCCCATTTATTATTATGTAAATCCTTGCTGATGGGCTAGTCTGCTTGTTACTGGGGGGTCGCCTGCCTAAGGGCTACTCCAGATCAATAAAAGATTGGAGCAGCCTGAGCATGGGTGGAAGTCCCTCTCCTTGAGTTGGACTTGCCCGCCTGGACCTCAGATATTGCAAAATTATCTCGTGTCTTTTCTCTCATTTGTTGTGCGGCTCCTCTTTCAGGTACCGAACCCTACTCCACGCGGGTCCTGGAAGGAAACACACTCAACATGGGCCTGCAGGGGAGGGCAGTTGTGGGCGACCAGGCCTGCAGGGGAGGGCAGCTGGGGGCAACCACGCCCGCAGGGGAGGGCAGTTGGGGGGAACCAGGCCTGCAGGGGAGGGCAGTTGGGGTGGACTGGGCCTGCAGGGGAGGGAAGTTGGGGGTGACCTGGCCGGCGGGGGAGGGCAGTTGGGGGGGACTGGGCCTGCAGGGGAGGGTAGTTGGGGGTGACTGGGCCTGCAGGGGATGGAAATTGGGGGTGACTGAGCCAGCAGGGGAGGGCAGTTGGGGGTGACTGGGCCTGCAGGGGAGGGCAGTAAGAGGTGACTGGGCCTGCATGGGAGGGCAGTTGGTGTTGACTGAGCCAGTAGGGGAGGGTAGTTGGGGTTGACTGGGCCTGCAGGGGAGGGCAGTTGTGGGCGACCAGGCCTGCAGGGGAGGGCAGTTGGCGGTGACCTGGGCTGCAGGGGAGGGCAGTTATGGGAGACTGGGCGTGCAGGGGAGGGCAGTTGTGGGCGACCAGGCCTGCAGGGGAGGGCAGTTGGCGGTGACCTGGCCTGCAGGGGAGGGCAGTTGTGGGTTACTGAGCCAGTAGGGGAGGGTAGTTGGGGGTGACTGGGCCTGCAGGGGATGGAAATTGGGGGTGACTGGGCCTGCAGGGGAGGGCAATTGGGGGTGACTGGGCCTGCAGGGGAGGGCAGTTGGCGGTGACCTGGGCTGCAGGGGAGGGCAGTTATGGGAGACTGGGCCTGCAGGGAAGGGCAGTTGCGGGTGACCTGGCCTGCAGGGGAGGGCAGTTGTGGGTTACTGAGCCAGTAGGGGAGGGCAGTTGGGGGTGATCGGGCCTGCAGGGGAGGGCAGTTGGGGGGGACTGGGCCTGCAGGGGAAGGCAGTTGAGGGTGACTGGGCCTGCAGGGGCGGGCAGTTGGGGGTGACTGAGCCGGCAGGGGAGGGCAGTTGGGGGTGACCTGGTTGCAGGGGAAGGCACTTGGGGGGGACTGGGACTGGAGGCGAGGGCAGTTGGGGGTGACTGAGCCAGCAGGGGAGGGTAGTTGGTTGTGATCTGGCCTGCAGGGGAGGGCAGTTGGGGGGGACTGGACCTGCAGGGTTGGGCAGTTGTGGGTGACCAGGCCTGCAGGGGAGGGCAGCTGGGGGCAACCACGCCGGCAGGGGAGGGCAGTTGGGGGGAACCAGGCCTGCAGGGGAGGGCAGTTGGAGTGGACTGGGCCTGCAGGGGAGGGAAGTTGGGGGTGACCTGGCCTGTGGGGGAGGGCAGTTGGGGGGGACTGGGCCTGCAGGGGAGGGTAGTTGGGGGTGACTGGGCCTGCAGGGGATGGAAATTGGGGGTGACTGAGCCAGCAGGGGAGGGCAGTTGGGGGTGACTGGGCCTGCAGGGGAGGGCAGTAAGAGGTGACTGGGCCTGCATGGGAGGGCAGTTGGTGTTGACTGAACCAGTAGGGGAGGGCAGTTGGGGTTGACTGGGCCTGCAGGGGAGGGCAGTTGTGGGCGACCAGGCCTGCAGGGGAGGGCAGCTGGGGGCAATCACGCCGGTAGGGGAGGGCAGTTGGGGGGAATCATGCCGGCAGGGGAGGCCAGTTGGGGGTGACTGGGCCTGCAGGGGAGGGCAATTGGGGGTGACTGGGCCTGCAGGGGAGGACAGTTGGCGGTGACCTGGGCTGCAGGGGAGGGCAGTTATGGGAGACTGGGCCTGCAGGGGAGGGCAGTTGCGGGTGACCTGGCCTAAGGGGAGGGCAGTTGTGGGTTACTGAGCCAGTAGGGGAGGGCAGTTGGGGGTGATCGGGCCTGCAGGGGAGGGCAGTTGGGGGGGACTGGGCCTGCAGGGGAAGGCAGTTGAGGGTGACTGGGCCTGCAGGGGCGGGCAGTTGGGGGTGACTGAGCCGGCAGGGGAGGGCAGTTGGGGGTGACCTGGTTGCAGGGGAAGGCACTTGGGGGGGACTGGGACTGGAGGCGAGGGCAGTTGGGGGTGACTGAGCCAGCAGGGGAGGGTAGTTGGTTGTGATCTGGCCTGCAGGGGAGGGCAGTTGGGGGGGACTGGACCTGCAGGGTTGGGCAGTTGTGGGTGACCAGGCCTGCAGGGGAGGGCAGCTGGGGGCAACCACGCCGGCAGGGGAGGGCAGTTGGGGGGAACCAGGCCTGCAGGGGAGGGCCATTGGGGGAGACTGGGCCTGCAGGGGAGGGCATTTGGGGGTGACCGGGCCTGCAGGGGAGGGCAGTTGGGGGGAACCAGGCCTTCAGGGAAGGGCAGTAGGGGTGGACTGGGCCTGCAGGGGAGGGCAGTTAGGGGTGGCGGGGCCTGCAGGGGAGGGCAATTGGGGGTGACTTGGCTGGCAGGGGAGCGAAGTTGGGGGTGACCTGGTTGCAGGGGAGGGCAGGTGGGGGGGACTGGGCCTCAGGCGAGGGCAGTTGGGGTTGACTGAGCCAGCAGGGGAGGGCAGTTGGTTGTGATCGGGCCTGCAGGGGAGGGCAGTTTGGGGGGAACTGGGCCTGCAGGGGAGGGCAGTTGTGGGTGACCAGGCCTGCAGGAGACGGCAGTTGTGGGCGACCAGGCCTGCAGGGGAGGGCAGCTGGGGGCAACCACGCCGACAGGGGAGGGCAGTTGTGGAGAACCAGGCCTGAAGGGGAGGGTAGTTGGGGGTGACCTGGCCTGCAGGGGAGGGCAGTTGGGTGGGACTGGGCCTGCAGGGGAGGGCAGTTGGGGGAACCAGGACTGCAGGGGAGGGCAGTTGGGGTGACTGGGCCTGCAGGAGAAGGCAGTTGTGGGTGACCAGGCCTGCAGGGTAGGGCAGTTGTGGGCGACCGGGCCTGCATGGGAGGACAGCTGGGGGCAATCAGGCCGGCAGGGGAGGGCAGTTGGGGATGACTGGGCCTGCAGGGGTGGGCAGTTGTGGGCGACCAGGCCTGCAGGGGAGGGCAGTTGGCGGTGACCTGGGCTGCAGGGGAGGGCAGTTATGGGAGACTGGGCCTGCAGGGGAGGGCAGTTGTGGGCGACCAGGCCTGCAGGGGAGGGCAGTTGGCGGTGACCTGGCCTGCAGGGGAGGGCAGTTGTGGGTTACTGAGCCAGTAGGGGAGGGTAGTTGGGGGTGACTGGGCCTGCAGGGGATGGAAATTGGGGGTGACTGGGCCTGCAGGGGAGGGCAATTGGGGGTGACTGGGCCTGCAGGGGAGGGCAGTTGGCGGTGACCTGGGCTGCAGGGGAGGGCAGTTATGGGAGACTGGGCCTGCAGGGGAGGGCAGTTGCGGGTGACCTGGCCTAAGGGGAGGGCAGTTGTGGGTTACTGAGCCAGTAGGGGAGGGCAGTTGGGGGTGATCGGGCCTGCAGGGGAGGGCAGTTGGGGGGGACTGGGCCTGCAGGGGAAGGCAGTTGAGGGTGACTGGGCCTGCAGGGGCGGGCAGTTGGGGGTGACTGAGCCGGCAGGGGAGGGCAGTTGGGGGTGACCTGGTTGCAGGGGAAGGCACTTGGGGGGGACTGGGACTGGAGGCGAGGGCAGTTGGGGGTGACTGAGCCAGCAGGGGAGGGTAGTTGGTTGTGATCTGGCCTGCAGGGGAGGGCAGTTGGGGGGGACTGGACCTGCAGGGTTGGGCAGTTGTGGGTGACCAGGCCTGCAGGGGAGGGCAGCTGGGGGCAACCACGCCGGCAGGGGAGGGCAGTTGGGGGGAACCAGGCCTGCAGGGGAGGGCAGTTGGAGTGGACTGGGCCTGCAGGGGAGGGAAGTTGGGGGTGACCTGGCATGTGGGGGAGGGCAGTTGGGGGGGACTGGGCCTGCCGGGGAGGGTAGTTGGGGGTGACTGGGCCTGCAGGGGATGGAAATTGGGGGTGACTGAGCCAGCAGGGGAGGGCAGTTGGGGGTGACTGGGCCTGCAGGGGAGGGCAGTAAGAGGTGACTGGGCCTGCATGGGAGGGCAGTTGGTGTTGACTGAGCCAGTAGGGGAGGGCAGTTGGGGTTGACTCGGCCTGCAGGGGAGGGCAGTTGTGGGCGACCAGGCCTGCAGGGGATGGCAGCTGGGGGCAATCACGCCGGTAGGGGAGGGCAGTTGGGGGGAATCATGCCGGCAGGGGAGGCCAGTTGGGGGTGACTGGGCCTGCAGGGGAGGGCAATTGGGGGTGACTGGGCCTGCAGGGGAGGGCAGTTGGGGATGACTGGGCCTGCAGGGGAGGGCAGTTGTGGGCGACCAGGCCTGCAGGGGAGGGCAGTTGGCGGTGACCTGGCCTGCAGGGGAGGGCAGTTGTGGGTTACTGAGCCAGTAGGGGAGGGTAGTTGGGGGTGACTGGGCCTGCAGGGGATGGAAATTGGGGGTGACTGGGCCTGCAGGGGAGGGCAATTGGGGGTGACTGGGCCTGCAGGGGAGGGCAGTTGGCGGTGACCTGGGCTGCAGGGGAGGGCAGTTATGGGAGACTGGGCCTGCAGGGAAGGGCAGTTGCGGGTGACCTGGCCTGCAGGGGAGGGCAGTTGTGGGTTACTGAGCCAGTAGGGGAGGGCAGTTGGGGGTGATCGGGCCTGCAGGGGAGGGCAGTTGGGGGGGACTGGGCCTGCAGGGGAAGGCAGTTGAGGGTGACTGGGCCTGCAGGGGCGGGCAGTTGGGGGTGACCTGGTTGCAGGGGAAGGCACTTGGGGGGAACCAGGCCTGCAGGGGAGGGCAGTTGGAGTGGACTGGGCCTGCAGGGGAGGGAAGTTGGGGGTGACCTGGCCTGTGGGGGAGGGCAGTTGGGGGGGACTGGGCCTGCAGGGGAGGGTAGTTGGGGGTGACTGGGCCTGCAGGGGATGGAAATTGGGGGTGACTGAGCCAGCAGGGGAGGGCAGTTGGGGGTGACTGGGCCTGCAGGGGAGGGCAGTAAGAGGTGACTGGGCCTGCATGGGCGGGCAGTTGGTGTTGACTGAGCCAGTAGGGGAGGGCAGTTGGGGTTGACTGGGCCTGCAGGGGAGGGCAGTTGTGGGCGACCAGGCCTGCAGGGGAGGGCAGCTGGGGGCAATCACGCCGGTAGGGGAGGGCAGTTGGGGGGAATCATGCCGGCAGGGGAGGCCAGTTGGGGGTGACTGGGCCTGCAGGGGAGGGCAATTGGGGGTGACTGGGCCTGCAGGGGAGGGCAGTTTGCGGTGACCTGGGCTGCAGGGGAGGGCAGTTATGGGAGACTGGGCCTGCAGGGGAGGGCAGTTGCGGGTGACCTGGCCTAAGGGGAGGGCAGTTGTGGGTTACTGAGCCAGTAGGGGAGGGCAGTTGGGGGTGATCGGGCCTGCAGGGGAGGGCAGTTGGGGGGGACTGGGCCTGCAGGGGAAGGCAGTTGAGGGTGACTGGGCCTGCAGGGGCGGGCAGTTGGGGGTGACTGAGCCGGCAGGGGAGGGCAGTTGGGGGTGACCTGGTTGCAGGGGAAGGCACTTGGGGGGGACTGGGACTGGAGGCGAGGGCAGTTGGGGGTGACTGAGCCAGCAGGGGAGGGTAGTTGGTTGTGATCTGGCCTGCAGGGGAGGGCAGTTGGGGGGGACTGGACCTGCAGGGTTGGGCAGTTGTGGGTGACCAGGCCTGCAGGGGAGGGCAGCTGGGGGCAACCACGCCGGCAGGGGAGGGCAGTTGGGGGGAACCAGGCCTGCAGGGGAGGGCCATTGGGGGTGACTGGGCCTGCAGGGGAGGGCAGTTGGGGGGAACCAGGCCTTCAGGGAAGGGCAGTAGGGGTGGACTGGGCCTGCAGGGGAGGGCAGTTAGGGGTGGCTGGGCCTGCAGGGGAGGGCAATTGGGGGTGACTTGGCTGGCAGGGGAGCGAAGTTGGGGGTGACCTGGTTGCAGGGGAGGGCAGGTGGGGGGGACTGGGCCTCAGGCGAGGGCAGTTGGGGTTGACTGAGCCAGCAGGGGAGGGCAGTTGGTTGTGATCGGGCCTGCAGGGGAGGGCAGTTTGGGGGGAACTGGGCCTGCAGGGGAGGGCAGTTGTGGGTGACCAGGCCTGCAGGAGACGGCAGTTGTGGGCGACCAGGCCTGCAGGGGAGGGCAGCTGGGGGCAACCACGCCGACAGGGGAGGGCAGTTGTGGAGAACCAGGCCTGAAGGGGAGGGTAGTTGGGGGTGACCTGGCCTGCAGGGGAGGGCAGTTGGGTGGGACTGGGCCTGCAGGGGAGGGCAGTTGGGGGAACCAGGACTGCAGGGGAGGGCAGTTGGGGTGACTGGGCCTGCAGGAGAAGGCAGTTGTGGGTGACCAGGCCTGCAGGGTAGGGCAGTTGTGGGCGACCGGGCCTGCATGGGAGGACAGCTGGGGGCAATCAGGCCGGCAGGGGAGGGCAGTTGGGGATGACTGGGCCTGCAGGGGTGGGCAGTTGTGGGCGACCAGGCCTGCAGGGGAGGGCAGTTGGCGGTGACCTGGGCTGCAGGGGAGGGCAGTTATGGGAGACTGGGCCTGCAGGGGAGGGCAGTTGTGGGCGACCAGGCCTGCAGGGGAGGGCAGTTGGCGGTGACCTGGCCTGCAGGGGAGGGCAGTTGTGGGTTACTGAGCCAGTAGGGGAGGGTAGTTGGGGGTGACTGGGCCTGCAGGGGATGGAAATTGGGGGTGACTGGGCCTGCAGGGGAGGGCAATTGGGGGTGACTGGGCCTGCAGGGGAGGGCAGTTGGCGGTGACCTGGGCTGCAGGGGAGGGCAGTTATGGGAGACTGGGCCTGCAGGGGAGGGCAGTTGCGGGTGACCTGGCCTAAGGGGAGGGCAGTTGTGGGTTACTGAGCCAGTAGGGGAGGGCAGTTGGGGGTGATCGGGCCTGCAGGGGAGGGCAGTTGGGGGGGACTGGGCCTGCAGGGGAAGGCAGTTGAGGGTGACTGGGCCTGCAGGGGCGGGCAGTTGGGGGTGACTGAGCCGGCAGGGGAGGGCAGTTGGGGGTGACCTGGTTGCAGGGGAAGGCACTTGGGGGGGACTGGGACTGGAGGCGAGGGCAGTTGGGGGTGACTGAGCCAGCAGGGGAGGGTAGTTGGTTGTGATCTGGCCTGCAGGGGAGGGCAGTTGGGGGGGACTGGACCTGCAGGGTTGGGCAGTTGTGGGTGACCAGGCCTGCAGGGGAGGGCAGCTGGGGGCAACCACGCCGGCAGGGGAGGGCAGTTGGGGGGAACCAGGCCTGCAGGGGAGGGCAGTTGGAGTGGACTGGGCCTGCAGGGGAGGGAAGTTGGGGGTGACCTGGCCTGTGGGGGAGGGCAGTTGGGGGGGACTGGGCCTGCCGGGGAGGGTAGTTGGGGGTGACTGGGCCTGCAGGGGATGGAAATTGGGGGTGACTGAGCCAGCAGGGGAGGGCAGTTGGGGGTGACTGGGCCTGCAGGGGAGGGCAGTAAGAGGTGACTGGGCCTGCATGGGAGGGCAGTTGGTGTTGACTGAGCCAGTAGGGGAGGGCAGTTGGGGTTGACTGGGCCTGCAGGGGAGGGCAGTTGTGGGCGACCAGGCCTGCAGGGGATGGCAGCTGGGGGCAATCACGCCGGTAGGGGAGGGCAGTTGGGGGGAATCATGCCGGCAGGGGAGGCCAGTTGGGGGTGACTGGGCCTGCAGGGGAGGGCAATTGGGGGTGACTGGGCCTGCAGGGGAGGGCAGTTGGGGATGACTGGGCCTGCAGGGGAGGGCAGTTGTGGGCGACCAGGCCTGCAGGGGAGGGCAGTTGGCGGTGACCTGGGCTGCAGGGGAGGGCAGTTATGGGAGACTGGGCGTGCAGGGGAGGGCAGTTGTGGGCGACCAGGCCTGCAGGGGAGGGCAGTTGGCGGTGACCTGGCCTGCAGGGGAGGGCAGTTGTGGGTTACTGAGCCAGTAGGGGAGGGTAGTTGGGGGTGACTGGGCCTGCAGGGGATGGAAATTGGGGGTGACTGGGCCTGCAGGGGAGGGCAATTGGGGGTGACTGGGCCTGCAGGGGAGGGCAGTTGGCGGTGACCTGGGCTGCAGGGGAGGGCAGTTATGGGAGACTGGGCCTGCAGGGAAGGGCAGTTGCGGGTGACCTGGCCTGCAGGGGAGGGCAGTTGTGGGTTACTGAGCCAGTAGGGGAGGGCAGTTGGGGGTGATCGGGCCTGCAGGGGAGGGCAGTTGGGGGGGACTGGGCCTGCAGGGGAAGGCAGTTGAGGGTGACTGGGCCTGCAGGGGCGGGCAGTTGGGGGTGACCTGGTTGCAGGGGAAGGCACTTGGGGGGAACCAGGCCTGCAGGGGAGGGCAGTTGGAGTGGACTGGGCCTGCAGGGGAGGGAAGTTGGGGGTGACCTGGCCTGTGGGGGAGGGCAGTTGGGGGGGACTGGGCCTGCAGGGGAGGGTAGTTGGGGGTGACTGGGCCTGCAGGGGATGGAAATTGGGGGTGACTGAGCCAGCAGGGGAGGGCAGTTGGGGGTGACTGGGCCTGCAGGGGAGGGCAGTAAGAGGTGACTGGGCCTGCATGGGAGGGCAGTTGGTGTTGACTGAGCCAGTAGGGGAGGGCAGTTGGGGTTGACTGGGCCTGCAGGGGAGGGCAGTTGTGGGCGACCAGGCCTGCAGGGGAGGGCAGCTGGGGGCAATCACGCCGGTAGGGGAGGGCAGTTGGGGGGAATCATGCCGGCAGGGGAGGCCAGTTGGGGGTGACTGGGCCTGCAGGGGAGGGCAATTGGGGGTGACTGGGCCTGCAGGGGAGGGCAGTTTGCGGTGACCTGGGCTGCAGGGGAGGGCAGTTATGGGAGACTGGGCCTGCAGGGGAGGGCAGTTGCGGGTGACCTGGCCTAAGGGGAGGGCAGTTGTGGGTTACTGAGCCAGTAGGGGAGGGCAGTTGGGGGTGATCGGGCCTGCAGGGGAGGGCAGTTGGGGGGGACTGGGCCTGCAGGGGAAGGCAGTTGAGGGTGACTGGGCCTGCAGGGGCGGGCAGTTGGGGGTGACTGAGCCGGCAGGGGAGGGCAGTTGGGGGTGACCTGGTTGCAGGGGAAGGCACTTGGGGGGGACTGGGACTGGAGGCGAGGGCAGTTGGGGGTGACTGAGCCAGCAGGGGAGGGTAGTTGGTTGTGATCTGGCCTGCAGGGGAGGGCAGTTGGGGGGGACTGGACCTGCAGGGTTGGGCAGTTGTGGGTGACCAGGCCTGCAGGGGAGGGCAGCTGGGGGCAACCACGCCGGCAGGGGAGGGCAGTTGGGGGGAACCAGGCCTGCAGGGGAGGGCCATTGGGGGTGACTGGGCCTGCAGGGGAGGGCAGTTGGGGGGAACCAGGCCTTCAGGGAAGGGCAGTAGGGGTGGACTGGGCCTGCAGGGGAGGGCAGTTAGGGGTGGCTGGGCCTGCAGGGGAGGGCAATTGGGGGTGACTTGGCTGGCAGGGGAGCGAAGTTGGGGGTGACCTGGTTGCAGGGGAGGGCAGGTGGGGGGGACTGGGCCTCAGGCGAGGGCAGTTGGGGTTGACTGAGCCAGCAGGGGAGGGCAGTTGGTTGTGATCGGGCCTGCAGGGGAGGGCAGTTTGGGGGGAACTGGGCCTGCAGGGGAGGGCAGTTGTGGGTGACCAGGCCTGCAGGAGACGGCAGTTGTGGGCGACCAGGCCTGCAGGGGAGGGCAGCTGGGGGCAACCACGCCGACAGGGGAGGGCAGTTGTGGAGAACCAGGCCTGAAGGGGAGGGTAGTTGGGGGTGACCTGGCCTGCAGGGGAGGGCAGTTGGGTGGGACTGGGCCTGCAGGGGAGGGCAGTTGGGGGAACCAGGACTGCAGGGGAGGGCAGTTGGGGTGACTGGGCCTGCAGGAGAAGGCAGTTGTGGGTGACCAGGCCTGCAGGGTAGGGCAGTTGTGGGCGACCGGGCCTGCATGGGAGGACAGCTGGGGGCAATCAGGCCGGCAGGGGAGGGCAGTTGGGGATGACTGGGCCTGCAGGGGTGGGCAGTTGTGGGCGACCAGGCCTGCAGGGGAGGGCAGTTGGCGGTGACCTGGGCTGCAGGGGAGGGCAGTTATGGGAGACTGGGCCTGCAGGGGAGGGCAGTTGTGGGCGACCAGGCCTGCAGGGGAGGGCAGTTGGCGGTGACCTGGCCTGCAGGGGAGGGCAGTTGTGGGTTACTGAGCCAGTAGGGGAGGGTAGTTGGGGGTGACTGGGCCTGCAGGGGATGGAAATTGGGGGTGACTGGGCCTGCAGGGGAGGGCAATTGGGGGTGACTGGGCCTGCAGGGGAGGGCAGTTGGCGGTGACCTGGGCTGCAGGGGAGGGCAGTTATGGGAGACTGGGCCTGCAGGGGAGGGCAGTTGCGGGTGACCTGGCCTAAGGGGAGGGCAGTTGTGGGTTACTGAGCCAGTAGGGGAGGGCAGTTGGGGGTGATCGGGCCTGCAGGGGAGGGCAGTTGGGGGGGACTGGGCCTGCAGGGGAAGGCAGTTGAGGGTGACTGGGCCTGCAGGGGCGGGCAGTTGGGGGTGACTGAGCCGGCAGGGGAGGGCAGTTGGGGGTGACCTGGTTGCAGGGGAAGGCACTTGGGGGGGACTGGGACTGGAGGCGAGGGCAGTTGGGGGTGACTGAGCCAGCAGGGGAGGGTAGTTGGTTGTGATCTGGCCTGCAGGGGAGGGCAGTTGGGGGGGACTGGACCTGCAGGGTTGGGCAGTTGTGGGTGACCAGGCCTGCAGGGGAGGGCAGCTGGGGGCAACCACGCCGGCAGGGGAGGGCAGTTGGGGGGAACCAGGCCTGCAGGGGAGGGCAGTTGGAGTGGACTGGGCCTGCAGGGGAGGGAAGTTGGGGGTGACCTGGCCTGTGGGGGAGGGCAGTTGGGGGGGACTGGGCCTGCCGGGGAGGGTAGTTGGGGGTGACTGGGCCTGCAGGGGATGGAAATTGGGGGTGACTGAGCCAGCAGGGGAGGGCAGTTGGGGGTGACTGGGCCTGCAGGGGAGGGCAGTAAGAGGTGACTGGGCCTGCATGGGAGGGCAGTTGGTGTTGACTGAGCCAGTAGGGGAGGGCAGTTGGGGTTGACTGGGCCTGCAGGGGAGGGCAGTTGTGGGCGACCAGGCCTGCAGGGGATGGCAGCTGGGGGCAATCACGCCGGTAGGGGAGGGCAGTTGGGGGGAATCATGCCGGCAGGGGAGGCCAGTTGGGGGTGACTGGGCCTGCAGGGGAGGGCAATTGGGGGTGACTGGGCCTGCAGGGGAGGGCAGTTGGGGATGACTGGGCCTGCAGGGGAGGGCAGTTGTGGGCGACCAGGCCTGCAGGGGAGGGCAGTTGGCGGTGACCTGGGCTGCAGGGGAGGGCAGTTATGGGAGACTGGGCGTGCAGGGGAGGGCAGTTGTGGGCGACCAGGCCTGCAGGGGAGGGCAGTTGGCGGTGACCTGGCCTGCAGGGGAGGGCAGTTGTGGGTTACTGAGCCAGTAGGGGAGGGTAGTTGGGGGTGACTGGGCCTGCAGGGGATGGAAATTGGGGGTGACTGGGCCTGCAGGGGAGGGCAATTGGGGGTGACTGGGCCTGCAGGGGAGGGCAGTTGGCGGTGACCTGGGCTGCAGGGGAGGGCAGTTATGGGAGACTGGGCCTGCAGGGAAGGGCAGTTGCGGGTGACCTGGCCTGCAGGGGAGGGCAGTTGTGGGTTACTGAGCCAGTAGGGGAGGGCAGTTGGGGGTGATCGGGCCTGCAGGGGAGGGCAGTTGGGGGGGACTGGGCCTGCAGGGGAAGGCAGTTGAGGGTGACTGGGCCTGCAGGGGCGGGCAGTTGGGGGTGACCTGGTTGCAGGGGAAGGCACTTGGGGGGAACCAGGCCTGCAGGGGAGGGCAGTTGGAGTGGACTGGGCCTGCAGGGGAGGGAAGTTGGGGGTGACCTGGCCTGTGGGGGAGGGCAGTTGGGGGGGACTGGGCCTGCAGGGGAGGGTAGTTGGGGGTGACTGGGCCTGCAGGGGATGGAAATTGGGGGTGACTGAGCCAGCAGGGGAGGGCAGTTGGGGGTGACTGGGCCTGCAGGGGAGGGCAGTAAGAGGTGACTGGGCCTGCATGGGAGGGCAGTTGGTGTTGACTGAGCCAGTAGGGGAGGGCAGTTGGGGTTGACTGGGCCTGCAGGGGAGGGCAGTTGTGGGCGACCAGGCCTGCAGGGGAGGGCAGCTGGGGGCAATCACGCCGGTAGGGGAGGGCAGTTGGGGGGAATCATGCCGGCAGGGGAGGCCAGTTGGGGGTGACTGGGCCTGCAGGGGAGGGCAATTGGGGGTGACTGGGCCTGCAGGGGAGGGCAGTTTGCGGTGACCTGGGCTGCAGGGGAGGGCAGTTATGGGAGACTGGGCCTGCAGGGGAGGGCAGTTGCGGGTGACCTGGCCTAAGGGGAGGGCAGTTGTGGGTTACTGAGCCAGTAGGGGAGGGCAGTTGGGGGTGATCGGGCCTGCAGGGGAGGGCAGTTGGGGGGGACTGGGCCTGCAGGGGAAGGCAGTTGAGGGTGACTGGGCCTGCAGGGGCGGGCAGTTGGGGGTGACTGAGCCGGCAGGGGAGGGCAGTTGGGGGTGACCTGGTTGCAGGGGAAGGCACTTGGGGGGGACTGGGACTGGAGGCGAGGGCAGTTGGGGGTGACTGAGCCAGCAGGGGAGGGTAGTTGGTTGTGATCTGGCCTGCAGGGGAGGGCAGTTGGGGGGGACTGGACCTGCAGGGTTGGGCAGTTGTGGGTGACCAGGCCTGCAGGGGAGGGCAGCTGGGGGCAACCACGCCGGCAGGGGAGGGCAGTTGGGGGGAACCAGGCCTGCAGGGGAGGGCCATTGGGGGTGACTGGGCCTGCAGGGGAGGGCATTTGGGGATGACCGGGCCTGCAGGGGAGGGCAGTTGGGGGGAACCAGGCCTTCAGGGAAGGGCAGTAGGGGTGGACTGGGCCTGCAGGGGAGGGCAGTTAGGGGTGGCTGAGCCTGCAGGGGAGGGCAATTGGGGGTGACTTGGCTGGCAGGGGAGCGAAGTTGGGGGTGACCTGGTTGCAGGGGAGGGCAGGTGGGGGGGACTGGGCCTCAGGCGAGGGCAGTTGGGGTTGACTGAGCCAGCAGGGGAGGGCAGTTGGTTGTGATCGGGCCTGCAGGGGAGGGCAGTTTGGGGGGAACTGGGCCTGCAGGGGAGGGCAGTTGTGGGTGACCAGGCCTGCAGGAGACGGCAGTTGTGGGCGACCAGGCCTGCAGGGGAGGGCAGCTGGGGGCAACCACGCCGACAGGGGAGGGCAGTTGTGGAGAACCAGGCCTGAAGGGGAGGGTAGTTGGGGGTGACCTGGCCTGCAGGGGAGGGCAGTTGGGTGGGACTGGGCCTGCAGGGGAGGGCAGTTGGGGGAACCAGGACTGCAGGGGAGGGCAGTTGGGGTGACTGGGCCTGCAGGAGAAGGCAGTTGTGGGTGACCAGGCCTGCAGGGTAGGGCAGTTGTGGGCGACCAGGCCTGCAGCGGAGGACAGCTGGGGGCAATCAGGCCGGCAGGGGAGTGCAGTTGGGGATGACTGGGCCTGCAGGGGAGGGCAGTTGCGGGTGACATATCCGGCAGGTTGAGGGCAGTTGTGGGTGACCTGGCCTTTAGGGGAGGGCAGTTGGGGGGGACAGGGCCTGCAGGGGAGGGAAGTTGGTGTTGACTGAGCCAGCAGGGGAGGGCAGTTGAGGGTAACTGGGCCTGCAGGGGAGGGCAGTTTAGCGTGACTGGGCCTTCAGGGGAGGGCTGTTGGGGGTGACCTGGCCTGCAGGGGAGGGCAGCTGGGGGCAACCAGGCCTGCAGGGGAGGGCCGGGGTGGGACCAGGCCGGCAGGGGAGTGCAGTTGGATGCTATCGGGGTGGCAGGGGAAGGCAGTTGAGGACAACCATGCTGCTGCGGAGGTCACTTGGGGGTATCAGGCCAGCAGGGCAGGACAGTTGGGGGTGATCAGGCTGGCAAGGGAAGGCAGTTTGGGGTAATCGGGCCAGCAGGGGAGGGCAGTTGGGGGCAATTGGGCCAGCAGGGGAGCAGTTAGGCATCTATCAGGCTGGCAGGGGAGTGGTTAGGGGATGATCAGGCTGGCAGGCAGAAGCGGTTAGGGGCAATCAGGCAGTCAGGCAGGTGAGCAGTTGGGAGCCAGCAGTCCTGGATTGTGAGAGGGATGTCCGACTGCCCCTTTAGGGATCAGGCCTAAAAAGGCAGTAGGACATCCCCCAAGGGGTCCCAGATTGGAGAGGGTGCAGGCTGGTCTGAGGGACACTCTTCTCCGCCCCCCCCCTCCCCGTGCACAAATTTCGTGCACTGGGCCTCTAGTTTTCTATATTGGTTTAAAATAAAAATATTTGCTCTAGCCAGTTTGGCTCAGTGTATAGAGCATTGGCCTGCAGAACAAAGGGCACACATACCTCAGTTGCAGGCTTCTCCCCAGCCCCGGCCCTGGTCCATGGCTTACAGGAGGCAACCAATCAATGTGTTCCTCTCACATCAATGTTTCTCTCTGTCCTTCCCTCTCTCTTCCACTCTCCCTAAGAATCAATGGAAAAATACCCTCAGGTGAGGATTAACAAAATAAAAATATTTGATATTTTGGTTCAGTAATTCCACTTCCAATATTTTTCCAGGGAGATAATTAATAATGAATTAAAATATAATCTTATGTTTTAAAATATTTTATGTTTTAAAATTCCCATAACAATTGTTTTTTATACATTTACTAGGGGCTTGGTGCACAAAATTCGTGCACTGGGTGTGTGTGTGTGGGGGGGAGCGTCCCTCAGCCCAGCCTGCCCCCTCTCACATACTGGGAGCCCTCAGGCGTTGACCCCCATCACCCTCCAATCGCAGGATCGGCCCCTTGCCCAGGCCTGACGCCTCTGGCCTAGGCGTCCGGCCCGGGCAGCGGGGACCCGCAGCTGCAGCGGCCCCGTGATCGTGGGCTTCGCTTTAGGCCCAGGCAAGGGACCCCTAGCTCCCGGGACTGCCAGCTTCGACCATGCCCAGCTCCCATCGCTGGCTCCACCCCACTTCCTGCTATCACTGGCCAGGGCAGCAAAGGCGCCTGATTCTCTGATCATGGCTGGGGGGCAGGGCAAAGGCGGCCCCAGGACTGCCTTTGCCCTGCCCCCCAGCTCTTAGCTCCCCCCTGGGTTTCCGATCACTGTCAGTGGCAGGGGGCTTCTTCCTGCTTTCCCTTTCGCCTCCCTGCATTGTGCCTACATATGCAAATTAACCATCATCTTGTTGGCAGTTAACTGCCAATCTTAGTTGGCAGTTAACTGCCAATCTTAGTTGGCAGTTAATTTGCATATAGCCCTGATTAGCCAATGAAAAGGGTAGCTCGTACACCAATTACCATTTTTCTCTTTTATTAGTGTTGATTCTTTGCTAAAACTAAGGCTTCATGAGTGATTCTCTAGGCTTTGTTTACAATAGGGGGAAATGGAACATCAAAATTGTCCATCAGAACAGATTTAGTTAAATAATCTTCTTAGTACATTTGTTTACTGCCGGGAGCCGGTCCATCCTTGCTGTTTCAAGGGACCTGGCATATATGGCATACTGTTCTTAATATGTTTGCTCACCTTCTTGGCACTATGTGTTTTAACCAAGGTCACCTCTCTGAGAAAGGTTGTTTCCCCAGGTAGGGATTTTCCCCTGAAGTTAGGGAGGGAATACAACCCCTTAACTAAGTGCCAGGCGGGTAATTAATCACTTTAACTACGAACAATCATGCTTAAGCTACATAATCTTTACTCCCTGGAATGGAGATAAGAAATGCCCTAACCTTTGGAATAGAGATTGATAGGATTGGAATCAACTGGTATAAATACAGATGTAACAAGACAACAGGACACAGAACCTAGACACAGAACCTACACAGAACCTAGAGACAGAAGAACTTCGCTGGAGAGAACATGGCAAAAGATCCTGGACAGAACCTCGACACAGAACCTAGAGACAGAACATGGCAAAAGATCCTGGACAGAAACTGGCAACAGAACCTAGAGACAGAACCTAGCGAGAGAACCTGGCTGAAGAACCTAGAGACAGAACCTGGCTACAGAACCTGGGTAGAACATGGCAAGAGAACCTGACTAGAACCTGGTGACTGAACCTGGCTGGAGAACCTAGCAAGAGAACATGGACACAGAACCTGGCTGGAGATCCTAACCAGAACTTCGCTGGAGATCCAGACCAGAACTTGGCTGGAGATCCTGGCTAGAGATCCTTGCTAGGCTGCTGATCAACTGAACGCTGTCTCCGTGTCATTCCTTCTTCGCCGACTCCATCCACACCTTTGGGGACCCCTGGATCTGCTGGGGTTGGACCCCAGCAGTTTACCTTGGGTATCTTTGGATACTTGGTTTAGAAAAATAATTATTTTTTATGTTGGGTGCTCAATACACAGTAAACATAATTATTAACTGTCATAATCCCATATTACTCTGGGTAGTGGGACACAACATATACCACAGGATGTGGTATTGTCCTCTAGAGAATGCCATCTATGTGCCAGGCACTGTGCTAACTACCTGATCTTATCTGATATGGATTTCATTTATACCTGATTGAGGAACTCATATTTCTTTTTATAAATATATTTTTATTGATTTCAGAGAGGAAGGGAGAGGGAGAGACAGAGACAGATAGAAACATTAACAATGAGAGAGAATCATTGATTGGCTGCCTCCTGCATGCCTCCACTGACGATCGAGCCAGCAACCAGGGCATGTGTCCTGATTGGGAATCAAACAGTGACCTCCTGGTTAAAAATTGACTCTCAACCACTGAGCCACACTGGCTGGGTGGGAACTCATATTTCTTTCTTTTTAAAAAAATCTTTATTGTTGAGACTATTGCAGATGCGCCTCCCCACGTTGTCCCCTCCACCCGGTTCCTGCCCAGCCCCAGGCCTTCACTACCCTACTGTCTGTGTCCATAGGTAAGATCTTTGGTTAATTTCTTCCCCCTTCCTTCTGAGATTCATCAGTCTGTTCCACGCTTCCATGCCTCTGATTTTGTTCTATTCACCAGTTTATTTTGTTCATTAGATTTCTTATTGATTTATTTTGATTTTTAGATTTGATTGTTGATAGATATGTATTTATTGCCATTTTATTGTTCATATTTTTATCTCTTCTTCTTTTTCTTCTTCTATATCCTTCAACATTTCATATAATACTGGTTTGGTGGTGATGAACTCCTTTTTCTATGAAGCTCTTTATCTGACCTTCAATTCTAAATGAGAGCTTTGCTGGGTAGAGTAATCTTGGTTGTAGGTCCTTACTAGTCATCATTTGGAATATTTCTTGCCACTCCCTTTTGGCCTGCAAAGTTTCGGTTGAGAAATCAGCTGACAGTTTTATGGGTGATCCCTTGTCAGTAACTAACTGCTTTTCTCTTGCTGCTTTTAAGATTCTCTCTTTGTCTTTAACCCTTGGCATTTTAATTATGATGTGTCTTGTGTGGGCCACTTTGGGTTCCTCTTGTTTGGGACTCTTCATGCTCCCTGGATTTGTAAGTCTATTTCTTTCACCAGGTCTGGGAAGTTTTCTGTCATTATTTCTTCAAATAGGTTTTCAATTTCTTGCTCTCTCTCTTTTTCTTCTGGCACCCCCATAATGCCTATGTTGGTATGCCTGAAGTTGTCCCAGAGGCTCCTTACACTACATATTTTTGGATTCTTTTATCTTTTTGCTCTTCTGATTAGGTGTTGTTTTTTTCTTTTGTTTTGTTTTGGCTTCCTCATATTCCAAATCGTTGACTTGATTCTCAGAATCCTCTACTCTACTGTTGAGTCCTTGTAAATTGTTCTTTATTTCAGTTAGTGTATGCTTAATTTCTGACATTCTATTTCATGTCATTGAAATTCTCACTAAGGTCCTTGAAAGTCTCACTAAGTCCCTTGAAAGTCTCACTAAGTCCCTTGAAGCTCTCATGAAGATCCTTGAGTAACCTTGTAACCATAGTTTTGAACTCTGTATCTAGTAGTTTGCTTGCTTCCATTTCTTTCATTTGTGACATGTTTCTTTGTCTCTGCATTTTGGCTGCTTCCCTGTGTTTGTTTCTATGTATTAGATAGAGCTACTATGTCTCCTGGAATTGGTAGAGTGGCTTTGGGTAGTAGGTGTCCTGTAGGGTCCAGTGACTCAACCTCCCTAGTTACCTGAGCTGGGCACTCTACATGCACCCTGTGTGGGCTGTGTGCACAGTCTTATAGTTGAGCCTTAGTTGCTGTTAACATCTCTGGGAGGAGTTGACCTCCAGGCCAATTGGCTGTGATTGCAGTGGGAGAGCTGCTATGTAGGAGGCAAGGCCCAGCTGTGAAGCAAGGCAGGCTGGTGCTAGTGCCAGGTCTTGGGCCTTTTATTGATAGGTTTGGGGCATGCTGTCACCAGCTGAAGCTTGTTTGAGAGACTTTAGCAAAGTCTGAAGCTCTTCCACCCTGACCAGCTCATCACAGGCAAGGAAGATGCTGCCAATAACTATGCCCTTGGATACTACACCATTGGCAAGGAGATCATTGACCTTGTCTTGGACTGAATTCAGAAACTGGCTGACCAGTGCACAGGTCTTCAGGGATTCTTGTTTTTCCACAGCTTTGGGGGGAAGTGGTTCTGGGTTCATTTCTCTTGTGATGGAACATCTCTCTGTCAATATGGCAAGAAGTCCAAGCTAGAGTTCTCCATTTACCCAGCTGCCCAGATTTCCACAGCTGTAGTTAAATCCTACAACTCCATCCTCACCACCCACACCACCCTGTAGCACTCTTATTGTGCCTTCATGGTTGACAACGAGACCATATATGACATCTGTCATATAAACCTGGATATTGAGAGCCCAACCTATACTAATCTGAATAGATTGTTAAGTAAAATTGTGTCCTCCATCACTGCTTCCATAAGATTGTGTCCTCCATCACTGCTTCCATAAGATTGGATGGAGCCCTGAATGTTGATCTGACCCAATTTCAGACCAACCTGGTGCCCTATCCCCATATCCACTTCCCTCTGTCCACATATGCCCCTGTCATCTCTGCTGAGAAAGCCTACTATGAACAGCTTTCTATAGTGGAGCTCACCAGTGTGTGCTTTTTTTTTTTTTTTTTTTAATTAAATCTTTATTGTTCAGATTATTACATTTGTTCCTCTTTTTTTTCCCCCCCCATAACTCCCCTCCTCCCAGTTCCCACCCCACCCTCCGCCCTCACTCCCCACCCACTGTCCTCATCCATAGGTGCACGATTTTTGTCCAGTCTCTTCCCACATCTCCCACACCCCTTTCCCCCCCAAGAATAGTCAGTCCATTCCCTTTCTATGTCCCTGATTCTATTATAATCAACAGTTCATTCTGTTCATCAGATTATTAATTCACTTGATTCTTAGATTCACTTGTTGATAGATGCATATTTGTTGTTCATAATGTGTATCTTTACCTTTTTCTTCCTCTTCCTCTTCTTAAAGGATACCTTTCAGCATTTCATATAATCCTGGTTTGGTGGTGATGAACTCCTTTAGCTTTTCCTTATCTGTGAAGCTCTTTATCTGACCTTCAATTCTGAATGATAGCTTTGCTGGATAAAGTAATCTTGGTTGTAGGTTCTTGGTATTCATCACTTTGAATATTTCTTGCCACTCCCTTCTGGCCTGCAAAGTTTCTGTTGAGAAATCAGCTGACAGTCGTATGGGTATTCCCTTGTAGGTAACTCGGGTTCTTTCTCTTGCTGCTTTTAAGATTCTCTCTTTATCTTTTGCTCTTGGCATTTTAATTATGATGTGTCTTGGTGTGGTCCTCTTTGGATTCCTTTTGTTTGGGGTTCTCCGTGCTTCTTGGACCTGTAAGTCCATTTCTTTCACCAGGTGGGGGAAGTTTTCTGTCATTATTTCTTCAAATAGGTTTTCAATATCTTGGTCTCTCTCATCTTCTGGCACCCCTATAATTCTGATGTTGGTACGCTTGAAGCTGTCCCAGAGGCTCCTTACACTATCCTCGCATTTTTGGATTCTTTTTTCATTTTGCTTTTCCGGTTGGATGTTTTTTGCTTCCTCGCATTTCAAATCATTGACTTGATTCTTGCGCTCCTCTGGTCTGCTGTCGGGCGTCTGTATAATATTCGTTATTTCAGTCCGTGTATGCTTAATTTCTAGTTGGTTCCCCAATATAAGATCGAGGGTCTTATTAGTTTTCGTGTAGATCTCATTAAGTTTATCGACAGCTTCTAAACAGTTCTTGAGGGACCTTAAAAGTGTGGTTCTGAACTCTATTTCTTCCATTGACAATTTTGTCCTGTTTCTTTGTCTCCGCATTTTGTTATGCTTCCTTGGTGTACCCCCTAGTGGTCTTTGTTCGCAGTCTTATAGTTAAATCTTGATTGTTGTAGCTAATTCCAGGGAGGGTTTGACCTCCAGGCCAAGTGGCTATGAGAATCAGCTGTGTCAGCAGTGAGAGAACTTTTGTCCTCTAGGGAGGTGCTAATCTAGCCTTTGCCTGAGGCTATCCGGCAAATGCCTCCGTGCAGGGCTTGGGCGGGGCGGGTCGCACAGGATCAACAGGGTGGGCTGGAGAGAGCAGTTATGGCGGCTCTCAGTCCTGTCCCCAGGGGCTCTGCCTCTCTGAGTCCCAGCACCCGCTGCAAAGCTCGGAGAGAAAGCTGCACTCGCTCTGACCGAAGCCAGACAGTCCCGCTTCTCCCGTTTGAGTCTGGGTCCCTAAAGACTCGCCCGGATCTGGAGCTCAGAGTCTGCGAGTCCCTCCCGATTGAAAACAACAACCGCGCCCTCCGCCGCCAGCCCGCTCCGCGCACTCCGCACCTCAGAATTTGACTTCAGCACTGCGCCTCCTCTGAGTGTCCGTGTGCGTTTCTCTTTCCTCCTAGTTGTAGGACTTCCACTCAGCCAGCGTTTCTGTGGTTCTGGGTGATGTCCGTTCCGTGTTTTAGTTTCACTTTTGAAGTAGTTGTTCAAAGCAGCAAACTCCGGCGTTAACCTATGCCGCCATCTTGGTTCTCCTCCTCCAGTGTGTGCTTTGAACCAGCCAACAAGATGGTGAAATGTGACCCTTGCCATGGTAAATACATGGCTTACTGCCTGTTGTACCATGGTGATATGGTCCCCAAGGATGTCAATGCTGCCATTGCCACTATCAAGACCAAGTACATCATCTAGTTTGTGAATTGATGCCCCCTTGGCTTCAGAGTTGGCATTAATTACCAGCCTCCCACTGTGGTACCTGATGGAGACCTGGTCAAAGCACAGTGAGCTGTGTGCATGTTGAACAACACTTCAACTATTGCTGAGGCCTGAACTCTACCGGACCACTGGTTTGAACTGATACATGCAAAGCATGCCTCTGTCCACTAGTATTTGGGTGAGGGCATGGAGGAAGAAGAGTGTTCTGAGGCCTGTGAGGACATGGCTGCCCTTGAGAAGGAGTATGAGGATGTTGGTGTAGATTCTGTTGACAAAGAGGGTGAGAAAGAAGAGGGATACTAAAGTTAAAATGTCACAATGATGTTGCTTTTTACAGAGAAGCTTATTCTGTTTTAAACATTGAAAAGTTGTGGTCTGATCAGTTAATTTCTATGTAGCAGTGTATACTCTCATATACAATTATTGGCCTATGCTTTAAAACATGATATTTGGTTACAGACCTAACCTGTCCATTTCTTTGATGGTTTTAAATAAAGTATTCTTTGTCTTAAGTGAAAAATAATGGAAAGATCTGGTGCCTAGACCAAATATGGACAAATGCAGAACTGACCAGTTAAACCCTGACAGACTGAAATTCCTTTGTGCCTTCTCTTGCACCTGGACCCTACACCATAACTGGCCAAGTTCCAAAATGCTTTAATCAAAACTTCACCCACCAGCATTACCTCATGCCACTCTGTTCTCCCTAACCCTTAAAATTTGTCCAGACCCCAAATTAGCAAGACAGATTTGAGCAGTATCCCCTGTTTCCTGACTCAGCAATAAATAAATATTTCTTTTCTCAAAGGCCTGTGTCTTACTTTTGGCTCCTTTGCCCATCAGACAGCAGGCCCTTGCTCAGTAATGAAAGGGCTAGCTAGTTAGCTTAATTAGGAAGGTTTAGGGAATAAAGAGGGCCCATAGGAGAGGAATGCATAGATGGGGACTTGAAGACGCCAGGGTGTTTATCTTACTTGTACAGAGGATAGAGAAATGCCCTAGGAGGGAGGGGTTCAGGTAGATGGAAATATTTCTGGCTGAGCAATTAAAATAGCCATAAACCAAGGACAGGGATATTTCTGGCCTGAGCAATCAAAGTGACCGTAAGTTAGATCAAAAGTAGCCCTGATCTGATCAGGTGGGAGAGCTATAAGATAAAGCATCGCCAGGCCAGCACAACTGGGAGAAAGCCATCAATAAAATCAAAAGTGACTCCAACCTAAACAGATAAAATGACCAAATGAGGAAAAGTATGGATGTGGGGGTCATGGGAGCTAATTACAGGGCTAAGGTCCCACAGTAGAAAAGGAGGGTCTCTAGCCTGTTTAATGCTTCCAGACAAAGAAAACAGCGGTCACCTTTCTTAGGGGGCCCTTTGTCCATCCAGGAGGGACAGAGTCTTAGGATTAGGAACTTAGAGGACACCTTTCTTAGGTGACCCCTCTGACCCCCTGTGCCAAGGGGGACAGAGTCTTAAGCTTAGAATTTAGAAGCAAGGTTTTAGAGGTAGTATTTGCAATAAAGTTTCTGTACTTTTCACCTACCACCTTTTGTCTGTGGCTTCATTCTTCGAATCCATCTGGACAAGAACCCAGGAAAGAAATCACCCTTGCATCCTAAACACTAAAACATCCTGAATCACTAATAACGGCATATTTCCAGCACCCTAACATTTTTGCATGTATTCATGTTGGCCATATAGGCAAAGGTTGAACCATTGCTCATCTAAGTAACGGAAGTGTGGTAGGCAGTTAGACATGAGCAGAGCAAGGACAATGGGCCAGGTACAGAAGGTCACCAGGGTAAAAAGCCCCAGCTGCTTAGCAATGGACAATCAATTGTAGGGTGGAACTTCCCCACTAGGGTGACTTTTCCTCTCCTAGTGAAGCATAGTAGCATTCATCTCGGGTAAAAACTGCTGTTTAAATTTTAACCCTGCTATTCTGGCTTCTGTAATCATTTGCTTGCTTAAATAAAAGAGAGGTTATTTTGATCTCCTGGAACTCATGTAAATCACCCCATTCGGTTGTATACCCCATTGTGGTCTTAACAAAAGACATTCTTCTGTACCTGAGAACTAGAACCGCAAAAATTGTTTTAATTGCTTCAATGGCTCCGGGAATGTTTTCCGTTCACTCAGTGACTCCAAGAACTGTAATTAATCTTTAGATAACTAACTTTGCTCAATTTAGCTTCTGTACCAAAATAGTTCCTCATTCCAATGCTAGGGATGTAATTGCTGCCTTTGTGAGTTTTGCCTTTATAAGCCTAATACTCCTGCCATTTGGGGCTGCGAGATTTGGAGAGCTAAAGCCCCCTCCTAGCTGCCAGCTTTTGAATAAATGACTCCTTAATTCGACTTCTTGACCTGAGGCGTCCTTTGTGCGATTCACGGGGTACGTGACAACATTAGCATATCCCTGATCATGCTGTTTGGACCCCCTGATATTTCTTTCCTAGAAATAACATTTAGACCTCAATTGTATTTCAGCTCCAGGCCCACATAAGCAACAGAACTAGCCAAAGCTGACCTCAGGACCAGCTGCATTGAATAATGGCCCCCTGCCTCGGTGCTGGCCAATCAATCAGTGGAGACCATAACCCTGAAAGGACACACCTGGAAAACTGCTGAATATGCTATTGAGATCTTCCCTTGGGACCTCCCCTAAAATCTCCACCCTTAAAACCCTTAATGCTGAGGTCCCTCTAGGCCAGTGGTTCTCAACCTTGGCTGCACATTAGAATCACCTGGGAATCTTTTTAAAATCCTGATTTCTGGGCCTCATCCTCCGGAAATTCTGTTTCTTTGTTACTAATGTTGTGGCCTCACCCCATAACAAAGGGCATGTCTGGCCCATTTTGCTCAGTCCTGATCATCTGGACCCCAGCAGCAAGCTAACCTACCAGTCAGAGTATCTGCTCCCTCGTGGTCAGTGCACATCACAGCGACTAGTCAACCGGTCAACTGTCTGCCCCCTAGTGGTCAGTGCATGTCATAGTGAGCGGTTGAACGGTCTTAGCATATCATTAGTATATTACACTTTGATTGGTTGAACTGATGCCTGGATGACTGGACACTTAGCATATTAGGCTTTTATTATATAGGATTACCACTGGTAATGTTTACATACCAGTCCTATGATAGTATGTAGCATATCACTTATTCAGCCTCTGTTGCATCACTGCTCTCTTCTCCATCACTGTTAGTTCCAGACATGTCAATTTCTTCAACTTCTATATCACTGCTATCTTCTGAGTCACTGTCTATATATGTGAGATCATCCTCATAAGCTGGTGGCATTTTTCTGAGCTAACTTTGTTTGTGTACTCATGGCCAACTCTTCTCGCCTCATGAAAGTGAAGCACCATTTTGCCTTTCCTGTGGAATCAACAATGTTCATTTTGCTTGCAAACATTCTTGCCTGACATTGAATAGCTTGGTTGACACACATAAGCCACTCTAGTGCTGCTCCATAATCCAAGTCTTAAGCCTCTGCTCCAAGTTTGCCCATTTTGCCGGTTTTCCTCTTACGGCCTTCTTCTTTTTTGGCACCTTAAGGAGTTATTCATCCTGTTTTCTCCACTGTCTGATCATACACTCAGTGGTAGGAGGTCCAAATTGTCTCTCTGCAGCTCTGTTTCCATGCTCTTTTGCACAGCTGATTATATTCAGTTTAAATTTTGCGGAGTAAGACAATTGCTTACCGGTATTTATATTTTTACTAGAGGCCCAGTGCACGAAATTTGTGCATGGTGTGTGTGTGTGTGTGTGTGTGTGTGTCCCTCAGCCTAGCCTGCACCCTCTTCAATCTGGGACATCCCTCTCACAATCCAGGACTGCAGGCTCCCAACTGCTCACCTGCTTACCTGCCTGATTGCCCCTAATCGTTTCTGCCTGCCAGCCTGATCACCCCATAACCACTCCTCTGCCAGCCTATTCGACTCCTAACTGCTCCCCTGCTGGCCCAATTTCCCCTAACTGCCCTCCCCTGCCAGCCTAGTTTCCCCAAACTGCCTTTCCCTGCCAGCCTGGTGTCCCGTTACTGTCCTCCCTTGCAGGTCTGGTTGTCACCAGCTGCCCTCCCTTGCAGGCCTGGTCCCCCCCCAACTGCCTTCCCCTGCTGGCCCAATTGCCCACAACTGCCCTCCCCTGCTGGCCATCTTGTGTCCACATGGGGGTGGCCATCTTGTGTCCACATGGGGGTGACCATCTTGTGTGTTGGAGTGATGGTCCATTTGCATATTACCTATTTATTAGATAGGATTTTTTGACATCTTTATGGGCCCAGAATGCTCTGGTCCCTGTTGCATCTACACACTCTCCACCTCCACCTTCAATTATGGCATCAGCTGATGTCAGTAACAATAAGGCTCATGATTGGAGGAAGCCTGTTTGACAAGGTATGGGCAGCTATGCACCCAAGGGCTCCTTCCTCGGCTGACTTCTGTGTATAAGATGCCCCTCGATTTTCAGTCTAATGATTTTAGAAAAAAATAGTGTCTCATACATGGAAAATATGGTAATTTTCTCTCTCCTCTCCTCAGCTACCAAAGAGAATTTCACCAGAGAGCCAGATCCATGAGGGTATGGTACCAGGAATGAATATGTGCAATGTTTGAGGTACTGTGCCATCTGCTTTACTTGCATTTCTCCTTTTTTTATTTCTTAAAGTATTACAAAGAGTATTACACATGCCTCCTTTTATCCCCCGTTTGACATTCCCCCAGCTTCCCCCACCCCCCAGTGTCTTGTATCCATTAGTTATTCTCATATGCATACATATAAGTCCTTCGGTTGATCTCCTACCCACCCCCAACCCCTCCCCAAGGTTCCCACTGTAGTTTGACATTCTGCTCAATGCTGCTCTGCCTCTGTATCCATTTTTGTACATCAGTCTATAATGGTCCTTATTCTCCATAAATGAGTGAGTTTATGTGGTATTTTTCTCAGCTTCCCAGGGGCTGTCTCAGTCTCACAGGAACCATCTCAGCCTCACAGGGGCCGTCCAAGCCTCACAGGGGCCGTCCCAGCCTCACAGGGGCCGTCTCAGCCTAACAGGGGCCACCTCAAACTCAGAGGGGCTGTTTCAACCTCGCCAGGGCCGTCGCAAGCTCACCGGGGCTGTCTCAACCTCACCGGGGCCGTCTCAACCCCACCGGGGTCATCCCACCCCCACCGGGGCTGTCCCAGCCTCTCAGGGGCCGTCCTAGCCCCACGGGGACAGCCTCGGCCCTATGGGGCCCGCCTAGGCCTCACAGGGGCCATCTCGGCCTCATGGGGGCCGTCTCAGCAACATAAAGTTTGGCATTCTGTCCTTTGTTGGGCGGCTCCTTGCTGGACAAAATCACCAGGCATTCCTGGTGGCTGAATATCTGGTATGCTTGCTTGGATTTCGTTTTCTACCAAGTGCACAGACTGCCTGTCTGCTGTCTCCCAGCGTCCCATGTGAGTCTGGATCTGGTGGACCTGCCTGTGTGTTTGCTGGTACAGTGATTCCACGTCGCCGGCCCAGCTGGGTTCAGCTCCAGCTTCCTCTGAACCTGATTCTGCTTCTTGAGTGTGTCCCTTATGTATGCGAGGAGTTGAAATCTGCATTCTGCTGGGCTGGGCTGGGCTGCAAAAGTGCTGGTGGTTCTTTTTGTGCCACTAGCACAGCTTGGGTGGGGATGTTAATTGAGTAGGGCAGGGTCCCCGGGAATCACCAGGGTGGAGCAAGGGGCAATGGCGTCTCCAGGACTCCTCGCCTCTCCGAGACTCCACATCTCTGTGTCCCCGAGTGCCAATGAGCAGCTCCGCGAGACAGCCACTCTCGCTCTCCGGCCCATTGCTAGGCCATCCCACCTCTCCCTGTAGGGGTCTGTGACCTCAGGATCCTGCCCCAAACAAGCTCAGTGGATTTGAGAGTCTGCATCCCCTTCTGATTGAAAAAAACCGTGCATCCAGTTGCAGCCAGCCTGGCGCGCGACTCCGCACCTCTGTTCTTGGTGAATCACCAGGGCGGGGCCAAGGGCAATGGCGTCTCCGCCTATTTCCTTCCTTCCTTCCTTCCTTCCTTCCTTCCTTCCTTCCTTCCTTCCTTCCTTCCTTCCTTCCTTCCTTCCTTCCCTCCCTCCCTCCCTCCTTTCTTCCCTCCCTCTCTCCCTCCCTCCCTCCCTCCCTCCTTCCTTCCTTCCTTCCTTCCTTCCCTCCCTCCCTCCCTCACTCCCTCCTTCCTTCCCTCCCTCCCTCCCTCCCTCCCTCCCTCCCTCCCTCCCTCCCTCCCTCTTTCCTTCCTTCCTTCCTTCCTTCCTTCCTTCCTTCCTTCCTTCCTTCCTTCCTTCCTTCTTGGTTTGTTTTGCTTTTTAAAAAAATATGCTTTTATTAATTTCAGAGAGGAAGGGAGAGGGAGAGACATAGAAACAGCAATGATGAGAGAGAATCATTGAGTGGCTGCCTTCTGCACACCCCACACTGTGGATCAAGCCTAGAATCTGGGCAGGTGCCCTTGACCAGAATCTAACCGTGACCTCCTGGTTCATAGGTCAACACTCAACCACTGAGCTATGCTGGCCGGGCAATATTTCATATTCTTTAAAAGATACTCAGGACATAACATTTTCCCTTAATGAACTATAATTCAGAAAGAACACAGATTACGTTTATTTGGATTTTTAACTGTATCCACTGAACATGATTTTATTTATTACACTTTTAGATCATAAACCACATAGAGCTAATTATCATTTCCACATTAATATTAGTGGGACAAAGAGTTAGACAAATGTTTTTTAAGTGTATATTGAATATGATATTTATTCCCCTCAGTACCCTTTCCTGTTTATCAGAATATCTTCCATATATCTTCTCTCATAATGGATTGTAAATATAAATAATTCATGTGTGGTTTAAAATGCCTCACAGCCAGAGAAAGTAAATGGCTCTTTCCTAAACAATATTCCCCCCTCCCATGCCTCAGAGGGAACCACTGCCATCATTTGATCTATACTTGGAGTACACTTTTCTATGCATATAGAAATACATATACATGAATGGATACATTGGTCTATTTGTAAAATGGTTTATTTCTTTTTATATACAAATTTGGAATTATAGAATAATACTGATCTGGTACTTATGTTTTTCTCTTAAACTACATACTTTTAAAATTATTTTCATTAAGGTGTGATTTAGAGAAAATAAAATTCATTCCTTTTAGTATACAGTTCTGAGTTTTGAGAACTGCATAGAGTGGGTAATCATCACCACAATTGAGATACCATGCCTAAAAATTCTTCTGTGTTCTGTTGTAGTCAACCCATTCTCTCTACCCCAACCCTGACAATGGCCTATTTATTTTCTGACCCCCAAATTTTGATAGCTGTAGGTTTTCATTTTAATTTTGTTCTATTTTAATTTCTCTTGAGACTTCCTCTTTGACTTATGAATTAACTAGATTTGTGTGTAGTTTTCAAGTTCTTAGAGGTTTTACTGTTATCTTTCTATTATTGATTTCTAATTTTATTCCTTTATTGTCAGATAACATATCCTGTTTGATTTCAATTCTTTAAATTTGTTAAGGGTTGTTAAGGTTGGTGAGTTGACTGATTCTATCTCTGGTAATTGTGTTTGAGTTTACATTGTCTGATTATATAGGCACTCCCACATTCACTTGGTCAGTGTTTGCATGGTATATTTTCATCCATCCTTTTACTTTCTAGTTATCCATATCACTATATTTGAAATGAGTTTCTTATAGACAACATATAGTTGGACTATTTTTTTATTTTTGTTGGTTTTTTTTACATTTATTCTGACCATCTCAGTCATTTGGTTATGTATTTAAGCCACTAATAATTAATGTAATTATTGATATGTTTTGATTTAGACCTACCACTTTATTATTTATTTTTTGTTTGTCACCTCTGTTTTTCATTATCCTGTTTCCCCTTTCTTGCCTTCCTTTGGCTTTTTTGAATGGTTTTTAGTACTCCATTTTTCTTTTTCTATTGTGATTTTGAATATATCTCTTTGTATAACATTTTTGCTCTATGGATTACAAACTATCTGCTTACTTTTCACAATCTATGTATTTAGAATCAGTACTTGACCACTTCAGTGGATATATAGAAACCTCACCTTAACAGGTCTTCTAACTCTCTCCCCTTATGCTATATTTGCTTTATGTATTAATGTCTTCCTTGACATCTAATCTACATAGATATCTACTATACCTACATTAGTGAAAGCTCCACCAGTCAATGTTATGTTTTGCTGGGATTTTCCAGTATCTGCCATGCTTCTAGAAACCCATTCAGATGTGTCTTCATATTTACTTCCTCCCTAGATCTCCATGTGTCTCAAATTGGGGGTAGGAAACAGTGGGAATGAAATTTTGCCATGCATAGTATCTTAAAATTTGGACTAATATTCTACTTTAAAAGTAATATAGGTCATTATTAATAATTAAACAATACCCTGGGGGCATCAAATGGCAGTGTCCAGAGAGATTAGAGCATTGAGATTACTGGTGACTCCAGGACACAATGGGAAAAGCTTTAGATCAATATCAGGTCTCACTACTGAGCAGGTATTGAAAGCAATTTCCCTTACTTTCTTAACCTTGCCTCACATCCTACCCTGGTCTGAATTATAGGATTAAATAGGTAACTTGAATAATTGTTAAGATTAAGGGAGATATAATTTAGGGTACCAGTTGTGTAGATTAATTTTGTAAACATTAATTTTCTATCCTCCATATTATCTTTCTCAGAGAAAAAAACCTGTTCTGACTTATCCCTTTCTATCTACCATCTTAAAAACCAGTCAATTCACATAATCCCTAGACCAAATTCTCTTGACGCCAGTGAGGGGGAGGGGCAGGATTTCATTTTGATCATCATCACCATTGCCAACACCAAGAGTGGTTGTTAAATGAGTAACCATGAGGAAGTTTAAATGACCTGTCCCTAACTACCGGTGGCCCCTCATCTACATGAGAGGTCACTGTTTATACTAGTATAAGTGTAGGTTAAACTTCTTTCATTATCAAATCCCAGGAGCCTTTTCCGACTTTTTTTTTGCCTAAACACCCTATCCCCCATCCCCCAGATGAATGTGAAATTTTTAATGCCACAGACATAGTTTATCTATTTATATACTGTGGTCCTTTGGAGGTTCGCAGACTATTGTAATACCTGTGGAAACCCTGCCCTCAAGAATCCCTTTGGGGTGATGTCACCTTTGTTGAGAATGCATGCTATATTGTGATTAAGGCAAAAGCTGGAATCGTATTCCTGCTCCATCTATCCCTGGATCCATACAAAAAAATCTGTCATGACTGGATGCCCAGCCTCGATGAACCATCCATGGATCCACCTAAGTGTTGATATGGAATAGTACTCAGGTCGCTACTCTTGAACAGACCTGTAGACCTCCAACCTCATCCCTGTCTGGAAGAAATCTTCCTTCCATCTCTATGTCCTCAGAGGCCCTTTCCTCCCTACCAGGTACATTTCCATAAGTTTAAGTCTTCACAGAGGATGGAAAAAACACAGGATTCAGACAGCTTCTGCTTCCAGCTCCCTCCCCAACCTCCTCTGAGGCAGGGGGAAGAGGCACTGGGCCTGGCTCCCTGCTGCAGGGAGGGCAAACATGGGGAGAGCAGAGATTAACCACTTCAGCAGTACATGTTCTGTCCCTTTGCTAAAGTTCTGCCACTAGTGACTAAAGGTGCCCAGGTTACCAGGTTCCATCCCTGGCTCTGCCAGTGGCACGGGGAGCAGTCAACCTCTTTGCCATCCAAGTGTGTGCTCAGGAGAGGATAGTGGTATCTTACCATCAGGGTTGTCATGAAGAGTAAATCCAGCTAGTAACATGAAGAACCTGGAGCTAGGCCCCTGTAAACAATATGCTCCATTAAATAGTAGCTGTCTTTCTTCCCTGGATCAGGAAACTCCTGTGGTCCTGACCTGCCCCCTCAGCCAAGGTCTCTTAACCAGATTGCTGATCGAAATCATCTCAGGATACTTTTCTAAAGCCTCATATGAATTTCCCTTGTTGGTAGAAATAGGACTTCGATATCAAAGGCCATTCAAGTTGTTCAGGTGTAATAATATAAGCCTCATAAAATGGATACTTGCATTTGGCACCAACAGTGTATGTGAATGTCCGTTTCTTCTCCATTGCACAAGCATCAGCTGATTGAAGCCACAGAGAGGTTATTGCTTTTGCCATTATTGCCAAACCTGATCTCTTCCTTTTTCCCAGACCAACCCCAATGGAAGAGTCATCTCAGAAGTTCTGTTGCTAAACTTACAAATGCACAGGCTCCTCCCCTTGAATTTGAAATAAACAAAATAATATTTTGCATGCGACATGCACTAAAATTATTTGTTGTTTATCTGAAATTCAAAATAATGGGTTAAATTTAACCTGGCACCCCTACACATGGAGGGATCTGAAACAGAACCAAGGTCAACAGCCCAGCTGAGCCCCCAGCAGATGCCAGCACCAATTGTCATCCTTGTGAGTGAGTGAGCTCTCTGATGTCCCAGCCTAGTGGAACTTTCATAAGACTGCAGCCCAGGTGACAGACTTCACATGGAGCAGGAAAAGAGCCAGTCAAGCCCAGCCAATTCACAGAATCCTGAGAGATAAAAAAGGGCTATTGTTTTGGTGGTGTTTGTTGAACAGAAGTGGATAACTGAAACATGGTTTTGGTGAACTCTCCCTCTTCTGTTTTCTGTAATCATTGGATAAGATAAGGATTTGCTGATCCTTGAAGAATTGATAGTGTGGACGAAAGGGGCCACATGCTGACCTGACAAGCTCAGGAGAGGCCTGCATGGCAGTCTTGCTTACTCAGACCTAAAGTAACCACAAAGGATGGTCTGAAATTAAACTTTAAAAGTAGTTATGGTGGGCAGTTATGTCTTAGGCCAGTATCTTCACTGACAAGGTCAACCTTTACCTTAACTGAACCTATCCGTCTTTTTGCACCTATGATAACATACCCTTGAAATGTCTGGACAACTTGTAACTTCCCTTTTTCGGGAGCCCCTGGGGCACAACCAAATGTGCTGGGCACCAGGACAGATACTACAAATTCCTTCATTATCATGTTAATTGATCCTGCACCCACCTAAGTATGTGTCCATCATTTTACTTTTTATCCAATCCCATGGGTTTCCCCTGCTCTGCTTTATCCCTCCTCCTTAATCTATCACCAATGGATTTCATGTAACCCACCTACGTCCCTTTCCTTTGATTGCAATGTATAAATACAGATATAACCCGCTCTTCTCAGGAGCATTATCTCAATTTCGTTGAGGTTCTGCTTCCCGGCATATGTCGACAGTTTGGCCCAAATAAACTCAACAAAAATTTTTTTCAGGTTTCAATGGTTTTTTTACACTAACAATAGGACTTGTTATAATTTTGGCTATGTCCTGCCTGTGTGCATATTTATGTGTGGGTATAGATTTTGCATATTTCTTTGATTCCTTCTCGAAAGGACTTCTAAGAGAAATTTGCATGATGTATAATTTTCATCCTGTTCTTGGAATTTAGAAATTTATTCTAATTGTTTTACACAAGACAAGCTCCACTGCAATCATGCTTGTTAAGGGAATGAGAGGGTATTGCTACAAACTACTCCCTGAGACACAAAAAAGTCATGTCCTTAGAAAATGGCTTGGTGAATATGCAATCAGGACAAAGGATATTTATTCACTTTGAGAAATATTTCTCAAAGGTGTCCTGAAACACTTTCTCCTACTACAAGGATAGCCTTGCAAGGAAGCCACTATTCTTTTTTCTCTTTTAAAAAATTTATTGATGAGAGAGAGAGAAACATTGACTTGTTCTGTAACTGGGCAACCAGGGAATCCAGGCTGCTTGTCAAACTTAAGCCAATTAAGCAGAGACAGGGTTGAATCATATATGAGCATTTATTCCAGTACTGCCTGCAGCATGGGAGAGCAGCAGGTCATCCACAAAAATCTCCTCTGCACCCACCATAAGCCAGATGCTTATATTGTGTAGAAGGACAAAGATTATGTGGGAAGATAGGAATTACAGGCATGGGAAGGTAGGCACAGGATAATCATTACAAGCTACAAGAAATCCGGGCTTAGGAGTTGGAGGAGTCACAGAGGGCAGGTGCCTTAGGGCCCCCAAGGGCCAGATTACAGGTAATAGGTGCTGGTGTTGTAAAAAGGAGGTGCCTCCGGGACTAGATTGTTTCAGCCATGAGGTTGTAAACCTTTCCATAATGATAGACAGTTCTCAGCACAGGAGCATGGACTGCATTCAGATGTTAGCTCCCATGTCCCCGGGCATACAACTCTCAGCCAGGTTAGAATGTGCTTTCTCTAATCAGAACAGAACAACCATGGTTAACAGAGCATGAGTAATATTTCTTTAATTGTAGCTGGTCCCCAATATTATATTTCTGCTCCCAGCAGTTCCACCTATTTATGCATTCATTGGTTGCTTCTTGTTTGTGCCCTGATCGGGGATTGAAGCCACAACCTTGGATAGTGGGATAACACTAATCAACTGAGCTACCTAGCCAGAGCAGAGCCACTGTTCTTGAGTACACATGGACAGAAAATAGATATGCATGGCAATCCTTGACTTTTCTGTCTGTCCCAATGCAGCATTGCTGGGTAGATAACTCTGTCTAATTCTGGGACTCATTAATAGGAAGCCTATTTGCCTTGTGGCAAATCTAAACCATATTCTCCAATATCGCCTTTATAATGAATAAAGTCAATGTGTTTTCCTCCTTATTCTTTTGTCATATTTCTTTGTTCTGAGTCCAGATGTGGAAAAGAGGTGTATTTTGGGGGTCCTTAAAGACCCAAGCATTTTGAAGCAAGAGCATAAGAATAGTGAGGAGCCTGTAAGACACAAAAAAGGGGAGAATAGCTGTGGTTCTATTTTTAGACCCACCCCCTATGGTAGAGTAGAACACCTCTCCTTTAAAAGGGCAACTTGCTCCAAGAGTTTTGAAGGGAGAGGCCCTGGACAGTGCAACATTATCCTTTCAGCCTCACTAATTAGGTAAGTGATTCTCAAGATAGACAAGGGGCTGTATAGAGAGGTTGGATATGTTTGGTCATGGATATCCCTTCACTAGGAAGATGTTAACAAAAGATCACTGCCACCAACTCATAGCCATCAGGAATGCCCAGTCCCTAGTGTGCTGAAGGGAGAGACTTTATGTGAGTGAACCACTCAAGTAAAGCAGCCCAAGTATTCTAGGGTTACAGCTCAAGTCTAGAAAACACAGCTGATAGTGTGCATCACTGATACACAGGGTAGCTGGCTTATACAGAGAGAAGTTCTGGCTCCTAGTCCCTGATTGGCCCATTTCTATGCAAATGAGTACTCCAAAGCCATGAAGTTTGATTGGTCCTGATTGGTTGGCTCCATGCATTCTGATTGGTTGTTGTGCAGCCACTGTGATTTGTTGATAAAGATGCAAATGGGTATAAACTGCACAGCTCTGGTTGGGCAGGGGAAAAGATTCAGACCCATTGATAGAAATACCAATCCAGGAGCTTCTTTATAAGGGTCCGCTTATCAGGTAGGACCACAGTGCAGGCTTGGAAGTTATCTGCATCCCTCCCTCCCCCACACCCCCTCCACCCCGCTACCCCCCTCCACTCTGCACCCTGAACCCTGCATGTGATGCCTCTAAACAGTGGCTGCTAGACTCTGGCTATGAATTGGGGCCCTATTAACTAGTTTTTCTTAGCAGATATATTCTTTCTCAGGGTTGAGAATTCTTCAGAAAAAAAAAACACACACACAAAAAACCCAACAATGTATGGTTCAACTAACTAGGTTACTACCTACTAAATGTAGTATTTTCATACTGAATACCTGAAATAATTCTTGAGATTTCTTAAATGACATTTTTGGTGTATGTACCTAAATCATTTAGTCACATGGTTATAGACAGTCTTCTAGATATCTGCAACACATAACTAACTACCTAGCATGGCCTGTGTGCCCTGCCACATTCACCCTCCTATTTCCAAGACCCCTAGCTTACCTCCTTCAGTCTGTGTACTGATAGTACTCCCTTACTGTCTCTATGAAACAAACAAAATTCCTGACAACAGGGACTTGCTTTGTTCCACCAAACTGGGCAGATTATCACAATGGCCTGGGTCCAAGCTTTGTGGACCTAAAGAGCTAAAGTGTTTTCTTTCAGCTAAAGTTCGGGGGCGGGGGCAGGGGGCTTGCAGAAGCATTTTTAGTCTGAGCGACATATTAGCCATAGAAACCTGACTGTGCAACCATGATGTATTTTTTTAAAGAGACAGGAATGACCTGGTGAGAGCAGGTCCTCCCTGCAGGTGTTTGGGACTCAGCTGAAGATGTAGACGCCTGCAGTGGGGGCTGAGTGGCCCTGGGATGTAGGGAGACAAAGTGGGTCCAGATCCAAGTCACCTCTTTCCCATTTTGGGATTCAGTGAAAACAGTGGTATCATAGTAAAACCATTGTGGTCTCAGCCAGTACCAGTGAGTGTGGTGTCCTGCCCCAGGGGTGTCCTGCAACTACTTTCTTTCTAGAGCAGTGGTTCTCAACCTTCTGGCCCTTTAAATACAGTTCCTCATGTTGTGACCCAACCATAAAATTATTTACGTTGCTACTTCATAACTGTAATGTTGCTACTGTTATGAATCGTAATGTAAATATCTGATATGCAGGATGGTCTTAAGCGACCCCTGTGAAAGGGTCGTTCGACCGCCAAAGGGGTCGCAACCCACAAGTTGAGAACCGCTGTCAGGGGTGGGGGAGGTAAGACCAGTAAGGACTCTCTCTGAGCCCCAGCGCCCCCCTCTGTGAACCCGGGATAAGAATGTTTAACCCACAGGGTGGCTGTGAACGTGCAGCGATGACACATGAGTAAGCCCTCGGCCCTGTGGTTATCATGGGATCATGATGCCTGTATGAATCCAGGCCACTCCTTACTCCTTTCCAACTTTGTTGTTAGGGGACAGAGGAGGGAAGGAGAAAGGGCTCTGTGAGCAGCCCGTTATCACATCTGGTTGTTAGGACCACTACCCACTTGTGCTAGTGTCAGTGTCACTAGCCCAGTGCCTCGCCTGGTGGGGGCACATAGTCACACCACGAAAGCATAGTGATGCTGGATCTGTCTCTCCCCACGCAGCCCCTCATGCCGGCGGCCCAGCTCCTGCCAGGTGTCTGACGGAGGCAGGTTCTGAAGATCTGTGTCCAGGCGGCTGCGGAGGCTTCTGCTCCAGGTTCCAGGACAGCGGTCCTCAGGAGACCCCGACACTTCACATCCGCAGTGGGACAGGACGCCGGGCTCCGGTGAGTCATGGACCTGATAAAAGCAGGTAGTGGGATCGCTCCTGTGAGGGTCACACACCAGCCCCAAAGTAGAGAAGCTGCTTTGATCTCCTCCTGGGGGAAGAGGTTGAGCAGGTGGAATTTTAGTCCATCGGCAGCCATGCGCTTATCAGTAGCCCTGAGGCCCATCTTAGAGAAGCCTTCTTTGTCTAAAAGCAATAAAGTGTTCAGCTTGAGGAAGGACCTAGATATGTATCATGGTTGGGCAATACATCCTTCCTATAAATAAAAGGCTAATATGCAAATTGTCCCCATGGTCAGGAGTTTGACAGACTGGGAGTTAGATGCGCACTGACCACCAGGAGGCAGCACGGAACATGGCAAGCATCGGCTACGAGGCACTAGCAGCAGGTGGCAGTGGAAGTGCTGCCAGCCAGGATGGGCCCTGCTGAGAGCAGGACTGCGGCAGGATGGTGGAGCAGGCGAGCAGATGGTGCCAGGCCAAGGCAGGTGTGAGTGGGGGCCCTGATCGCTGGCCAGGTCTAGGGACCCTACCACTGCACAAATTTCGTGGACTGGGCCCCTAGTATACATACATTTTGACTGTATAAATAGTAATCAGTTATTCCTATCAGTACCATCAGATGGTTATTGAAAATGTTTTTTTTACAAGGTATTGTGAGATTATAATATGGATTCTTTCCAGGTAGCCAGGTCTTCATCCATTCTATAGTGAAATTGTGTAGAAACAGGGAATTTTACTGTTAATTAAAAAGAGGTAAAAAAAGACTTATCATTTAAAAAAATAACAGTCCTAAAGTTTGTCCTGTTATAACATACAGCCGTGTTCTGTAAAAAATAAAAAAGCACATAATATTCTTAAATATCACTGATTTTTTTTGCTTGGTGGTAACATTTTCAGTTCTGTACTTAAGATGGAAATGTGCATTAACTTTTCCTAAATATTTAGATATATTTCATTGCAAATGGTTATTTCTGTTATTGATATATGTATTATGTATTAATTTTATAAGATACAGTATGAATCTGTTAATATATGACAAGAGCATATTAGTGGGAATTGTCCAGATTTATGTAATCTCATTAGACTTAGAAAAAATACAATTTAAATGCTCTAGTGAGGTATGATTGGTATCCAAATACACTGCACATATTTAAAGTATTTGCTTTACCAAGTTGTGAGATATGTATACATTGTAAAACCATTACAGTCAAGGTTATGAACATAGCCATCACCGCCAAAACCTTTTTCCTGCCCCTTTGTTGCAATCTTCTTATTTAACTAAATCCAGCCTCTCTGTCTCTCCCACCCTCCCTGTTTTCACACAACCACTGATCTGGCACAGTAGATGAATTTTCATTTCCTATAATTTCATATAAATGGAATAATACAGAATGTTTTCTTTGCCTGTCTGGCTTCTTATATTCAACCTATTTACTTTTAGATTTATCCATGTTGTTGCATGATTGAATATTTCCGTTTGATGGCTAAGTAGTATTGCATTAGATGGATATGCCATGCTTTGTTTTACCATCCAGCTTTGGATGGGTGGTTGAGTTGTTTTCAGTTTGAGGCTCTTAAGTAAAGGTGCTATAAACATTTGCATCATATCGTTGCATGGACATATTCTTTCTTTCTCTCGGGTAAATACTAGGAGTGCAATAGCTGGATCCTAAAGTAGATGTAAGATTAACATTGCTAAGATGCTGACATTTGTCATTCTCTCCAGCAGTGTATGAGAGTTCTATCTTCCACAACCTTGCCTATGCTTGGTGTGTTCAATCTTTTTAATTTTAGTAATTCTCACGGAGGTGTAGTGGTGTCTCATTGTCATTTTCATTTACATTTTCCGAATGAGTAAGGATGTTGAGCATCTCTTCATGTGATTACTTGCTATTTGTATATTCTTGGTAAAGAGTCTGTTAAAATCATCTGCCCATTTATTTAGTGAAGTGCCTGGTGGTTTCTTATTGCCTTTGGGGAAATTTTCTGTATTTTGGATACAAGCCTTTTGTCAGATATATGATGTGCAAATATTTTTCCCAGTCTTTGGCTGATCTTTTCATTCTCTCAACAGTGTCTTTTGAAGAGAAGGTTTTAATTTTGAGGAAGTCCTATTTATGTATATGTTCCTATACAGTTGAGATTTTGCTTTGTTGCCATATATAAGAAAGACATAACTTACTTAACCCAAGAGCACAAGAATTTTCTCCAAGAAATTTCATAGCCTTAAAATTTATATTTAGGTCTAAGATCCATTTTGAGTTGTATTTTCTATATGGTGCATTTCTGAATCAGAGTTAATTTTTTTGTATATGGATATCCACTGTTCAGCACCATTTGCTGAAAAGATTAGACCTTCCACACTGAATTGGCTTTTTTAAAACTGGTTTTGATCTATGTAAACATCAGGTATTCATGTAAATTTGGGTCTATTTTTGTAAAATGTTAATAATAGTAATTATTTTTAATTTTGGGGGTGACACTGGTTAATAAAATTATATAGGTCTCAGGTGTACAATTCTGTAATACATCATCTGTATATTGTATTGTGTGTTCATCAGCCCAAATCAAGTCTCCTTCTATTACCATTTACCCCAACTTTACCCTCCCCTGCCTTCCCCCACTCCCTTTCCCTCTGGTAATCATCATACTTTTGTCTAGGTCTATGAGTTTTTCTGTGTATTTTTAAAAAAATCCCTTCACCTTTTTCACCCAGTCCCCCAACCCCCTTCAGTCTGAGAGCTGTTAGTCTGTTCTCTGTATCTACAAGTTTGTTTCTATTTTGTTCATTAGGTTCCACATGAAAGTGAAATCATATGGTACTTGTCCTTTTCTGACTGGCTTATTTCACAGCATATTTCTTATCTCTTTAGTCTGTTCCTTTGATCTTGTCTACCTTGATGCCAATGTTATACTGTCTTGATTATTAAAGGTTTAAAATGAGTTGATATCAGGTAGTATTCATCCTTCAGCTCTGTACTTTTCAAAATTGTTTTCATAGTCTAGGATCTTATTGTTTTCACGTGAATTTTAGAATTATCCTGTCAATTTTCTTTTTTTTTAATTTTTATTTTTTTATTGCTTAAAGTATTACAAAGGGTATTACATATGTGTCCATTTTATCCCCCCGCCCTAGACAGTCCCCTAGCCTCCCCTATTCCCCAGTGTCTTATGTCCATTGGTTATGCTTATATGCATGCATACAAGTCCTTTAGTTGATCTCTTACCCCCCTACCTCCTGCCCCCCAACCCTCCCCGGCCTTCCCGCTGCGGTTTGACAATCTGTTTGAGGCAGCTCTGCCTCTGTATCTATTATTGTTCAAAAGTTTATAATGGTCTCTATTGTCCATGAATGAGTGAGATCATGTGGTATTTTTCCTTTATTGACTGGCTTATTTCACTTAGCATAATGCTCTCCAGTTCCATCCATGACGTTGCAAATGGTAAGAGTTCCTTCCTTTTTACAGCAGCATAGTATTCCATCGTGTAGATGTACCACAGTTTTCTAATCCATTCATCTACTGATGGGCACTTAGGCTGTTTCCAGATCTTAGCTATGGTGAATTGTGCTGCTATGAACATAGGGGTGCATATATCCTTTCTGATTGGTGTTTCTGGTTTCTTGGGATATATTCCTAGAAGTGGGATCACAGGGTCAAATTGGAGTTCCATTTTCAGTTTTTTGAGGAAACTCCATACTGTCTTCCATAGTGGCTGCACCAGTCTGCATTCCCACCAGCAGTGCACAAGTGTTCCTTTTTCTCCACATCCTCTCCAGCACTTGTCGTTTGTTGATTTGTTGATGATAGCCAGTCTGACAGGTGTGAGATGTTACCTCATTGTTGTTTTGATTTGCATCGCTCAGATGATTAGTGACTTTGAGCATGTTTTCATATGTCTCTTGGCTTTCTGAATGTCCTCTTTTGAAAGGTGTCTATTTAGGTCCTTTGCCCATTTTTTGATTGGATTATTTATCTTCCTTTTGTTAAGTTGTATGAGTTCCCTATAAATTTTGGAGATTAGGCCCTTATCAGATATGACATTGGCAAATATGTTTTCCCACACAGTGGGTTTTCTCGTTGTTTTGTTGATGGTTTTTTTTGCTGTGCAGAAGATTTTTATTTTGATGTAGTCCCATTTGTTCATTTTTTCTTTAGTTTCACGTGCCCTAGGAGCTGTATCAGTGAAGAAATTGCTTCGGCATATGTCTGAGATTTTGTTGCCTAAAATGTCTGTGGAATTTTTATCGGGATTGAACTGAAACTGTAGATCAGTTTGAGCAGAACTGAAATCTTCACAATACTGTCTTCTGGACCATGTACATGAGATATCGCTCCACTTGTTAGGTCTTCTTTGATGTCTCTCAGCAATGATTTGTAGTGTTTTGGGTATAGACATTGCACATCTGTGGGCAGATTATTTCTAAGTATTCCATACTTTTTTATGTTACTGTAACCGCCATTATTTTTTATGACAATTGCTAATGTTTATATTTTCACTGAATTGTCAGCAACCAAATGTATAACAATATATGTTGAGGAATCTTTTTGTTTGAAAGCACAGGCTACTCTGGGATAGAAAAGATAATTGATGCATAACATGCATTTGCATGTATTTCTCAATCAGCTTTTATCTGTTATTGATGATCTATTGAAACTAGGGAGAAAAATGTCCAGATACAATTCTACAGGACATCTGCAGAAAAGCCTGTCACTGAAAAAACATGGTTTATAGCTTTCAAATGTATATATGTGGATAGAATTAAGTCTGTTGAATTGTGAGGCTTTTGTTTCTTTGTTTTTTTATTATTTTTTATTTTTATTTTATTTTTTAAATTAAATCTTTATTGTTCAGATTATTACATTTGTTCCTCTTTCCCCCCCCCCCATAACTCCCCTCCTCCCAGTTCCCGCCCCACCCTCCGCCCTCACTCCCCACCTACTGTCCTCATCCATAGGTGCACGATTTTTGTCCAGTCTCTTCCTCCATCCCCCACACCCCTTTCCCCCCCAAGAATAGTCAGTCCATTCTCTTTCTATGTCCCTGATTCTATTATAATCACCAGTTCATTCTGTTCATCAGATTATTTACTCACTTGATTCTTAGATTCACTTGTTCATAGATGCATATTTGTTGTTCATAATTTGTATCTTTACCTTTTTCTTCCTCTTCCTCTTCTTAAAGGATACCTTTCAGCATTTCATATAATCCTGGTTTGGTGGTGATGAACTCCTTTAGCTTTTCCTTATCTGTGAAGCTCTTTATCTGACCTTCCGTTCTGAATGATAGCTTTGCTGGATAAAGTAATCTTGGTTGTAGGTTCTTGGTATTCATCACTTTGAATATTTCTTGCCACTCCCTTCTGGCCTGCAAAGTTTCTGTTGAGAAATCAGCTGACAGTCGTATGGGTATTCCCTTGTAGGTAACTGAGTTTCTTTCTCTTGCTGTTTTTAAGATTCTCTCTTTATCTTTTGCTCTCTTTGTTTTTTTAACCTCACAGTAAATCTATCCTAATGAATTCCTGAGTATCTCGTTGCTGAGAGAGACAGAAAGGGGAAGAGCATTATATATGTGTGATATGTATGAATGTATTGGTATATACTGACGCTACCAGGAACATTTATTGTGAGGAATACTTGCGGTTAATTTCTGTGTGTTGTGTCAGTTCTGTTCCGTTCCAGCACATGTTAGGAACCAGATTTTTCCAGCTTTCCATGGCCAGCATGGTTACCATGGTGACTTAGTGCCTGCTGTGGGAGTTGGTACAGACTGAGCATCTGTTCAGGACTCTTACCTCAGTCATTACTATGGTAGTTGTCAAGTGTTGCTTTTTTCTTTCTTTCTTTCTTTCTTTCCTTCCTTCCTTCCTTCCTTCCTTCCTTCCTTCCTTCTTTCCACCTCACCCAAGGATATTTTCCCATTGATTTTTAGAGAGAGTGGAAAGGAGGGGGAAAGAAAGAGAGAGAAAAACATTGATGTGATAGAGACACATCGATTGGTTGCCTCCTGAACACACCCCAACCAGAAACAGGGATCAAGCCTGAAACCGAGGTACTGGCCCTTGACTGGAATTGAACCCAGGACGCTTCAGTCCCTGGGTTGATGCTCTATTCACTGAGCCAAACCTGGTAGGACAAGTGTTGCTTTTCTTATTCCTCATTCCTTCTAGATTTATTAGGTGGCTTCATCTTAGGATAGAACTTTCCCTTCTCCCTTCTTATTCAACTAGTGGCCTGGTGCACAAAATTCTTGCATGGGGGGATTCCCTCAGCCTAGCTTGCACCCTCTCCAATTGGGGACCCCCTGTGGGATTGGGCCTAAACCGGCAGTCGGACATCCCTCTTTCAATCTGGGGCTGCTGGCTCCTAACTGTTCACCTGCTTGCCTGCCTGATCACCCCTAACTGCCTCTGCCTGTCTTCCTGATTGCTCCTAACCCCTCTGCCTGCCTGCCTGATTGCCCCTAACTGCCCTCCCCTGCTGGCCTTATCTTGCCCCTAACTGCTCTCCCCTGCTGGCCTGATCGCCCCTAACTGTCTCTGCAGGCCTGATCACCCCTAACTACCTCTGCCTCGGCCCACACCACCATGGCTTTGTCCAGAAGGAAGTTGGACGTCTGGAAGATGGCCAGTCGACCCAGTCTAATTAGCATATTACCCTTTTATTAGTACAGATAGATTATATAGGATAGGATTGCTTAAATGGGGGGGGGGAGCCTTTTTCAGCAGGAGGAGATGCTCTTGGCAGACAAAAATACATAACCCCTATATCTGGACTGATAGCCAGCCATATGCACTATACTGCCAAACTGGTTATTAAAAATTGAACCACTTTCTTACACCTTACACCAAACAGCTGTTCCCCTTAAAACCCTCCTCAGCCCCCACCTTAGGTTCTGCCTTCACGGTTCACCCAGATTAGGTTCTGATTGATTGGTTTCTATGCCAGTCAGTGTCAAAAGCTCCGCCTCCTAGGCAGCCATTGGCTCCTCACAGTTCACCCAGATTTGGTTCTGATTGGTCAGTTTCTATGCCAGTTGGTGTCTCTGGGCCTATCTCTGGGCCTGATCAGAGAGGCAGGGCTGATCAGCAGGCCCCATGTCTGCTGGCAAGGCCCACAGGAAAAGAGAGGCAAGGGCTGATCAACAGCTGCCATGAAGGCTGTGGATCAGACCCTGCTTCTCTCTCCAGGCCTCTCTCTGGGCTTGATCCGTAGCCCCCTTGGCAGTCAGCAGCGACCCAGCACTGACTACAGGACTGACTTTTGGTGTTCAGTAGTCCACTCTGTCGTTTTGGATGTTATGGGCCCTGGCTCTTTATAGATAGATAGATAGATAGATAGATAGATAGATAGATAGATATGAAATTTATGTATTTATTCAAGTTTTATTTGTATCACTGTGACTCATAGATTCCTATTATGGTCAAAGAGTTATATTTTGTTATTATTATTATAGATTTTGATGCTCCAATTGTCCCAGAATTAGCCAGTATAAAGTCCTTCAAGATGGCCTCTATGTCCATTGGATATTTCCCTAGATGTCTTTGAGCAAGTACTTTGCTCTGTGAGCCCATCTCATCATCTGCCAAAAGAAAATAATGATGCCCACTTCAGAGCATCACTTTCAGAAATTGAACAGAAAAAGTGTGAAAACAACAACCTACAATGTGTGGCATCTAGTGTGCCCTCACCAAATTTTATTTCTCCATTCTACTTTGCCACCTTTATTCTGTCAGTGTGATGCCCCTGGAATTAGCATGATAACATGACTACCAGAGAGAACACTGGGACATGTAACAGCAAGCAGGGATGAGCCCACTTTCCATGATGTGTGAGCTTCAGTGCCACTGCTACGAGGGGAGGTGGGGTGTGATCAGCTGGGGAAGAGGCGAAGCATCATTGCACAGCTTCCAGTTAACTGAGTGGGGACAGGAAGCTCATCCTCACCCCTTTCCCTGCATTTCATGCGCTTTCCTGTCCTCTCACATTCCTCTCTGTCCATGTGCTGTCTTATCTCCTGACTCTCCCTTCTAGTAAAACCTCAGGAAAGGGTGTGGACTCTGAGCCCCAGAAACAGGAGCTGATGGAGAAGGACCAAGTGTGATGTCGAGTGTGCTGGACAGGCTCCTGGAGCGAGAGTGAGGATTCCCATGATTGGGATTCTTCGGGTAAGTCACCACCCTTTCCTCCAGTGTCTTCTATTCAACAGGATAGCAATACCCAATGCTGCAGGAACATTGTGGAGCTTAGGTCAGATCCAGGTAGGAAAGCAAGCTGTGGTTTTAGGAGCAGGGAAGGACCAGTGCACTTTTTAAGAAATATATTTTTTTATTGACTTCAGAGAGGAAGGGAGAGGGAGAAAGAGATAGAAACATCAATGATGAGAGAGAATTATTGATCAGCTGCCTCCTGCACACCCCCTACCCAGGATCTAGCCTGCAACCCAGGCATGTGCCCTTGTCTGGAATCGAACCGGGAACCTTTCAGTCCACAGACTGACACTCTATTCACTGAGCCAAACCGACTTGGGCAACCAGTGCACTTGGGAGTAATTACATTAACATAGACACGCCTCCCCCATACCATAGAACTTTGCATTAAATTAATGTTGCATAAATGTCAGCTGTTTAGGTGAGGGTTTCCCTAAGTGTGGCCTCAGACCCCTTCATTGAAACTGTCAGTGGGGCTTGTTAAAATAGCAGATTCTGGGCCCACCTCTGGTCTGCTGTATCCAGAACAGGTGGTGGGGTCTGAGGTGTGCACGCTTTGAGCAGTTTCTCCTGTTGGCTGTGATACTCATCCAAGTGTGAAAAGCACAAAGCACTGCTGTGGAATTGCAGCAAGTTGTTCTTAAATTTTTGAATCTGTTAGTGTGTAATGTTGGTGCCGATTTGTCCTGCATCTTAGCTTTAAATATATGTGTCTGCTCCCAGTGGGTCAGAGAGGTGGCAATTCTTCCTCCTCGGTAGTATTAGCCAGTGTTTCATATGTGAGGGACTGCACTCATTTCCCAAGGCTGCCATAACAAGCACCCAGAGCTGGGCGCCTTAAACATAGAAATGTGCTGTCTCCCAGGACTGGAGGCTAGAAGTCTGAAGTCAAGGTGTTGCCAGGGCCATGCGCCCTTTGAAGCCTGTCCGGGGATCTCTCTGTGCTGCTTGCCGGCTTCTGGTGGTTTGCTGACAATCTCTGCATTTCTTGCTTGCAGCTCTGTAGCTCCATCCCCTGCCTGTCATCACATGGCATTATCCCTGTTGTTCTGCCTTCACATGACTGTCTTCTTATAAGGACACCAGTCATATGGGTTCAGGGGCCCTCCCTACTCCAGCATGACCTCATCGTAACTAATTACTTCTCCCACAACTATAGTTCCCAGTAAAGGCACGCTCTGAGGTAGTGGGGCTAAGATTTCAATGTAAACTCATACCAGCTGCTGAACTAGTTGCTGAAGACAAAACACAGTGAACAAGACAGTGCAGTGTCCCTGGGGAGTGGGGGTTATTTTAGTTTGGGAAAACTGGCAATGAGCATGGAAACAAATGAACAAGCAGGTCAATTTTATATGGGGTGATGAGTGCTTTGAAGAAAATAGCATTTCTTGAGTAGACAATGATCAGGACTGTGATTATTATAGATGGGGTTGTCAGTGGTTCTCTTTCTCAGGAAGTGACACTGGAGCTGACTACTGAATGACAAGCTTTACTAAAGTCACATGAAAACATTTTGTAAAACTATAAAAACTGTAAGAATCTGAACTTGAAACCAGACAACAAATGGGTCCAGGCTCTCCCTGTCACTTCTTGAGCCAAACATGTAGAGACAGGGTTGAATCATATATGAGCATTTATTCCAATAGCCGGCAGTATGGGAGAGCAGCAGGTCATCCACAAAAATCTGCTCTGCTCTCTCCTCCCCATAAGCCAACTGCCTATATTGGGTAGAAGGACAAAGATTACTTGGGGAAGTAGGCAAAAGGCATAGAATGGGTAAAATGGTTACAGATTACAGGCATTGCAGCTGGGGATTGCAAAGGGTGGGTGCCCCCTGGACTCCAATGTTTGTTTCAGCTACAAGGTTGTTCATCTCCTCATGACGATAGGCAGTTCTCAGAAATGGTGAATGGACTGTATTTCCAGGTTAACGCCCATGTCCAGGGGCTTACAACTCTCAGCCAGGTTAGAATGTGCTTTCTCTAATCAGAACAGAACAATCATGGCCAACAGAGCATGAGTAATATTTCTGCCCCTAACAAACTTACATATATTTATAAAAATTGTACATTTATTGATCTGTTTCTGTATGCCTCACACTGTTCTAAATGTTTTCATGAATTAGTTCAACTAATTTTCAAAACAGAAACCTGTTAACCTAAAGATGAAAGGCGAAAGTGAGAAATTTGTTTGAGACCCAATAGAATAGCTCTTGTGGGGGTTCAGAATGAGTCACCACAAGATGTGCCGCAGTGGCATGCAGATTGTTTTTGACTAAAGGCAATAAAGGCTTCAGGCTCACGAGAAACGTTTTCCTGTCCCTTTAACTACCTAAAAGAACTTGAATTAGATACCTTGTTCATAATAAGAGATTATTGGCCATGACGGTTTTTGACCTACCTTTACGGCAGGGAAAACTTCTATTTACTAAACATCTCTTCTTCTTATCATCCTGCAATGACCCTTTGAAGCCCCCCAAGTGAATTACCTCACCCCTAACTCAGGATGCATTATATCCCTCAATTCCCCTCTCTAGCTCTGATCTCTCCTGCATGTGGAGTCACTGGCTCTGTCATGTGTGTGAGGTTCCCACACATATGTATGTATTAAATTTGCTTATTGTCTCTTGCCACTATGTTTCATGTCTATTTGGATATTAGACCAGCCTTGGGGAGTAGAGGAAATTATGTTCCTCCTCACACTCTCCAGGAAGCACTTATTCAGGCAGAAACTCAAATCATGTTCTGATTAGGAGGTGAAGGTAAGGGGTGTTTTATGAGAAAGAGAAGAGAAAGAATTACATGTGTCAGTGTAAAAAAATGTGCAAACCTGTAGAGAATTATAATAAGAGTTTACTTGAGCCAACTGATGGTATGCTAGGAAGCAAAATGTAAAATGCAATGAAGAATGACAGTTTTGCAGTTTAAAAATATTTTTATTGATTTCAGAGAGGAAGGAAAGGGAGAGAGATAGAAACATCAATGATGAGAATCATTGATCAGCTGCCTCCTGCATGCCCCCCACTGGGGATCAAGCCCACAACCAGGGCATGTGCCCTGACCAGGAATAGAACAGTGACTTCCTGGTTCATAGGTGGATGCTCAACCACTGAGCAACACTGGCTGAGCTGTATTATATTTCTAAGAGAATATACATCATCATCTTCCCTCCAGGGTTGCCCTTCTATTGTCTTATAGGTAAGAATTTTTAAACATTCCTTGTTCCCATTACTTCAATATCTACCTGTCCTTTACCCTTTAAGTCAAATTCCAGAAAGAGTTTTCAACATTCTCTGTTAACATTCTTCACTTTCCAATGACTCCTTATCTCAGTGCACCTTAAATCCAATATTATCTCAACATTAATTATGTATTCTCAGACCATATTTCCAAATAAGGTCACATTCAGAGGTATAGATGTTTAAGGCTTTTGCCTATCTTGTTGGGAGACATAATTCAACCTACTATGCCGGGATCCAACCCCAGCAGGTCCAGGGGTCCCCAAAGGTGTGGACGGAGTCGGCGAAGAAGGAATGGCACGGAGACAGCGTTCAGTTGATCAGCAGCCTAGCCAGGATCCCTAGCCAGGATCTCCAGCCAAGTTCTGGTTTCGATCTCCAGAGAGGTTCTGCTCAGGTTCTCCAGTCAGGTTCAGTCACCAGGTTCTAGTCAGGTTCTCTTGCCAATTCCTGTAGTCAGGTTCAGTCCAGGATCTTTTGCCATGTTCTCCCGCTAGGCTCTGTCTCTAGGCTCCGAGGCCAGTTCCTGTCCAGGATCCTCCGGCATGCTCTCTCCAGCGAAGTTCTTCTGTCTCTAGAGAACGTTCTGTGTAGGTTCTGTGCCTAGGCTCTGTCTCTCTTGGTCCTGTCTTCCAAGCCCTGTGTTCTCAGTTCTGTGTTCTGAGTTCTGTCTCTTTCTGTCTTGTTACAACTGTATTTATACCAGTTGATTCAATCCTATCAATCTCTATTACAAAGGTTAGGGCGTTTCTTATCTCCATTCCAGGGAGTAAAGATTATGTAGCTTAAGCATGATTGTTCATAGTTAAAGTGATTAATTACCCGCCTGGCACTTAGTTAAGAGGTTTTATTCCCTCCCTAACTTCAGGGGAAAATCCCTACCTGGGGAAACCACCTTTCTCAGAGACCTTGGTTAAAACACATAGTGCCAAGAACAGTATGCCATATATGCCAGGTCCCTTGAAACAGCAAGCATGGACCGGCTCCCGGCACTACTATAGTGATATAAGCATGTTAAAAAGAACTAAAATATGATCTTATCTCTTATACATAAATATATGAATATATCCATACAAACAAATATAAAAATTCCTGCATAAGAAAACCTCTGGGAGAATACAATGCACATGAAAACATTATTAGGGCTTATCTTAGGGTGCTATGTTTAAGGTATTATTATCTCCTTTTCTATGTTTTGTATTTTACCCATAATAAACACTTATTGCTCTTGTAAATACACAAAATAATAAAATCACCGAGAGAGAGAAGCAATTTCTACTTCACTCCCAGGAAAACTGTTAATCCTATATAATAAAAAGCTAATATGCAAATCAACTGAACAATGGAACGACTGGTCGCTATGACACAGACTGACCACCAGGGGACAGATGCTCAATGCAAGAGCTGCCCCTGGTGGTCAGTGCACTCCCGCAAGGAGAGCGCAGCTCAGCCAGGAGCCAGACTCATGGCTGGTGAGTGCAGTGGCAGTGCTAAGGATATCTGAATGCCAAAGCTCACCGCAGGCCGGGCTGAGGGACCCCCACCCCCAGTGCACAATTTTTGTGCACCGGGGCTCTAATATATATATATATATATTACATAATAAAAGCCTAATGTGCAAATTGTTCCCCCAACCGGGAGTCTGGGAGTTCGACCGCTAGCTATGATGTGCACTGACCACCAGGGGGTGGTGCAGAACATGGTGGGCATTGGCAATACAGTGCTGGCAGCAGGCAGCAGTGGAGGTGCTGCTGGCCCTGATGGGCCCCGATGAGAGTGGGACTGCGGCGGGATGGTGGAGCAGATGAGCGTGCGGTGCCAGGCCAAGGAGGGTCTGAGTGGGGCCCGACTGCCCTGCTGATTGCCCCTCAGATGGCGACCAGTGCGGCGGCAGGGGACAAGGCTGATGCCCGGCTCCCAGGCGCTGAGGGAGCTGTGCCCAAAGGGGACTCCCTGGGGAGGGGTCCCCAAATGGGAAAAACCTGCTCTCTCTAATGGGAAGAATCTAGTTCAATTTCTGAGTTTCTTTGTCTACCAGTTTATATATGCTGGTAGCTTTGTCCACCTCACTTTCTAATTGGATCCTTCCTTAATTGATGTCCACCGTGCTCCCCTAATTGGTCACTCTCCTGCAGAATATCAATTTCAAAGCTCAAACCCCACCAGGTGCCCCCTCTTCCTTTTCCCCTTAACTTGTGACATTCCTCTATCCTCTGAATTCCTCTATCCTCTGTCTTCCTCTCCCACAGACTCCATTTTTTTTTGATACTGCCTTTCCTGTCTCTAAAATTCCTTTCAATTTCAAGGGGAAATGAAGTAGATTTTTAAAAACTGGGTTGATTCTGTGTGTGTGTGTGTGTGTGTGTGTGTTACTATGTTCCCTCTAGCTTTATCACCTGAAAAACACATTCAGTTACAACTTTACCCTCACTTTGGACGGGAGCTGGACTTCCAATCTGAAGGTTAGATGTGCCAGAAAATGTGCTTTTATATCCTAAACAAGTGATGGGGACAGAAGGACGGCTAAGTGAAAATCCAGAAAGCGCTGGCTGTACCCACAAAGTCAGCCTCCATCACTCCCTCTGGCCTTACTCAGCCCCTGGTCTGATTCTCAGAGCTGCAATCCTGGACCAGGCCACCAGCTGGCAGCACATCTATCAATATTTATTCTTTTCTACTGAAGAGGAGTACATTTGGAAAGAGTAAGAATATTATGGAAAGGTTTGTTTACTAAGATGCCAATTCTCTTTGAAAGATTCCTATGTATATTAAAGCAGTTCCCTCTGCCATGGACCCCAAATTTGCATCTCTTTCATTGATTCATCTCTCCCCGCATCGGCGCCGGTGGATGTACAGCGTGGACTGTACGAGACAGTCCGCACCAGAAAGCAGGGCTTTCACCTTCCATTATTACCCCACCCCATACATTCTTCCACACATTCTTCCTGTCATCCCCGTCCAGGACACTATGGACACAGCTGCCCAGACCCCACTCTATGCCCCGTGCTCTCAGTCACCTCTCACGCCCTGCCCCCTTGCCCCCCCATCACCGCTACCTGGTGTTTCATTGGGTGCAAGTCCTAGGCTGTATGTTTTTAGTCTTCTTTTACACCTTCCTTATTTTTCATTCAGAATTAGAGTCATTCCATGCGTAGATTTATAGGCTGAATTTTAAGGGAGGGTATTATATTTTTCCCTCTTAGAATAAACTTACTTGTGGAGGAATTTGAAAGTGGTGGTACATGGTGCCACCTGCTGACAGAAGTCTGAACTGCAGCTTGAACATCAAGAAGCCTGTGTGTGAAGGAGAGAGAGAGGAAGGAAGTGCCTGTGACCCAAACCCACCAGTCGGAGTTTTCTGGAAATCTGGGTGGAAGAGGGGAATTCCTTGGGTACAGTCATACTGATGGCCTGTTTCTGTAAATGTCATATAAATGGAAGCATGAAATACGTGGTCTTTTGAATATTCACCTTTCAAGAGCATAATATTTTCAAGGTTCATCCTGTTATAGCATGTACCAGTACTTCATTCCTTTTTATTGCCCAATGATGTCCACATTTTGTTTATCCATTCATTAATTTGTGGACATTTGATTGCTGTCACATTTGGTTATTATGAATGTTGATGCTAGGTACATTCTGATACTAGTTTCTATTTAGACATGTTTTCATTTCTCCGGGCTTTGTACCTGGGAGTGGAATTGCTGGGTCATATGTTAAGTCTCTCTTGTTACTGTTTTTTAACATACATTTTTATTGATTTCAGAGAGGAAGGGAGAAGGAGAGAGAGAGAAAAACATCAAAGATGAGAGGAAATCATTGATCCACTGCCTCCTAAACCCCCCCGCCCCCCACTGGGGATTGAGCCCACAACCCTGGCCTGTGCCCTAACAGGAAATCTAAATGTGACCTCCTGGTTCATAGGTCAAAGCTCAACCACTGAACCATGTCGGCCAGGCTCTGTTTAACTTTTAAGGAATTGTCAGATATTTTTCATGACCCTGACACTCTTGAGGGTGTCAGGGAGTTTGTTATTTTTTATAATTTATTTTATATTTTTTAATATATATTTATATTTATATAATATATATAATATAATATAATATAATATAATATAATATAATATAATAAATATATATATTTCTTTATTTATTTCAGAGTGTAAGGAAGAGGGAGAGAGAGATAGAAACATCAATGATGCTAGGGAACCATTGATCCGCTGCCTGCTGCACGCCCCCTACTGGGGATCGAGCACCCAACCCAGGCATGTGCCCTTGGCTGGAATCGAACTTGGGACCCTTCAATCTGCAGGCCGATGCTCTATACACTGAGCCAAACTGGCCAGGGCTATTTTTTTTTCTTTTTTGAATCAGGTATTACATATGTGTCCTTATCCCCCATTGCCCCTTCTCCCACCCCCCAACTCATGCCCTCACCCCCCCTTGTGACTGTATCCATTGGTTAGGCTTATATACAAGCTTACCAGTCCTTCGGTTGATCCAGTTTGTTATTTTCCCCATGATTAGACATGGTTATGGGTTTTGAGGAAGAATACTACAGAGTTGAAGTGCCCTTCTTGTCACACTGTATCTGGGAGGATTGGATACCCACGTGACATCACGTGGGTCACTGATCATGTTGAACTTCATCCCTAGGTCAAGGTGGTGATTGCCAAGTTTCTTTAGTGTACAGTAACTATTTTCCATTCATCGACACTGTTCTTCGGAAGCGAGTCCTAAGTGGGCCCTGCCCTCAAGGGTTAGGGGTGGAATTAAGGTTCACCACATGGAAGTGTTACCAGACAATTGAACTTCTCCTTCCCTTGTTGGAGCAGGGTTCTTAAGATATCTTTAGGAAATAAATGTTCTAAGATTCACATGGGAGAATGAGATGTGGTGAAAGGCCTTATCTGTGTGGAGTTACATTCCTTGGGTTGCATAGTCCCATGCCCCTTAACCCAGTCCTGGAAAAGGTATAGCTGGGGGTCCAGCAGAGCCAAGAGGAGGGCCAGTGTCCAGAGTTTCTGTTCCACGTTACACCTGTGTTCAACTGAGCATTAGCTCATTAAAGTATTAGCCCAGCGTATGAGCCCCTGCAACAGGAATCTGGTGCAAATAGCACGTAAGCCAGCCAAGAGAGGAACACCCTTTGTGCAGGAGTTTAAATATTCAGGATTCACACCCTTGCAGTGGCCACTCCTATTCTGGTCACTGACTTATTCCCAGATGAGACTGAGAGGTAAGCATCTTCCCATGGCACTCAGACCTTACTGGGCATGTGCCCAAACTGCCTTTGTCCAGTCTCTTCCCCATCAATCAGCAGGGAGCAGACTTGGAGAGTGTTAAATTACAGCTTTCTGGCAACGCTGTATGAATGGCATGCCTATATTACCTAGTCTTCCCTTTACTCCTTTTCTGTTAATAATAATCAGGTCATTATAATGGTATCAGAAGCAGGGTGTCTGCATATATCACTTGGAATAACTTCATAAAGACAGCTTGTCTCCAGTTCCCACTTTTTATGTTTAACCCGAGAAAGAAAATACCTACCAAGAAGGGCTCTTGGTGGCTAATTTGGGCTTAAAATTTAAGAAGAGAAAAGGCAGAGCCTAGCGATCATTGCTAAAGCCGTACTTCAGGGAGAAGTCTGCACTGAACTGCCTGCCCCCAGCACTAAACTACTTGACTGCACTGTGTTCCTAGGACTGAGCCAGACCTCAGTAAGGAGCTCCTGGAAAGGTATTTCCACCCACGGGACGGAGGCTCCTCTCCACACGCAGCCCAAGCCTCTAACTGGAGCTGAGCAGCTATATCACCCTTAGGATTCTCACTGACCAATTAGAACAGCTCCATCCCTGCTGGTCAGGACGATGCCTATTGGACCAATCAAATTGGGAAGATTTGGAGTCCTTATTTGCATGGGAACAGGCTGTAAGAAATAAGGTGAGTCCTGCAAACAAGGGGTCCACGTGGAACACAAACCCACTCGGGAGCCAGGCAGCGAGGCAGGGTCTTTACTCCTGCAGGAGGGTGCGCAGCACATGGTGTGAGAGCACACCCACACTGAGCAGGAGTCCGTCGTCTTTTATTCCTGAGCCACGTGACCTGTCCCTCACTCTTGATTGGAGCCAGGCTCACAGTCCTTCCTGATTGGCTAATTTAACAGGAGGGGTTGGCCTTTGCCATTTCAAGATGGAGGCACCAAGAGGAGCTGCAAATCATGTTGCAAAAATGGTGGTTGCCAAGGCACAGGAGCCAAAATGGTGCTGTCTAAACTGTTCTTTGACAGAAAAGATTGCTTGCAGGTGTTATGGCTGAAGCGCCCCACCAGGCTGGTCTCGCCGCGCCGCCTCTGCTGCCACCGGAGTTAATGATGATGACCCGCAGCTTGAAGTCTGCTGGCGGGCGGGCGGGGCGACGGGCGGCGTCCTCCTGAGGGCCTGGCCCCTCCGCCCCCAGCACCACAGCACCAGGTAGCTGGTGCCCGAGGCCGCCGCCCCCTGCCCGCCTCTGCAGGGAGGCGCCTGGGTCCATGCATGCATATGGCTCCTGCTTGCCCTGCCCGCCGCCGCCCACCTTGCTCCCTGGGCCTCTGCTGTGCACCTGTGGTCAACCTGGGCTCACAGTCCGCCCCTTCCAGCGGTCCCCGCAGCCCATGGCTTCCCGTGCCAGCTGCGCTGCTGGTTGGCTGTTGGTGCCCGCGCCCCCAGTTGACATTTATTAATCCAAGCGTTTATTATGGGTATGGATTAATACACACTTATTGTATAGCTGGGCTTCTTTACATAATGGAAAGTCCAGCAGGCAAATTACCAACGAGCAATAATTTTGATTTGTCAACCAATGGTCCTTTGCACCAGTGTAATCCCCAGTTTGGGGTGCAGTGAAAAGGAAACTTTATTCTGTGTAAACAGCTTAAAGGTGATATAGTTGCCCATGAGAAGAGCCGGCTTTGGAACAGCGCAATAGTGCAACAGCTTAGTTATAAAGTAGCAAAGCTTGAAAGAGCACGGTGTGAGGAGGCAGTAAAGCAAGGTGGGCCCCTTGTAGGGAGGGCGGCATCCAGCTCCAGGCAGAAGACTTCAGTGTTTCAGTTTCGGCAGGGAAGCCTTCAGTGGAAAAAAACTGTGCTCACCAAGACACCTGGGAGCTCATTTATATCGACAGAAATCTCCATCCCTGAGTCATGATTGGTCTGCTCTCATACTACAAAGCCTCGCAGTTTGATTGATCCAAAAACCACTGTCCTGATTGGTCATAACAGACCAAATCTGATTGGTCAGTGAAAATGATGGAGGACAGAGCTGGGCAGCTTGGATTGGACAGGGGAAGCCTGGGTTCTATTGGTAGAAATACAATTCCTTTGCAAGGGCTGGCTGAGATGGCAGCAACACAGTGCAGACGAGGAGTTTAGCTCAGACTTCACCCTGAAGCAGTTTGCCTGAGAAGGACCTGTGTAGAAACGGCTACTAGACTCGGCTTTTAAATTTGAGCCCAGTTAGCCACCAGGAGCCTTTCTTAGAAGGCATCTTCTAAGACTTTAGAGTTAACTTTTAGTCAGAAACATGTGAATGTTTTCTGTCACCACTATTATACTACATAAATATAGCACATTAGCGAATGCTTTTTTAAAACCTGTTTTTACATGTATTTTTGTTTTTACTTCACTAGAATTTTCCTTATACAGTGATTGGAACATCCCCCCATATCACCACACTATTAGACAATGCCTTTAGACAACATGTTGCCTAAAGGTGATACAGCATGCCTATGAGAGGAGCACGGCGGCAATATGGTGGCAATATGGTGGCAATATGGTGGCAATATGGCGGCAATATGGCGGCAATATGGCGGCTCCACGGTCCCCCTTCAGTGCTCCACCTTCAGCAGCAAAGACTATTCCGCCGCGTCCTGCGAAAGAGCTGGGTTCCCAAGGGGAAGCCGCCTGAGGGTGATACCTACACCACCTTCATCAGTGACATGGGCAAGCAGGAGCCGGACATGATGGGCGCGGAGCACAGCTTTGAAACAGCCAGCCATGCTGGCGAGGCTGGCCCCTCAGCCGAGGCCTCCAGTAACCCCCACCAAGCCCTCCATGAGGCCGTCACACTCTCCTTCCTGTCACCCACCCACCACCTTGGTCACGAGCTATTGTCCGTCCCTTCCCAGGACCCGCAGGGTGTGCTGCATGCTCCGGCCCCTCGGCCCCCCGTCCCACCCCTGACCCCAATCCGAGTGGGCTGGGAGAGGGTGGCAGTGGTGCGAGCTCTGCATGGCCTTCTCTCTCGCACACAGGGAGTACTCGCTCCGCCCGCTCCTAACCCCTAGCGATTGTTTTCCCATTCCACTCAACCAGGCCGGGCAGGGGAGGGGCAGTCCTCTGCTCCACCCTTCACTGCAGCCCCATGGGACTTGCAGGGGCCCCCGGGTGCTCAGGACTCCTCCTGCCACCACCTCCCAGTGCTCCCACGTTTCCAAAAGCGCCTTCCTGTCTCCTTCGTCTGTCCCTGCACCTGGGGCTCGGGTAGGCGAGACGGTGGGGACTGCTCTTGTGATAGGTGAGGAAACCTGAGGCTCAGAGAAATTACACGACTGACCTAAACCGACCTAAGGTGGCAGGCGGTGGTGCGCCCAGCACCCTTCTCTCCCCGCCCCCCCGCCCCCTACTCAGCCTCTCTTGCCCCATCAGGCCCCTCAGACCTGAGTGGGACAGGTCCTGAGTGAGGGGTACAGACCTAGAATTTCTGAGGATAGGAGGAGAGGTTTTGGAGGCTCACAGGTGCGTGTGCGTGTGAATGTGGAGAAGTTTTGCTTTAAAATAAGTAAAGATGAGAAAAGCAAGTGGAACCAGGGGAGCATGCTGGCGGGCTGCTGCTCTTCCCTCCCTCCCCACTCCATCCCACGGCAGAGCTCCCAGCTCCATGGCGGCAATATGGCGGCAATATGGCGGCTCCAAGGTCCCCCTTCAGTAGCAAAGACTATTCACTGGCAAAGGAACGTATGCTCAGCAAGACAGCAGGGAGCTCACTTACATAGACAGAAGTCTCCACCCCTGAGCCGTGATTGGCCCATTCTCATACAAATGAGGACTTCAAATCCTTGCAGTTTGATTGGTCCCAAAAGCAGTGTCCTGATTGGTCAGAACATAGGCACTCTGATTGGTCAGTGAAAATGCTGATGGGGATAGAGCTGTGCAGCTTGGATTGGACAGGGAAAGCCTCGGTCCTATTGGTTGAAATACAATCCCAGGGCGCTGATTCTGCACTCGGCTGGGGCGGCTTGGCCCTCAATGAATGGCAGCCCGCAGCTGTCACTATGGCCCAGACCCTGCAGGCGGAGATCCCGAACTTCGGGCAACAGCATTCTGGAGTGCTCAGACATGCTGGCCCCCGCCCCTCGCTCACCACGCCCCCTGCTGGGGCTGCAGAGCCGCCGGCAGCTCTACCACAGCGCTCTGGCTGCTGTTGAACAGGTCCCGGAAGTAGGAGCTGCTAGCAGCCAGCTCAAGCCGGCCCCCGCTTGAGTTCCCCCTGAGGACTGATCAGTGCACACTTCTAAGGGGAAAGAGCCCTGCAGATCAGAGAGGAACCCTGTGTTCCCACAGCGCTGGGAATGTTTGTTTCCACAGCCCAGCAGGGGGGGAGTCCTCAAGATGTTGAACACAGCTGACAATGTCCCCTGTACATTTTAAAACATTTTTTTTAGCTAATAAAATATTGAAGTATATGATTCCTTTTATTTTTCTAACCAGTGGGACTGTGTCTGATGTCCCCTTAGGTCCCTGGGGGCATGGAAAGTAGGATGGGGGGGGGTGCAGGAGTAGGCTGAATGTGTGCATGCATATAGAGAATGGGTGCACGTTTCCAAGGAGGGACCCCAGGCCTAGCCATCGCCTGGGCTACATTTGAAGGATATCCCTGGTCTTGGCCTGTTGGCAGAGCCCAGCTCCTGGAGACAGGGCAGGACCCACTGCATTTATTAGCAATTGTTTGCTGAATTGTCTCTCTAAACATTCCTCTCTGTAGCCTCATCCAGTGTGAGTGATTTTTTTTTGAGTTTTACATGTGAACCAGAAGGTTCTTTTTTTTTTCTTTTTTGCTCCCCATCCCGCGGTGCTGCTGGGTGTCATTTGACATTTTTTGTCTAGCCTTTTCCTCGCCTTTCGCCTCACCTCTCTTCTCACTTCTGGTCTCTTCCCAAGTCTGACAGCCCAGGGCTTCCAGAGGCAGGAGCTTGCTAGAGGTGGGTGGGGCTATCCCAATGGACCCTTCAAATCTGACTTGGAGGCCCCATCCCCCACCCTGTAGCCCCCACCAGCCTGTAGGAAGGGGGTCCCTCCAGCATCTGTTTGTGGAGTTGGAGGTGTCCTGTCTGGCTGTGATCCTGGCACTCCTCTTTCTGGCCCGAGTGTGTGTGTGTGGGGAAGGGGGTCGGGGGGAGGGGGGTGGAGGCAAGAGTATGAGGGGGGAGTTGACACTCCCAGCTAAAGCACAAGCACCTTAGTTGCACCTCCCCTGCCCCCCATCCTGGCCTTGACACTCTACCCCAGCGTCATCCCAAAACACAATATCCCAGTCACTTGCGGGCCTCCTAGGGCCACAGAGGGGTGGGCTGGGGTTCCAGCCAGCCCCCAAAGGAAGCAGAAGTCTCCAGGTACTCTCCCTTCCAGGCCTTAGCTCGGGCCCAGCTCCTGGGACTGGTGTCCTCTCCCTCCCCACCCTTTTTCTGGGCAGATCCCTGCTTAGTCCCCCTCCCTGTCTTGTCCTCAGCCAGGGCTTGCCCCTGTCCTTCCTCCATACCCCTGCAGCACTGGGTTGGGTGGCAGAACCCCTTGTTTCAGGGACCCCAAGAGGTGCCCCTGCCTCTAGGGGACTGTGTGTTGGTGGTGGGAGAGAGGGGGGTTGAGGGGTAGAGGGGGAATTCCTCACCAGGAGAGCCAAAGACAGGGTTGTGCCTTACGCCAGGAGCCACCCCTGTGCCCATCAACCCTTCCCTTTCAGGTGGCCTGCTGCTTTTCCTCCCTCCTGACACCTCCCCCCCCCCCCCAGCCCTCCTCTGAGCATCTGGACAACCAGGAAGGAGCATGAATGGAGAATCATCGACACAAAAAGACTGGAGGCCTCTGGCTGCCCCCGTTCCCGTAGGACAGGCCAGCTGCTATGTCCACGTGGAGTGCCAACACCTGCCCTTCTCTGGGTGAGCTCCCCACCCCCACCCCAGCCTGTAAGTGAGATTGCACATTAACTACTGTAAGGAGAGGAGCGCACTGGGAAATGTGAACATGAGAACATCAGTAACACTGATGAGAATAAACTAAACGCCTTTGTAATAAAACAACAACAAAAAAGAAATACCATTCCAGGAACCCCTTTATAAAGGCTGGCTCAGAGGGCAGCAACACAGTGTAGGCAAGCAGTTTAGTGCTGGAGGCTTACAGTTTACTGCAGGCTTCTCCCTAAAGTGCAGTTTGCCTGAGAGGCACCTGTGTAGAACTGGCTGCAAGGCTCTGCTTTTATTTATTTTATTTTATTATTTTATTTTATTATTTATTGTCGACAGTGTTACTGATGCCCCCCATATTCCCCTCCTTTGTCCTCCTCCACCCAGTCCCCACACACCACAGGCCTTCACCACAATATTGTCAGTCAATGGGCTCTGCATATATGCATATAATTTCTTTGGTTAATCTCTTCCTGTCTTTTATACACCCTCTTCTCAGAGATCTGTCACTCTGTTCCATGTATCCATGTCTCTGGACCTATTTTGTTTGTCAGTTTATTTTGTTCATCAGATTCCACATATAAGTGAGATCATATGATATTTGTCTTTGACTGGCTTATTTCACTTAGCATAATACACTCCAGGTACCTGCATGCTGTATCAAAGGATAAGAGGTCCTTCTTTTTACAGCTGCATAGTGTTCCATTGAATTGTATCTAATATTTAGAAACACTTTTACCATTTTATAGTCCCTCTCCAAAAATGCAAAAGTAATGGTTTTAGAATGCCTAGACAATCAGCAAATTCTGTAAAGGAAGCAGCAAAGGTTTCCATTAATATCACCTGCTGTGTGCTTCATATCTGTTTAGTTCACTGGACACAGATGCAGTGTCATCACCCCTGTCCTGGCCCGTCCCACTGGCTGGTCTCAGGGAGGGTCTGTGATGCTGCTGGGAGTGAGGTGGGGTGTTGCTGTTTAGGTAGGTCACACTCCACATGGGCTAAATCTCAACATATTTAATTGCAGAACATTATCTTCTTATGGATTGGCTATGTTGCAAATAAACTCAAGGGCATTCCACACATTAAGCAAGATGGAATCACAGGGACTGGCTTTACCTTCCAGACGAAATACACGAAACAATCGTTTCAGACACTGAGCATCAGATATCACAGGACAGTGATTCCTGAGAGAGGAGACAAATGAGATGAGCCCTGTGATGGCCTCGTTTACAGCCTTCAGAGAGGCTGCAGGCTGAGGAGCAGAAAGGGAGCCCAAGAGACCACACGTGGCCATGGAGGAAAGGTGTGTGGACTTCACAGGGCAGAGTCTACTTTGGGGTCTGCAAAGAGCCGTCCCCCCACCCCCTCTTGAGTTCCCCCTGAGGACTGATCAGTGCACACTTCTAAGGGGAAAGAGCCCTTCAGATCAGAGAGGAACCCTGAGTTCCCACAGCGCTGGGAATGGTTGTTCCCACAGCCCAGCAGGTGGAGTCCTCAAGATGTTGAACACAGCTGACAACGAAGCAATGCAGGCGCTTGGCCTTACCTGAACAGGCGGACATTCTGCTCAGGGCGGAGTTTCCACCTGAGCTCTCAGGGGTGTCCCTCTGCTGAGGAGAGGATGCTGTGGGGGGTTCCCAGGGACTCGCGGGTCCTGGAATTACCCTCACCTTCGGCAGGTTCTCCTTCACCTTGAGCTGGGTCAGCAGGAGGAGCACACATGCTGAGTCAGAAGGGAATCCTTTGTTTTGGTGGCATGGTCACAAAATTTAGTTACTTATGTTTATTTGTAAAAGATAATTCAAAAAAGAAACACATTTTTAGCAGCTTTTTATCAGATATTCTGATTTTCATCAAGTTTTAATGGGATATAACGTGTGATCCATGCAGGGAGCTGTTCCATACATAAAGCCAGTGTTACCTTGGTAGGTGTTTATGTTTTCTCTTTAAACTGAGCCCATGTAAACACACAGCTTTTTTAAGCCTTTATTTTGGCACAGTTATTTCTAGAACAGGGAAGCTGTAAAGGACCAAACTAAGCCTGCCAGCAAGGTGAGGCAGGCAGGTGTCCGGGACACGTGGGGGCCAGAGGCCTTTGCTGCAGGCACAAGTCATCTGGATGGGGAAAATGAGACATTTCTGGGGGATAGCAATCTGAATCTGTGCCAGTAACCTAATGCACATTCTTGTTAGCCTGTAGTCTAGTCACTGCCTCTTCTTTAATTATCTGGGCCTGCAAGACCTGTTTACCTAAGTACTACTCCCCTTTTAGAGAGGCCATAAACCATGAACAATACACAACCCCTAGATGAAGTCATCAGCACTGGCTCTAGGCCAGGCCTTTAGATGTGGTCTCACGGCCCCCACCCCAACACACGGGGCTTTTTGCAAAGCCCTCAAAAGGTCTGGAAGTCCCATCCCATATTGGGGGGACAAAGAAACAAGACAGTATAAAGGGAAAGCTTCCTCCATATTGGCTTGCTCAGGAATTGGAGAGAAAGAGTCTCCCCTGAGTCACTGTACCAGTACACGTGAAACATCAGGAAATAAATGGGTTTTTCCTGTGCCTACGGTGCTCCTGCGTATTTTTTGGTTGCCTGGTAAATTCTGTAACAATCTGGGTGCGTATGTATTGTGGGGGCTGTGAGGGGGCCTGGCTGTGCCTGGGAACTGGGCCCCTTGACAAGCTCACTTTCCTGCTCCAGGTGAGTGTGGCTGTGACAGTTGTGTGACCAGGAAGATGAACAAATATTCTAGTCAGGACTGAAGTCTTGATGTTTTAGGTTGGAACCTTCAAAAGAGTTAAGATTATGGTCTTTCTGTGGACAGTTGTAAGGTGGTGTCTGTAACGTCTTAGGTCAGTGGTCGGCAAACTCATTAGTCAACAGAGCCAAATATCAACCGTACAAGGATTGAAATTTCTTTTGAGAGCCAAATTTTTTAAACTTAAACTATATAGGTAGGTACATTGTTATTAACTTCATTAGGGTACTCCTAAGCTGGCCTTTGCTAAAAATGTCCTCAATCTGATTGAGGTACATTCACTGAGGTCGACCCCTTCCAACTCTCCCATCCTCAACTCGTGCATGAATCACGTGCACCTCCCCCTCGCTGCCTATCCCGCGGCCCGCCTGCTCCACGTCTCCCATCGCCCCACCCACCGACACCCCCCACTTCTTCTAACGCCACTTCTTCAAAATAGACTCACCCAGGCCGAAAACCGACTTCTGCGCATGGGCCACGAAGTTTCAATCGCACTGTAAGTGCACGCCCGCATGTGGTATTTTGTAGAAGAGCCACACTCAAGGGGCCAAACAGTCGCATGTGCCTCGAGAGCCACGGTTTGCTGACCCCTGTTTTCAGGGGTGGGCAAACTTTTTGACTCAAGGGCCACAATGGGTTCTTAAACTGGACCGGAGGGCCAGAACAAAAGCATGGATGGAGTGTTTGTGTGAACTAATATAAATTCAAAGTAAACATCATTACATTAAAGGGTAAGGTCTTTTTTTTTTTTTTTTTTTTTTTTTTTAGTTTTATTCATTTCAAACGGGCCGGATCCGGCCTGCGGGCCATAGTTTGCCCATGGCTGCAATAGCATCTCCTCCTGCTGAAAACGGCTCCCCTGCATTTAAGCAATCCTATCCTAAATAATCTATCTATACTAATAAAAGGGTTATATGCTAATTAGACCAGGTCAACCGGCCATCTTCCAGACATTCAACTTCCTTCTGGACAAAGCCATGGTGGTGGGGGCTGGGGCAAATGCAGTTAGGAGCAATCAGGCTGGCAGGGGAGGGCAGTTGGGGGCAAGATATGGCTGGCAGGAGAGGGCCATTGGGGACAAGATCAGGCTGGCAGGGGAGGGCACTTGGGGGCAAGATCAGGCCAGCTGGGGAGGTCAATTGGGGGTGAGATCAGGCCGGCAGGGGAGGTCAGTTAGGGGTGATCAGGCAGGCACAGGCAGTTGGGGGTGAGATGAGGCTGGCATAGGAGGGCAGTTAGGAGCGATCAAGCAGGCGGACAGGTGAGCGGTTAGGAGCCAGCAGGCCCAGATTGTGAGAGGGATGTTCGACTGCTGGTTTAGGCCCAATCCCACAGGGGTCCCTGATATGAGACGGTGCAGGCTGGGCTGATGGAGCCTTCCCCCCCACCCCCTGCACAAATTTTGTGCACCAGGCCACTAGTCCATATATAATCAGTCAGCTAGTAGGGGAGATTAGAGCAGAATTTACAGAATGACATGCTGCTCTCCCATGCTGCTCTCCCATGCTGCTGGCATTATTGGAAAAAACGCTCATATATGATTTAACCTTATCTCTGCTTAATTTGACTCAAGTAGTGACAGGCAGTCCGGACCCATTTTGTGTCTGGTTTCAACAGTACCACAAATGGAATAGTATGGGTTTAAGCTTAATATATATTTAGTTATTAGTGAATAAAAGAATGGATAATTGTGTCAAAGAAATGCTAATAATTCTTAGACATTGGACTCTCAGGGAGACAGCAGATGATGATGAGGCTGGATAATGCATGATCTGAGCACCCCTGCCCTGATGTCTGCAGGAAGGTCTGAAAATGTCCCATAACTATGTTAACACTGAGCAGTCCAAGAGCAGCAGTTGGGCCAGCACCACCCCTTGTCTCCCTGGTGTTGTTACTAGAGAATTGAACTTCCCCATCACTCGAGGGAGCAAGGTTCTTGGGGTGCTGCTGAAATAAGCATTTTCAGAAGCCCCCACAGGAGAATGAGATGTGGTGAAAGGGTTTATTTGCATGGAGTTACATTCCTTGGGTTGTAAAATCCCATGGCCCTTAAAGCAGTCCTGAAAAAGATGCAGCTGGGGTCCCAGTGGAGACAAAAGGAGGGCCAGTGCCCAGAGCCACGTTCCATGTTGTAGCTGGGTCCAATGCAGCTTCCAGGTTATTTTTTTAAAATATATTTTATTGGTTTTTGCAGAGAGGGATAAAGAATTAGAAACATCGGGCGCTCGGCGGCCGGGCATATAGGGCACCGGAAGGCGCGGGCCGGCGATCGCACTGCCTCCCGGCCCCAGCCCGCAGGCCCCGCGGCCCCGGCGTGACGCCCGCACTCGGGAGCCTCTCGCGGCCGTGCCGCGCGCCCGCGTCGCATCCGGTGGTTACCGGCCGGCGATGGCCGCCGCGGGGGGCGCCCGGCTTCTGCGCGCCTCCTCCGCTGCCCTGGGCGGCGCGGCCCGGCGGTGGCTGCTCGTCGCCGGAGCCCGCTGTGGGAGCCGGCGGCCTCCCGGGGAGCCGGGCGCCGGGCGGGAGCGCCGAGCCGGGCCTGGGCGGCGGCGCGGCGAGGCGGCCGCTGAGCCTGTCGGCCCGGGCGCGTGGCAGCTCAGAAGATAAAATAACAGTCCACTTTTTAAACCGTGATGGTGAAATACTAACAACCAAAGGAAAAATTGGTGACTCTCTGCTAGATGTTGTGATTGAAAATAATCTAGATATTGATGGTTTTGGCGCATGTGAGGGAACCTTGGCTTGCTCTACCTGCCACCTCATCTTTGAAAAGCACATATACGAGAAATTGGAAGCAATCACTGATGATGAGAATGACGTGCTTGATCTGGCATATGGGCTAAGAGATAGATCTCGGTTGGGCTGCCAAATCTGTTTGACAAAGTCTATGGACAAAATGACTGTTCAAGTACCGGATGCCATGTCTGATGCCAGGCAATCCATCGATATGGGCAAGAACTCCTAAGATAGAATAAATGGGAATATTTTCACAGAATGTTACCTATTTTTATAATTATTATTTCTTAATTAAATGAGAGCATGGATGAATGAGTTTACTATGATGACCTGCTTTACTACTTTAATTCATCTTGTATAATTACTGAATTTTGTAGTCCGAAAGTATGCAATCTTTATTTTGTTTAAATTATAAAAAGCAAATCAAATATTAGAAAACATAGGATAAAATGGCACATATTTTACCTTACATTTGTTTAGCAACTTTAGCAAAATGTTTTCATATAAATTCTATGCCTATTTGCCTATAAAGTAGGTTTAAAAAGGCACTATCCCTGTGAGATGTGGGTGAAGGCAGAGATCTAAGAGTGAATTAGAAAACCTGTACCAGAACCCACATCCTGTTACTACAAATTTTACAAATTTAATGTTTAGATTGAAACTGGAGAAATTATGAATATCTTATTTATAGTGGTAATTAGTGTGAATGTGAATGGAAAAAAACTGTTGCTTCGTTCACTGATTAATTTCAAAGACAGTTGTAACCTTATAAATAAATATTTCAAAATTTTATTCAGTGAAAAGTTTTAAGTCTGAGCATAGGTAATATAACTCTGTCAAATAAGTTTGGTCTCAACCTTTTAAGAAGGGCTAGGTTTTACTGTTGTTTTGTGTTTTGAAAGAAGTTGGGACTAAACTGGAGGAATGAACAAACAAAAAAAAAGAATTAGAAACATCGATGAGAGAGAAACATCGACCAGTTGCCTCCTGCACGCCCGCTATTGGGGATCAAGCCCACAACTCAGATACATGCCCTTGACCAAAATCAAACCCGGGACCCTTCTTCAGTCATGGGCTGACACTCTACCCACTAAGCCAAATTGGTTAGGGCCAGCATCCAGGTTATTAAAGTCCATTAGTCCATTGTGTGGGTCCCACATGGCTGTGAGCCACAAGAGCACAGGAGAACATCACTGCAACAGGAGTCACTGGAGTGAAGGCACAGGAGAGACAAGAGGGTAACAACCCAGAGAGCACAGTCCTTTGTTCAGAAGTAAAATATCCATGTTTCCCTAGCTTGCAGTGGCCATGCCCATCAGACCACTAATTTATGCCCAGGTGTGACTGAAAGACGGATAAGCCCTAGCTGGTTTGGATCAGTGGATAGAGCATCAGCTGATAGGCACTTAAGTTGTTTCCAAATCTTAGCTATTGTAAATTGTGCTGCTATGAACATAGGGGTGCATACATCCTTTCTGATTGGTGTTTCTGGTTTCTTGGGATATAGTCCTAGATATGAGATTACTGGGTCAAATGGGAGTTCCATTTTCAGTTTTTTGAGGAAACTCCATACTGTCTTCCATAGTGGCTGCACCAGTCTGCATTCCCACCAACAGTGCACGAGGGTTCCTTTTCCTCCACATCCTTGCCAGCACTTGTCATTTGTTGATTTGTTGATGATAGCCATTCTAACAGGTGTGAGATGGTACCGCATTGTCATTTTGATTTGCATCTCTCAGATGATTAGCGACTTTGAACATGTTTTCATATGTCTCTTGGCCTTCCTTGTGTCTTCTTTCAAAAAGTATCTATTTAGGTCCATTGTCCATTTTTTGATTGAGTTGTTTATCTTTTTTTGTTAAGTTGTATGAGTTCCCTGTAAATTTTGGAGATTAAACCCTTATCTGAAATAGCATTGGCAAATATGTTCTCCCATGCAGTGGGCTTTCTTGTTTTGTGGATGGTTTCTTTTGCTGTGCAGAAGCCTTTTATTTTGATGTAGTCCCATTTGTTTACTTTCTCCTTAATCTCCATTGCCCTAGGAGCTGTGTCAGTAAATATATTATCTCCTATTTTGCTGCCTATGGAGTCTTGTAGGGTTTTTATGGTTTCCTGTCTTACATTTAAGTCCGTTAGCCATTTTGAGTTTGTTTTTGTGTATGGTGTAAGTTGGTGATCTAGTTTCTTCTTTTTTTTTTTTTTTGCATGTATCTGACCAAATTTCCCAGCACCATTTATTGAAGAGACTGTCTTGACTCCATTGTATGCTCTTGCCTCCTTTTGTCAAATATTAATTGAGCATAATGGCTTGGGTCGATTTCTGGATTCTCTGTTCTGTTCCATTGGTCTATATATTTGTCCTTGTGCCAGTACCAGGCAGTTTTGAGAACCGTGGCTTGGTAATGTAGCTTGATATCTGGTATTGTGATCCCTCCAACTTTGTTCTTCTTTCTCAGGATTGCTGTGGCTATTCAGGGTCTTTTTTATTCTGGATGAATTTTTGGAGAGTTTGTTCTAGATCTTTGAAATATGTCATTGGTATTTTAATGGGGATTGCATCAAATCTGTAGATTGCTTTGGGTAGTATGGACATTTTAATGATGTTGATTCTACCAATCCATAAACATGGTATGTTCTTTCATTTGTTTATGTCTTTCTCTATCTCTTTTTTCAATGTCCTGTAGTTTTAGGAACACAGGCATAAAGAATAAAAATGGCAACAAACAAGTACCTATCAATAATAACTTTAAATGTAAATGGAATAAATGCTCCAATCAAAAGACATAGGGTAGCTGAGTGGATAAGAAAACATGACGCATATATCTGCTGTCTACAGGAGACCCACCTCAGAACAAAGGACTCACATAGACTGATGGTGAAGGGATGGAAAAGGTTTTTCAGGCACCAGGGGGTAGGTTTCATTATCTAAGTTCAGCCAGGCACCAGGAACGGATGCAATTATCCAGGCTCAGCCAGGAGTGACAATTACAAAGAAGCTACAAGAATGAAGAATTGCAGCTTGATCTTTAACCATGATTTCACATAATTTCCTTTGTCTTAAACTCTAGTAAAACTTTCTGGTATCATTCTGTATATAATAAATGCACTGCAGTAGCTCTGGGTCATTGTCTCTCCATCTGAGAACAGTGTCCCACCTGGCCCCAGCTTTCCCTACTGTCTCTGCGTCTGTCACTTTCTTTTTCTCAATCCCCTGTTGACCCTATTCAGGACTTGTCTGCTCTCTAGCCAAGCTGGTCGCAGCCAAGAGAGAACACTTATAGATCATTATGACCGTTATTCAGATCAGGGTACTGCCTTTAGGAGAGTTAATTCATCAAGGAGGCAACTGTTATCTCCTGATCAGCAGCTCACTCTGGAATTATCCCAAAGTTTTGTGGGTTTTTTTTTCCATTTTGTCTTGATGCCTCCAGAGCTCTGAATGTTCTAATGTTCTTGACAGCCACAGTACATGCTCCCCATATTTCCTCCTTTTAAAATAACACTTGCATTGTTTCTAAGTCACAGTATTGAAATTTAAAGCACTTTATAAATTAAAAAACCACACACAGAGAATTGTGTTAAAACAGGGGAGAAAACAATTGTATAACCATGACTTGTGAAGCACATTTAGTAACAAAATGTTTGGCTACTAATTTTAACCGAGAATTCAAATACGAATGTGAACAGTAGACATGTTTAAATATGCCTAAACCAATAGTGCGTTATCTATGGTTATCCAGATAAACAGAAATAGTAGGTGATATAGATATAGATATAGATATAGATATAGATATAGATATAGATATATGAGATTTATTATGAGTTGGCTCATGTTATTATGGAGGCTGAGAGGCCCCATGGTCTGCTGTTTGTAAACTGGAGAGGCAGGAAATCCAACAGTATAATTCACTTCAAGTCCATGGGAAGTTGATGGTTTAAAACCCAAGGTAATGGCCAGAGAAAAGGAGATGTCAAGCAGTGAGGCAGGAGACAAAAAAAGAGGCAAATTCCTCCTCCATCTTTTATTCTGTTCACACTTTCAATGGATTGGAAGAGGCTCATTCACACTGGGAAGTACAATCTACTTTACTGAGTCTATGAATTCAAATACTAATCTCATCCAGAAACACCCTCATCCTATATAATAAAGAGCTAATATGCTAATTAGACCGAACAGCAGAACGACCGTCTGGACATCCTTCCAGACAACCATCCAGATGACCTTCTGGATGAAATTGGGGCTGTGAGGGCCAACCAAGGCTGCGAGGGAGAGCCGGCCAGGGCTGCAAAGGGCTGTGAGGGCCAGCTGAGGCTGCGAGGACTGGCTGGAGCTGCAAGGGGCTGCAAGGGGCTGCAAGGGCCAGCAGGGGCTGTGAGGGGCTGGGAAGGCCAGCCGAGGCAGCCAGAGCTGCGAGGGCTGAGCCCCTTGCACGAATTTCATGCATCGGGCCTCTAGTAGACACATAAAAATCATGTTTAATCTGGGCACCCTGCAGCCAGTCAATTTGACATGTAATATTAACCATCAGAACTTGAATTAATAAGATGAAAATATAAACCTTAAGTAGACTATTAAGTATAAAAGACAAGATTCAAAAGAAGTCGAGTTACGTGAAAGCTCTTGGAAATGACCATGAGTGTGTGCAGGTGTCTATGTTCATGTAGCCCTCACATATAGGGACACATCTGGAGAGGAAAACAATCTATGACAACAGACTCCTTTGGGTCAAAAAGCAAGAACCAGGTTGATGAGAGAGGCAGGATAACTTAAATTTATAAATATACTTTCAAATGTTGTTTGAAATGGGGTATTCAGGAAGAAAGCATTTTCATAAAAAATTTGAACACAGAAAATACTTGTGAATAGATTGGTGAAGATAATGTGAACATGTATTCATTTCTTTGTGTGTGCTTTTTATTAGCATTACTTTGGGAAAGCATTCACTCTATTCAATTTTATGGGGAAATAAAGTAGATTAAAATTGTATTTGTGTGTATGTGTGTGTGTGTGTGTGTGTGTGTCTAGCTAGCTCTATCACTCCAAACACACACTCACAGGTGCAACTTTCTCTTCAGTTCAGACAAGTACCAGGCATCCAATCTCAGGTTTAGATCTCCCAGAAACTGACAAACACACAGGGACTAGTCATAGTAGGTGCAAAATTCCAGAACATACTGGCAAATACCACTAATCCAAGTGGTATTGATTACAACTTGCATCCATCTCTCCCCTTTTTTGAGTCCCCAGTCTGAGCCTCTCAGAGCTACAATTCTGGATCTGGTCACCAGATAAAATCGATCCCCATTTTTTTTAAAAAAGGAAAGTACATATTGCAAAAAAATAACAAATGATATGTAAAGTTTTGTTTACTAGGATACCAATTTTGCTTGGAAAATATATATAAAAGTAGTTTAATCTGCTTTTGACACCAATCTACATCATGTTCATTGATGTATCTCTTCCATTTTCAGTGTAGGTTGAAGTGTCCACTTTGTAGAGGGTCCCTCCCAGGCAGCAGGTCTTTGATCTTTCATTACTTCACCTTTGAACAGGCTGCCCAGTCATTCTCCTACCCCCTGTATGTCAGCCCATGTCCATGACACTAGACACAGATGTCCAGACCCCACTCCAATGCCCTATCCTCTCTGTCACCTCCCAACTGTCCTGAGCAGTCCTTTACCGGCTGCCCACTACCAAGCGCACCTACTGCCACCTGGTGTTTCACTGTATGCAGGCTCTGAAATAACTGTTTTAGCCGTCTTGTTTTACACTTATAAGGTTTTCCAAAAAGCATTGAATTACCCTGTGCATTAGTTCATAGGCTGAGTTTTGAGGGAAAGGATTGTGTAGTTTTGCTCTTTGAAAAAAACTCTGTAGTTTGATGATTAAGGTATATTGGTGCCACCTCATGACAGAAGCCTGAACTGCAGCTTGAACATTGCAGAGCAGGAAGGATAGGGGGGAGCTGTGTTAAAAACTCACCCATTTTCTGCAAATCCGGGTTGGAAGGGGGCATTGCCAGTGTACAAGGATACTGGTGGCCTCCAGACAGAAAGTTCAGCCTCTTACTAGGCTGAAGAGAAAGCTGTGAGAATAAAAATATTTTTATGTTTATTCATAGGTCCAACATAATCACATGTTGGACCTATGGATAAATTTCTAGAGACATATATAAGCAAAAATGGATCTGCATAGGAATACCTATGCCATCTAAATGTTCAAGAATTCCTTCTCAGTGAGGCCCTCTGTGACCACTTGAGGTAAAAGTGTGGCCCTCCCACCTGCTCCTTGCCTTTACCTTCCACTGTAGCAGGGACCATTAGCTGACATCTTATATATTATCGTTCCTTGCATTTGTCTATCTGTTGTCACTAGGGCATAAGCTCCATGAAGGCAGGGATCTGAGTCTGATTTTGTTTTGTTCAAGACATCTTCCGACCTCTAGAATAAGATAGGCATAGAGCAGGAACTCAATAAGTGTTGAGTGAATGAAGGAAGCTGGGGAATTACGTGTGACAAACACATCTACAGGTGACTCCAAGGGATAGTTTAAGAAACTCGAGAGCAGATTCCTGTCTCCTCCCCACTCTCTAAATTCTCATGTATGATTCCAGGTAATGAGTGACCTTAAATACTACTTTAGAGTGAATTTAGAACCATGGATAGTACCCTACCCATTCCCAGCAGGCTCTCTTCCACAGGCAGAACTGTCAGAGATCCCCCCAAAAAAGCCCCTGGCTTTCCAAAAACTCCTCTGCAAGAAAGTTCCTGAGGGTTCCCCACCCTTTTCAGGAAACAGACCTTGTAGTCCCTCCTCACCCCACAAACTAAGCAACACCCCTCCCCATGATTTACAGTGCCACTCAACAAAAAGTCAACATAGAACCAGAGTGTTTATGCACAGGAACAGTTCGTGAGTGTGAGATTTTAAAGCAGGGGAGCTCAGCCAGGCTGAAGTTTGGACACTGGCCACTCTTCATGGCTGGTGACTGGAAGAGCTTCCAGAAGGCTAAGGACTTTTGGGCTCTTGCTCTGGGTGCTAAAGACTTGAGTATGTTCACTTGTGGAAATACACTGAGCTGTGTCCTTTAAGATTTGTGCACTTTTCTGTATCTATGTTATACCTCAATTTAAAAAGTTTATTTGTAAAAAGAATAGAATGTGATGCCCTATTCTTAATATCCCCATACTGGAAGCTACCATGTGCACATCATCAACAGATGGGCTAGCCACACAATAGAATTCCACAAGAAAACAAGGATGGACAATCACATGTGAATATGGGAGGATTTAACATATACAATGTCAAATAAAGAAAACCAGACACAGAAGAGCACACCACGTGTCATCCTATATAATAAAAGGCGAATATGCAAATTGACCGAATGGTTGAACGACTGGTCGCTATGATGCTCACTGACAACCAGGGTGCAGATGCTCAATGCAGGAGCTGCCCCCTGGTGGTCAGTGCCCTCCCACAGGGGGGAGCACTGCTCAGCCAGGAGCTCTGAGCTGGGCTCCCAACTGGTGGGCCTAAGCCATCACTCGGACATCCCCCAAGGGCTCCCAGACTGCAAGAGGGTGCAGGCCAGGCTGAGGGACACACACACCCCAGAGTGCACGAATTTCATGCACTGGGCCTCTAGTATTTTCTATATAAAATTTAAAGGCTAATCTGGGCTGTTAGAAATCAGCACAGTGAAACATGTGATGGGAATCCATAAAAATATCAGAGGAATCAACAGGCAGCAAAATCTCAGACATTTGCCGAAGCGGCATCTTCACTGATACAGCTCCTAGGGCAATGGAAACTAAAGAGAAAATACACAAATGGGACTACATCAAAATAAAAAGCTTCTTCACAGCAAAAGAAACCATCAACAAAACAACAAGAAAGCCCACTGCATGGAAGAACATATTTGCCAATGTTATTTCCAATAAGGGTTTAATCTCCAACATTTACAGGGAACTCATACAACTTAACAAAAGGAAGGTAAACAACCCAATAAAAAAAATGGACAATCGACCTAAATAGAAACTTTTCAAAAGAGGACATAAGGAAGGCCAAGAAACATATGAAAACATGCTCAAAGTCACTAATCATCAGAGAGATGCAAATCAAAATGACAATGAGGTACCACCTCACACCTATCAGAATGGCTATCATCAACAAATCAACAAATGACAAGTGCTGGTGGGGATGCGGAGAAAAAGGAACCCTCGTGCACTGCTGGTGGGAATGCAGACTGGTTCAGCCACTGTGGAGATGAGTATGGAGTTTCCCCAAAAAAGTAAAAATGGAACTAAGAAACTAGAAACACCAATCAGAAAGGATATATGCACCCTATGTTCATAGCAGCACAATTTACAATAGCTAAGATTTGGAAACAGCCTAAGTGCCCATCAGCAGATGAATGGATTAAAAAATCTGTGGTACATCTACACAATGGAATACTATGCTGCTGTAAAAAGGAAGGAACTTCTACCATTTGCAACAGCATGGATGGAGCAGGAGAGCATTATGCTAAGTTAAATAAGTCAGTCAGAGAAAGATAAATATCACATGATCTCATTCATTTGTGGATTATAATGAACAGCATAAACTGATGAACAAAAACAGATCCAGAGACAGAGAAGCATTGGTCAGATGCTCAAACCTCAGAGGGAAGGTAGGGGAGGATGGGGGTATGGGGGAGAGATCAACCAAAGGACTTGTATGCATGCATATAAACCTAACCAATGGACACAAACAACAGGGGGGTGAGGGCATGAATGGGAGTGGGGTGGGAGGGGCAATGGGGGAGGGATAAGGACACATATGTAATACTTTAATCAATAAAGAAAAGAAAAAAGAAATCAGCACAGTGGCCACCTTTGGCAGGGAGCAGGGACTAGAAAGCAACAGGGAAGAGGATCCTAGGGTGCTGGCCATGTTGTTTCTTTCTCTGAGTGCTGGTAAAATTTATTTAAGAAAAATGAATGCCCTTTCTACTTACAAAGGCAGCCAGTCTAGAGAACACTGTAACCCTTTCCTCACAAGTCATTTCTTAGCATTAAAGTCTCAGCAGAGTCTGTGAGCCTTTAGTCACTCATCTCTTTCAGGCTGCAATCTGCTGGGGCTGGAGGGAAGGGAGATGGGTCCCTGGTGAGTCTCCAGGAATCCGGTACCACCTCTGACCATCATTAATGAGCGCTAAGGCCCCATTGTGCCCTATGTCACTTCTGAACATACCTGGTGATTCACCCCTATGGCTACATGTGGAAAACCAGCTCAGCTTATGCTCAGCCTTCCAAGGACACCACCTCACCAGATTAGCCTTTTAAAAAGGTTTCTCCTAAAAAAATAAAAGGAAAAAAGAAAGAAAGAAAGAAAGAAAGAAAGAAAGAAAGAAAGAAAGAAAGGTTTCTCCCGTCCACTTGTCATTTGCCTAATTGCAGCACAGTCATGATTTTTAAAAGGAGAGAGAGATAGAAACATCAATGGTGAGAGAGAATCATTGATTAGTTGCCTCCTGCACACTCCCACTGGGGACCAAGCCCACAACCTGGGCATATGCCCTGACAGGGAATAAAACCGTGACCTCTTAGTTCATAGGTCAATGTTCAACCACTAAGCCACACCAGCTGGGCTCGTAGTCATAATTTTTGACAGACACAGGAGAAAATGACTACTTCGTGCTCCACCCACTTTGTTTCCAGTGTAGCCACGTGGAGGTAACAGCTGAAAAACTGAGTCCATCTTTTCAAACCACTTAGCCGTCTAAAGCTCACCGGTTAGTCAATGTCTTGAACCTGAGGTTGGGTTTATTAAAAAGTCTCTTTAGCTGCTTGTAATTGAAGTTAGATACCCCAAATGGCTTTAACTAAACCTGCAGTCACCAGGTCCTCCATGGCCTAAAGAGAAGAAGGATTATTTGGAGCGCATGAGCTCTGTCTATTCCACTGGTAATTCATGGCCCCCACTCCTTCACGCAGTATCTTAAAACTGGCTCCGCTCAAAATCTTAAAATTTATTAGATGCATCATAAGCATTTCTGCACATGAAGAATACTCCCAGTTCCATCATTTAGTAGCTGTGGGATCTTGGGCTCATTATATGACCTCACTAAGCTTCAATTTCCTCATCTGCCAAATGGGGACGATCTTGTCCATGTCACAGGGTTAAGTATTACATCAAATAATGAACACAAAGCATTTAGCTAACACTCAGCAGATGTACCTATTATTTCTGTTACTCAGAATGACTTGGTATGGTGTTGGTAAGGATGTCCACTGCTAAAGGTATCTGTTCACCAGTGTCTACCTAGATCAGTAATGGCAAACCTATGACACACGTGTCAGAGGTGACACGTGAACTCATTTTTTTGGTTGATTTTTCTTTGTTAAATGGTATTTAAATATACAAAATAAATATCAAAAATATAAGTCTTTGTTTTACTGTGGTTGCAAATATCAAAAAATTTCTATATGTGACACAGCACCAGAGTTAAGTTAGGGTTTTTCAAATGCTGACACGCCGAGCTCAAAAGGTTCGCCATCACTGACCTAGATTATCATCTTCTTCCGCACAATGATATACCATCATTCTAATCCACCACCTTTTTGCTTGTTAAGGGATTCGGGGACAGAAGCTCCAAGCTCTGTGCTATTCACTTGCCAGCAAGCTGGACTGGCCCTCAGCTTCAGAAAGAGCGTGGCCTGGCGCCAGGTTAAGTAGTCAGCATGAGACCTGGTGGCTGCGGGGCAGTGGCCAGAGTCAGTGTGCCCTGCACAATCACCCAGACCTCGCTTGTACTATGAACAGCCCAGAGCTTCACCCATGTCTTTCAGGAGAGGCAGTGTCTGTGACAGAGATGTTGGGGCCCCCAGACACTGTTCTCAACAGATCAGACAGCTCAGTTAATCTGAGGAAGGGGCATGGAGGTGCTCTAGAGCTAGCTGCATTGAGTCTTTGCCCTGAGGGTTTTTTAATCCTTTTCCCCCCCCTGTAGGCAAGAATCTTAGGGCAGAGTTTCAGTAGAAAATTCATCAGCTTTCCAGATGCATCTTTAAAATACATATTTTTATTGATCTCAGAGAGGAAGGGGGAGAGAGAGAGAGAGAGTTAAACATCAATGATGAGAGAGAATAATTGATCAGCTGCCTCCTGCATGCCCCACACTGGGGATTGAGCCTACAACTCAGGCATACACACTGACCTGGAATCGAACCATGACCTCCTGGTTCATAGGTCTAAGCTCAACCACTGAGCCATGCTGGCCAGGCTCCAGATGCATTTTTAATATACTGATGCATCAAAAATGAATGTATAGGGGAGTTTTGGATTAGTATTTGGTCTGTTTTACTTTTCTGCTGCCACTCTATCATATCTCATCCTTACGTGGTGATCTTTCAAGTTGTTTCAGGAATTTGTTGGATACAGACTCAGGGTGTTTGTATGTGGTGTGTGTGTGTGTGTGTGTGTGTGTGTGTGTGTGTGTGTGTGTGTGTGATCTTGTATATGGGTATATGTCATTATTATCTTGATCCACATGCATATGTCCAGTTGGCAGATGTATCTAGGGATGGTCAGAAGAGAGATCTAAGATAGAGCCATGGGTTTGGGATGGCACACCATACTCTTCCAATAAATAATTATTAAAATGGAGGCATAAATGAGAGGTAAAGACAGGAAGAAGGGAGGAAAGCCTAAAGAAAAGAAAAAAAGATTTGAGAGTCATCATCAAATGCAACTGAAGGCCTTTTGAGACAGAATTTTGGGTCACACTGTGTAGTCTGTTGCATATCCTGCTTTTAAAAAATTAAAGTTTTCTACTTCTTCTTCCATTTGAAAGAAGTAATGCCTCCATATTGAAATATATCTATATATTTAAAAAATGTAAAAGAACAATGTCATCAAGATAGTGACATAGGTCATTCCTGACTTTGGTCCCCGTCACAAGACTAACTAGCAATTATTCCCAGACAAGACACCATTGTGAAAATCCAAGAACCCAGGTATGAGGCTAAAACAACTACCCTAGACCGCAGAGACCGAGAAATAACACATTAGAAAGGTAAGAGGAGCAGCTTTACTTTGGCTCCACCAAGCCAGCACAGCACGGCACTGAGAAGGTCCCCTTGGACCTACAGTTTCTCCAGTGGGAAAAAGAGAGTCCAACGTGGACATCCAGCTCCCCAGCATTGTGTGACGCTTTACAGGAAAATGACTTGGGTCTAGCCTGATACGGGTCACTGGGGGGATCTGTAGGGCTTAACCACTGCAGATTAGATAAAGACAGAGGGAGCTCAGCTGGCAATTCTGCCTGATTCAGGTCCTCAGCCAATGGGTGGTATCATCTGTGGAGCCCATTCTACAGCCCTGCTTGGGCAGAGAAGTAAATTTGAAGCCCCACCCAACTGTAGAACATAGCTTCCAGCCCCACCCCACTGGGAAGCCTGGCTACAGATGCCTGGCAGCTGCAGAGCACATCTTTAGGACCACCCGTCCAGGAAAATAAATTCTAAGCCCTGCCCAATTGCTGAGCATAGCCTCCAGTTCTACACAATTAGGAAGCCTTCCCAGACAGTTGTGCAGCTCATCCTACATCCCCATTTACTCAGGGAGTCAAGCCAATAATCCTGCACAACTGTTGAACATAGCCTCTGTCTCTGAATAACCAGGAAGGCTAAACAGAGACTGTGGGCAACCTTGGAGCCCCACTTACATTACAGTTGTAGAGCCCAGCCTGCAATTTCATCCAGCAGCAGAGCCCAGCCTATGTCCTGTCCAATTGCTGAACAATGCTGTGGCAATGCCCCAGCAAGAAGCCCAGCCAGTGACCTGGCCAAATTGCACAGCATAGCCTGTAGCCCCACTCAAACAGGGAGGTTGAACAGCAATCCAGCCTGACCATAGAGCATAGTCCCCAGACCCACCCAATGGTGGGGTCCAGTTGGAGGACCTGCAAGACAAGAGAGACCAGCCAACAGCCTACCCATTTGCAAAGCTCACCCTGTATTCTCACCTAAACTTAGAGTACAGCTGTGGCCCTACCTGATTGCAGAAAAAAGCCTGGAGACCTGTCAAACTAGAAGGGATTGCAGAGCTCAGTCTGCATCCCTGCTCACTCATGGAGTCCAACCACTGGCACCAACCTGCCAATGAACACAGCCTACAATCCCAACCAATCAGAGGTGAATGCATAGCCCAGCTAGTGGCACCACCTGACCACAGTGCAGAGTCAGCTGACTCACCTTACCAGGGATCCTACTCAGCAATCACACTTATACACAAAATTCAGCCAGCAGACCCATTCCACCACAAAGTTGAGCCATAATGGGTTGAAGTGTCTACACTAATTCAAAAGAATGTATGCACATCTATGTTCATTGCAGCATTATTTTCAATAGCCAAGATTTGGAAGCAGCCCAATTGCCCATCAGTAGATGAATGGATAAAAAAGTTGTGGTACATTTACACAATGGGATACTAGTCAGCCATTAAAAAAAAGGGAAATCTTACCTTTTGCTACAGCATGGGTGAACCTGGAGAGTATTATGCTAAGTGAAATAAGCCAGTCAGAGAAAGACAAGTACCATATGATTTCACTCTAGTGTAGAATCTAATGAAGAAAGAAAACTAACAAGCAAAATGGAAACAAACTCATAGGGAATGGACTAAGAGCTATCAGAAGGCCGGGACTTGCGGGGCTGGGTGAAAAAGGTGAAGGGAGTAAGCAAAACAAAACAAACAAACAAAAAAAACCCCACAACAACCCACAACTCATAGACACAGACAACAGCATGCTGATTACCAGAGGGGAAGGGGGATAAGGGAGGTAGAGGAGGGTATAGGAGGGAATAAATGGTGATGGAAGGAAACAACTTTGGGTGGCGAAAACATGATATAATATACAGATGATGTCTAATAGAATTGTGCTGGAAACCAATTCCAGCATGTTCAGCAGGGCTGAATCATCTGGAGTGGCAAGGGCATTTCCCCAAACCTAAATAGGATACATTAAATTGATTGTTGACTGCCAGACAGCTCAGGGCATCTTAATCTACATGTTATTGCCTCCTACTGGCCAAACACCTGAACAGCCCTAGGCTAATTCTTCCATTCTGACAATGCCTCTGTATATGAAACCCTGACCCTTTGAAGTGTATGTCTCTGCCTCACCTCAGGACAATTTGTGTTAATAAAAAGCATGGGGTCCTGAGTTGAGAACTTAGATCTTAGTTTCCTTTAAACTAGGCTCCTCTGACCCCCAAATGCCTTTCAAAATTATGCTTTGTCTCTGGACTCCTATTTAATCTACGCACAGCCTTCTCCAGATTTCTGAACCCTTCTTGATGCTGGAACAAGAACCCCGGCAGAATTGTATACATGAAGCCTATATAATTTTTTAAACTAATGTCACCCCATTTAGAAAACTTAAGAAACTATAGATCTGGCTCCTCTATAAACTTGAACTTAACATATATCACAGAGAGATATCTATAATCTTCTGGGCATACACACTGTCATAGAAGCTCCCAGAAGCTGCTCTCTCTCTTTCTTTCTCTCAACCTGGAGCCTACCAGTGAGCCTGTTGCTCAGTATTTGCTAGTCTGCATATGTAATCAGACCTTATTGCATTTACAAATTAATTCCAGTGATGATTAGCACTGTATTTTGTATTCTAGGGAAAGTTTTTTAAATGACCTTAATGCCCAGTTAAATATGACAACAAGAGAATTTAGTTACACCATAGTTACCCAATGTGGGTGAGCATGTGGGGAAGCCTACAGCAGGGGTCCTCAAACTACGGCCCGCGGGCCACATGCAAATACAAATATTGTATTTGTTCCCGTTTTGTTTTTTTACTTCAAAATAAGATATGTGCAGTGTGCATAGGAATTTGTTCATAGCTTTTTTTAAAACTATAGTCCGGCCCTCCAACGGTCTGAGGGACAATGAACTAGCCCCCTGTTTAAAAAGTTTGAGGACCACTGGCCTACACTTTATGATATTGCTGGTGTGATGTCAATTAGCTAAAACGACTTTAGAAGCCAGTCTATATTTGCATTGGAGAGCAGAACTTGATGAGATCTGTGAACAATAGGCTGAGATCTGGGCCACATCTGGCTGTAAGTCCCAAGCAATGCAAAAACACCTAAAAAATCCATGAAAAGGATTCTGATTTAATAAGTCTTGTCTGTGTGTTATGTGTGCTTGTAAATATCATGTCTGTTGATTATTGTTTCATCTGTCTTTGTTGTTTAGCTTAATTTGTTTATTGTTAGCCTATTCAAAAAATTATTCTAAAAAGGATGGAAATTAATAAGATATTTAGAGACTGTCTCAGAATTATTCTGAAGTTAATAAATGCCTACAGTCCATTTCTCCCCTGTAGGAAGCATGCTTCTGATTTATCTTCGTAGAAGAGAAACAGTAGGTGGCCAGGCCATTACTAAATTTCCCCAGAGCAAACAGAATGTGGGGGTGGAAAGAGAGAATATGAGCAGTACACATGGTCGATAGAACAGGTCCTAGGAAAATTTCCTAGACAAAAGGAGGTAACTAAAAAAGGCCCCAGCCCATTAATTACTATGTCTCTTGCCCTTGGCACTTATTGTAATTCTGTAAAATGGGTGCCTGCTCTAGGGAGTGTTCTTAAAAGTCTCATTTTTGCATGTTTTTGTTTCCCAGTCCGTCACTTGAAATTTGGATGTGAGCCATTTCTCACAATTTGGGGATGTGTCCAGGACTTCTATACCTGTGGAGAGGAAAAGGCTGGCTTAAAAGAGGGCATGTCCCACCTGATTTTGGGTGACCTTTTGGCCTAAACCCCATTTCTTCATGGATGCTATAGAATAGGCCTGAGACTGTTTTTCTTTGGAAGATGGCGAAAATGACACAAGGAAAATATACAGACTGTGTTTGGGCAACAAGGTTAATGTTTCCATGATAATGGGCAGTTCTTGAATAATAATGGACCACATTCCAAGGTTGATTCCCAGGTCCCGGGGCACTCCTGTCTTTATAAAGAAAAAGAAAATAAAATAATACTTTAATATTAAAGCCACTGAAAGCCAGTAAGTTATCTCTGTTACAGAATTTGCCAAGGGAAATGCCTTGGGTAATAAGAATTGGCTTTGAAATCTCAAAGTTGTTAAGGCAAAATGCATATATAACTAAAATGAAGGGTATATACTAAATCTTTTTCAATGGTAATTATATATGCCTAAACATAGTTTTCCAAAGTCTTTGGTAACTTAAAACTTTGGAGTTTGAATTAAATACTAAAAATTATTATATATCTAGGTATTTTGAAATGACAAGATACCGAAACATTAATTAATCTGAGTTTGCATCATATGAAAAATCTAGAGGATACATTTGAATCTATTAATTGAATATGTCCTGTATTTTATTTGAAATGTCTCTTAAAATATGAATATATTACTAATCTGAGATATGCTAAGTATTTAACTTACCACCCAAAATTTGAGGCTTCTAAAAGTTAAAAGTTCAAACTAAATTAGGAGAAATTATACGCTGGTGATAACAGAATGCATGAAGTATGGAAATTCATTTTTTAAAATATATTTTATTGATTTTTTTTTTTACAGAGAGGAAGGGAGAGGGATAGAGAGTTAGAAACATCGATGAGAGAAATATCGATCAGCTGCCTCCTGCACACCCCCCATTTGGGATGTTGCCCGCAACCAAGGTACATGCCCTTGACCGGAGTCAAACCTGGGACCTTTCAGTCTGCAGGCTGATGCTCCATCCACTGACCCAAACCGGTCAGGGCTGGAAATTCATTTTGGAGGAAAATAATTCTTGCATTTTCTCTGAAAAATTAGTAGTTCAAAATATATCATAGTCTTTATGTGTATGTGTGTCTGTGTACTACATGTGGTAAAATTTCAACCTAGGATATATTTTATTGGCCTGATTAAAAAAGAGGATTAATTCTATGGTCCAAACAAAATTTTTAATATTAAACCAGTTTAAATTTAATTGATGTCTTTTAGAATAATTACAAACAGTGTGTAATATAATCTTTGTGTTATGTATATTTGATAGTCTTTCCAAGTTTTATTTCAAGACTTTAACCAAGAGGTAACTTTGGGATATTTCAAGAGCCCTGGAATGATTAAAGGATTTTTTCTTTCTTCTTAAAAGAAATATTTTTTAACTAAATTAGGCCAATTTAATATACTTGAAATCACATAGGAAGCTTTGTCAAATAAAAATTAATAACTGTGTTCTATTTATATACATGTATTTTAAATGTTATAGAGGTTTCAGCCTCTGAGCTTGGCAGAAAACCAGAGTATTCAGAAACAAAATTTTAAAACTGGAACATACATAATGCCTCAGACCCCCACCCAGCCTGCTCTTCAGATTGGCTGGGGGGTGGGGCGGCATCTGTACTTCATGGATCAAATGTATAAGTTTGCTTACTTTGATTTTTCAATAAAGGTGCATTTAATTACTTAATAAGTTAGCTTTTCACAATATAATCAAGGTCTCATATAAACTCATTTATATGAGAAGCCAATATTTTATGAGCAATTGGTTCTAGTAAAGTCCAAAGTAAAATCTGTATATGTATGCAAAAAAGCACTAGCCAAAAAAAAAAAATGCTGTTTAGAAGTAAATTTAACCTGGAAAAAGGAGAAATTTAAAAATATCTTCCACTATTATTTATAAAGTAAACTAATAGCTATTATTCAAGCACTAAATCTCACCATTAATGAGACACCATAAGTAAAAAGAAAGTTACTTTTACTTAAGATGTATGCATTGCAGTATTGGCCAGCATGTCTCTCTCCTATCTGTTTTTCTGGTAGGCAACCAAAGTTAGTTGTTCTATTAGAAAGAAAGTAAAAGTCTTTAATGTAGCGGGGGGAAAACTAAGATGGCGGCATAGGTAAACACCGGAAATTGCTGCCTCCCAAAACAACTTCAAAAATACAACGAAAAGACAAAACGGACATCATCCAGAACCACAGGAAGACTGGCTGAGTGGAAATTCTACAACTAGAAGGAAAGAGAAAAGCACACTGAGACTCCGAGGAGCTGCGGAAGTAAAGCACAGAGATACAGAGGCACACGCGGCAAGGGCTGGCAACTGAGGACGTGGCTGTCTTTGTGAATCAGGAGGGAGTCACAAGCCCCCGACTGCTCTGAACTCCAGTTCCAGGCGAGTCTCTGGGGATCCAGACTCATACAGGGAGAAACTGGACTGTCTGGCAGCGGGTAGAACTGGGAACTTGAGGGTGGCTTTCTCTCAGAGGTGCTTGCAGTGATTACCGGGACACTGAGACCCGGGGCCCCTTAGGGGAGGGCTGAGGATCAGCCATAGCTGTTTGCTCCACCCTGTTGATTCCCTGGGACCCGCCCCACCCAAGCTGTGCAAAGAGGCTTTTGCATATGAATGCCCTGGCCCTTTGAGATCTAAAATTACCTAATAAACTGCAGCTGGGCCAGACAGACCCAGAATTTCCAAGAGAAGGCCCAACGCCCCACAGCAGCTTGCATTGCTTCACAGCTCGGCCTCATCTGGGTACCTCCAAACCCCAAACAAGAAAGGGGAATGTGCAGATCTCTTCATAGCTCCTGCTGGGTAGCCTCAGGAAGAGGCTAAATTAGCACCTCTTTAGATCCAAGAGCCAGTGTACCCAGTGGTCAGAGTGGGACCATCCAGATTACAACTCCTCAGATCCATAAGGGACACACTCAGGGGGCAGACTCAGTGAGCACCAAAGCCCCACTGAAGCAAGTCTTGCCCCAGAAGGGTGTCTCCAGCACAGAAGTTCTCCCACTGCAGACAAAGCTGATTCTCACTGCCAATTGGTCTGGAGGTCAATTCCTCCCAGTGATACCTACAACAATCAAGGCTTAACTACAACAAGACTGTGCACGAAGCCCACAAAGGGGTGCACCAAGAGTGTCCACCTCAGGTAACTGGGGAGGCTGAGCCACTGGGCACTATAGGACACCTAGCACACAAAGCCACTCTATCAAAACAGGGAAGCATAAAAAAAATGCGGAGACAAAGAAACAGGTCACAAATGACAGAAATGGAGGAAAGCAAACTACTGAATATAGAGTTCAAAACCACGGTTATAAGGTTTTTCAAGAATTTTCTAGAAACCGCCAATAAATTTAGTGAGACCCTGGAGGATATGAAAAAAGACCAACTAGAAATTAAGCATACACTGACTGAAATAAAGATTAATATACAGAGATCCAACAGCAGACAAGAGGATCCCAAGAATCAAGTCAAAGATTTGAAATACGAAGAAGCAAAAAATACCCAACCAGAAAAGCGAAAAGAAAAAAGAATCCAAAAATATGAAGATGGTGTAAGGAGCCTCTGGGACAACTTCAAGCATACCAACATATGAATTATAGGGGTGCCAGAAGAAGAGACAGAGAAAGATATTGAAAACCTATTTAAAGAAATAATGACAGAAAACTTCCCCTACCTGGTGAAAGAAATAGACTTCAAGTCCAGGAAGCGCAGAGAACCCCAAACAAAAGGAATCCAAAGAGGACCACACCAAGACACATAATTAAAATGCCAAGGGCAAAAGACAGAGTATCTTAAAAGCAGCAAGAGAAAAAAAGTCAGTTAACTACAAGGGAGTACCCATACAACTGTCAGCTGATTTCTCAACAGAAACTTTGTAGGCCAGAAGGGAGTGGCAAGAAATATTCAAAGTGATGAATAGCAAGAACCTACAACCAAGATTACTTTATCCAGCAAAGCTACCATTCAGAAGTGAAGGCCAGATAAAGAGCTTCATAGGTAAGAAAAAGCTAAAGGAGTTCATCACCACCAAACCAGCATTATATGAAATGCTGAAAGGTATTCTTTAAGAAGAGGAATAAGAAAAAGGTAAAGATAAAAATTATGAACAGCAAATGCATATCTATCAACAAGTGAATCTAAAAATCAAGTGAATAAAAAATCTGATGAACAGAGTAAACTGGTGATTATAATAGAACCAGAGGCATGGAAAGGGAGTGGACTGACAATTCTTGGGGGGAAAGGGGTGTGGGGGAGCAGGGAGAGACTGGACAAAAATCGTATACCTATGGATAAGGACAGTGAGAGGGGTAAGGGCAGAGGGTGGGGTGGGAACTGGGTGGAGGAGAGCTATGGGGGGGAAAAAGAGGAACAACTGTAATAATCTGAACAATAAAGATTTAATTAAAAAATAATAAAACAATTATCCTATCTAATAAAAGAGAAACATGGTAATTAGCATACAACCGCTACTCTTCCCATTGGCTAATCAGGGCAATATGCAAATTAACTGCCAGGCAGCTTGAAACTAACATGGGGCTTGCTTGCTTCAGTGACGGAGGACTCCAACGTTTCCCGCCTGCCTTGCCGGCCTCTGAGCTGCAACTCTAAGCAACTATGTAACAAATATAGAAGCTAAACAAAACCCAAGAAACCTGCTTTAGTCCGCCGGGCTTCAGCCAGCAGGATCGCAACATTCTAAGCAAAGGCCAGAAACCTACTTTCAGCAGTGGAGGCCTAAGAGCTGGAGCCAAGCCTCAAAGCTAAAGCTGGCCCAGAATAAAAAAAAACGAAAAAGAAAAAAAGGAGCGTTTGGGAGCTTCAGTCACCCCCAGCCTGAAAACAGCCCTCAGCCCCTCACCCAGACTGGCCAGGCACCCCAGTGGGGACCCCCACCCTGATCCAAGACACCCTTCAGGGCAAACCAGCCGGCACCCACCCATGCACCAGGCCTCTACCCTATATAGTAAAAGGGTAATATGCCTCCCCCAGCACTGGGATCAGCGGAGTCTCGAGGCCTCCCGGCACTGGGATCAGCGTGACATGGGGCAGCGCCCAAACCCCCTGATCGCCCTATGGCTCTGTGTGTGACAGGGGGTGGGGCCACAACCTCCCTATCGGCCCTGCTCTGTTCGTGACAGGGGAAGGAGTCCCAACCCCCTGATCAGCCCTGCTCTGTGCCTGATAGGGGGGAGCTCCCCAACCCCCTGATCGGCCCTGCTCTGTGTGTGACAGGGTGCAGCGCCCCCCCCCCCCCCCCCGCCACGGGCCCTGCTCTGTGTGTGACGGGGTAGAGCCATAACCTCCCCATCGGCCCTGCCCTGAGTGTGAGAGTGGCCCTGCTCTGTGGATGATAGAGGGCAGCGCCCCAATCCCCTGATGGGCCCTGCTCTGTGTGTGACAAGGGAGAGCTCCCCAACCCCCTGATGGGCCCTGCTCTGTGCGTGACAGGAGGGAGCTCCCCAACCCCCTGATTGGCCCTGCTCTGTGCGTGACAGGGGGTGGTGCCACAGCCTCCCCATCGACCCTGCCTTGAGTGTGACAGGGGACAGTGCCCCAACCCCCCAATTGGCCCTACCCTGAGCGTGACTGAGGGTGGCATCACAACCTCCCCATCGCCCTGCTCTGTGCATGACAGGGGAAGGCGCCCCAACTCCCCAATCAGCCCTGCTCTGAGCCTGACCAGGGGCTGCACCTAGGGATTGGGCCTGCCCTCTGCCACCCGGAAGCAGGCCTAAGCCAGCAGGCCGTTATCTCCCAAGGGGTCCCAGACTGCGAGAGGGCACAGGCCAGGCCGAGGGACCCCCCTCCCCCCGGAGTGCACAAATTTTTGTGCACCGGGCCTCAAGTCTAATCATAAAAAATAAAGTCTTTAATGTAGCAATTTAAGGCAAGCCCACAGGAAAAGCAGGCTTTAGCAATTGCTTACCCAATTAGAAAAGGAACTCCCTAAATGGTGCTTAAGGATTGCCCCCGGAAAGAAACGCCCTTCAATTACCTAAGAACCATAATTGAAAACCAATGTATTAGGCCTCAAAAGGTAGAAATATGAAAGGATTGCCTTAAGACCCTAAATGCCTTTCAGAAATTATTAGGGGACATTAATTGGTTAAGGGCTTATGTAAATATCTCTATGGGAGAAATGACAGATTTATTCAATATACTTAGGGGTGACTCTAATCTTTCCTTGCCCCAAACATTAACAGATGAAGCTAGGAAGGAGTTACTAAGAATTGGGCAGGCAAGCTCCTTAGCCCAAATAGCATGGGCATAGCCAAAATTGCTTTTATTAGGACAGATTAATCCTACTGCAAATAGTCCCACTGGGGGTCATCTTCCAAAATAAGGACTCTCCAACTATTATTGAGTGTGAGTCCACTTAGGGCAGTGATGGCGAACCTATGACACGCGTGTCAGAGGTGACACACGAACTCATTTTGGGTAACATGCATCAACAGAGATAAAAAATTGCATAATTCAAATATTTGCCTCTCGCAACGGCCAGAGTTGGACATCACTCGAGTCATATTATTACTCACGTTACTCATGATCAATAATGCAATTCTAAAACCGGATGTAAACATGTACATCGGTGTTGCATAGCAAAGATACATAGTGAAAAACATCCAAGATACATTGTTCCAATATTGACATTAATATAAAAAGGTTAAGAATTGCACTATAAAAGAGATTAATCTTTACTCATGACATTTTATTTTTACTCGAGTGACAAAATGCCCAATTCTAGAAACGGCCTCGTTATTGTCAACATGTGCCTCAGGTAAGCTTCCCTTGCATTCGGTGCATTCGGCAAACGGTTGCACTTGATCGCCATGTTCCTTAGGAGACAGGAGTGGGAGGGTTAGAAGAAAAAGATATACAGTGCAACAGTGCTCGATGAGACATTCTGCGTGTCGGATAATTGATTACAGCACCATATATTTGTTGGTTATACATACTATCTTTGAATTGTTTTGCACCAGGAGTCAGTGCAACAACACTGCAAAAAGTTAATAGGTAAGAAACCTATCAACCTTTTACAAAAAGACGCCGTGATTTATATTTATTTATTTTTGCAGCCTTGTGATGGAGAATCAAAAAAAAAAAAGCAAGATAATAAAAAAAATAAAACAGCAAGATTGAATAATAAAGGAAGTGGAAGTAGCAGTAGCTGACCCTTTCAAGAAATATGGACCGAGATGTACGGGATTGTCGACAGAAACAACAGATCATTGTGCATGCTGTGTAATGAAATGGTAGTAAGCAGAATGTGGAATGTAAAGAGACATTTTGAAACTAATCATTGTCAGCTCTTGAAAAAAAGGTATCGATGAAAGGAAAGAATACATTTCTAGGCAGCTACACCTCTAGAAGTCAAATTCCATCATTAAGTTTGTAAGATGCTCTACAAATTTAACATCAGCAAGTTACTGTATTGCTCATTCCATAACTCAGCATGGAAAAGCCCTCAGTGACGGAGAATTTAAGGAAACATTTCTAAGATGTGCACCAGCTCTATTTCACGATATGAAAAATAAAGCTGATATTATTAAAAGAATTTCTGAGTTACCACTCAGTAGAAATACTATCAAAGACAAAATAATAGATCTTAACAAAAACGTACAACATCAATTAAAAAAAAGACTTAAGTTGTAAATATTTTTTGATTTCTCTTGATGAAACTACTGATGTCACATCAATTGCTCAGTTGGCCATTATTGCTAGATATTCTGATGGTCTCACAATGAGAGAAGAGTTGATAAAGTTAGAATCAGTGCCAATAAGCACATCAGGAAATGAAATATGTAAGGTTGTTATAAAAACATTCAGTGACCTAAACATTGATATCTCTAAAATTGTGTCAGTCACGACAGATGGGGCACCAAATATGGTGGAAAAAAATGTGGGATTCCTAAAATTGTTTATGGAAGCAATTAGATATCCACTTGTACTTTTTCATTGCATTATCCATCAGGAGGTGTTGTGTGCCAAGTCGGGATTCTCAGAATTGAATGATTTAATGTCAGTTGTAACAAAAATTGTGAATTTTATAGCTTCTCAACCCCTTCACAAGCGAGAATTTTCTGCACTTTTACAGGAAGTTGATTCAACCTACAGTGGACTACTGATGTTCAATAAAGTGAGATGGCTGAGTCGAGGTAAAGTACTTGAGCGATTTGTGGAGTGCTTTTAAGAAATTACGGTATTTATTGAAAATAAGGATCTGGCAAACTTTCCTCAGATCAGTGATCATAAATGGGTCAGCAATTTGATGTTTTTTTACAGATCTCTCTGTTCATATGAATGAACTGAACTTAAAATTACAAGGTTTTGGCAAAAGTATTGACGTTATGTTTAGATACATCAAATCTTTTGATGAAAATTTTAAAGTTAACTTAAAATTTCGAAGCGAGATATTGAAACTAAAACTTGCAAGTATTTTCCTCGGATTAAAAAAGCATTTTGAGAAGCAATGAGTGTAATGGAGTCCATACTTATGTACCAGAATATAGTAAACTCGTTATTTGAACAGTTCAGCGAAAGATTCAACCTATTTAGAAGCCTAGAACAGACCATTAAAATAATTAAGTATCTGGATGTAGTTGTTTACAGTACTTTGGAATTAAAGGATTTCCAATGGATGCAAATTGACAATTTAGAGATGCAACTTGCAGATTTTCAAGGTAGCATTTGGACTCATGTGTTTGTCGACTTAAGGTCGAAACCTGAAAATCTGGAACAAAATCGTTTGAATAATGAAGAAGAGTGCAACTACGAACAAGAAATTTTGAGTGCTTGAAACAGAGTACCTGACACTTTTAGCTACATAAAAAATCTAGCGATGGCTTTGCTAACAGTTTTTTCATCAACATATTTTTTGTGAGACTTTGTTCTCAGCATTAAATAATATTAAAATGAACAAAAGAAGCTGGCTAACAGATGAAGTTATTGGCTCTTGCTTGGCCTTGAAGTGCACCAAGTATAAACCTGCAATCAAAGAGTTAGCAGACAATCTTCAGCACCAAAAAAGTCACTAATTTCTAGTTTTCATACCATTTGATTATCATTGTTTTTATTATTATTTTTTCCTAAATATACATTGTTTTTTCTGTTTTTGTTTATTTTATACATATTTTTGGTTGATTTTTCTTTGTTAAATGGCATTTAAATACATAAAATAAATATCAAAAATATAAATCTTTTTTTTTTACTATGGTTGCAAATATATAAAAAAATTATGAATATTTCTATATGAGACACGGCAACAGAGTTAAATTAGGGTTTTTCAAAATTTTGACACGCCGAGCTCCAAAGGTTCGCCCACAATGCAATACTATCAAAGACAAAATAATAGATCTTAATAATAGATCTTCACTGACTTAGGGCATTAATAATAGATCTTCACTGACTTAAGGCATTAATCCTCTAAAACTGTGGTTACATATATAGAGCTCATGGCGCAATTAAAATCTCAACTCGGAAAGTGCTGCAGGCAGCTTAGAGAAGAACCCCAATGCATCTATCTTCCCCTCACTGGGAAGCAGTTAGAAATGTTATTTCAGGCTGATTTGAATTGGCAAATTGGAATAAGTGGATATTCAGGGAACTTAGTTGTCACCTACTAAAAAACAAATTACTACAGTTTTTATATTACAGCCCTATTGTTCTAAGAAAAATACTAGGCAGGAACCTATTCCTGGAGCATTAACTGTTTTTACTGATGGCTCCTCTAATGGCAAAGCTGCTTATCATACAGTAAATTCAGACCAAGTCATCCAAACTAGTCACACTTCTGTGCAAAGAACTGAATTAAAAGCTATCAAAGCTGCATTGCAGGATTTCCAGGAGCCTCTCAATGTTATTTCTGATTCTGCCTATACGACTAGCCTGGTAAACAGAATTAAGACTACTCAATTAAAATGGTTCAATGACCAACGTCTATTTATACTATTTAAACAGATACAGCAAATTGTACAGCAAAGACAATATCCCTTTTATATTACTCATATCAGGGCTCATACCACCCTGCCTGGTCCTTTAACAAAGGGAAATGCATATGACGATCAATTAGTCGTTTTTGCTACAACATGCCACAAAATCTCACCAGCTTTTACATCAGCCTGCCAAAATGTTATCTAAACAATTCTCAGTCAGTCGACAGTAGGCTAAACAGATTATCAAGGAATGTCCCACTTATACGTTACATCTGCCTCAATGGCCTAATACAGGAATTAACCCTTGAGGATTGATAAGGGAACATATCTGGCAAATGGATATAACACATTATACTCCTTTTGGATGCCTTCGGGCATTGCATGTCTCTGTAAATACCTTTGCAAAAGTCTTTGGGCCACCACATCTACAGGGGAAATGGTGAAAGAGGTCATTAGTCATTGCCTAGCAGCTTTTGCCATCATGGGAATTTCAAAAATTATTAAAACTGATAATGGCCTGCATACACAAGCTGTCATTTCCAGCAGTTTTGTACAAAATGGAAAATACAACACATTATGGGAATACCATACATTTCCCAAGGACAGGCAATTATAGAACACCAACATCAGCGGCTAAAATCCCAACTTGAAAAACCAAAAAGGGGATACTAGAGAAATCTCCTGTAAATAGACTACACCAAGCCTTAATTACCTTAGATCAGTGATGGCAAACCTATGACACGCGTGTCAGAGGTGACACGCGAACTCATATTTTTGGTTGATTTTTCTTTGTTAAATGGCATTTAAGTATATAAAATAAATATCAAAAATATAAATCTTTGTTTTACTATGGTTGCAAATATCAAAAAATTTCTATATGTGACACGGCACCAGAGTTAAGTTAGGGTTTTCAAAGTGCTGACACGCCAAGCTCAAAAGGTTCGCCATCACTGCTTAGATTTTTTCACTTGTAGCGCTGATGGCAAGACCCAATGGAGCTACACTGGTGTCATCAGAAACCAAAGGAAAAAGGGTTGGTTAGATGGAAGAATCCTGAGTCTGGTTTATGGAAGGGTCCCAACCCTTTATTAAACTTTGGTTGAGAATATGCTTGTATATTTCTGGAAAACTCCTCCAAGCCCATGTGGATTCCTGCAAGGAACATCAAACTCCAACATGAATTCGAGGGAGGAGCCAACCAAACTAATGAGGACCTTGCACCTGGAGCCTCAATCTGTACCTGTAGCTGCGGACAGACAACTACTCCCAGCAGTCCCAGGCAAACTTACAGACTAGTTTCTTATATGCCTGGCAGCAATTTAAAAAAGACATGAAAGAATTCAATCCTTTTCATTGGATCTCCCTACATTTGCCTCTTAGCATAACCACTATTGTCTGTCTCATTCTTGGTCTTATATGTTTATTTCTAGTCTATAGATGCGGAATGCTTTTCAAGATTTATTAAGAAAACAGAAAGGGGAAATGCTGGAGGCTAAAGCAAACAGCAATTAGCATAAAAGTACAAAAGAGACATTGAAAGGCCAATGGACTTTGATATTCAGCACAAGTTTGCCCTGCTGTGATTGTGATGGCTCCAGGTGATTTCCTGACCTGATAATCCTTACATTGTTCACCAAACTTTACCTTTGATCTGCCTGTATGCATTGCTAAAGGGCAAATGTGTATTCAAAGTAAATAAAAGCAGGTGGGACCCTGACTCAGCCTGCCTCTTCATGCCAGAGGCTTCCACCTAGGCCACCCCCCCCCCCCCCCAATGCCTTCAAAATTCCCATTTCTTGTATAGTGTACTCATTGTGTTGTTGGCCCTCCTGCAAGTCATCCTGAACTCGCGGTGAAGGTCGTGGCATATTTGGGGCTTGCTCCTTCAAGTAATTTTATCTTCAGCATTGCACCTGTCCTTCTATTTGAGAGTTTATATTCCTTATGATATAGGTCATATGGGTATTCCATTTTTAAAAGAATTGACCTAAACACATGCCCTGGTGTTTACAGGATGGGAAATTGAGTCCCAACCAGTTTCACTGATGTGCAGAAATACAGGCAGGAATAGTAGCCTGGCTTCACAGGTAAAGATACAGATTTCAGATTTCAAAATGTATATATTTGTTCCAAAAATAAATGCAGTGCAGAAATGTATATTTATTAGAGAACTTTTCCTTGTATTATTTCTTTCATCCTTATACACAACAAGGTATCCATCCTTTGTAATTGAATTGAAATTTTCTAGATATATTTCTATGTGTATAGATGTAGAGTCACATGAACATACACACACACACACACACACACATATTTCTTCAAAATTTGTGTTGCAAAATATATATATATAGAGAGAGAGTTTTTCAACAAGCTTTGTACACACACAAGCATATACATATACAATGTGGGGCAAGAGTAGGTTTACAGTGGTGAATATGCAGAACATAGTTTATTCTTATATTATTATTTATTAGTATATTATTTTCCATATGAACAACTGTAAACCTACTTTTGCCCTTCTCTGTATATAATTAATTTTTATACTTTAATCTTTATGTATTTGATTGTGATTCATAGTTCTCATTTGAATTATTTCACTATGGACTTTGAACAACACTCTTCTAGGCAAACAGGTTTATTTATATATAATAATATTAATCATTTGTTTATAAAATATATTCCAAATATTTTCCCAATAATTCACATTTCTTTACATTTAACATTTTTTTTTAAGAATAGACAAGGTTTTTTTAAACTTCCCTTTATTCTTCCAATTAAATTTATAACATTGTTCAAAGTTTTTTCAAGATCACTCATCTAATATTAGATTACTCCGGTACCTATTTCATGCTCATTGGGTACTCAAACACCACCTTCCCTTGGTGTCGAAGATGATGATGGAGATGAAATCCCGTCCCTTAGGCCTAGAGGCCTAGATATAGAGCCACATGAATTGGCCTGTCTAGAATTTGGTGTGTGGGGTCCAAAGAGAAGCACAGGTAAAGTAACCTCAATGGTGGGAAGGAAATAATAATTTTTAGAATTAGTTTAAGCCAGAGGCACTTCATATGGTATCTCCTTTATGCTAGGCAAATATTAAAATATTATCTGCCTTTTTCACAAGTGTGGAATTAAGTCTAAAGTTTTTCATTGTGTTCTGAGCTTTCAAGGCTTTGAAAGTGGTCTTATATTTCATGAAGCCCTATGATTTTTCCTGTATTATTTTGAAAATACAAAATCAATGAAAATTTAAAACAAATATATGTATTATCAAATGAAATTAATTTAAAATGTGGAAATCTGGGAATCTGGGAGTAACTGCACAAACAGTATTACAAACTTTGTCCTAATATGCCTGAATATAAAGGACTTCTGCTAAATAGTTGATAGAGACAAAAGATATGAATGAATAATTCACCTAAAAAGCAAAATGATTCTCCAATAAACATTGGACAGGTGAAGAAATGAAAATCTGGAGAATTTCATTTCATTATCTGAAGAAATGAAAATCTGGAGAATTCAAAAGAAGTGAAAAGTCTAATTTGCATAAAATTAATTATGTGATTGATAATAATATATGCACATATAAGATATTTATAAATTGTTTAAGGTAGGTAATCACATTTCCTAAAGAGAAATACATCTAGAAACTGTACCAATTATATATATATATTAGAGACCTGGTGCATGAAATTCATTCCCGGGGTGGGGGGTGTCCTTCAGCCCAGCCTGCACCCTCTCTAATCTGGGACCCCTCGAGGGATGTCCGACTGCCCATTTAGGCCCGATCCCAATGGCCAGTTGGACATCCCTCCCACAATCCAGGACTGCTGGCTCCCAACTGCTTGCCTGCCTGTTTGCCTGATTGCCCCTAACCACTTCTGCCTGCCAGCCTGATCACCCCCTAACCCAGTGATGGCGAACCTTTTGAGCTTGGCGTGTCAGCATTTTGAAAAACCCTAACTTTGGTGCCATGTCACATATAGAAATTTTTTGATATTTGCAACCATAGTAAAACAAAGATTTATATTTTTGATATTTATTTTATATATTTAAATGCCATTTAACAAAGAAAAATCAACCAAAAAAATGAGTTTGCATGTCACCTCTGACACGCGTGTCATAGGTTCACTATCACTGCCCTAACCACTCTCTTGCCAGCCTGATCGACACCTAACTCCTCCCCTGCGGCCTGATTGCCACTAACTGCCCTCCCCTGCCAGTCTGGTCACCCCTAACTGTTCTCCCCTGCAGGCCTGGTCACCCTTAACTGCCCTCTCCGGCAGGCCTGGTCACCCCCCCCCCCCCCCCCCCCCCCCCCCCCCCCCCCCGCCACAGAACAATTCCAGCCTGACAGCAGGGCTGCATCTGGGAATGGCTGAAGGCATTTCCCCAAACCTGAATAGGATACATTAAATTGATTGTGGCTGCCAGGCAGCTAAAAGGCATCTTAATCTACATGTTATTGCCTCCTATTGGCCAAACATCTGAACAGCCGTAGGCTAATTCCCCCATTCTGACAATGTTTCTGTATTCCCTTTGAAGTATATATCTCTGCCTTGCCTCAGGACAAATTGTGTTAATAAAAAGCATGGAGTCCTGGGGACGGAGAGAACCTAAGACCTTAGACTTAGGATCTTGAATCTTAGCTCCTTTAGCTAAGCTCCTCTGACCCCCAATGCCTTACAAAATTATATTTCGTCTCCGGACTCTTTATTAGTCTCTGGATTCCTATGTCATCTACGCATGACCTTCTCCAGATTCCTGAACCCTTCTTGATGCTGGAATAAGAACCATGGCACCCCCCAACTGCCCTCCCCTGCCTGCCTGGTTGCCCCCAACTGCCCTCCCCTGCAGGCCTGGTCCCCCTGAACTGCCCTCCCCTGCAGGCCTGGTTGTCCCTAACTGCCCTGCCCTGCTGGCCACTTGTGTCCACATGGGGGCAGCCATCTTTGACCACATGGGGGCAGCCATCTTGTGTGTAGGAGTGATGGTCAATTTGCATATTACTTCCTCATTATATAGGAAATATATATATATTTCTATTGATTTCAGAGAGGAAGAGAGAGGGAGAGATAGAAACATCAATGATGAGAGAGAATACTTGATCAGCTACCTCTTGCACACCCCACAATGGGCATGAAGCCTGCAAACTGGGCATGTACCTTGACCAGGAATTGAACCGTGATCTCCTGGTTCATAGGTGAATGCTCAACCACTGAGCCACACATGCTGGGCACCAATTTTTTTATAGAGGGTATCTGTGGATAAAGGTGAGGGGATCATATAGATGCAGGGTGTAGATGATTTCATTTTCTAAATATATATTTTTAGAGTTTAATATTTTAATAGTAGGTAAATTTGCTGAAAGGAATTTAAAAATATCAAATAACCAATTGACAAAAGAGTTGACATATATTTACCAGTTTACAACATTGCTCACATAATATTGTTTTACAAAAAAAAATTCAACTCTTGACAGGTTATGTGTGTACATGTGTGCATTAGTCTTCTACTTCTCTCACATCAAATGTTCATACTCTCGCCGAAACCGGTTTGGCTCAGTGGATAGAGCGTCAGCCTGCAGACTGAAAGGTCCCAGGTTTGATTCCGGTCAAGGGCATGTACCTGGGTTGCGGGCATATCCCCAGTAGGAGATGTGCAGGAGGCAGCTGATCGATGTTTCTCTCTCATCGATGTTTCTAACTCTCTATCTCTCTCCCTTTCTCTCTGTAAAAAATCAATAAAATATATTTTTAAAAAAATGTTCATACTCTCATGTGCAGATTTCTCTTCAGCTCACTCACAGGTTGGACTTGCCCTCTGAGGGCATAATGATGAAGGAAACACTTGCTGCCAGGGGTGGAAAATTCCGGAGAATTCTGGCTGATGCACTGGAGCCAAGGCACTTTCCTCCCTTCTTCATCCTTACAAAACCCCCTGATCTGAGATTTTTAGAGCTACAGCTCTGGTTCTGACCATTGGCATCTATTCTCATTGATTATATTTTTAAAAGGAAAAACCATAATGTTGTTCTACTCTCATTATAGTGACCAAACTACTGCTTGCGATTTCCTTTAAACTTTGCAGGTCTTTGTATGACATCTCTGGCATGTGCTGGTATTATTTCCTGCCATGTGACTACTTCCAAATCTATTTGCTACTTTACTTTTATTTAAGAAAACCCCATATATTGCAGGAAAAGTTTATTAAACGTGTGCATGGCAGGGTCATTCCTATGCATTGGGGCTCGGTTCCATCCTCTGTTCCTCCATGTAGCATCTGAATGACTCACAAGAAGCTCCTCCATGTCACAAGACTCAGCAACCTCAGAGAGGGCAAGAAGCTGGTTACTGTGTGATCAGCCCCCTGTGAGGAAGATATGAAGGAACACCATATAATGCAGCATGTCAACACAGTCCTTTGGGTTTGTAGCTACAAGTATCTGTATTCCAGGTACTGCTATATCCTACTCTATGGAGAATAAGTTGAAACCAGAAGAAATTAACCAGCTAAAGGTAATGCAGACTCATGATGTATGCCCCCACTCAGTCCCACCTCTTCTTCCCCTAGCCACCGATTCCCCTGTCACCACCACATCCTCAGAGCTTTTTCTCCATCTCACTCTGCAGCAGATCATGAGCAAATGATATGATGTCTCCCAGAGAGCTCCTGAATTCCAGATGCTTCACTTTGATCCAGCTGACATAAGTAATTGTGAAAGAAAATAAGATATGGTAATGAGAGAGGAGTGGGTGTTGGCCCTGGACTCCTCTCAGCTTTATGATTCCCCTCTCTAAGCTTCCTGAATACTTGGTGGGCTTTGAAATAGATATAATTTTGAATCAAAGAAACTGCATGGCTGCCACCCTGCAGGTCATTGAAGAGAATTGCCCTAAGGTGAGTCCTTAGACCCAGTGCTGGTGTTATGGTAGGGGGTGGAACAGAAGGGAGAGAAGGCAGATTTGTCTCTGAGGTCCTACATGGTAAGAATCACTCTAATTTTTCTTCCCCAAAGCTGTTGTCCCTGACCTTGCACAACAACAGACTGTGCCAGCTGGATGGCCTGATATTATACAGATGGCACCCACAGTCAAAATCCTGAACCTTTCCAAAAATGAGGTGATAAGAGGGACAGATCAAAGTTGGGTTGAGAGTGGGTGGTAGTGATTATCAGAGTGATGATGGTGGGCATGCAAAGGTATCTGTGGGGGAGGTGTGTATGGGTTAATAGTCTTGGATGTCCCTCTTTCCCTGAGACTGCTTTTCTAGTCCCCCCGACTATTTCTCAGCTGAAGTTGGTCTGGGAGTTGGGTAAGGTAAAAAGACTAAAGCTGTTACCCTTCCTGGGGATGTTCAGCTCCTGGGAGTCTGAGCCACTTGACAGTGCCCTTCTGCAGTCCACTATGTGGATTCTTGGTCCTCTGGAGAAGCACTTACTAGGATTGTTTTAATATCCTTTAGATTTGCATGAAATTAAGTCAACCACACTTACCTGTACCCACTACCAATTCTTCTAAAGTAGTCCCTACAATATGGCAATAATTATTATTTTAGGGAGGACCTATTTCATTGCTATGTATTAATTTATGTAATTGCATGTGTTATTAGAAAACCCCCATAAATTAGCACATTAGAGAAGAGGTGGGGACAGGTGAAGCCCAGCTTGTGTGTTGAGGGAGGGCACCCAGGGGCACCACCATCACTGGGGAGCCCAGGAATGTGGGCAATCTCAGATCTCCAGGTCTCCTGAAGAGAAGTTTCCTGAAACAAACAGGTCAGGGAACCCTACTGTCATGAAGCTGACCCAGCTTGTGAGCACTGGGGGCTCCTAAAGCCGTGGTCACGTGGATGCTGCCATCATGTGGACACTAGAAGTACTGATCCTGTCAGTACCTGAGCTCACCTGGCCTCTCTAGACCTGGTGCCACTGTGGCCATGAGGTAGATCCAGCTCTTCAAGTCATAGAGCATCGTGGACTCCTAAAAACCCCGCCCACCATGTGGATTCTTCCTGTCATGTGACCCTTACTAGTTAGTGGCATGCGAAGGCGTCAGCCCTCAAAATCACATCAATGAACGGCTTCTTAGGGTCACGTGGATGGTATGGACATGTATGCCCCTATGGTCACATGTCAGCCTCAGCCATCTCTACCATGTGAAGATTGTGGGCTACGGAACTCTGCAGATTTTAACTCAGCAGTTACGTGGCTTCTACCATCTCAGCACAGGCAAAGCCGGGCACTTGGGTGAACCCTGCCGCTACCCAATCACTGTGGCTCATGTATATCCTAGGGTTACGCACCACGCACCACGCTATAATCACGTACCACGCTATGATCACCTCCACACTATGATGCACCACGCTATGACGCACCACGCTATGATCACGTACCACGCTATGATCACGTACCACGCTATGATCACGTACCACGCTATGATCACGCACCACGCTATGATCACGCACCACGCTATGACGCACCACGCTATGATCACGTATCATCGCTATTGTTATATATGATCACGCGAGAGTCCGCTCTCAGTCAGGCGAGGATCGAGGACTATCGAACCCTGAGTGTCTCCATCTTGTGACTCCTGTCAGGAACGGTCTTGGAAGTCAGGTAAGGCCCCACAGCTGCCGGTGACATAGAACCTGAAGTCAGTCATGTTAACCGCTACGGTGGTGTATGAGGGTCCTTCGCATTTACATGCATCTGGCAGTTTTGTGACCCCCTTATGGCCGTGTCCGCCATTTAAGTGTGTGGTGAGTCCTCGACCCGTAGCTCCGCTTATCTTTCTGAGGAGTCAGACTGCTGGTAGGTTCAGAAAACCGTTAAAACGGTCCGCGCGCTGGCTGAGGGGGGATTTTGAAGAGACAGGCCCACCGTATCTCCCCCCGCCCCGTTCCTCTCCGGCCACCCGAGCGGTGGGCCTCGCTCCGGCCTCCCGAGCGGTGGGCCTCGCTCCGGCCTCCCGAGCGGTGGGCCTCGCTCCGGCCTCCCGAGCGGTGGGCCTCGCTCCGGCCTCCCGAGCCGTGGACCTCGGTCCGTAGGGGGTTGCCACCGGGTAGGAGGGTCCCGAGTCTGAACTAGACGGTTTTTTTTTTCAGAGGATTGGCGCGGGAGAGGGCGCGGAGGGGTTTATGGATTTCTCTCGAGCCCAGGCTGAGGAAATCAGGTAAGACCCTCTTCCCATTTCCCTCCCGCTGCCACATCAAAGCCCTGTTCTGGTGGTGGGGGTGGCGGAGGAATTGGGCAAAACAGAAATAGAGCGAACTCATGGGCATGGACAGCAGTGTGGTGATTACAGGGGCGGGGGTGATAGGTGGAGGTGGAAGAGGTCATAGAGGGGATAAATGGAAAAAAATTAATTTAATTTTTAAAATAAAATGAAATGGGCAGGATGTTCTAGCTGTGGCAGGGTCATTATCATTAAGTACTGCCATGGTTCCATGTCTCAATTTGCCAATTTTTTTTCTTTTTAACAGGTGTTTAATGATCATATACAAAATAAAGAAAACCTTATATATCACAAACATACACTATGTACAGCAATAAATACCGGGGCCCGGCCCGCGCCGCCCCCCCTGGGCAATAACTTAGCATTAAATACTGCCCAGGGCAGGGCGAGGGCAGGCCGCCCCCGAGGCCACTACCTGCACCTCCAACTCCCGCGTCGGGCAGACCCCAGGCACCCCCACCTCCCGGCTGCAGGCCTCTGCAGGGCGGGCAGGTTGCCAAATTTCTTGAGGGGAGGGCAGTAAACCAACCGTGTTGCCCCTTTGCCGCTTTTTCTCATTGGTCGTCCTACACCCTTTCCCTCCGCTCCCCACAGTGACGGGAAGCATTTGGGTAACAAAAAGTAACTGCCCACTAAAGGGAAAAAATGCTGGGGATACTCTGCGTGGGAGTGCGTATAAAACCGAGAAATGAGGGTTTTTAGAAGTGGAAGGTGGCCATTTTCTCCACCTCCCGTATTTATACAGAAGAAACATGTTCTTGGTGAGGAAGCGTCAGCCGGACCTCGCTCCAGTTGGCTTGGCTCAGGGGATAGAGCGCCAGCCTGCGGACCACGGACCGAAGGGTCCCGCTTCTACTCCAGCTAAGGGCACAGCCGCGGTTTCCTAAAATTAGCCAGACCCGAGTTTCAGTCTCCTTGACTCTGCACCTTACCAGATGTGCAACGCCAAGCCAATAATTTCCTGTTTGTACCCAGTTTCTCACATGCAAAATAGGAATAATAATGGTACCTGCTTTATAAGGTTCATGTGAAGACGAAATGAGACGATCTCTGGTTTAAAGAAAAATTTCCGATTAAAAAAAAGCCTTGCTCTTGCTTACCATACTGCCATATTCACTGTCTGTGCAGTGTCTTATTCTGTCTCCCTCTGACTATGTGTTATTAAGGACATCAGAGACCTCTGAGATGCCAGTTTGTATAGCCAATTCCAAATATGATTTTCATTTCTGTCCCTTATTTGTCTCTAGAGAGAAAGGAAGATAAATAATTTTTTAAAGGAATTAGATTTTTAAAAATAAAAGCGTGGACATAGCATCATGTGAAGATTCAGAATTTATTTATTATATTTACTTTTCTGTTCAATACTGAGTTTTTTAAAAATGTATATGGGTCCCAGCTGGGTGGCTTACTTGGAGTGTCGTTTGTCTGGTACAACCAAAGGTTTTGGCTTTGATTCCTGGTCAGGGCACATATCTAAGTTGCAGGTTTGATCCCCGGTCAGGCACATATGTGAGGCAAACAGGCAACCAATTGACGTTTCTCTCTCACACTGATGTTTCTCTCTCTCCCCCGTCTCTCTATCCCACTTCCTCTCCCTATTCCTCTACCTCTCCCTTTCCTTTCCTCTCTCTAAAATCAATTTATAAAACATCATTGGGTGAGGATTTTTTTTAAAAAGAGCATGTGATGGGGTGCGGTAATCTTTTTGTGTTTGGGATCCCTAAATAGTTTAAACTAGCATAACCAAACACTATTAGCTTTTGATTTTCTAACCATTGCTTCTTAGACTCCTTGAACACTGTCTGTTTTTCTTCACATTAGAAACCATAGTGAATTTATTTAGGAAAACATTTTAAGTAAAATGATAAGGGATACATTTCATAAAAATCATGTATATGGTTTAGAGTGAGCATACTTCAGCAAATAAAGGATTGTCTTTACATCTATGGATGATTTAATATTGTTTGATATATGGTTAAAGAGTACTGTTTTTATTATAATAAGCCACTTTATTTTTCTCTAATTTCAGCACTTCCAAGTTTTTTCTACAGGACACTATGTCTGAGAGACAGCAACAACAAAAGGATCATCTTCCATCACAGAAATATGTCACATACCAAGATGAAGGTAAAAGGATTTCCGTATTGTAGTATTTTTAAGATATTATGCTAACATGCAACTTGAATCTCAAAGAGAGTGGCAGGGTCTTGGTTCCTTCAGGCTGCTATAACAGAACAGCAAGGATTGGGTGGCTTATAGACAACAGAGATTTATTTCTCACAGTTCTGGAATCTATGAAGTCCAAAATCAAGGCACAGGCACGTTCTTTGTCTGGTGAGTGCCATTTCCTGGTTCATAAGCAGCTGTTTTCTTGCTGTGTTCTCTCTCACAAGGCAGAAAGGGCAACAGATCTCTGGGGTCTCCTTTGTAAAGGCAGTAATCCCATTCATCGGGGCACCTCCCCATCACTTCCAAACACCATCATGTTGGAGATTAAGTGGAAACATAAACATTCAGTCTAAAGAAGGTCGCTTCCTCAACTTATATGGGAATGGAACGTTTTTCCACAGGCCATTTGAGGTACTGGTGTGTTTTAGAAAACATTTTAGGAGACCCTGTTCAAACTAATTTTCTTCTAGCACATTACTTCATTAGTCTCTCTCCTGCTTAAGCATTCAACTTTTTCATTCTTTACATACCTCCAATTTATAGGTTTCTGATATCATGATGGCAACAAATGAGTGCCGAAGTACAAGTCATTAGGAAGTCTTATATATAGCAACAAAAAAGTGTCCTGCTCTTATAGCAAAGTACAACTTACCTGTAAGGATGAGCAGATGCAGAATCTCTCATACCAATTTTCCATACTTTTTCTAAATAAGCCTTTTATCATTATTTAATAATTATAGTTCCATTTTTCATTTCCTATTATATGTCAGGTACTGTGATAACTTCGTCACATAAGTTATTTAATTCTTAGAAAGAATATTAAGAAGGCATTATTTAAAAAATATATTTTAATTGATTTCAGAAAAGAAGGAAGGGGGGGAGAGAGAGAGAGAGAGAGAGAGAGAGAGAGATCAATGATGAGAGAGAATCATTGATCAGCTGCCTCCTGCGTGCCCCACAGTAGGGATGGAGCCCACAACCCAGGCATGTGCCCTGACCAGTAATCGAACCGTGACCTCTTGGGTTCATAGGTCGACAATCACTGAGCCACGCTGGCTGGGCAAGAAGGTATTGTTTTAATTTACAGATGAGATATATGAGACAGAAAAGGCTGGGTTATGCCATGGTAATAGATAATTCCCAAATCTCAGTGGCTTATTCTTCACTCATACTACATGTCCATGGCATGGCAATCCATCACAGGATGGTACATGTTGGCGATCTGAGCAATCCTGATTGGAATAACTTGGAGACTCAAACTGACAAAGGAGCAACCATTTAGAAAATTATCAGTGACTGTGCCTGAAGGGAAGCGGGCCCTTGATGGGGGAATCTCAAAACCAACCACCATGTGTTCTTGCTCCCAAATAACACATTAGTCCCACCCCTTAGCCAGAACTAATCACATACACATCCCCTCCAATACAGAGGAATCAAGCAAGAAGTGAAGTTCTACCAGGTGCCTGCAAAAGGTAAGAAAAAAATTAAAAAAGAAAAAAAGAAATGGAAACACTTGGCAAATAGCACCCCTGAATACCATATGGTGGAATTGAAGCTCAGAGACATTAAGCACTCCTTAAAATCAAATAGGCAGTAAGTGAGAGACCACATTCCATATATATAGATATAAAGTCCATGCTTTTTCTACTTCAATTTTTTCTATATTTCTGCTATCTTTTTAAATGAAGTTCATATCTATACTAATAAAAGGGTAATATGCTAATTAGATTGGACATCTTCTGGATGCCCTTCTGGACGCCCTTCTGGACAAAGCCACGGTGGCAGGAGCCAAGGCAGAGGTGGTTAGGGGCGATCAGGCCAGCAGGGAAGGGCAGTTAGAGGGCAATCAGGCCGGCAGCGGGGAGCAGTTAGGGGACGATCAGGCCGGTCAATCAGGGCAATTAGGAGGTGATCAGGATGGCAGTGTGCCGGGGTCCAACCCCAGCGGGTCCAGGGGTTCCTCAAAGGTGTGGACGGAGTCGGCGAAGAAGGAATGACACGGAGATCAGCGTTCAGTTGATCAGCAGCCTAGCCAGGATCTCAAGCCAAGTTCTGGTCTCGATCTCCAGAGAGGTTCTGCTTCGGATCTCCAGCGAGGTTCTGTAGCCATGTTCCCTCGCTAGGTTCTCCAGCCAGGTTCTGTCCAGGCTCTCCAGTCAGGTTCAGTGTCCAGGTTCCAGTCAGGTTCTCCTGCCAATCTCTGTAGTCAGGTTCAGTCCAGGATCCCTTGCCATGTTCTCCCGCTAGGCTCTGTCTCTAGGCTCCGAGGCCAGTCCCTCTCCAGGATCCTCCGGCATGCTCTCTCCAGCGAAGTTCTTCTGTCTCTAGGCTCCGTGTAGGTTCTGTCTTCTTGATTCTGTTCTAAGTTCTGAGTGTTTCTGTCTTGTTACAACTGTATTTATACCAGTTGATTCAATCCTATCAATCTCTATTACAAAGGTTAGGGCGTTTCTTATCTCCATTCCAGGGAGAAAAGATTATGTAGTTTAAGCATGATTGTTCGTAGTTAAAGGGATTAATTACCCGCCTGGCACTTAGTTGAGGGGTTTTATTCCCTCCCTAACTTCAGGGGAAAATCCCTACCTGGGGATTCAACCTTTCTCGGAGAGGTGACCTTGGTTAAAACACAGCGCTAAGAAGGTGAGCAAACATATTAAGAACCGTATGCCATAGATGCCAGGTCCCTTGAAACAGCAAGGATGGACCGGCTCCCGGCAGCAGTGGAGGGTCGTTAGGCAGATATCAGGCCAGCAGAGGAGGACAGTTAGGGGTGATTAGACTGGCAGGTGAGGGCAATTAGAGGTCGATCAGTCTGGCAGGGAAGGGCAGTTAGGGGGCAAACAGACTGGCATTGGGGAGCAGATAGGGGGCAAACAGGCCAGCAGTGGCGATCAGGCTGGCAGGGGAGGGCAGTTAGGAGGCAAAAAGTTTGGCAGGGGGGAGCAGTTAGGGGGTGATCAGGCTGTCAAGGGGGAGCAGTCAGGGAGCAATCGGGCCAGCAGCGGGGAGCAGGTAGGGGCGATCGGGCCAGCCTGGGGGAGCAGTTAGGTGGGTAATCGGGCTGGCAGTGGGTGGCAGTTAGGGGGTGATTGGGCCAGCAGGGGAGGGCAGTTAGGGGGCGATCAGGCTGGCAGGGGACCATAGTTAGGAGATGATCAGGCCGGCAGGGGGGAGCAGTTTGGGGCAATTAGGTCAGAAGGGGGGAGCAGTTAGGGGGTCAGTCGGGCCTGTAGTGGGTGGCACTTAGGGGGCTATCAGGCCGGCAGGGGAGGGAAGTTAGGGGGCAGTCTGGCCGGCAAGGAGAAGCTGTTAGAGATTGATCAGGCTGGCAGGGGAGGGTAGTTATAAGGTGATGGGGCTGGCAGGGGGGAGCAATTAGGGGGCGATCAGGCTGGCAGGAAAGGGCAATTAGGGGGTGAACAGGCCGGCAGCGGGGTTCAATTGGGGATGATCGTGCCGGCATCAGGGAGCAGTTAGGGGGTGATCAGACCGCCCGGGGGGAGCATTTAGGTTGGCTATCTGGTGGCAGGGGGTGGCAGTTAAGGCATGATCAGGCCAGCAGCAGAGGGCAGTTATGGGGTGTTGGGACCATCAAGGGGGAGCAGTTAGGTGCGATCAAGCCATCAGGGCAGAGCAGTTAGGGGGAGATTAGGCCGGCACGTGAGGGCAGTTACAGGGTGATCATGCCGGCAGTCGAGGCCAGTTAGGAGGCAATCAAGCCACCGGGGGGAGCAGTTAAGGGTGATTGGGCCGGCAGGCCAGAGCAGTTAGTGGGTGATCAGGCCGGCAAGGGAGGGCAGTTAGGGGGTGATCAGGCTGGCAGGGGAGGGCAGTTAGGGGCTATCAGGCCAGCAGGGCAGGGCAGTTAGGGGGCAATCAGGCCAGCAAGGGGGAGCAGTTAGGGGGCGACCAGTCTTGCAGGGGGGAGCAGTTAGGGGGTGATCAGGCCTGTCGGTGAGGGAAGTTAGGGGGTGATCAGGTTGGCAGTGGAGGGTCGTTAGGCAGGTATCAGGCTGGCAGGGGAAGACAGGGGGCAAACAGACTGGCAGGGGAGGACAGTTAAGGGTGATCAGGCCGGCAGGTGAGGGCAATTAGGGGTCGATCAGTCCTGCAGGGAAGGCCTGTTAGGGGGCAAAAAGTTTGGCAGGGGGAAGCAGTTAGGGGGTGGTCAGGCCAGCAGGGGGGAGCAGTTAGGGGGTGATCAGGCCGGCAAGGGGAAGCAGTTAGGGTGCAATCTGGCCAGTCGGTGAGGACAGTTAGGGGGCGATCAGGTCGGCAGTGGAGGGCAGTTAGGGGCAATCTGGTAGGCAAGGGGGAGCTGTTAGAGGTTGATCAGGCTGGCAGGAGGGGGTAGTTAGGGGTGATGGGGCTGGCAGTGGGGAGCAGTTAGGGGGCGATCAGGCCAGCCAGGGGGAGCAGTTAGGGGGTGATCTGGCCAGCAAGGAATGGCTGTTAGCAGGCGTTCAGGCCATCAGGGGGAGTAGTTATGGGGCGATCAGGCCAGCAGGGAAGGGCAATTATGGGGTGATCAATCCAACAAGGGAGGGCAGTTAGGGGGAGTTCAGACCGGCAGGGGGGAGCAGTTCGTAGGAGATTAGGCCAGTAAGGGGAGCAGTTGTGGCTATCAGGCCGGCAGGTGAGGGCAGTTAGGGGTTGATCAGGCCAGCAAGGGGGAGCAGTTAGTGGGGATCAGGCTGGCAGGGGGGAGCATTTAGGGGATGATAAGGCTGGCAGTGGAGGGCAGTTACGGGGTGATTATTCCAGCAGGCGAGGGCAATTGGGGGCAATTAAGCCAGCAGGGGAGGTAGTTAGGAGGCGATTTGGCTGGTAGTGGAGGGCAGTTAGGTGGTGATCTGGCCGGCAGGGGAGGACAGTTATGGGGCAATCAGGCCTGCAGGGGAGGGCAGTTAGGGAGTGATCAGGCTGGCAGGGGAGGGTAGTTATGGGGCAATCAGGCCAGTAGGGAAGGGCTATTAGGGGGCGTTCAGGCTGGCAGGGGAGCAGTTAGGGGGCAACCAGCCTGGCAATGGAGGGCAGTTAGGGGGTGAGTAGGCTGTCAGGGGAGGGCAGTTCTGGGGCAATCAGGCCTGCAGGGGAGAGCAGTTAGGGGGCAATCAGGCCAGCAGGGAAGGGCTGTTAGGGGGTGTTCAGGCCGGCAGGGGAGCAGTTAGGGGGCGACCAGTCTGGCAGTGGAGGGCAGTTAGGGGGTGATTAGGCCAGCAGGAGAGGGCAGTAAGGGGGTGATCCGGCTGGCAGGGGGGAGCAGTAATGGGGCAAACAGGGCAGCAGTGGGGAGCTGTTAGAAGATGATTAGGCCATCAGGGGATAGCAGTTAGGGGGTGATCAGGCCGGCAGGGGAGGTCAGTTAGGGGTTGATCAGTCTAGCAGGGAGGGCAGTTAGCGAGCACTCAGGCCGGTAGAGGAGGGCAGTTAGGGGGTGATCAGGCTGGCAGTGGGAAGTAGTTAGGGGGCGATCAGGTTGGCAGTTGAGGGCAGTTAGGGGGCCATCAGACTGGCAGGGGAGGGCATTTAGGGTGTGATCAGGCCTGTAGAGGGGAGCAGTTAGGGGGCAATCAGGTTGGCAGTGGAGGGCAGTTAGGGGGTGATCAGGCCAGCAGGGAAGAGCTGTTAGGGGGCAATCGGGCTGGCCAGGGGGAGCTGTTAGGGGGGTAATAGGGCCACCAGTGGGTTGCAGTTAGGGGGCGATTGGGCTGGCAGGGGAGGGCAGTTAGGCGGCGATTAGGCTAGCAGGTGAGGGCAGTTAGGGGGCAATCAGGCCACCAGGGGAGGGCAGTTAGGGGATGATCAGGCTGGCAGGGGGGGGTTAGTTCGTGGCAATTTGGCTGGCAGGGGGGAGCAGTTTAGGGGGGCAATCAGGCCGGCAGTGGCTGGCAGTTAGGGGGCGATTGGGCCAGCAGGGAGGGCAGTTAGGAGTGATCATGCTGGCAGGGTAGAGAAGTTAGGGGGCAGTCAGTCTGGCAGGGGTGCAGTTAGGAGGCGATCAGGCCTTCAGGCAGAGGCAGGTAGATCCAATCAGGTTGGCAGGCAGTGGTGGTTAGGGGTGATAAGGCTAGCTGGGGAGCAGTTAGGAGTATCAGGCCAGCAGGCAGAGGTGGTTAGGGGCAATCAGGCAGGCAGGCAGGTGGGTGGTTTGGAGCCAGCATTCCCAGATGTCAGGTTGCCAGTTTAGGCTCAATCCCATAGGGGTTGGCAGTCTGACATCCTCTGACAGGTCCTGGATTGGAGAGGGTGTAGGCCAGGCTGAGACATCCTCTTGTGCATGAATTTTGTGCACTGAGCCTCTAGTATATTAATAATAGAACTTTCTGTACTTCAATGCTGCAATTCCATCTCCCTTAATCATCTGATATTCCAACTATGGAAATGAATAGACATGATGGACTTGATTAAAATCCCCAGGACTGTAAGCCACATGTCCTTTCAAAGTAAACTAGTGTATTGCATATTTGGACATCCATGTGTTCAAGGACAAGAGTTATAAAAGAAAACCTGATGGCAGATGAAAAGACTGTTCACTTGTAGTATACTTAATAAAAATATTATCATGCCTTTCCATATCATCAAGGAAAAATAATAAAAAGGGCAAATTTTAATGAAATTGATCACAGATAGGAAAAGGTGAGTAATGTCTTAGATGCTAGTTATTTCAAAATATAATAATAAACCTCTGACAAGATGGGTCAAGAAAATTAGAAAGCACAGATGAACCACTTTTGAATTGAAAAGACATCCTATCCTGCTTGTACTTACAGTAAAAATGTAAAAGATAAGACAATATTTTGAAAACCATCTGTTGATAATTTGAAAATTTATATTAAATGGGTAAATTCTAGACAAAAAACAATCTTTTTATATTGAAGAAATAAAAATACTCATATTAAGTATATTTTGAGAAACAATGCCTCAGAATTATTGGTCACTCTTAGTTATAGAAAGGTAAAAAAATAGAAATAAGATAATAGCAAGATAAATGCAGCAATAGATACAACAGATAATACAGCATGACAAAGTTGTCTTTATCTCAAACTTGCAGTGTTGATTTAACATTAAGAGATTCATAACTGAATATCACACATTCATAAGATAAAGGAGTAAGAAAGGGTTATTATCATAAAGATTCTGGAGATAAAAGGCATACAGTAAAATTCAACAGCCAATTAAAATTAACAAGAACACAAATAACTCTCAGCTAACTGGGAATACAAAAATACTCCTCTAAACTGGTTCTAGGTATTTAAAAATATTACAACGAATGTGCTACGTAATAGAGAGACATTAAAAACATTTCATTTTAAATCAGAAGTGGCAAAGATGACCATAAACAATCACTTTTGTTCAAGTTCTGAGTTTCCTAGGCATTGCATTAAACTGAAATAAATATATATATATATACATAAATGAATATTAATGAAAAGAAACATGAGTATAATTGTCTTCATATAAAACTTAATGGAACCTACAATAATTGTAATAATGATTAACAAATTTTATTGGCTGTAACTCCAACAAATAGAAAATAATATTTTCATCATGAAAATACCATTAGCAATAGCAAAAAAAGTTGCTTCTGTAAACTATACTCTGCATAGGGTAACTGCAAGCAGTCCACCACTGGCAAACACTCATATGATTTCCTGTGCTATAGAGATTGGAAAGCTAACAAGAATAGAGGTGTGTGTGTGTGTGTGTGTGTGTGTGTGTGTGTGGGGGGAGAGAGAGAGAGAGAGAGAGAGAGAGAGAGAGAGAGAGGAAGTGTGTGATGCGTGTGCACATGTGTACTGAAATACCTTGCATCTAGGGTCTCAAACAGATCTCTGTGTATGAAACATATGCACCACAGTGAGACTTGGAGTAGGAACTGAATAATGTGGGAGCCACACGCAGGCTCAGCTATGTATGATGGGAGAGGCCTCTGGTATTTATGGGACAGCCATAGCACGGTTTCTAGAATTCAGTGTCATACATGTCAGATAGCAGGAAGGCAGCAGGTGTGTTTTAGCAATAACAGTTACATAGCATGCTTTGGCCTCCTTGGGCTGTACAATATCCAAACCTGCTTATCTAGCCCTCAAAGAGTTGTTGTATACTATGTATTTATATTTTATTAAGGATGTCTTATTTTTATGAAATAGCTAGAATAAGCTCTATCATAAGCAAATGGAAAGGGTGATTAACAGAGCACTTGACAACAAAATTGGTTGCAAGCAAAAGACCCCAAAGGAAGTGGGATCTGGGATAGGTTATCTGACCTAGGCAGATCTGAAGATCCTAAAGACCCAGTTGACTTTAGAGGATGAAATATTGATATTCCATGGCAGGCAGAGGTAGAACAATCTTGAATTGAAATGCCTTTGAACTCAATTTTGGATGAACCAAGTAGCTGTTGTTAGGGACTCAGAGGATACGCCCTTCCCTACAGCATTGGGGAACGTATTGACTTTGAAGTATTCTGAAGTGACTGACTTGTGCAGGCCTCAGATGGATGGGAGATGCTGCCATTGATATGGCCGCCTTATTTCAGTGGTGATGTTGGAATCCTGGATTCACAGGCCAAGTAAAAGCACTTAACCTTCTAGGTCTAGGTGAGTGCTGTTTACCGTAAAGGGCAGCAAGGATGGAAGAGTAGTGACAATGGTTTGAGCTATAGCAACCCTTGAAGGTGGCTTATTGATCAACATATCTCTTGGATCTTGAAAAATCTTAACATTCTCAAAAGATGCATTTGATCGGTGTAAAGATAAATAAAATATAATTATAAGATATAAGAAAGTAAAATATATATAAACTCTAGATCTAGGGACTTGAGCCATCTTGATGGAGAATGATGGTCCTTTACTCAATTCCCACACCTGACCTAGGAAACCATGAATGAATAGACTACTTAGTAAAGGCCCTACAATGAAGTCACACAACTATCTACAGTAAATCTTCCTGAGCTTTGCCAAAGGGACCTCTAGCCATTTATCAGAGTTACTGGGCACTTGCTCGAAGGACACTCTAAGCCAGAGCTGAACAAATTTCTTCTGGAAAGGGCCAGATCATAAATATTTGAGGCTGTATGGGTCATTGGGTCTCTGTTGTAACTTTTATTTTATTTTATTTTTAAAAAATATATTTTATTGATTTCTTTTTTTACAGAGAGGAAGAGAGAGGGACAGAGAGTCAGAAACATCAATGAGAGAGAAACATTGATCAGCTGCCTCCCGCACACCCCCCACCGGGGATGCGCCCGCAACCTCGCATGTGCCCTTGACCGGAATCGAACCTGGGACCCGTCAGTCTGCAGGCCAGTGCTCTATCCACTGAGCCAAACCGGCCAGGACTGTTGTAACTTTTAAACTCTGCTATTGTAGAGTAAAAGCCACAATTGAAACAGTATGGTTATGGTGCAGTAAAACTTTATGTATGGATGCTGACATCTGAAATTAAAATTATTTTTACTTGTCAAAAAATATTCTTTTGATTTTTCAACAATTCAAATATGTAAAAACCGTCCTTATCTTAAAGGTTCCAGAAAAAACATGCCACAGGCCAGATTTGGCCCATGGGCCATAGTTTTCCAGTCCCTGATCTAAGCTTATGGAATTGCTAGAGCCCCAAAACAATACTGAGTGTAAAGTGAGCAAAGGAACTCTTGCCATTTGCAACAGCATGGATGGAACTGGATAGCATTATGTTAAGTGAAATAAACCAGTCAGAGAAAGATAAATACCACATGATCTCCCTCATTTGTGGAATATAGAGAACAACATAGACTGATGAACAGGGACAGATCCAAAGACAGAAAACAGCGATCAGACTATCAATCCCCAGAGGGAAAGTAGGGGAGGGTGGTGGTAAGGGGAAGAGATCAACCAAAGGACTTGTATGCATGCATATAAGCCAAAGCAATGGACATGGACAACAGGGGGATGAGAGCATGAGTGGGGGGAGGGGGGCATTGGGGGTTAATGGGGGGGATGAGGACACATTTGTAATACCTTAACCAATAAAGAAATTAAAGATAAAAAAATACCTTTGAAATTTCAGTGTTGAATTTGACCTCAAAGGCAAGGGAAGTAATGGCAAAAACAAATGAATGAGACTATATCAAACTAAAAAGCTTCTGGTCCAGCAGGCATGGCTCATGACCTCCCATGAACCAGGAGGTCAGTGCACATGCCTGGGTTGCGGGCTCAATCCCCAGTGTGGGGTGTACAGGAGAAGTGATTCTGTCATCATAGATGTGTTATGGGTTCACTCAGCGAGATAGACCACCAACTCAGAATTTAAGTTTAAGAGCCTTTATTAAGCTGGCCAGCTGACTACAGTTACAGCACCCTGCTGAAGCAGAAGCTGAACTGAAGTGCTGACTGCAGGGGTTACATTTTATTACTAAATTTTGTGGAGGCCCAGAGAAAAATGTGTCTTTCAAATTCTGGGCCCCCCAATATGGAGGAAACTCTCTTTATTTATACTTTTTCCAGTCCTTTGTCTCCCAAATTTGGAATGAGACTTCCGGGCCTTCTGAGAAAGAAGGCCTGCATGCTGGGAAGGGGCCATGAGAGACCATATTTCAAGGCCTCGCCTGATGTCAGTACGTTCCTATCTATGTGTTTTAGGAACAGACAGCACAGCATGACCTGTCTGGCCGAAGCGCCAGATATGCAGCCCAGCACAATGTTTCCATCTCTCTGCTTCTCCCTTCCTCTCTGAAATCAATAAAAATATATTTTAAAAAATAAGCTCTGCACAGCAAAAGAAACCAACAACAGAACAAAAAGGCAACCAAATGAATGGTAGATGATATTTGCAAATAACAGCTCCAACAAGGGGTTAATATAGAAAAATATATAAAGAACTCATAACTCAACACTAAACAAGCAAACAATCCAATTAAAAAATGGGCAGAGGACCTGAACAGACAACTCTTCCAAGAAGACATACAAATGGCCAACAGATACATGAAAAGATATTCAACCTCACTAGCTATTAGGAAAATGCAAGTTAGAACTACAATGACATACCACCTCACACATGTTAGAAACAGTTCTCACAGAGTCTGAGAAAAGAGAGACAGTACAAAGGAACAGTGTGCAATGATGTGTCTTTTCGACAGATGGCTGGAGTTCAGGGCATCTTAGTCCCGGACACTGTACCCATCGCTGCCTAATAGCTTTTGAGTGAGTCCCAGGGCCCACTTCAGCCCTAACACAGAGTCACACATTATTGGTTCTGGGCATAGGATTTGAGGTGAACTTGGTCAGTGTTTGAATTCTATGGATAAATTCTGTGGTCCGGATCAGCTATCTTTGACCTCACGGTGACTCACATACATTTTTCTTCCTTAAATGGAGGATAGTAACAGTCTCTAAGTCATGAGGTAATTGCAAGAATTGAGTTAATATATGCAACTACACTGAAAACCTCTGGAGAGATACCTGTGACTCAGTAAGACTCATAAGTTCTTAGCTTTACTAGGTCATGCACTTAACACAATATCTGGTGTTTAACAAGGGAAGAATAGGTGCTATTTATATTCATTGTTACAAGTCCCCTGGAAAATGAGAAAGAAAACAGATGGGTGTATGGAAGAAGGTGCCGTTGTCAGCTGTTAACATTTGACATGATTCAACAACACCCTTCCATAATATTAACTCCACAAGCAAGGAATAGAAGGAAACATCACTAAGAGATATGCCGGGTTCCAGCCCCAGCGGGCCAGGGGTTCCCAAAGGTGTGGATGGAGTCAGCAAAGAATGAAGAACACGGAGAAAGCTTTCAAATGTTATTCTCTCTGGATCTTCCCTGTGCCTGGCTGAGGCCACAGAGAGAGATCCAGAGGCAAGCTGAGCCTTTATTTTATAGTCAGAGGAAATCAAGGTAGTGGTTACCATAGTTACACTGTTCTTGTGAGTTTCACTTGTTTTGGCAGCACTTGCTGCACCCCCCCCCCCCCCCAGCCCATTAGCTTCTTGTGAGTTTCACTTGTTTTGGCAGCACTTGCTGCACCTCCCTCAGCCCATTAGCTTCCCAGATAAGATCTAGGGAGCATTATAAGGTCAAGCCTAATTATGCTAAGAGGACTATGCCCTCTAAGCTGGGACTTGTTTGTGACTTTGCCAACAGGTCAGTCCTTCATATAGCTGCACCCCACAGAGATATGCAAATAAAAATTACAATGTGTCAACAATAAAAAACCATCACAATGTGTTTCCTAGCCAGGTGGCTCATTTGGTTGGAGTGTCATCCTATATACTAAAAGTTTATGGGTTTGATTCCCATTCAAGAGACATACCTTAGTTGCAAGTTTGATCCCCAGTTTGGGTGCATATGAGAGGCTACCAATTGATGTTTATCTCTCATATCCATCTTTTTCTCTCTCTCCCTCTCTCTTTAAAAAATAAAACTTTTAAAAAAATGAGCAAGGATATAAGAGATCAGAATATCTCAATTTCACTTCCAGTGCCACACATGGAACATCTTAAAGGCTGTGAGTTATAGGATTGTCCTGACAGTGGGCCACACAGCGACAGCAATGACGCCCTAGAGGAATTCACATGAGGTCTGGTTGGAACTATCAGCAATGAATGGATTTTTACTTATAAGTTGCACTGAGACAATATGGAGTAATTAATGTACAAAATGTACAACACAAACCTAGAGAATATTAAATATGAGAACCCAAACGAAGCTGGTTTCTAACAGTATAATTCCCATAATCTTCCTGTCCCCCCAAACCACCAGTGTTGTCAGTTTCAGTTGAATATGGTAAAAATAAAATACCCTTAGTGAATCCACATATGAGAGAGACAGTTGATACCACCTTATTCTATAGATGCCAAAAATACTGCCAAATCCTTCCACATGTTGAATTACATATATTGGCAGGAGTGTTTTGGGGGGCAGGGGTAGATATAAACACAACTTAGGAATGAATACAGAGTGCAATATAACCAAGACACTTAATAAGCATACCTGTGGCTACAATCTCCAATAAAGTAGAAAATTTACAAGAAACTTATTAAAGAGGCGCATCACACAATGATAAAAGGAGCAATCCAGCCGAAACCGGTTTGGTTCAGTGGATAGAGCGTCAGCCTGCGGACTGAAAGGTCCCAGGTTCGATTCCGGTCAAGGGCATGTACTATGTACGTTGGTTGCGGGCACATCCCCAGTAGGAGATGTGCAAGAGGCAGCTGATCGGTGTTTCTCTCTCATCGATGTTTCTAACTATCTCTCTCCCTTCCTCCCTGTAAAAAACCAATAAAATATATTTTTAAAAAAAGGAGCAATCCATCAGGGAAACATAATGGACCTAAAAATGAATGCACCAAACAACAGGGTCAAAAAGTATATGACGCAAAAACTGATGGGGCTGAAAGGAGAAATAGTCAAGTCCATAATGATAGTGATAGTTGGGCTTCAAAACCCCCCTCTCAGCAAGTGATAGAACTGTTAGAAAATCAGCATATAGATCTTAGTAACACAATGAACTAACAGGATCAACGTGACAAATAGAACACTTCTCCTAACAGCAGCAGAGTACAGCATTTTTCAAGTGTCTATATAATATTCAACAAGACAGGCCATCTCCTGTGCCATCAAAGAAAACCCCCACAAGTTTAAAAAGAATTGAAATTACACAGAGCATGTTCTCTGACCATAGAGGGAGCAAATTAGAGATCAATAACCAGTTTGTCGTTCAGACCCTTGTTACAGAAAAGCTGAGATTGGAAGAGCTGTCTCCTGAACTCAAAGGCATTTAAGACTGGGCAAAGAGAAAGCTCACCCTGGGTATTTCAAATAGAATATTGTTGGGGGCAAGGCACAATGGAGGAGGACAGTTTAGGAGGCTGGCCCCTTGGTTCCACCTGATATTAAAGCTTGTACTACACTGGCAAAGGAAGCACAGCCTTCCTGATGTTTGGCTGGTGTCCAGTCTAACCCATGAATGTATACACTTCTGTTCTTTATAAATCCTGTTCCATTTTTTAAAAAGGTTCAACAGTTACCTCCTTTTCCTCCCCTATCTCCTTCTCTCCCTGCTCTTGCTCCTCCTTCCTCATTCTGAACCATTTCTCCTCTGATAGCACCATCTGTCAGATAAGGCTCTCCTATCTGGACGGGCAGAGGTGTTTCCTATCTGAGGTTTGTGGGATTGGTCTCTTAGGGCAGGTTGGCACTTAGTTGCCCTGTCATGGTGTTAGCCTAAGACATGGTACATGGTAAGTGGGCACAAATATGTCTCCAAAGTTGTATTTTTGTTCCTTCTTTCAGAAGTCAATGATGATGGTAGTTGGGCTTCACCTCAAGGAAGTGAGAAAGGTTGGAGTTCTTTGCTTGGTAATTTTGGAAACAGGACCAGTCCTTATCAATATGGTGGATATGAGCTTCAGCCTCCAAACCTCCTGAAGGATGATGGAAACGTGGAGATAAGGAAAGTCCAGAGGTACCAAAACAGACAGTAAGTGACCAGGCAGCCTGGTTTGCATGTAGCATCCCATAGGACTATGCAACTATTTCACTGTCCATGGTTTTCCTTTTCTTCTCTCATTGGAAAACTGAAGAATGTTAGAAGTGAAATCATGGTTGAGCAATCCTAATTGTAGTCCTGGTGCCAGAGATGAAGGATGCATAGAAGACTTTCTTAGCATTCATGGCCACCCTTTTCTTCCCCCCAGCAGCACTCCCTATAGAAGAGGACAGGACAGGAGGACAGTGCAATGGTATAAAAAAGACGGTCTGCGTGTTACTCTCTGCAGTAATGGAACACATCTCAAGAGTGAAATGGAGAACATACAAGATCAAACCCTGGGGAGTTGGTTCAAGGTCACAGTGAGTGTCCTGAAAAAAATGTATGACATGTGCAGAAGAGAAAGGTCAGGTGGACTGTGTTGGTCTCACATAGAGACGCTCGGTACTTTTCTGGGAACAGTTTACAATTTGTCCTTTTTATTACTTAACCATTTAAGGGCAAACTCAGAGAAGCAATATAAGGAAACAGGCTGACTATATGATAAACAGAGAGGGCTGTCTAAAAAGAAAGGTGGAATTACTGTCAAGGAAATGGAGTAAGTCCACACTAGATATCTCAGTTTGACTCAAGCTGGATATGGGAGATGGGGGCTCGAGTCTCTGGAAAACTTCTCAGAGGGGCAAGCAGTGTCCTAGAAAGGATCTCCTGGAACTTTATAAAAGGAAGAAAATGTCTAACACCTTAAGTTGTTTATGGGGAGGAGAGCTTCAAATGGAGAGATAATAGCCCAGCCCATGTGCTCAGTGGTTGAGCATCGACCTCTGAACCAAGAAGTCGTGGTTTGATTTGGGTCAGGGCACATGCCTCAGTTGTGGGTTCGGTCCCCAATGTGGGGCATGCAGGAGGCAGCCAGTCAGTGTTTCTCATCATTAGTGTTTCTGTCTCTCTCTCCCTTTCTCTTGGAAATCAATAAAAGTATACTTTAAAAAATAAATGGAGACATACTGGATTTAAGAACTCCATATTTTGCACAAGAAATCATGCCAGGGCCCCCTCTTTAAAAGCCCTAAAGCTCAGTAGAAGGTAGGAAAAAAACACTGTGTTGGGTCTGTTCTCCAGCCTTCTTTCATGTTGTTCCTTTTGTCTCCATGCCCTTTTCGCCCTTAGGTTGCCTATGGAAGAAAGTATGACAGGACATGGCTAATGGATTCAATCCAGAGCCATTGCAGTGTCCCCTTCACTCCAGTGGATGTAAGAGAGGATGGTGAAGCCAGATGAGGGGGACACAGCATAGGGGGAGAAACCCGGTTCAGCTAGGGCCTTTGGCTTCTAACACTATGGTTGTTGCTTCAATCCCTATAGTTTCACCATGTGCAAAACAAGGCCCGGTTCTTTGTCCAGGATGCTCACGCTGCCTCTGCATTGAAGGATGTCAGCAACAAGATTTATGATGAGGAGAACCAAAAGGTATGTGTCAAGGTCTTTATCTGTCCTTAGTCCCTATGCAGGAGGACAGGCAGAGCTGGTCACTTTCTGTAGGACAAGGATTTGTGGCGCTAACCAATCCTCTTCTTCCTGCAGATAGCTATCTTTGTCAGTACTTCTGCTGTACCCTTCTCTGTGCGGGATAAGTTAGAGCCAGAAATAATGGAACAGCTAAAGGTAATGCAGACTCAACGGTATATGTTTGCCCTCAGATCCTCCCCTGTTCCTCCTCCAGCCCCGATTTCCCTATCACCATCACAGCCTCAGAGTTCTCTCTCCATCTCCCTCTGTAGCTGACCATGTACAAACGATATGATGCCTCTCAGAAAGCTCTTGATCTCCAGTTTCTCCGCTATGACCCAGGTATGTCTGACAGCAGTAATTCTAGGGCACTTAAGGGCAGAGGGTTCTGCCGGGGAGGAAGACTTAGGGATGGTAACAAGGAGGTTTTGGTGCTGGCCCTGGACCTCTCTCAGCCTTATTTCCTACTCTTGGTTTCCTGAAGATTTGGTGAGATGTGATGTTGCTATAATCCTGAATAGAAGAAACTGCATGGCTGCCACTCTGCAGATCATTGAAAAGGATTTCCCTGAGGTGAGGCCTTAGACCCAGTGCTGGTGTTATGGTAGGGGGTGGAACAGATGGGACAGAGGGCAGAATTGTCTCCGAGGTCCTAGATGGTAAGCATCACTCTAATTCTTCCCCAAAGCTGTTGTCCCTGAGCTTGCACAACAACAGACTGTGCCAGCTGGATGGCCTGTCTGATATTATACAGATGGCACCCACAGTCAAGATCCTGAACCTTTCCAAAAATGAGGTGAGAAGAGGAACAGATCAAAGTTGGGTTGAGAGTAGGTGATAGTGGTTATCAGAGTGATAACAAGAGGTAAGAGAAGGTACCTGTGGGGAAGGGAGTGGGCTGTGGGTTCAGGGGCTGGGATGTCCCTTTTCCCTTGGACTATTTTTCAGTCCCCCCCCCCACCCATATTTCTCAGCTTAACTCTACCTGGGAGTTGTGCAAAATCAAAGGCCTGAAACTGGAAGAGCTGTGGCTGGAAGATAACCCTTTGTGCGGCACCTTTCTAGACCAGTATGCTTATATAAGGTCAGTGTGAGCCCCTCTCATCATTCCTGGGGTCCTTTGACTCTTAGGAGCATAAAGTACCTCTGACAGTGCCATGTCACAGATGGTGGCAGCCCTGGTTCTCTGGTAGGAGTAGAAGCCCTACCTTCTCTTCTCTGTATCCCTCACCTGTGCTTAGAGGTCTTCTACCCTTCCTCTGACCTGCTCACTGGTTCTCGTGGTCTGGGGCTGGCTCTTGACTCTGCATCTAGTTTTCTCTAGCATGCCCACCAAGAATGTGCTCCAGGATACAGGGCTGCCCACTCACCAGTTCTAGGAGTGTTGAGCCCCCAGGCAGATATTGCTGATCTGGGGTGAGAAACATCCTCTACCACAGGCGCATGTGAGACAGTCCTTCCTGCTTCTAAGAGGATACAGAGTATCCCTAACTATTTGGGGAAGAACTTTCTTTCCCTTGCATGTCAAGGTTTTCCACTAGAATCCCAGGTGAATGTGGGGACTTTCCTGCCCCATGCCAAAAGCCCAGGCCTCAGGTGGCTGTCATCATGACATGCATTCCTTTAGTACAATGTCAAGGAGGGGCCATTCTTGGTAGACGTCAGGGTTTCCTGAATTGGGGGCCATAAGTGAGCCACACGCAGTGAGCAGAGGGCCTCTTGTAGCAATGGAAGGCAGAGGGAAGAGGGGGTTGAGGAGACAGAAGGACAGCCCTGTCGGTGCCACTGGCCCTCCCTCAACATATCACATCACCTGTCTGGTCCTTCAGAGGACCCCTGAGTAACCTTAAGTGCCGGGGTCCAACCCCAGCAGGTCCAGGGGTCCCCAAAGGTGTGGACGGAGTTGGCGAAGAAGGAATGACATGGAGACAGCGTTCAGTTGATCAGCAGCCTAGCCAGGATCTCTAGCCAAGTTCTGGTCAGGATCTCCAGCGAAGTTCTGGTTAGGATCTCCAGAGAGGTTCTGCTTTGGATCTCCAGCCAGGTTCTGTGTCCATGTTCTCTTGCTAGGTTCTCCAGCCAGGTTCTGTCTGAGATCTCTAGCCAGGTTCGGTCACCAGGTTCTAGTCAGGTTCTCTTGCCAATTTCTGTAGTCAGGTTCAGTCCAGGATCTTTTGCCATGTTCTCTCCAGCGAAGTTCTTCTGTCTGTAGGTTCTGTGTTCTTAGTTCTGTGTTCTAAGTTCTGTCTCTTGCTGTTTTGTTACATCTGTATTTATACCAGTTGATTCAATCCTATCAATCTCTATTACAAAGGTTAGGGCGTTTCTTATCTCCATTCCAGGGAGTAAAGATTATGTAGCTTAAGCATGATTGTTCGTAGTTAAAATGATTAATTACCCGCCTGGCACTTAGTTGAGGGGTTTTATTCCCTCCCTAACTTAGGGGAAAATCCCTACCTGGGGAAACAACCTTTCTCAGAGAGGAGACCTTGGTTAAAACAAATAGTGCCAAGAAGGTGAGCAAACATTTTAAGAACAGTATGCCATATATGCCAGGTCCTTTGAAACAGCAAGGATGGACCGGCTCCCGGCACTTAAGCAGGTAGGATTCCTCAAAAAAGGAACCAACTAAGACAGACATAGGTGCACAGGGGCCATGAGGAGGGTAGATGGTAACTATAAGAGAGGGCCACAGACCCTTGACCCTGTGCTCAACTGGGGACTGATCCTTACTCCTTCTGGGGAAGGTCTCCTGATCCCATGGGTGGTGCATTTCCCATGCCCAGTTCAGGTTGACAGGTGACAAAGGCTTAACCAACATCCCATGGCCCTGAGGCCAACAGGTGCATGTTTTCCATTCCTACCTGGAGACCCAGGGACATCCAGGGGCAGATGAAGGAAAGGACTGCCGCAGAGGAACCGTGTCCCCTCTCTTCTCTCTTCTTTCCTGGTCCCACCTCCGCTGCCAGGGCAGAGTTTCTTTCTCTTCCCTTTACTTTTCTTTTTCTGTCTCCTTTGTCTCTATTCTTCTGTTTCTTTCCAATCTCTGCTCCTATCTTCACTCTCCTTCTGTCTTCATCTCCTTCCTTTTCCCTCCCTCACTTCCCTCCCTACCCCAGAGTCCTGGGCCTTCTTTGGGGCATGTCTTCTTCCTGGCAGATACTGGACCCCCAGTGAGGTAGCAGAAATTTGAGCCCCCATCACTTTGCCTCTTCTCTCTGGAGCCATCAGTGGTGGCCTAGAGGAAGGGAAAGGAGGCAGGGAGGGGGAAGAAGCCCTGGAGCCTGGGATCCAAATGCTGTGTCTTGTGGCACTGGAGAAGGAGTAACCAGGAAAATAGAGAGGGAGAAAGAGAGAGAGGGAAAAGGTGAGGAAGGGAAGAAGTAAGAGCAGTAATATGAATATGAAGGTGTGGAGAGAGATGAAGAGACTGTGTGTTTCAGAGATTCCATGTGGTATATGGTTAGTGCTCAACAGGGAAGTGGTCCGAGAAGCTTTGAAATCAGAGACTGATGAGAGCAAAGGGAGTTGCTGGGTAGGCAGAACACCTGTCTCTGTTCATGCCATCAGTGTTTTTAGTAAATGGAAGCATTCTAACCCAAACTATCAACCACTTCTTTCTATTTTTGGATTTGGACAGCGCCATCAGGAAATGTTTCCCCAACTTGTTACGCTTGGTAAGTGCCTACATTCATCATTTCTCTTGCTATTAATGACCTCCACACCTTCCCTCAAGCCCTTTTTATCTTCTCTGTATTACATGTTTGCACCAGACCATTACCACTTGGGGGACATAGACTTTTGAAAAATACATGAATATGATCTCTGTGAAAATGTATATACACAGAGAGTGGGAAGGAGAGTCAGTAAAAGAAAGGAGGGAGGGAAAGAAAGAGAAACAGCACACAAAAACACACATACACAAGTTGCATAAAACAATAGAGACTTCCAGGACGTTATGATGCAGACACCCATTGGAATCTTGCCCATAGCTCTTTCACTCTTTTAAAAATATATTATTATTGTTCTCAGAGAGGAAAGGAGAGGAAGAGAGAGATAGAAACATCAGTGATGAGAGAGAATCATTGATCGCTGCCTCCTGCACACCCCACACTGGGGATCAAGCTGGAAACCGGGCATATGCACCGAACAAGAATCGAACTGTGACCACCTGGTTTGTAGGTTGACTCTCAACCACTGAGCCATGCCAGCTGGGCAGGCTCTTTCACTCTTGACCTCCAACCTTCACCGTCTCCTGGCCACATCCTTTCTTTTAATCACCCAAGACCACCTCCCTGGTCTGTACTGCTAACTTATCTTCCCTTCTCCAGGATGGACAAAATTTATATCCACCAATTGACATTGACAGCCACTACTTAGTAAAGCCCTTAAAGGTGAGAAAGAAAGATCAAAATTTGGGCTATTGTAAGGGAGGCTTTATCAGCCACATGGTCTCAAATATCTTTGATTCCAGGAAAGGTATAATGGATCTGATGGTCTGAAGAATCAAGTCCTGCATTTTCTGCATCAGTAAGTACCCCAGAAACCACCAGGAATGTGGAGGGCTAGGACAGTCCAGTCCACTCAAGCACAGGTTCGCCCTAAGAATTTTCAAGTCACCCTTGAGGTCCAGTCCATAGAGGTAGACTGTCTTCATTGTCCCCTCACAGATATTACTTGATCTATGACTTTGGAGACAGATGGAGTCTCCTCAGTGCTTATCACGATGAGGCCTGCTTCTCTCTGACTATTCCCTACATTCCAGACAACCCAGCCCCGTGAGTATCATAGCTTAAACTCTTTTTCTGCGCGGGGGGGGGGGGGTGTCTCCCCAGCAGAAACCAGTCTGCTCATGGAAACACCCCTACTGGCCAGATCTCCACATCCTATTCTTCTTTTTCTCCTAGAAGCCGCTTGTTTGAGTACCTCAGGGATAATGAGTATATGAAGAACTTCCAGAACCCCAGTGCGTGTGGAATGGGGAAGATTGGGCAGGGAAAGGGGGCATGAAGGGTCAGTCATAGGCCCCAGGGAGTGGCAACCCTGACCTCTGCTGTCCTTCCCTCACAGACAGGCGTTTTCAGCTGCTGAGACATACAAAATATGACATTGTGAGCACCCTCTGTGTGTTGCCCAAAACTCAGCATGACCTCAACTCCTTTATCGTGCACATACGGTTCCACTCGGAGAGCATCCTCTTCCTCCCCCAGGTAGGCCCAGAAAGACACAGGTGGGTGACAGGTGTAGATCAAGCATGTCAAACTCGCGGCTGGCTGAGCAACTGCACTCCTCCCTTTCAGGAAAGCCTGTTCTTCTTTCGTGTCTATGGGGTATTCAAGGAAGGTGAGTGTGTGGAATGTCCTCCCCAGATGCCCCACTGATACCTTCCCCTGGCTGGACTCCCTCTCAGAACTCTCCCAGCTTCCCAGATCCCTTCCCTTTTATTACTGTCTTGTGTGTGTTTAGCCTCCAGTCTGTCCCCAAACCATTCTGGTCTGACCTGTGTCCATGTCTGTCATCCCCATACAGCTGGGGCTTTGGGTACACAGGTGTGGGGTTTGATGGCTGTCATTCCAGATCCTGATTGTGAGAACATGGGCCTTTACCTAACCAAATTCAGCTAATAATACTCACCTCTTGGGTAGCTGCAAAAAATGAATCAAATGAACTTGTGAAACGGTTGTTCCATGGTCTCCCATATAGTCGGGTCTTTGTCAATGGGAGCAGATTGCTCCTGTTGTTGCCATCCCCATTCCAGATGCCCAGACTCCCAGTGAACAGTTGTACCCTTGGACATGAGTATGGAGTCCTATGCTGACTGGGGAACATTGTCTGAGAGTGTAAAGCATTGGCGACTCCAAGGTGGGTGTTGATGTTTGTTGTTGAAGGGGAAGGACAGTCTCAGGATTCTGTGTGTGCCTTCACCCGGACCTGCATTGCTACCCCTGCTAACAATTCCAGGTGAGTGTTGTGCTCTGGGTGGGAACATGCAGCCCAACCTGGGCTCAGGGCTGTGGGAGTGTGGCAGTGCATGACCTTGGGGCTTTCTCAGTATTGTGGGAAGCTAAAAGGTATATCTAAGGAACAGTCCTCCACGGGGGTCAAGAGTATGAGCTCTGGAGTTAGAACACTGAAAATGTTTCAGGTTTCTTTCAGGTTCTGTCCATGACCCCAAAACTCACTAGACTTATTTCTTAGTGAAATTGCATTACCTCTCTCTGACACTGTCTTCCTCTGAAAATGGAATTGGACTACCCTCTCCCTTGAGCTATTATATAGAGTAAATGCAGTGGGGTTAGGGGTACAAATCTAGTGAAGCTTGTTGACAATCTCTCCAAGGGTAGGTTCAGTGGCAGTGGCAGAGCTACCAGGCAAGGTATCTGGGGAGCAGATACAGGGGGGTATGGGAGGAATCTGGTTGCTGAGTGGTAGTGGAAGCAGGATCATTGTTGAGGGTGTGGGATTGTCTGTCCATCTGTTGTCTGAAAGTCCATTTTTCCTCCAGCCTATGTATCTTAAATGATGAATTGTTGGTGGGGGATGTCACCCCCAACAAGACTCAGAATGCATTTCCCACCCAAGTGCCCAAACCTTCCTTCATTACTGGGCCCACCCTCTCTCAGGAGCAGCAAGAAATGGAACAAGTCTCCTCCACCCCATCTGGGATGAGCTTCTAGTAGTCTCAGAAGTGAGTGATGGGTGTTCATGGGGATAGGAGGGAGCTGGGAGGATTGCATAGTGGGAACTTAACAGTAATTATTTTAGATCTTTCCTTTTTTTAAACAAAAGTTCACATATGAAAAAACCATAATTTTATGCTAGTACATTGCAATATTTAGTAAAACCCAGTTTTCCTACTGTATACACTGTTTTGATATTTTTTTATTAGCACCAATGTAGTTTCCTTTAAGTATATGTTAAGCTACCGAAGATCTATATATTAAGCAGTTGAATTCCAGTAGTCCATAAGCTATTATCTATAATAATAAAAGTGTAATATGCTAATTAGACCGGATATCCTTCCGAACAAAGCCACGGCTGCAAGGGAAGCCTGGGCCCCAGGTACCTGCCTGTGGCTGAAGGGAAGCCGAGGTGCCAGGTGCCAGAGAGAAGCTGGTACTGGCAGCTGGGGGAAAGAAGGCCTACTCTTGCATGAATTTCGTGCATTGGGCCTCTAGTCCTATATAATAAAAGGCTAATATGCAAATTATCCCCTCGGGAGTTCGACTGACTGGGAATTTGACCTCTTGTTATGACATACATTGACCACCAGGGGGTGGCACAAAAGAAGGAAGGCCCTGGCCAGCCTTCGGCAGCCGGGGGAAGGCAGGCCCCAATAGGCCCTTATTGTCAGCCAGGCCTAGGGACCCTACCTCTGCACGAATTTCATGCACCTGGCCTCCAGTTGATAATTATTTCTTTTCACTGCCTTTTCAGCATTACATGAGTGCCACCTAGTCTTTCTGGTGCATACATCTTGGTAAATTTGGAGGCTTCTTTCTGTGGCAAGATATAGCAGTGACATTGTGAGGTCAAAGTGTCTCCACTTGGTCCTAAGGGAGGTCATCTGTCCTCCCCCACCATCAGCTCTTTTAGTACAATGATGAGATGACACCCAAACTTAAAGTTCTTTCCTCATTAAAAAGTGAAGTCTGAGAATCCTATATAATAAAGAGGTAATATGCAAACTGACCATCACTCCAACACACAAGACAGCCACCCCCATGTGGACACAAGATGGCCACCACAAGATGGCCTGCAGGGAAGGGCAGTTGGGGGGAACCAGGCCAGCAGGGGAGGGCAGTTGGGGGGTACCAGGCCTACAGAAGGAGGGCAGTTGGGGGGGGACCCAGGCCTGCAGGGGAGGGCAGTTGGGGGGACCCAGGCCTGCAGGGGAGGACATTTGGGGGGGACCAGGCCTGCAGGGGAGGACAATTGGGGGGAACCAGGCCAGCAGGGGAGGGCAGTTGGGGGCGACCAAGATGGCAGGGAAGGGCAGTTGGGGGCAACCAGGCTGGCAAGGGATGGCAGTTAGGGGTGACCAGGCCTGCAGGGGAGGGCAGTAGGGGCAATTGGGCTGGCTGCGAAGAAGTTAGGCATCGATCAGGCTGGCAGGGGATTGGTTAGGAGATGATCAGGCTGGTAGGTAGAAGTGGTTAGAGGCAATCAGGCAGGCAGGTAGGCGAGCGGTTGGGAGCTAGTAGTCCTGGATTGTGGGAGGGATCCCAGATTGGAGAGGGTGCAGGCTAGGCTGAGGGACACACACCCCCATGCATGAATTTCATGCACTGGTCCTCTAGTTTAGATATAAAAAGAAATGGGTCCCAGGCTTTTAGCAAGGTCAAGTGGACAGAAGTCAGGTGGCCTGGGGATAAATCTTAGTGGCCTTTGCTCTGCTGTCTTCCCAATGCTCTCTCTTGACTTTCTCTAGATGAAGAGCAAGATCCCAGAGGATGCCTTCATGCAGTGACCTAGGATCTTGTAAACAAAGCCCAGGAAATGAGCCCTTAGGTGCTCTCATTTTCATCCTCATCATATTTGTTATATCTCTCTTGCAACCTGAGGCCACATCCATGACTAAGGTTGAAGCCAGACTAACCAGGAATCCAAAGTTCACCTTGAAGCCTGCCAGTTGTTCTGTACTTTTCCCACTCAAGATCCTTGTTTATTTTCATATTAAAGAGTTACATTGCAAATTGTATGTTTTGTGTCTCGGGTTGCTCTTCCCCTGTCCCAACCATGAGCCAACAGGGCCAAGACCAGAAGGTCCAGTCTTCCCCTTCATTCATGGCAGTCTCTAGCATTTATATCAGGCCTTCACAGTGCTTGAAAATTATGGAGTAGGAACTGCATTTCCTGGACTACCTTAAAATCCAAGCTTTGCTCCCTGTACCCTGATAATCTCTGCACCACTTCAGAGTACTGCACAAGCTGTGATGCTCACTTCTATAAACAAACAACACCTTTATCAAGTAGAGTGCCATATTCATTGTAGTATTTATGAATTTCTTGATCATTTTACTGGTCTAAAACCATGCTAAGCTTTTTATTCACTTCTTGTCTTATATCTAAAGTCTCACTGACAAAGTTTAGAGAGTTGTGTACCTAACCCTATTTCCCCCCTCTATGTTGTTTTTTTAACATTTTTATTTTGAAATATTCATTGATTTACCAGAAGTTTTAAAAATTGTGTGGGGACGTCATTTATACCCTCCACCATCTTGCAGCAATAACATCTTGCATTACTATAGCACTATATCAAAACAGGAAATGGCTCTTGGTACAGTCCACAGAGCTTACTGAGATTTTACCAGTTTTATATGCACTTATTTCCATGCACTTTTACCAGCCATGTAGATTCTATAACTCTCACCACAAACAAGATACAAACTGTTCCATCACCACAACTTTCCCTTGTGCTACCCATCATACCAGAACAAGCTTCTCTCTGGCCCCATATCTTAACCTCTTTCAAACACTTGTAATTTTTTAAATGTCATATAAATGGAATCTTCTAGTGTGCAACCTTTGGAATGGGTTTCTTTCACTCAGCATGATTCCCCTGAGAACCATCCAAGTTAAGTGTATCGATAGTCTGTTCTTTTTATTGCAGAGTAGTATGCCATGGTATGCATGTACCATGGTTTGTTTAACCATTCACCTGTTGAAGGCCATCTGGGCTATTTTCACTTTGTAACTATCCTATATAATAAAGAGGTAATATGCAAATTGACCCTCACTCCCTCATGCCATCACAAGATGGCTGTGCCCACAGTGGAAGCGGGGTTCCTGTAACGAGCCATAACGAGCGAGCAGCAGGGACCTGAGGCTGTGTGGCACCGGGGCCGGGGACCTGAGCTGCGCCCCCCGCCCGGTGGAGCTTGACAGGGGACCTCAGGCTACACCCCTGGCCCAGTAGGGTTTGATGGGGGACCTCAGGCCATGCCCCCCACCTAGGAGGGCTTGAAGGGGGACCTCAGGCTGTGCCCCCCCACCCTTGGCCGGGGTACCTGAGGCCACGCCCCCAGCACAGCAGGGCTTGATAGGGGACCTCAGGCCAAGCCCCCCACCCAGTAGGGTTTGATGGGGGACCTCAGGCTGTGTGCCTCAGTGCCGTACCAGGGGACCTCAGGCCGCACCCCCCACCTGGTGGGGCTTGACGGGGGACCTGAGGCTGTGCCCCCTACCCAGTGGGGCTTGACGGGGGACCTGAGGCAGCGCCCCCCCACCTGGTGGGGCTTGAGAGGGGTGGGGCCAGCTGGGTCTGGGTCTTGCGTGATTTCGAGGTGCACATGGGTGGGCGGGGACTTGACTCTGGGTCCCGTAGCGTGCCCCAGACTTTGACAGGAGGAATATTTTCATATACATTTTACTAATTTTCTTTCAGCTCTGATACTTCTATTATAGAGAAAGGGCAAATAGCAATATTAAAATATTTCCTCCAATTCCCTTTTAATGTGCATGAATTTCATGCACCAGGCCACTAGTCTATATAAGAAAAGCCTAAGCAATCTTTACGACAGAACAACCAGAATGACCGGTCACTATGATGTGCACTGACCACCAGGGGGCAGATGCTCAATGCAGGAGCTGCCCCCTGGTGGTCAGTGTGCTCCCACAGGAGGAGCACCACTCAGCCAGAAGCTGGGCTCAGGGCTGGCAAGTGCAGCGGTGGTGGCGGGAGCCTCTCCCGCCTCTGCAGCAGTACTAAGGAGAAGTGAGCAATGCTAAGGAGCAGCGAGCAGGTGGGTGGTAAGGAGCAAGGGGTCCTGGACTGCAAGAGGGTGAAGGCCCAGCTGAGGGACCACCCCTAGTACACAAATTTTGTCCAATAGGCCTCTAGTTTTATTCATGTACAGGTTTTTGCATGAACACAAATTTTTATTTCTCTGGGCTAATTGTCTTTGTGCAATTGGTGTACAATATGGCAATTGCATGTTTAATTTTCAAATAAATTGCCAAATTGTTTTTGCAGAGTGCCTGTACCATATTACATTCCCATTAGCAATGTAAGAGTGACTCGCTTTATCTGTCCAAAGCTTTGCCTGCATTTAGTGTGGTCCATATTTTTTTAGCCATTTTGATAGGTATAGGTGTTCTTAAGTTTTCTTTGTGTTTTTAATTTGAATTTCCATGATGGCTAAAGATGTTCAATATCTTTCCCCATAGCTATTCACCACCAGTGAATTATCAGTTCATGCTTTTTGTCCATTTTCTAATTGGATTAAGTGGCCAGATGTAGCTCTAGAGAGCTGCACTGGCTCTGGATAACAGGCAGAATAAGAGATTCACTTTTGTCATCTGGGAGCACAGAAGTGGGGCTGAAGCAGTTTAACGTGTCTCCAATTAGGATTGATCTCGGATGTGGAACAGCACTCTTAGGTGGGGGAATCTCTGGTTTCATCTGTGGGGACCTTGATTGAGCAGAAAATGAAGGGAAATGTATGCTGGGGGAAAAACAATGGAAAGCAAGAAATTGGAGTGTGGGAGGGGGGAGAATATCTTCCAAGTGATGTCAGATTCATTACATCACCTTTTTAGAATCCAGAAAACTATTCTCCTGTACCTGTAGGTTCCAACACAATACATCCATTAGAATCCCTTCTAATGCCTGGACTTAACCAATTGAATCAGAATCTCTAGGGGTAGGTCCACTCCTCAGTATATTTACATTCCTCAGTTGATTCCAATTAGCTGCCAAAATTGAAAACGTCTTGGTCTGCCATAACAAGATAGCACAGATGGAATGGCTTAAACAACAAGTTTATTTCTCACAGTTCTGGAGACTCTAGGGCCTAGGCAGAGATAATATCAAGAAGAAGGCTCCTAAGTATTATGCCCAGATTTCAGGATCCCCAAAAGACCACACCAGGGAGCCAGCCAAGTCCGATGCAAAAGCAGAGAGTCTTTATTCGAACTAGTTCGGCTCCCTGACCACACTCACCGACCCAACGGTAAGCCAAGTGGCAGAGAGAGGGCTAGCCCAGTGGGAAGGAGTTTTATCGGGGGGTGGAGTAAGGGGAGGAGAGGTGACTGTGGGCCCTGCCGATTGGCCAGGCGCAAGCCGGGTCCCGCCACACAGGATGTGGTCATATCCATGGCGAGTTCAAAGAAATCCTGGGCATAGCTAGCAGAGGCCTGGGCTTCCGGGAAGAAGCCCTCCCGAGCACATGGCTGCTAGGGTAAGATGGAGGGCATATCCCTCGCCCTTTCATTCCCCCCTTTGTCTTGGAACTTCCGGCTCAATCATGAGACGGATTGCATTTCTCTATTGAAATAGGATTTTTCTTCTTAAAATTCCTCCATGGCTATCAAAAAGCCAAATCAAGATTAATTTATCTACTGTCTGATGTTTGCATAAACACAAGAATGGTAACTGACTACCTTTGCTGGAATCTCATGGTTGAATCTTAATGTGCCCTGTAGGGCCAGGAAGCCAAGCCATCCAGCTGCCATCAGGCCCGCCTGCAGTATCTACTGAGTTAGGTGAATCCCTCACCTGTAGCAACTCCACTTGAGCCCACGCTCTAGGTTTTAAGGCCCATCTCAGCAGCCCTCCTTCTTATTGCGGCCCAGAGTGTGTGGGGGTTCCGCAGGGATGCAGAGGCATCTTTACTGCTCCCCTTCTACTCTCACCAACCACCAGTGATGGTAGGGCATGGGCCTGACACTCCAGCGCCAGCCATCTTTAGGGCTCCCAAGCAGGATACCAGGCATTCTTCATGGCATTCTTATTGGCTTCAAGTCTTTAGAGCTCAGACAGGGCTCTTTAAAACATGATATTCCAGCCAAAGTTTTCCGTTAATAAAACCACTATTAGGAACCAGTCTTATTGAATATATGCAAAGAAATGTATTGGCATAACTTATTTAGCATTGCCAGATTTTGGAGGAATTACATAAGCAGAAAAACATAAAACAGTAACTGTTGGCATTAAACCTTCTTTCTATGCATAACCATGCCTCAGACCTTACTACCCCTGACATGGGCATGGTTACACAGGCCTGCAAGACAGTATACAGGCTTCCAACCATCAACTGTCTTTATTTATTTTTTTTTAATTGAATCTTTATTTTTCAGATTATTACATTTGTTCCTCTTTTTTCCCCCCCATCCTCCCAGCTCCCACCCCACCCTCCGCCCTCACTCCCCACCCACTGTCCTCATCCATAGGTGCACGATTATTGTCCAGTCTCTTTTCGCATCTCCCACACCCCTTTCTCCCCCAAGAATAGTCAGTCCATTCCCTTTCTATGTCCCTGATTCTATTATGATCACCAGATTATTTATTCACTTGATTCTTAGATTCACTTGTTGATAGATGCATATTTGTTGTTCATAATTTTTATCTTTACCTTTTTCTTCTTCCTCTTCTTAAAGGATACCTTTCAGCATTTCATATAATGCTGGTTTGGCGGTGATGAACTCCTTTAGCTTTTCCTTATCTGTGAAGCTCTTTATCTGACCTTCAATTCTGAATGATAGCTTTGCTGGATAAAGTAATCTTGGTTGTAGGTTATTGCTATTCATCACTTTGAATATTTCTTGCCATTCCCTTCTGGCCTGCAAAGTTTCTGTTGAGAAATCAGCTGACAGTCATATAGGTATTCCCTTGTAGGTAACTGGGTTTCTTTCTCTTGCTGCTTTTAAGATTCTCTCTTTGTCTTTTGCTCTTGGCATTTTAATTATGATGTGTCTTGGTGTGGTCCTCTTTGGATTCCTTTTGTTTGGGTTTCTCTGCGCTTCCTGGACCTGTAGGCCTATTTCTTTCACCAGGTGGGGGAAGTTTTCTGTCATTATTTCTTCAAATAGGTTTTCAATATCTTGCTCTCTCTCATCTTCTGGCACCCCTATAATTCTGATGTTGGTGCGCTTGAAGCTGTCCCAGAGGCTCCTTACACTATCTTCGTATTTTCGGATTCTTTTTTCATTTTGCTTTTCCGGTTGGGTGTTTTTTGCTTCTTCGCATTTCGAATCTTTGACTTGATTCTTGCGCTCCTCTGGTCTGTTGTTGGGTGTCTGTATAATATTCTTTATTTCAGTCCGTGTATGCTTAATTTCTAGTTGGTTCTTTATCACAACATCAAGGGTCTCATTAGATTTCTTGAGGATCTCACTACATTTATCAGCGGCTTCTAGACAGTTCTTAAGAGACCTTAAAAGTGTGGTTCTGAACTCAATATCCTCCATTGACAGTTTTGTCCTGTTTCTTTGTCTCCGCATTTTTCATGCTTTCTTGGTACACCCCCAAGTGGTCTTTGTGCACAGTCTTGTTGCCTTTAAGCCTTGATTGATGTCGGCAATACCGGGGGTGATTTGACCTCCGGGCTAACTGGCTATGAGAGTCAGCTGTGTCTGCAGTGGGAGAGCTTCTGTGCTGGATCTCTAGGGCGGTGCTAATCTAGCGTTTGCCTGAGGCTATCCGGCAAATGGTTCTGCGCCGGGCTTGGGCGGGGCGGGTCCCTGGGGATCTACAGGGCAGGCGGAGCGAGCAGTTATGGCTGCTCTCAGTTCCTTCCCCAGGGGCTCTGCCTCTCAGAGTCCCAGCAATGGCTGCAAACCTCGGAGAGAAAGCTGCCTTCGAGTTCCGACCGAAGCCAGACAGTCCCGCTTCTCCCGTTTGAGTCTTGGTCCCCAGAGACTCGCCCAGATCTGGAGCTCAGAGTCTGAAACTCCCTCCCGATTGAAAACAACAACTGCGCCCTCCGCCGCCAGCCCGCTCTGCGCGTGCACTCTGCACCTCAGTATTTCACTTCAGCACTGCGCCTCCTCTGAGTCTGGGTATGATATTCTCTTTCCTCCTAGTTGTAGAATTTCCACTCAGCCAGCCTTCCTGTGGTTCTGGATGCTGTCTGTTCTGTCCTTTAGTTATATCTCTGAAGTGGTTGTTCGAGGGCAGCAATCTCTGGCGTTAACCTATGCCGCCATCTTGGTTTCTCCATCAACTGTCTTTCAACAGAGACCAAAACCTGATGGGCACCCTTCCCTGCCCAGTTGGGCACCTGCCCTCTTGGCAGCTAGACACCCTTTACTTTTGGGGGTTCACCCCACACAGTCACCTTCCAGGACAGCCAACATAAATTCAAACCTGCAAAAGAATCAAAGGTTAATATAACATATCAATACAATGAAACATAATATTGGCATCATGGCCACTTCAGCAGCCAAATCTTCTGCTACTAAACATGTGATCCTATACATTGTCCTTGTCTCTTTGGAGCCATGTCCATGAAGATGCAGGCATTATCTAAGTCTATTACACAGTATTGTGGGGGCTCCTGGTGGCAGGAGTGATCGCAAGCAATGTTACCAGCATCAGGCAGGTCGAGCACGCCTTAGCTTGAGCTTGAGCGGGTTGCGTTGATCTCGATTGATGTTCCATTTGGTGACGAAGTCTTCCCGGATCACGGATGGGTCCGCTGACCAGACGTGAGTATGATGGACCCAGGTCATGACGCTGTCTACCTTGAGAGTGGTGGGTTGTCAGTACCACAGTGTAGGGACCCTTCCAACGTGGCTCGAGGGTCTCCTGGTGGTGCCTTCTGACGTAGACCTAATCTCCTGGTCTGTGCTGATGAGGAGTTGGGGTTGGGCAGGTCTTGTAGATGGCGCGGAGGCGCGGCCAAATGTCCTCGTGTGCCCTCTGGAGCCCTCTCAAGGAAAGAGATAGTTAAAGAAAAGGGTTTTATAGGGGGTGGCCTGCCAAACATGATAGGAGAGCCACCCAGTCCCCACCAATTTCCATAGTTCCTTTCTACCTGCCCTGAACTCTGGGGCCTATCCAATTTGCCCCAATAGCCCTGGTTCCTACCTGAGTTACTTGCGAAATAAAGGCTGGTCCGTTATCGGACCTTATCATAGCCTCCGGCTCTCCCAACCCAACGAGGTTTTGGCCAGTCTCCGGGTCAGGTTCCTCCTCTCTTGGAGAACTTCAAAGTCCTGATGGCTTTTAGGTAACCCTGTTTATTAGTTACAGCGCTCTGCTTTCTTGCCTTTCTACCAGTTCCCTTTGTGGCAGAGCAGCAACCAGGCCTCTTTCAAGGGAGTGTGCTAGAAGGGGGTATCAGCCCCTCCTTTGCTAGCAGCAACAGATACCAAACCCTTTCAGTACATTTGACCAGCTTCATTCCCGCCCACCTTTACAGATTCTAAGGCCCATTGTCTTCATTTAACCAGCAAGCCAAATGACACTGGCCTGTATTTTATTCTGCACAGGCAGGGGGAAGGGCCCATGAAATCTCTGCCCTGATGAACTGTGAGCCCCACCCTTAAATGTCCCAATCAGACTAGAAAAGCCACAAATACCTTTTAAATCTACCCCAGAATTCCAAAATCCCAACCCAGCACAGAATATCACATAGCAAATCAAAGTTCCCAGCAACAAACAGACAGAGATGTTTACTAGTTAGGCGGGCCGATTCCACCTCTGACAGAGGGCAAGCACCCTTGGGTGGCCGCTCAGGGTACTTTGCTATTGGCCAGAGCACTCAGCCTTAAAGAAATCAAGCGTGTGCTTTCCCCCCCCCCCCCCCCCGCAGACTTCCACACTTACATGAGACATACACACATCAAATAAAGATTTACACTTACACCCTTTCAGTGAACAAGTACTTTTACAGTCTTGGGATCTTGAGCAGATAACAGGAACACCGCCCAAGTCCCCTGATGGGGCCTGACAGGAACAGATGTGGTGGTCTCCCGTTCCCACACCCCAGGACAGGATTCTTGGCCTATGTTTCATCCAGATAGAAACGGTACTCATCACAAACAAACAAACAAATCCAAAACCAAAAACCAAGAAAACCAAGGCCAGAAGTACCTTCTGACGTTTCAGGGGTTCCAAGGAAGGAGACGTTAGGCCGCGTCCAGCCCTTCTCATAATCCACCACCAATGACCAGTACCAGCTCACTGGTCTACCATCCATTTAACATTTCTCTTTCCTCCCATCACACCAAAGCCATGCTTTCCAGGTAGCTAGAACTTTTAGCCTTAATTTTTAGGTGATTAGCAATACATAAGAGACACAGAAATTTCACTAGTTAAACAATTTTAAACAACAAAGATACATATTTAAGTAATAAAGACAGATCAATTTACAGAAGCAGAGACATGCAATCCAAACTACAGCTTTGGGTAAACACATTATCTAGAGTCCTTGGGTCCTGGGTCTCCAGAACACTGAACTGGAGCCCTTCGACCCTGGGACAGCTGTGCTGTCCCTCTCAGGCAAAGGAAAAATGTGCCCTCTAAGATCAGTATGTAACCAGTTTCTATCTGAAATAATCGTACTTTACTTTAGAAATTGGATTACTGCTATCAGTCCCTTTTAAAGACTTTGACATAACCTTTAATTGTCCTTAGTTTAAGGAAAGCAGGGTTTTCTAGATTTAAGAGATTAGCTTAAAAATAAATCCTAGGAGACTTCCAAAATGGCGACCAGCAGGAAGGTAGGGAGGGAGAGAGTGTGAGAGAGCAAGGAAGTGATAGAGGAGTGTGTGGACGCGTGTGGTGTGTGTGTATGAGCTAGGGATAGTTAGATTGTGCAGGTCTTCTAAGGGGCTGCTAAACCGGGCAGTCTTAGGCGGCGGAGTCCCGCTCCCTGCGCGGACACTCCTGGGCGGCCAGCACAGGCACGGTGACCACGCCATCTTGGGAAACAGAGCTGCTTGAGACTAGGATCCTGGCCTCAGCACCACCCAGTCTGATCTCAGACGCATACCAGGACCCTGCAGCCACTGGGGACAGAGACCTGCGACCATAGCTACAGACCTGCGTACACCAAAAGTTCAGAAATCCCCGCGGCAGATCCCTGAGTAACAGAGCCCATCCCCGCTTCCCGCAGGCTTGCAGGCAGCGCCAGAGTAACTAACTGATAGACCCACCCCTTGCTGGGGCCTCAGCGCTCCAGGAACTTTAGCCTGGAAGTGCGCGAGCACCTTGGAACTGATCCTACTCGCACTGCCAGCTTCTGAGCCCCTGGGCTGGGAGCAAACGCGCGAACCCCAGGAACTGAGCCTAGGCGCACTGCCGGCTTCTGAGCCCTGGGCTGGGAGCAATCGCGCGAACCCCAGGAACTGAGCCTAGGCGCACTGCCGGCTTCTGAGCCCTGGGCTGGGAGCAATCGTGCGAACACCAGGAATTTGTCCCGCCTATCACAGGCCCAGGGACCCCGATTCTCTGGGCAGGAGGCAGCACCAAGCACCAGTGACTTGACTGTGTTTCTTTTCACCTGCGCCTGAGATCCTGATTCCCTGTGCATTCATACTAAGAGCCAGTGACTCCAATTCCTGGTGCAAGGGCACACAGGGACCCTGATTCTCAAGGCAAGGTCGCGCAAAGCAACAGAGACTCTGATACTGGATTCTGGGGAACTCTGACTCCTGGCTCACGCTATGGGGCTCTGGTTTTCAACACGCTTCAGGGGGGTCTCTGTTTCAGCACGGTGCAGGCAGGGTCCCTGATTCTAAGGGCGCATACGAGACCACATTGAGCGCTGACAACACTGACTCTGAGCGAGCCTGGTTTCCACCAACCCACAACAACCACACATCTTAGTGTCAGAGCTCTTCAGTGACACTAGGGTGGTGGGAGGCTCCCACTGCACATGGCCCAGGCCCACGCAACTCGACGTTTGAACCATCGGGAGATAATCAAAATGAAGAGACGAAACAACACCCAGAGGAAAGACAATGAGGAGTCACCAAGAAAGGACATTAATGTAGTTGAAGCATGCAACATGACAGAAAAAGAATTCAAAATAATGGTTGTACAATTCATTCACCAGATGGATGAGAAAATCAACAACCTATGCAAGAATCAGGAAGAAATGAAAAGTGATATAGCTACAATCAAAAACACCATGGAAAGTTTCAACAGCAGACTAGAAGAAGCAGAGGACCGAATTAGTGAATTAGAAGATAAGGCAGAGAAACAAGCTCAATCTGAACAGCAACTGGAGAAAAAAATTAAAAAGCAGGAGGAGAGCCTAAGGGAGCTTCGGGACAACATGAAACGAAGTAACATACACATAATAGGGCTGCAAGAAGGACAAGAAGAGCAGCAAGGATTAGAAAATCTATTTGAAGAAATAATGTCAGAAAACTTCCCAGATATGGGGAAGAAAAAAGTTACACAAGTACAGAGAGTCCCAGGCAAGATAAACCCCAAAAGACCCACACCAAGACACGTCATAATAACGATGGCAAATGTACAAGACAAAGAGAGAATCTTAAAGGCTGCAAGAGAGAAACAGAGAGTTACCTACAAAGGATCTCCCATCAGATTATCAAATGATTTCTCAACAGAAACACATCAGGCCAGAAAAGAATGGATGGAAATTTACAAAGTGATGCAAAGCAAAGGGCTGAATCCAAGAATGCTCTATCCAGCAAGGCTATCATTCAAACTTGAAGGGGAAATAAGAAGCTTCACAGACAAAAAAAGGCTAAGGGAGTTTATCACCACCAAGCCAGCAATGCAAGAAATGCTAAAGGGACTGGTGTAAAAAGAAGAACTAAAAAGCCCAGAAAGACAGCAGCCACAAAAAAAAAATAGAAATGGCTACAAACAAGTACCTTTCAATGATAACTTTAAACGTAAATGGACTAAATGGTCCAATCAAAAGACATCAAGTGGCTGAATGGATAAAAAAACATGACCCATATATTTGCTGTCTAAAAGAGACCCACCTCATTAGAAGGGACTCTCACAGACTGAAAGTGAAGGGATGGAAAAATATCTTTCAGGCAAATGGAAATGAAAAAAAAGCTGGGGTAGCAATACTTATATCAGACAAAATAGACCTCAAAGTGAAGGCCATAACAAGAGATAAGAAAGGCCACTTCATAATATTAAAGGGATCAATACAACAAGAGGATATAACCCTGATAAACATATATGCACCCAATGCAGGAGCACCCACATACATAAGAAAACTTCTGGAAGATATCAGGGGAGGGATCGACAACAATACAATCATAGTAGGGGACTTTAATACACCACTGACATCACTGGATAAATCCCCTAGACAAAAACTCAGCAAAGAAACAGCAATCCTAAATGACTCACTAGATCAGATGGACTTAATTGACATCTTCAGAACACTTCACCCCAAAGCCACAAAATATACGTTCTTCTCAAGTGCTCATGGGACATCTTCAAAAATAGACCACATATTGGGTCAAAAACAAAGTCTCCCCAAATTCAAGAAGATTGAAATCATACCAAGGATCTTCTCAGACCACAAGGCCATAATATTAGAAATAAACTACAATAAAAACAACTCAAAATACTCAAACACTTGGAAGCTGAATAGCACGTTATTAAATATTGATTGGGTTACCAATGAGACCAAAGAAGAAATTAAAAACATCCTGGAAACTAATGACAATGAAAACACAACAATCCAAAACCTTTGGGACTCAATGAAAGCAGTCCTGAGAGGGAAGTTTATAGCTCTACAGGCCTATCTCAACAAACAAGAAAAAATGGTAGTAAATCATCTAACTCTACAACTCAAAGAATTAGAAAGAGAGCAAAAAGAAAAGCCCAGAGTGAGCAGAAGGAAGGAGATAATAAAGATTAGAGCAGAAATAAATGACATAGAGACCAAAAAAACAATACAGAAAATCAATGAAACAAAGAGCTGGTTCTTTGAAAGGATAAACAAGATTGACAAACCTCTAGCCAGGCTCACCAAGAAGCAAAGAGAGAGGACCCAAATCAACAAAATCAGAAATGATAGAGGCGAAATAACAACAGATCCCACAGAAATACAAATGATTGTTAAAAAATACTATGGACAACTCTACTCCAACAAACTAGACAACCTGGAGGAAATGGACATATTCCTAGAAAAATACAACATTCCAAAACTTAATCAGGAAGAATCTAAAAATCTCAACAGGCCAATAACTATGGAAGAAATTGAAGCAGTCATCAAAAAGCTTCCATCAAACAAAAGCCCAGGACCAGACGGCTTCACAGGGGAGTTTTACCAAACATTCAAGGAAGAACTAAAACCTATCCTCCTCAGACTACTACAAAAAATTCAAGAGGAAGGAACACTTCCAAGATCATTCTATGAAGCCAGCATCACCCTAATACCAAAACCAAGTAAAGACAACACAATGAAAGAGAATTACAGGCCAATATCCCTCATGAACATAGATGCCAAAATCCTCAACAAAATCTTAGCAAATCGGATCCAACAGTACATCAGAAAGATGATACACCACGACCAAGTAGGATTTATCCCAGGAATGCAAGGATGGTACAATATCCGCAAATCAATAAACGTGATACATCACATAAACAAATTGAAAGAAAAAAACCACATGGTCATATCAATTGATGCAGAAAAACCTTTTGACAAAATTCAACACCCATTTTTGATAAAAACTCTCAGCAAGGTGGGCATTGAAGGACCATATCTCAACATAATAAAAGCCATATATGACAGGCCCACAGCCAACATCATAGTCAATGGACAAAAACTAACACCATTTCCCCTAAGAACAGGAACAAGACAGGGATGCCCACTCTCACCACTCCGGTTCAACATAGTACTGGAAGTATTAGCCATTGCAATTAGACAAGAAGAAGAAATAAAAGGCATCCAAATTGGAAAAGAAGAAGTAAAACTGTCCTTATTTGCAGATGACATGATATTATACTTAAAAAACTCTAAAGACTCCATCAAAAAACTATTAGACTTAATAAAAGAATTCGGCAATGTAGCAGGATACAAAATTAACGCCAGGAAATCTATGGCATTTCTATACACCAATAGTGAATGTGCAGAAAGAGAGACTAAAAAAGCAATCCCATTAACCATTGCACCAAAAAAATTAAGCTACCTAGGAATAAACTTAACTAAAGAGGTAAAAGACCTCTTCTCAGAAAACTACAGGACGTTGAAAAAAGAGATAGAGGAAGACATAAACAGATGGAAGAACGTACCGTGTTCATGGATTGGTAGAATCAACATCATTAAAATGTCCATACTACCCAAAGCAATCTATAAATTCAACGCACTTCCCATTAAAATACCAATGGCATATTTCACAGACCTAGAAAGTACTCTCCAAAAATTCATCTGGAGTAAAAAAAGACCCTGAATAGCTGCAGCAATCTTGAAAAAGGACAAAGTAGGTGGGATCTCAATACCAGATATCAAGATGTATTACAAAGCCACTGTTCTCAAAACTGCCTGGTACTAGCACAAGAACAGACATATAGATCAATGGAATAGAATAGAGAGCCCAGAAATCAGCCCAAACCAATACGCTCAATTAATATTTGACAAAGGAGGCAAGAGCATACAATGGAGCCAAGATAGTCTCTTCAATAAATGGTGTTGGGAAAATTGGACAGATACATGCAAGAAAATGAAACTAGACCACCAACTTACACCATACACAAAAATAAACTCAAAATGGATAAAGGACTTAAATATACGATGGGAAACCATACAAATACTAGAAGAATCCAAAGGCAACAAAATCTGAGACATATGCCGAAGCAATTTCTTCACCAATACAGGTCCTAGCGCATTGGAAACTAAAGAGAAAATGAACAAATGGGACTACATCAAAATAAAAAGCTTCTGCACAGCAAAAGAAACCATCAACAAAACAACAAGAAAACCCACTGCTTGGGAAAACATATTTGCCAATGTCATATCTGATAGGGGCCTAATCGCCAAAATTTATAGGGAACTCATACAACTTAACAAAAGGAAGATAAACAATCCAATCAAAAAATGGGCAAAGGCCGAAACCGGTTTGACTCAGTGGATAGAGCATCGGCCTGCGGACAGAAGGGTCCCAGGTACGATTCCGGTCAAGGGCATGTGCCTGGGTTGCGGGCACATCCCCGGTGGGGGGTGTGCAGGAGGCGGCTGGTCGATGTTTCTCTCTCATCGATGTTTCTGACTCTCTATCTCTCTCCCTTCCTCTCTGTAAACAATCAATAAAATATATTTTAAAAAAATGGGCAAAGACCTAAATAGACACCTTTCAAAAGAGGACATTCAGAAAGCCAAGAGACATATGAAAACATGCTCAAAGTCACTAATCATCTGAGAGATGCAAATCAAAACAACAATGAGGTACCATCTCACACCTGTCAGACTGGCTATCATCAACAAATCAACAAACGACAAGTGCTGGAGAGGATGTGGAGAAAAAGGAACACTTGTGCACTGCTGGTGGGAATGCAGACTGCTGCAGCCACTATGGAAGACAGTATGGAGTTTCCTCAAAAAACTACAAATGGAACTCCCATTTGACTCTGTGATCCCACTTCTAGGAGAGTATCCCAAGAAACCAGAAACACCAATCAGAAAGGATATATGCACCCCTATGTTCATAGCAGCACAATTCACCATAGCTAAGATCTGGAAACAGCCTAAGTGCCCATCTGTAGATGAATGGATTAGAAAACTGTGGTACATCTACACGATGGAATACTATGCTGCTATAAAAAGAAGGAACTCTTACCATTTGCAACAGCATGGATGGAACTGGAGAGCATTATGCTAAGTGAAATAAGTCAGTCAATGAAGGAAAAATACCACGTAATGTCACTCATTTCTGGATAATAAAGACCATTATAAACTTATGAACAAAAATAGATACAGAGGCAGAGCTGCCTCGAACAGACTGTCAAACTACAGCAGGAAGGCCGGGGAGGGTGGGAGGGCAGAAGGGGGGCGGGTAAGAGATCAACCAAAGGACTTGTATGCATGCATATAAGCATAACCAATGGACATAAGACACTGGGGGGTAGGGGAGGCCAGGGGATTTTCAAGGGCGGGCGGGGGAGAAAGGAGACATATGTAATACTCTTTGTAATACTTTAAGCAATAAATAAATAAATAAATAAAATTTTTAAAAAACCGGAAAAAGAAATAAATCCGAGAGGCAAGCACACTTCATGCCCCATCCACATTTCTGCAGCAAAACTCTGCCTTAAAGCTCCACCCCTGACTAAATCAGAGGGAGGGGCCTTTGCTGTTCAAATTGGTCCTTGCATCAAAAATCTTCAGTTGAGGTCACAAAATCAATCCTCCCTTCTCAATCAGACCAATAAGCAATTCATTTACTTATTTTTTCTTCTTTTTTCTATTGCTTAAAGTAATACAAAGGGTATTACATATGTGTCCATTTACCCCCTCCTCCCCCCGCCCTAGACAGTCCCCTAGTCTCCCCTATCCCCCAGTGTCTTATGTCCATTGGTTATGCTTATATGCATGCATACAAGTCCTTTGGTTGATCTCTTACCCCCCACTACCTCCTGTTCCCCAACCCTCCCCGGCCTTCCCGCTGCAGTTTGACAATCTGAGGCAGCTCTGCCTCTGTATCTATTATTATTCAAAAGTTTATAATGGTCTCTATTATCCATGAATAAGTGAGATCATGTATTTTTCCTTCATTGACTGACTTATTTCACTTAGCATAATGCTCTCCAGTTCCATCCATGCCGTTGCAAATGGTAAGAGTTCCTTCCTTTTTATAGCAGCATAGTATTCCATCGTGTAGATGTACCACAGTTTTCTAATCCATTCATCTACAGATGGGCACTTAGGCTGTTTCCAGATCTTAGCTATGGTGAATTGTGCTGCTATGAACATAGGGGTGCATATATCCTTTCTGATTGGTGTTTCTGGTTTCTTGGGATATATTCCTAGAAGTGGGATCACAGGGTCAAATGGGAGTTCCATTTGTAGTTTTTTGAGGAAACTCCATACTGTCTTCCATAGTGGCTGCAGCAGTCTGCATTCCCACCAGCAGTGCACAAGTGTTCCTTTTTCTCCACATCCTCTCCAGCACTTGTCGTTTGTTGATTTGTTGATGATAGCCAGTCTGACAGGTGTGAGATGGTACCTCATTGTTGTTTTGATTTGCATCTCTCGGATGATTAGTGACTTTGAGCATGTTTTCATATGTCTCTTGGCTTTCTGAATGTCCTCTTTTGAAAGGTGTCTATTTAGGTCCTTTGCCCATTTTTTGATTGGATTGTTTATCTTCCTTTTGTTAAGTTGTATGAGTTCCCTATAAATTTTGGAGATTAGGCCCTTATCAGATATGACATTGGCAAATATGTTTTCCCACACAGTGGGTTTTCTTGTTGTTTTGTTGATGGTTTCTTTTGCTGTGCAGAAGCTTTTTATTTTGATGTAGTCCCATTTGTTCATTTTCTCTTTAGTTTCAAGTGCCCTAGGAGCTGTATCAGTGAAGAAATTGCTTCGGCATATGTCTCAGATTTTGTTGCCTTTGGATTCTTCTAGGGTTTTTATGGTTTCCTGTCGTACATTTAAGTCCTTTATCCATTTTGAGTTTATTTTTGTGTACGGTGTAAGTTGGTGGTCTAGTTTCATTTTCTTGCATATATCTGTCCAATTTTCCCAACACCATTTATTGAAGATCCTATCTTGGCTCCATTGTATGTTCGTGCCTCCTTTGTCAAATATTAATTGAGCATATTGGTTCGGGCCAATTACTGGGCTCTCTGTTCTATTCCATTGATCTATATGCCTATTCTTGTGCCAGTACCAGGCAGTTTTGAGAACAGTGGCTTTGTAATACATCTTGATATCTGGTATTGAGATCCCACCTACTTTGTCCTTTTTCAAGATTGCTGCAGCTATTCGGAGTCTTTTTTATTCCAGATGAATTTTTGGAAAGTTCGTTCTAGGTCTGTGAAATATGCCATTGGTATTTTAATGGGAAGTGCGTTGAATTTATAGATTGCTTTGGGTAGTATGGACATTTTAATGATGTTGATTCTACCAATCCATGAACACGGTACGTTCTTCCATCTGTTTATGTCTTCCTCTATCTCTTTTTTCAACGTCCTGTAGTTTTCTGAGTAGAGGTCTTTTACTTCTTTAGTTAAGTTTATTCCTAGGTAGCTTAATTTTTTTTGGTGCGATGGTAAACGGGATTGTTTTTATAATCTCTCTTTCTGAAAGTTCACTATTGGTGTATAGAAATGCCTCAGATTTCTTGGGGTTAATTTTGTATCCTGCTACATTGCCAAATTCATGTATTAAGTCTAGTAGCTTTTTGATGGAGTCTCTAGGGTTTTGTATGTATAATATCATGTCGTCTGCAAATAAGGACAGTTTTACTTCCTCTTTTCCAATTTGGATGCCTTTTATTTCTTCTTCTTGCTAATTGCAATGGCTAACACTTCCAGTACTATGTTGATCAGGAGTGGTGAGAGGGGGCATCCCTGTCTTGTTCCTGTTCTTAGGGGAAATGGTGTTAGTTTTTGTCCATTGACTATGATGTTGGCTGTGGGCCTGTCATATATGGCTTTTATTATGTTGAGGTATGATCCTTCTACTCCAGCCTTACTGAGAGTTTTTATCAAAAATGGGTGTTGAATTTTGTCAAAAGGTTTTTCTGCATCAATTGATATGACCATGTGGTTTTTTTCTTTCAATTTGTTTATGTGATGTATCATGTTTATTGATTTGCGGATATTGTACCATCCTTGCATTCCTGGGATAAATCCTACTTGGTCATGGTGTATGATCTTTCTGATGTACTGCTGGATCCGATTTGCTAAGATTTTGTTGAGGATTTTGGCATCTATGTTCATGAGGGATATTGGCCTGTAATTCTCTTTCATTGTGTTGTCTTTACTTGGTTTTGGTATTAGGGTGATGCTGGCTTCATAGAATGAGCTTGGAAGTGTTCCTTCCTCTTGAATTTTTTGTAGTAGTCTGAGGAGGATAGGTTTTAGTTCTTCCTTGAATGTTTGGTAAAACTCCCCTGTGAAGCCGTCTGGTCCTGGGCTTTTGTTTGATGGAAGCTTTTTGATGACTGCTTCAATTTCTTCCATAGTTATTGGCCTGTTGAGATTTTTAGATTCTTCCTGATTAAGTTTTGGATTGTTGTATTTTTCTAGGAATATGTCCATTTCCTCCAGGTTGTCTAGTTTGTTGGAGTAGAGCTGTCCATAGTATTTTTTAACAATCGTTTGTATTTCTGTGGGGTCTGTTGTTATTTCGCCTCTATCGTTTCTGATTTTGTTGATTTGGGTCCTCTCTCTTTGCTTCTTGGTGAGTCTGGCTAGAGGTTTGTCAATCTTGTTTATCCTTTCAAAGAACCAGCTCTTGGTTTCATTGATTTTCTGTATTGTTTTTTGGTCTCTATGTCATTTATTTCTGCTCTAATCTTTATTATCTCCTTCCTTCTGCTCACTCTGGGCTTTTCTTGTTGCTCTCTTTCTAATTCTTTGAGTTGTAGAGTTAGATGATTTACTACCATTTTTTCTTGTTTGTTGAGATAGGCCTGTAGAGCTATAAACTTTCCTCTCAGGACTGCTTTCATTGTGTCACATAGGTTTTGGATTGTTGTGTTTTCATTGTCATTACTTTCCAGGATGTTTTTAATTTCTTCTTTGATCTCATTGGTAACCCAATCAATATTTAATAGCATGCTATTCAGCTTCCAGGTGTTTGAGTATTTTTGGTTGTTTTTATTGAAGTTCATTTCTAATATTATACCATCGTGGTCTGCGAAGATGCTTTTTATGATTTCAATCTTCTTGAATTTGGGGGTACTTTGCTTGTGACCCAATATATGGTCTATTTTTGAATATGTCTTATGAGCACATGAGTAAAATGTATATTCCCTGGCTTTGGGGTGAAGTGTTCTGAAGATGTCTATTAAGTCCATCTGATCTAGTGATTCATTTAGGATTCCTGTATCTTTGCTGTTTGTTTGTCTAGAGGACTTATCCAGTGCTGTCAGTAGTGTATTAAAGTCCCCTACTATGATTGTATTGTTGTCGGTCTCTCCTTTGATATCTTCCAGGAGTTTTTTTTTATGAATTTGGGTGCTCCTGCATTGGGTGCATATATGTTTACCAGGGTTATATCTTCTTGTTGTATTGATCCCTTTAGTATTATGAAGTGGCCTTCCTTATCGCTTGTTAAGGCCTTCACTTTGAGGTCTATTTTGTCCGATATAAGTATTGCTACCCCAGCTTTCTTTTCATTTCCATTTGCCTGAAAGATATTTTTCCATCCCTTCACTTTCAGTCTGTGTGAGTCCCTTCTAAGGAGGTGGGTTTCTTGTAGACAGTAGATGTATGGGTCATGTTTTTTCATCCATTCAGCCACTTGATGTCTTTTGGTTGGAGCATTTAGTCCGTTTACGTTTAAAGTTATTATTGAAAGGTACTTGTTTGTAGCCATTTCTTTTTTTGTGTGGCTGTTTTCTTCCTGGGCCTTTTATTTCTTCTTTTTATACCAGTCCCTTTAGCATTCCTTGCATTGCTGGCTTGGTGGTGATAAACTCCCTTAGCCTTTTTTGTCTGTGAAGCTTCTTATTTCCCCTTCAAGTTTGAATGATAGCCTTGCTGGATAGAGTATTCTTGGATTCAGCCCTTTGCTTTGCATCACTTTGTAAATTTCCGTCCATTCTTTTCTGGCCTGATGTGTTTCTGTTGAGAAATAATTTGATAATCTAATGGGAGATCCCTTGTATGTAACTTTCCGTCTCTCTCTTGCAGCCTGTAAGATTCTCTCTTTGTCCTGAACATTTGCCATGGTAATTATGATGTGTCTTGGTGTGGGTCTTTTCGGGTTCACCTTGTTTGGGACTCTCTGGGCTTGTGTGACTTTTTTCTTCCCCACCTCAGGGAAGTTTTCTGATATTATTTGTTTGAATAGGTTTTCTAATCCTTGTTCATCTTTCTGTTGTTCTGGCACCACTGGAAGGGATACAGTCTTTTAATAATCAGATTTACTAAACTACAATTTACCTTCCATATAATGCATTCATGTTAGGTCTATAATTTGATAAATGCATTTACACATGTAGCCATTACAGTCAACATATGAAACATTGTTATGAAAACTTTTAAGATTCCTGTGAAAATTCTTCATGAAACTCATCATGTTGTTAGAGAAAAATATATGCATACACATGAGTTAGACAAAGACATAAGGAAGTAAAGGATAAGTTAAAATGTTTGCAACAGTTCTTGTGTTGTGCCCAGATTTCAAAGTTCCCAAGACCCCCAGGGAGCCCGTCAGTCTGATGCAAAAGCAAAGAGTCATTCATTTCAAACCCGGGTTTGGCTCCCCTGCCACACTCACCGATGCAATGGTAAGCTCCAGTGGCCGAGAGAGAGAACTCTGTGTGGAGAGAGGTTTTATAGGGGGTTGGGGTAAGGGGAGGAGAAAGGACTGTGGGCCCTGCCGATTGGCCAGGCACCAGTCGGTGTCTCATTACACAGGATGTGGTCATAGTGATGGCGTGCACTTCCCTTAACTATCATTGGCCAGTCCAGAGAAATCCTGGGCGTGGCCAGCAGTGGCTTGGCTTTGGGGAAGAAGCCTTGCTGAGCACATGGCCAAGGTAAGATGGAGGGCATAGCCCTTACCCTGGGGCAAGGTGGAGGGCGTAGTCCTCGCCCTTTCACTTGGAGGTTTCATCTTTGGTGAGGATATCCATTGGGAAATGCCTTGTTCTAATGCAAATATATTTGGTACAGGAGGCCTGTCATTAACATAGAGAGTCAAGTGAGAAGTCAGACCAGGGAACCACAAAACTTTGAGTCCCAAACTATTTCACCTATCTGAAATGCCTATAATTACTCACCACTTTGGCTTAAAATATTTGGAATTATCTTTGGAATATTACGGGAAGTCATCCATTGTCTTCACTATCAGAAAGGTGTGGACAAGGATCCTGGAAGGCTGGTGACCCTTGAGCTCTGGCAATGGTCAGGGCTGTGCACCCACTGTTAGTCCAGACAATGGTAGCTGAAGCAACTTCCCCATTTAGTATTATGTAAATCCTTGCTGAAGGGCTAGTCTGCCTGTTACTGGAAATTGCCTGCCTAAGGGCTATGCGATGGGTGTATCCCAGATCAATAAAAGGTCGGTGGGGGCCAAAACCGGTTTGGCTCAATGGATAGAGCGTCAGCCTGTGGACTGAAAGGTCCCAGGTTCGATTCCAGTCAAGGGCATGTACCAGGGTTGTGGGCACATCCCCAGGGGGAGATGTGTGGGAGGCAGCTGATCAGTGTTTCTCTCTCATCAATGTTTCTAACTCTCTCTCTCCCTCCCTCTCTGTAAAAAATCAATAAAATATATTTTTAAAAAAAGGTTGGTGAGGCCTGAGCACCAGTGGAAGTCCTTCCCCTTGAGTTGGACTTACCCACCTTACCCCCCAATATTTCCAAACTATCTCTTGTCTCTTCTCTTTCATTTGTGTGCGGCTCCTCTTCCGGATCCTGAACCCTAAACCACATGGGATGTGGAGAGAAACACACTATGAATAAAGTGCAAATACAGTTCCCTGGAAAGATGTCATTGGCATATGTAGAATGCCAACACTCCATTAACAAATGCATGTGGTGTCATTTATAAGATTTGCAGGCTACCACCTCATTGGAGGACAGGGAACTCCAGGATAAACAGGGGAACTAGCAAAGCATGTACTTAATAGCATCTCAGTTCCTCTATTTTTTTTAACCTGACAAGAGAGATATATCCTTCCTGTGAGATAATTTAAATCACTTCATAGTGGCAAGTCCCATCAAGAAGCATGTGACATTGGTTTAAATCAACAGAAAAGGAGAATTTTGTTGGGAGCTTGAGTTCATATATGGATTGGGGAAAGCACTAGTGACTGGTTGGAGAGGGTTTACACAAAGTCCTTGGGCTGATAAATTTTTATAACTATGTTTATCCATACTGATGGGAACATGTACAAAGTGGCCATGTGGGAGAGATGGAGGCTATGTCTGGGCCTAACAGTATGAGCCTTGACTTATCTATGTGGATATAACTTTTCTGCTGTTTAATTGCCAACCTTTCAGCAACAGAAATTAATCTTGAGCACCAAATACAAGGACTGGTTGAATAGATTGGGCCTTTTCACCCTGATAAGGTCAATCTTTTGAGAGGACTATACACAAACTTCAGGTAATTGTTTACCTGTAGGTCCTCAACCATGACCTTTATCTGAGAGCATAAAGAGTGTTTGACTCAATGTCAGGCTATTCCAGCCGTGGGCAAACTACGGCCCGTTTGAAATGAATAAAACTAAAAAAAAAAACTAAAAAAAAACTGTACCCTTTTATGTAATGATGTTTACTTTGAATTTATATTAGTTCACACAAACACTCCATCCATGCTTTTGTTCCGGCCCTCCGGTCCAGTTTAAGAACCCATTGTGGCCCTGGAGTCAAAAAGTTTGCCCACCCCTGGGCTATTCCAATAAATCATCATATCAGATGAGAACACCTGTTTTACAGCAATAAGGTGTGAAAATAAACCCATAATCATGGAACCAGTACTCAAATGCCATTTTGTATCACCCAGAAGCCACTGCCTAACAGAAGATTAGAACAGACTGATGAAGGCTCAGGTGAAGTTCTGTTTGGAGGCAATATTTTAGTGGCATTGCAAGCGATCCTCCAGAAATTTTTGCATCGTTCTAGTTCTCAAAGGGAATCATCCATGGGTCTTGGAAACAAGGGGTGTAAGCAGGAATGACCATTATTCCTTTCGTCCAGATTGGAAAACTTGGGGTGCATGACTCCTAGAACTTTGAGATATTGAATTATACATAAGCTACAAATGCCACTTTTGCCCTTTGTCCTCCTTGTACTCATCAAGGATCCTTCAGAAAGGAGAGACAGAATCATGTCAGAGGAAATAGACTCTAATCTTCAGGAGGGGGTAGGGATGATGATGATATTACACATTGAGGATGGGGGAAAATGTTTGGCTCCAAATTGATCCTTTGAGTGCCTTTTGGTACATCCTTACCCAAATTTGACAGCAAAAGGACAGGGTAGCAACCCAATCCAGGGGAGGTTAAGATGACCATGGATGAGACTATAAATAATGCCACTCATAACCTATTAAGACCATCAGATTCAGGAGCTGAAGATGAAGGGAATCTGGAATGGATAATGGCAGAAAGAGATGAGTGTTCGTTTTGGCTGCAAGACCAGCTGCAGCACTATGGGCTGGTATTTTCATCTTGTAAGTTTTCTACAGTAATACAGACCCTCTGGATCCTACATAATTTGCTCCTGGATATACTAGTATGTGGAGAAGTGGTGTTATGGGTTAGCTCAGCAAGATAGACCACCGACTCAGAATTTAAATTTTAAGAGCCTTTATTAAGCTGACCAGCTGACTGCTAGCCGTGTCCTTCCCATAAGAGCCCACAGCTTGCAGTGCAGACCAAGAGTACAGCAAGACCTTTTATCTGCAACACTACAAAGTATTTTTTTTTAAAAGAAAAAACAAACTGCAAAGCAGTTCATTAGCCGTTCCTGGTACTGGCAGGGTAAGAAGTTTACAAAAAATTTACGAGCAGGGTCACACCTGGCTGGGTTCAATCATAACACATTGCTTTTTTAGCGAGATAATTAGCAATTTTTCTCTCCCATGGTCCCTGCCCCTCAGCCTACTTAGTAATTCTTTTTTGTCAGGCCCCTGCCCCTAGCACAGTGGATCCAATCAGAAAAATGGGTACACTGTGATGAACACAGAGTTGTGCTGCCTAGATGTTCCCTTTGAGGAAGGACTAGTTGTTCATCCTGCTGGCATGAATATGAACAGATAGTGGTTTCAGGGGTAACCTCTGTTTGAGAGAGCTGTCTCACCCATAGTAATGCTCCCCTGTGGTGCTTTTCATAGCTGAAGGTAGGGTATATAGCCACTTAGACCTAATCCTTGACAAATCTGGTAGCACATTTTAGCTCCACAACTTCACACAGGGTGGGCAAAAGCTATCACTAGGCCTACATCAAAGACTGACTTTTCCCTTGGTCCAAACCTACTTGCCCCTCCTCCATCTATAGGTGTTCATCCCTATGGAACACTGTAATATAATCCAGCATACTATATTCTATCTCACAGATTGCTACCCAGAGACCACCTTGGGACTCCCAGAAGCTCTTCTGAATGAGGGCTTGCCTATTCGTCTGCTTTGTTCAATGCTATATCTCAGCATCTAGTAGAACCTCAATAATCATTGGTTGGGTGGGAATGTAAAATCGTACAACCACTTTGAAAAACAGTGTGGAAATTTTTAAAAAGGTAATCATATGTCTACCATATAATATATCCCTTCCACACCAAGGGAAATGAAAGCATGTGTTCACCCAAGGACTTTTCATGAGCTTGGTAGCAGCTTTATTCATAATCACTCCAAACTGGAAACAACTAATCATTTACCACTTGGTGAATGGAAAAACAAATTGTGGAGTGCTACTCAATAATAAAAGGAATAGACTATTGATACACTTAACAGCATGGATGAATCTGAAAATATTATGAAAAATCAAAGAATCTGTAAGAAAAAAAGCATGAACTGTCTTCTTCCATTTATATAAAACTCTAGAACATGCAAACTTATTTATAGCAACAGAAAGCAAATCAGTGGTTATCTGGGGATGGTGGAGGGGATGTGAGAGGGAGTGGGAGGAATTAGAAAGGGGAATGAGGAACACATTATCCTTATAGTGGTTATAATATAATGGGTGCTTGAGTGTATAATGACAAGTTTCACAATATAAATATATAGTTAATTCCATGTCAATCATACATCAAAAAATAGGTTAAAATAAATAATCACCAATTGCATAAAAGAATGGACCTGGGACAGTCATTTTCCCAAAATTGTCTGGAAAAAAATATTTTCTGTTCCACATTTCTCAACTCATGAGTCAGAGCCCTGAATGTTCACTCTTGTAGGGGGTATTTTAGGAATGAGCTTAAGAAACATGGCTGCCCACACATCCATACTTTTTTGTATGGAATACCCAATGAACACAGCCCCACCATAAACCTTGCTAAAAACTGGTGTGGTAGAACAGACTTTAGATAAGCAATGCTGATCTGTCCACTACTAGACACCAATGAACACCTTTGATATTTCATGGGCAAAAGAGTGACTTGCTGAAATTGTTGGCTGCAGGCAGGAACCAAAACTCCAGCCTACACAATCTGCTCAAAAGAGACACCGTGGGCGATCTGCTGAAAATCCCTGTGGTGAGGAAGTGTTATATTGGAAGTTATGATAGGGAAATGAGAAAATCAATGTGGCAATGAAAAAAACATTTATTATATACAATTCTCCCATACTTCAAAGTGGAGGGATGTAAAGAAGGGCCCTCTATATGCTGAACAAGGTGATGTATGTGAAGATTTGGTCATAAGAAGCTGAGAGTGGTAAATGGCTCCATTTAGAACAGAGATTTGGAGAGAAGGAGATTGTCAAGGAAGAATAGGACCTGATGCTCATCCATCTCATGAGGCTGCAGGAAGGAATGCAAATCTGTTTAATGAAAGGTGTTTGATGAAGTTTTGCTGTGCAATATGCCAGGAAATCTCTTCCTTCGTTCTTCTGAAGACATCAATAAAAGACACCTGGAATATTTTTGTAATTAGATTTATCATTGGTTGAAGAATGGGGAATTAATTTCAGCACCTGCTCTCAAAAATGGGTGTTGCTCTCAAGAGCAAAAGTGGCTCTAAGTGTCCCAATAACATCCTGTTTCAGTAAGGTAGCTGCAACTGTTGCAAATTATTTTAGCAAAAGTTAAGTGGTTAAATATGAGCTTAACCAGAGAAATTGAACAATACTGAAGAAGCAGAGAGAGATGATTCAAACTTGCCGCAAGCACATTTGCAGCAGATACTCTAGTCTTCTTCAGACACATTTTAAAAGCACTGGATGGGTTTTGACAAGTGCCTGCTGCTTCTCCTATCCCGTTCTTGGCCCTCTTTCATGCCTGTTTGATCAGCTGACCACCAGTCCTAAAGCAGATCTAAATGGGTCTGCTTTAAATTTTTTTTGTCAGCTTGATTTTTAAAATCAATATTTACCAGCTTCCCCCTACCCTGACACCTACAATAAGGAAGAATAAACTGTTGTAGGATGGGGTGCGTTGGCTGTTAGGGCGACCAGTAAAATAGAGGGAGGGTGTGAAGAAAATGTGGGTTGATGTTGTGCCTGAGGTGGGGATTCTACTTGGTTCAGGTGGTGAAATCATAGGGGTGGTTAAATGCTCTCTTGAGATGCTTTCTGTGAATCATCCAGAAATCAGATCCACCTTCTGGTCACTGCCTTGGAAGATTCTTAGTTCTTCCAGTTCCCGAGTCTTTTAGGGTTTTGCAATTTGTTTCTAGAAGGCTTGGTGTTTAGTTTCTGTGGTCTACTCAGGATTTGCTACTGATTCATCTCTTTTCTAGCTTACAGAATTTTCTAATATTAATGTATATTTATATTTACCAGTATGTTGTATACATTTTATGTTTTTATGTCACTGATTAGCATCGTGTCATTTCAGCCTGAAGAACTCATTTCAGTATTTACTGTGAGGCAGATGTAGTGGTGATGAAAACCCTTAGCTTTTGTTTGGGAAAGAATTCATTCCTTCTTTATTTATAGTGGAAGGATAACTTTTCCAGATAGAGTATTCTTGACTAACACACAAAATATGTCATTTCACTCTCTCCTGGCCTGTAGGGTTTCTGTTGATAAATTTGCTGGTAGCTTTTTGAGGGGTGCTTTGTAGGTTAAATCTGTTTCTTTGCTTTTAGGATTTTCTTTTTATCTTTAATTTTTACAGTTTCATCTTTACAGTTTCATTTAATGTATTTTGGAGAAGATATTTTTGCATTGAGTCTAGTGTGATCTATTAGCTTCATGAACTTGGATGTCCATGTTTCTTCCCAGGTTTGGGAAGTTCTCATTTATTATTTCTTTAAATAAGCTTTCTGACACACTACCATTTTTCCCTATTGGAATCTCAATTATTTTAATGTTTGTACATTTTATGGAGTTCCATAGGTCACATAGCTCTCTTTGCTCTTTTTCATGCTTTTTTGGTTCTCCTGTATTTTGGTTATTTCAAGTTTTCTATCTTTTAGATCACTTTTTATATCTTACATTTGGTCTACTTGGCTGAAGAGGTGTTCTATTGCATTTTTCCCCATTTCATTCACTGAATTCTTCAGTTCCAGAATTTCTGTTTGGTTCTTTCTTGTAATTTCTACTTCTTTATAAATTATGTATTATTTTCCTGATTTTGTTGAATTGTCTTTCTGTGTGTGTGTGCTTGTGCGTGCGTGCGTGCGTGTGTGTGTGTGTGTGTGTGTGTGTGTGTGTGTGTTTGGTAGCTCTTTGACTTTCCTCAAAACAGATATTTTGAATTATTTATCAACTAAATCACAAACATTCTCTGTAATTGACTTTGGTTATTGGAAAATTTTGTCTGTGGGTGAAGACATGTTTCCTTGGTGTTTTGCATTGCTGTGTTCACATGTGAAGCAGCAGTCACCTTTTACAAACTTTATTAGCTACCTTCATGTGGGAGTTGCTTTTTTTTGGATCTTCTTATATCTGGGGTTTTCTCTGATCTTGTATGTATATACCTGCTCCACACTTCTTGCTACTCTTGTGGCAGATTTTTTAAACTTTTATGTCTTCTCTGGTTCTTAACAGTTTACCAGACGGGTTGCTGGAAACCTCTCTTTTGTTTTCCAGAAGATGGCACTATGGCTTAAGTTTGTGTTTTTTCCCCTCCCAGAAACCCTGGTCTGTTTATCTGAAAGTGCTATGTTTACTGGAGCTCAATCTCACTGTGGCACTTGGGAGTGCACACTAGAAGTTGGCTGCAGAGTGGGGGAGAGATGAGTTTAGTGTTCATGGCCTTGGGAGTGTCTGTGGGATCAGTGTGGCGATCCTCCAGTGAAGTTCTCCCAGAGGCTTGTGGGCTTTTTGCTGAAGCCTGGTGTGCAGTTAGCAAGTACCAAATCTCTTTAATGCCTGCCTCTTTCCCAATATCATGCCCACTCCCCTCAACCAATCATGGAGTTCCTGCCTCAGTACACTGGGTGCTGCTGGAGAGAAACAAGTTTCTTCAGCAGCATTCAGCAAAGCTGGGATAACCAGCCACTCAATTGCTAATCTCAGTTTCCCCCATGGGAGGGGTCACTTCCAGCTAATTCAGCCACATGCTATTTTGCCTTGAGGGATGGGCAGCAGTGGCAAAGTTTTTCTTACCCTCTTCAATGCATCCAAACACACACACACACACACACACACACACACACACACACACACATTTTTTGTCTAAGTGGAATCTCCACCTCAGGAATTCTAGATTTTTATAGTCTCTCACATCTGTGGGTCACTGCCTGAGTTAGCACTCTCCACATTTTCCCCAAACAGTGGCTAAGAGGGATTAGAGCAGGTTCATAGGCTGATTCCAAAGCCTGTACAGAGGTCGGTTGCCTATTACCATATGCACACGTGGGCAACACTCTTCCTGGTTCCCTCGATGTATGGGGTTGAATCCAACAACTCCCACAGGTGCACTTTTGTTAGTAGATGGGTGCCTAACTATCTGTTTTAAAAGTGGAACTGAAAGGAGGGACATCTTATGCTATTCTGATACTGACACTTGGTTCTACAAATATTCATTCTTTGAAATTTCTGAAAACACATCTGTTGACGTTATAACATAATTTATTGAATCAATCCCTAGTTGATAGATTTTTAACTTTTCAAGCTTTATTATCAACTAGAGGCCCAGTGCATGACATTCATGCACGAGAGAGGGGGGCCGTCGGGGGGCCTCATCCTAGCCTGCGCCCTTTTGCAGTCCAGAAGCCCAAGGGGGATGTCCTTAGCGCTGCCACAGAGGTGGGAGAGGCTCCTGCCACCTCCGCTGTGCTCATCAGCCATCAGCCAGCTTCTGGTCAAGCAGCACTCCCCCTGTGGGAGCACACTGACCACCAGAGGGCAGCTCCTGTGTTGAGCATCTGCACCCTGGTGGTCAGTGCACATCATAGTGACTGGTAGTTCTGCCATTCAGTCAATTTGCATATTGCCCTTTTATTATATAGGATATTTCACCAATAACACAATGCAAATATTGTCTTCCATAAAACACATGACATTATGTATTTTTATTGGTGTGAATATATCATAATATCTGATTTATCATGCTCTAATAAACATAAAACATAATAAATCATTTCTAAATACCTAAAACTACAAAAATATAGAGAACATAATAGTCATCAGTATGCTTATCAACCAATTTATAACATATTGCTATTTCATCATCTGTGCTATAGATTTTTAAAAATTACATTACAGTTATACCTGTATTTATCTCACTTTTCTTTCACTCCACTCTCTTCCCAGAGGCAGTCACACTTTAAGGCTGATGTGCTCAATGTTTTTATTCTTTTACTAGATATTTTTATTACCTATAAAGAACATACAGCATTACTTTTTGAGACTTAAGAACTGTTGAGAATGGTACTGTAGGTAATGAATGGTTTTGAAACATACTTTTCTTACATGTCTTGCCTTGGTATTCATCTATATTGATTTTCAGTTTAACTGAAATATAGTGTTCCATTGTATAAACGTGTCACATCCACTTTTTGTTGTTCTATTGATGGAAATGCAGAGTCTTAAAAATGTTTGTTTATATTATTGTTATTCTTTTTATTTTTCATAATTTTTTCCCCTTTGTACAGTGCTGGAATGAATGGATATTCTTATTCCTAGCTCTTTCCATCCCTAGGCCAACAAATGTTTCAGTATTTTATCAATCCTGTTTGGCCAAGGGTTTCTCAAATCTGCCCTTACATTAGCAGTCATCCAAGGTGTGTGTCAAACACACAGAATCCTAGGCCCATATCTTCAAGGTGCTAATTCATTAGATAAGTGCAGGAGTCCAGAAACTTGTATTTTTCAGTAGTGCCTCAGGCAATTCTGAAGATCAGGCAAGGTCTGAGATGCTCTTTGATCAGTTAAAAAGAAATCATCTCATTAAACTCTTAACTTACTTATCTTTAATTTCTAGTGCAATTTAACTTCTGCTCTTTTATGTCTTCATTTATAAACAATTGGGTTAACAATGTAAAAATAGAGACATGCATAATGTAGCAATTTAACAAATTTGATAAAATTCCCTATTAATTTTCACTGTACAAATACACACTTGAAGGATAACTTTAATAACTCAGGAAAAAATATGAGAATTGACTAGAATCATAAATAGCTTATAAGCAGAGCATTCCTTATACAAGAAACTATTGTTCACCAACTTGGTAGCCCTTATGTGATAGATTGAATTGTTCTAATGCTGAAAGTTTTGTTACTATTTTTTTCATGGTCATTAAAGATTTTTTGTTGTATTTATTTCAAACTGAAACATTTTGTATGATAACACAAGTCATAAAACAATGGTGATTGTGAAAATTGTCGGTGCTTTAAAATATGTAACAGTTAATGTAACATATCCAGTCCCAAGCTTGGTAATATTTTCTTTTTTTAAAAGAATCTCTATTCTGTTCAGTTTTTATTTTTTACTTTTTAAAAAATAGATTTTTTTTTTTTATTTCAGAGAGGAAGGGAGCGGGAAAGAGAGAGATAAAAACATCAATGGTGAGTGAGAATCATTGATCAGGTTGCCTCCTGCTCGCCCCTCACTGGGGATCAAGCCCACAGCCTGGGCATGTGCTCTGACTAGCAATTAAACCATGACCTCTTGGTTCATAGGTCAATGCTCAACCACTGAGCCACACCAGCCAGATGGTAATATTTTCTTAAAGAAAGTATTCTGGAAAAAAGAAAAAATGGTGGCCAAATAGGCAGCAGTGTTGTGCACCTCCTCCTAGGGCAATGATGGCGAACCTTTTGAGCTCGGCATATCAACATTTTGAAAAACCCTAACTTAACTCTGGTGCCGTGTCACATATAGAAATTTTTTGATATTTGCAACCATAGTAAAACAAAGACTTATATTTTTTATATTTATTTTATATATTTAAATGCCATTTAACAAAGAAAAATCAACCAAAAAAATGAGTTCGCGTGTCACCTCTGAGTGTGTCAGAGGTTCGCCATCACTGTCCTAGGGCCAGGCCAGAAAAGCAACTAAATTGGAGAACATCCACACTGAATTAACAAATTAGACACACCTGAGGAGACAATCCTATATAATAAAAACCTAATATGCTAAGTATCCGACCGTTCCTTCGACTGTTTGACCAGTCACTATCATGCGCACTGACCACCAGGGGGCAGACGCTCTGGTAGATTAGCTTACTGCTGGGGTCCGACTGACAGGACTGGGTGAGATGGGCTGGACATGCCCTGGAGTCCTCCTGCAGTCCCTCCCCGGCCAATTGGCCCTGATTGGTGATAACCGGAATGGTGAGCCAAGGTGTTTTCCTGGGGCCGTGTCTCACAATGCTAAAGAATGAGCTACACAGACCAGAAGATTTAAGCAAAGTGTGGAAAATTTATTACAAGCAGATTCAGACTCCCCGCAAGGGGAGGGGGACCCAATAGTGGGCTGCCTGTTGCTCTATGTCTACCTGTGTCATCACCTGATTGATTCCCTCAATTGTTTTTGCCCAGCAACTGACCTAAACTTTCCCTGTCTCTATGTGTTCTTTCTCTGTTCTTATGCTGAACTTTTTCTGTTTCCATGTGTTTGTACATCTTGTTTACTGCAGGCCCTCCCTTGGTTTCCCATGCCTCCCGCTTTGAGTCCAAAAACATTTTATTATTTCTGTTTGGTTGGTTCCTGTGGTTAGGCTGGCTCAAACTGCCATATCTGCCCCTGCCTATGTTTCACCTACCTTTGTTTTCCACTGGACCCGTGCCCTATCTGCCTGCATTTCAAGTTAATCCTCTCATTGGAACTGGGCAAGACGGGCCGGACACACCCTGGAGCCCTCCTGCAGTCCTTCCCCCACCAGCCAATCTCCTGCGGTCCCTCCCCAGCCTTTAAAATATTTCTTCTAATTAATTTCCTTTCAATGTGCATGAATCCATGCACCAAGCCTCTAGTTTTCAATAAGGAAGGGCAGAGGATGCCTAGAGAACGCCACTTGCCAGCCATAATCCATGTGGAACCATTACCGTGCCCTGGCAGTGACTGGTGCAGTACCTCCCAGTAGGCTCCCAGACGTCTGCAGGGAGCATGGGCCACCAGAGTGAGCTCCCACACCAGGCCTCCTCACCAGCCTGCTGGGACCCAGAGTCTTAGGATCTGGCTCCAAGACCCTGCAGTAAGTGCAAGCCAGGGGGAACCCTGTGCCCCAACCCCACCCTGGACCCCAAAACTACTGCTAGCCTGACCCAAAGCCACCTAGCACCCGCTCTGCCCCCAGCACCGTGATCTGCTGCCAGGGCAACCCGGAGCAACCCAGAGCATGCCACAGGGGACTGTGCAACCTAGAGCAGCCCATGCCTGCTCCACCCTGGCTCCTGGGACAGCCCTGCTGGGGCCATCCAGAGCAAACCAATGTGCACCTAACTCTGGGGGCAGGGGAGTACTCTCCTCATTCTGGGTGACAGAGGAGCACCAACTGAGTGACCCAGGAGCACCAACTGAGTGAGACGCACACTAGGTTGCACCAGTTCGCCTGTCCTCCAAACTGAAGAGGGGTGAACTGGAGCAAACCAGCGCACATCTCACTCTGGGCTACAAGAAAGCAGGGATTGTGTGACCCAGAGCAACCCACGCCCACTCTACCCCAAGCCCAGGGACTTGCTGCTGGGGAAACCTGGAGTAACCCAGCAAGCACGCCCAACTCAGGCCACAGGGGAGCTTGGACTGAGTGAACCAGGGCAACCCGCCCCTGTGCCACACTAAGGAGGGGCGAACTGGAGCAACCTTGTGCGTGTCTCACTCCAAGCTACAAGAAAGCGGGAACTGTGTGACCCAGAGCAACCTACACCCGCTCCTCCCTGGCCCCTGGGAGAGTCCTGCAGGGGCTACCTGGAGCGACCCAGCACACACCTCACTCCGGGTCATAGGAAAGCACTGTCAGGATGACCTAGAGCAAGCTGGTGTGCCCAGCCTGGGTCCACAGGACCTCGCTGCAAGTGTGCTGCCAGAGAGACCTAGGGTGCTACAATGCCACAGGTGCTGGGCTGCACAGCAAACTGCACGTCAGAGGACTCTGGGCCCTCACAGGGAGTCACACATCAGAGGAACTGTGCACACACTCCCACCACCCTGAGCATCTGAAGCAGCCAACTGAGGGACCAGATCAGAGGGAAAAGGAGATACAACTCAGAACAGAGACAATAAAGGTGTGAGACTCAAGGCAGATGCAGCCTCTGGGCCAGGGGTGGGCAAACTTTTTGACTCGAGGGCCACAATGGGTTCTTAAACTGGACTGGAGGGCCGGAACAAAAGCATGGATGGAGTGTTTGTGTGAACTAACATAAATTCAAAGTAAACATCATTACATAAAAGGGTACAGTCTTTTTTTTTTTTTTTTTAGTTTTATTCATTTCAAACAGGCCGGATCCGGCCCGCGGGCCATAGTTTGCCCACAGCTGCTCTGGGCTAACGATTTCCTGACTATTGCCCGGATAGGGTCTTCAATCTCTCAACCCCCAAGCAGGGTGCCCAGGGCATTAAAGAGACAGCAAAAGTGAGGAGACAATGAAACAACCCAAGGAATCGCCAGAAAAATGAGGAATCACCAGAAAAGGAACTAAATGAAATGAAAGCATGCAATATGTCAGAAAAATAATTCAGAATAATGGTAATACAATTCATAAACTGGCTGGATGAGAAAATCAACAACTTATGTAAGAATCAAGGGAAAATAAAAAATAATATAGCTACAATAAAAAACATGATGGAAGGTTTGCACAGTAGACTAAAAGAAGCGGAGGACAGAATTAGTGAGTTAGAAGATATGGCAGAAAAACACACCCAATCTGAACTATTGCAGAAAAAAATTAGGAAGCAGGAGAGCCTAAGGGAGCTTTGGAACAACATGAAACAAAGTAACATACGTATAATAGGGGTGCCAGAAGAATAAGATGAGGAGCAAGGATTAGAAAACTTATTTGAAGAAATGACAGAAAACGTCCCTGATTTGGGGAAGAAAAAGTCACACAAGCAGAGTCCCAAACAAGATGAACTCAAAAAGATCCCCACCAAGACATGTCATAATTGGCAAATATTAATGACAAAGAGAGAATCTTAAAGGCTGCAAGAGAGAGACAGAGAGTTACCTACAAAGGATTGCCCATTAAATTATCAAATTATTTCTCAACAGAAACACATCAGACCAGAAGGGAATGGAATGAAGTAGACAAAGTGATGCAAAGCAAAGGACTGAATCCAAGAATACTCTATCCAGCAAGGCTATCATTCAAAAAATTAAGGGGCAATCAGGAGCTTCACAGACAAAAAAAGGCTAAGGGAGTTTATCACTATGAAGCCAGCAGTGCAAGAAATGCTAAAGGGACTGTTGTAAAAAGAAAAAAATAGAAAGGGAAGAAGTAACACAGACATAAAGAATAAAGATGGCTACAAACAAGTATCTATCAATAATAGCCTTAAATGTAAATGGACTAAATGCTCCAATCAAAAGACATATTGTGGCTGAATGGATAAGAAATCATGACCCATACATATGCTGTCTATAAGAGACCCACCTCGAACAAAGGACTCACACAGACTGATGGTGAAGGGAAGGAAAAATATTTTTCAGGTAAATGGAAATGAAAAAAAAAGCTGGGGTAGCAATACTTATATCTGACAAAATAGACCTCAATGTGAAGGCCATAACAAGAGATAAGGAAGGCCACTTCATAATACTAAAGGGATCGATACAACAAGAGGTTATAACTTTGGTAAGCATATATGCACCCAATGTAGGAGCACCCAAATACATTAAAAAATTCTGGAAGATATCAAGAGAGAGATCGACAAAAATACAATCATAGTAGGGGCCTTTAACACCTACACCCCATTGACAACACTGGATAAAACCTCTAGAAAAACAATCAGCACCGGAACAGCAATCCTAAACGACTCACTAGATCAGATGGACTTAATCAAGCGACATCTTTAGAACATTTCACCCAAAAGCTACAGAATACCTATACATTCTTCTCAAGTGCACACGAGACATATTCAAAGATAGCCCACATATTAGGACACAGGCAGTCTCTCCAAATTCAAGAAGATTGAAATCATATCAAGCATCTTCTCAGATCACAATGGCGTAATCCTATCTAATAATAGACAAGTATGGTAATTGACTGTACCTTCACTACGCCTTCCATGGGCTAATCAGCACGATATGCAAATTAACCACCAACAAAGATGGCAGCTAATTTGCATACTGCAAGCAGGGCAGGACAGCATGAGCCGCCAGCGCGAGCCACCATCCAGGCCCCCATGTGCAACCCCAGAAGCCGCCTGCCTGCCGCCTGGGACGGAATCCAGTCCCAGGCCGCTGGCCGGCCTCAGAAGCCCCAGAAGCCACCTGATATGGCAGTAACTCTATCAGTAAGCACTCTGAAAGTCAGTGGCATAAATGCACCAATTAAAAGACATATTTTGAGGATGAATCAAAAACAAAACCCACTTTAAATATAAAGACACATATAGATTAAAAGTAAATGAATTAAGCTGCAGCCTGTTTTGCTCAGTGGATAGAGCATTGGCCGGTGGACTGAAGGGTCCCAGGTTAGATTCCAGTCAAGGGCATGTACCTCAGTTGCTGGCTTGATCCCCAGTCCCTATCAGAGCATGTGCAGGAGGCAACCAATCAATGTGTCTCTCCCTTTCCCTTCACTATCTCTAAAATTCAATGGAAAAATATCCTTCGGTGAAGATTAACAAAAACAAAGTAAATGGATTAAGTAACATTAAAGAGATTATAAGAAAAATATGTTCCAAATTTTGTTAGTTGTATAACGGTTATGTTTAAATTAACACCTAAGAAATTGGGTGAAGGGTACATACAATATGCTGTAGTATTTTATAGTTTTTTTACATGTATGAAATTATTTCAAATTAAAATATTAAAAAATTAAAAACTAATAAAATATTAATTGAAATGTATCTGCATTACATAAAAAAATCTCCTAATTGCTTCTAGCATAATTTATTAAATTATGCTAAAATTTATGAGGGTTCAATTAAAAAATATCTTAATTCTAAATGATATAATAGAAAATATATAATAGTGCAGTTGTAAGCACTTATCTGAAAATAAAAATTTAAAGAAGTGAATTTAAAGAAGGGATTAGCCCAAAAAAATATATGCACAACCCATGGACACAGACAACAGTATGGTGATGGCCAGAGAGAAGTGGGGGGCAAGAGCTGGGTAGAGGGGGCAAAAGGGGGGAAATTGGGACATCCTATATAATAATAATAAAAGGCTAATATGCAAATTGACTGAACAGCAGAATGGCCAGTTGCTATGATGCTCACTGCCCACCAGGGGGCAGACTCTCAATGCAGGAGCTGCCCCCTGGTGGTCAGTGCACTTCCAAATGGGGAGTGCCACTCAGCCAGAAGCTGGCTCATGGCTGGCCAGTGCAGAGGTGATGGCAGGAGCCTCTCCCACCTCCATGGCAGCACTAAGAATGTCCAACTAACAGTTTAGACCCGATCCCTTGGGGGGCCTAAGCCTTTAGTTGGACATCCCCTGAGGGCTCCCTGGCTGCCAGAAGGATATCTGACTGCAAGCTTAGGCCTGATCCCCCGGGGAGTGGGCCTAAGTCAACAGATGGACATCCCCCAAGGGGTCCTGGACTGCAAATGGGCACAGGCTGGGCTGAGGGACCCCCCTCCCCTGGTGCACAAATTTTTGTGCACCGGGCCTCTAGTATTAGAAATAAACTACAATAAAAACAATAAAAAAATTCAAACACTTGGAGGCTAAATAGCATGTTATTAAATAATGACTGGGTTACCAAAGAGATCAAAGAAGAAATAAAAAGCATCCTGGAAACAAATGACAATGAAAACACAACAATCCAAAATCTATGGGACACAGTGAAAGCAGTCATGTGAAGCAAATATAGACTCGAATATATAAGGAAGTCCCGGGTCCATTCATCTGGCTAAAGGCCCACAAAATCACTTGGTCTGGCCCTGCCAAGGCATTAGGGGTGAGTTAATTAAATGTATGACCAAATGTAGCAGGCTAATTTTTAAGTTGTTAATTTTGTATGGCCCTCAAATGATTTTATAAATATCCAAATAGCCTTTTGCAGAAAAAGGTTCCCCACCCCCGAGCTAAAGTATCCAAATTTCATAACCAAGTATTTACTAACTGACCCTCCTACTTTCATAAGATCATTAAAAAATAGTTTCCAACCTGGCTGGTGTGGCTCAATTGGTTGAGCATCATCCCATGCACTGAAAGGTTGCTGGTTAGATTCACAGTTTGGGCACACACACAGGTTGTGGGTTCAATCCCTAGTCAAGGTGCATACAGGAGGCAAACGTTTAAAGTTTCTCTCTCTCACATCAATGTTTCTATCTCTCCCTCTCCCTTCATATATCTCTAAAATCATTAAAAGCATATTTTAAACAATAGTTTCTATTTCTTCTCAAACTGCAGATAATATAAAGTAAAACATATCAACCCATCTCACAAAAATGAGTCCCTGTATTAGTCACTTGATATATTTAATTTCAGCATTTTCTCTTCATGTATTAAATTAATATAAGATATGAAGTGAAAAGAATACAGAGATTACTTTTTAAAACTGCTTTATTAACTTCAGAATATATCATAAGCATCTTTCCATGCAATAGGTGAAATTCTCCTGGTAAAAAAATCTCATAGGCTGGGACAAAAGCACCACATTGAACTAGAAGCTGGTAAAGATCCATCAGAAACAAGTGACATCAAAAGATTTACAACAAAGGTACATTACAAACATGTGTCTTTAGAAAGCAGATGTATCCCTATCAACTTCAGGGAAAACATCAGAGCTCAAGGCATAAGGCAAAACTCATCGTGATGGTCATGGTGAGGGGGGTCCGTGCTAACTGCCCGCAGACTATGACTTAACTGCTTTCCCCTCAGCTTTTCCATCAGCTGCCTCATCTCCTCCCCAACTCTTTCCCTATTCTCCTGTCTCATCCTTGCCGGTGGCTCCCCAAGCCTCTGACCCCCGTCCCATCTGTACTGCAGGATGGGCTGCCTAACACGGAACCGTCTACGATTTCCTCGTGGCACACAATATTCACCAGGCTCTCCTTTATTAGCATCTTGCTCCTTTTCATCCTTTATTTCTTTTTCCTGGTTGGCATTTTCCATGTTGAGATTTTTAACCACTTGTTCCTCTTTGGACGCCATTACTCCTAGAAGATAAAAGGGGAGGGAATTCAATTTTTGGTGTACAGATCAGCACCGAGGACAGACATCTTACTACTCATCTTTCAGAGTCCTGGATAGGAAAGGTTATTTTTTAAAACTCTTGTTTCCCACCTGAGAAGCTCCCTACACCCTCTAGTGGGCCTCCAGTCCCAGCTCTCCCACTTCCCTCTCACTTCTCTCCCATCCCTCGCCCCAAACCCACCATTTCTCCTATACATTCATCCCTAGGCCTCTTCAGGCACCAAAGTGGAAGCCAGGGGACCAGGGATGGAGGACTTGGTGGTGGAAGGGTGGGGGGGGGGGGGGGCGGTGTCTCAGACTGGTCTCTGCATCCACCCCGCAGCACTATACCTTTCACCCACCTGGGCCTATCCTTGATGTCTCCCCTTTTCTTGATTCTTGCCGCGGGTGCGCCGCCGGATACTTGACAGAGACCCACAGCCCCACAGATCTGCAGAGGGCCGGGATAGAGGGAGCAGGGACTGTTGGCAAATGCTACTCACCTACTCGCTGCCGCCAGGTCCCTCCCCCACCCCCATTTCACATCTCCCCAGGTCTCTTCCCTTAGCGGCTTCACCATTTTCCTACAGGAACTCGGCGGTGACTTCCATCGCTGAGTTGCTCTGCTGCCCTCCCTGGAACCCCGCCGCCCCAGCACCCCCACCCCACGGGGTCGCCGTGGAAGTTCCCGGGAAAGCCGGGGCGCAGAAAGCCGGCGGGGACCGGGCGCTGATGCCCTGCGCCGGCCTCCGGGGTTGGCGGGCGGCCGCCGCCCTGGGCCCCGCGCGTCCCGGGCCCTTACCTGCTCCGCTTGCCCTGGGCCGGTGCCAGCCCGCCGCGCGCAGGACAGCGGGGCGCTGGTACCCAGAAGGGAGTGACGACTGCACCGAAGGCTGCGTCCCCCTGCAGCTCCTGGTCACGCGAGGGCCTCGCGTCACCAAGGAGCTCAGGAGCCCCCGCCCTTCCCCTCCCACCCCACCTCCCCGTCCCACCCCTGTCTCCCAGTCCAACGCCCCCCCCCCCCCCTCCCGCCCTGCTCCCACTGGCCAGAGAGGTGTTTGACCAGACCCGCCCCCAACTGCGCAACCAATCTCTCCAAGTCTCTGCTGGGCCCAGCGTGTACCTTCCTGTCACTCAGCCTGGTCCTCTCCAATCTGAGGGCCCACCCTACGATTGGGGGTTGTTCCCTGGTTACCAGGGCGGGTCTGCACCTCCCCCATCCCCAACAACAGCACAGCCTTGGCATTGGCTTTGGCCTTTTCTGCTTTCTCTCCTCTTCTCCCTGGCTATATATCTGCTTCCTAACCATTTCTCTTTATTATTTCCTTTTCAAAAATCAGTATGGTCCAAAAAACTGAAAAGTATGAAATTTCATTTTTAAAAGACACGCTTCAACCTGGGGAAGTATCATTGTTTATGTTCTGCACCACACAGAAAACATTTTCTTTGGGCTCCATACAACTTCATTTTTGGAACATTCTAGCTTGTTTCAAAATTTTACAGAAAGGAGGGGGTCGGGTGTTCCTAAACACAGTTGGTATTTTGAAAATGATCTGTGAAGTAGATCTTCGGGAAGAAATCCAGTTGTCAGATCATGGCCATTTAATGTAAATAATCTACCTTTTCCCCCCTTCTGGGTCAAATTTCAAGTTTTATTAATAAACTTATATATCTTATTCTATCATAATAAACATTCATTAAATATGAAAAAGCATTTGCTGACAACTGAAATCATCTGCTAAAGTTTAATGGCTAATACAAATGATGGTTTTGAGGCAGGTTGAGCGATAAAGATAGTCAGATCATTTCTTTTTTGATAGACTGGGAAGGGGCTGGTCTTCCCGCTGCCACATTCCAGAGCAAGCATGTCAAACTGCCGCCCTCGGGCAGCATGCGGCCCAGCCAATATAACGGTATGTAAGAAACGTTTTAATAAAAATTTTGTAACTTAATTTTTACAATATCCTGTTATACATGATTATTAATAATGAACTAATATTTCATTTTTGGAGCACAAGAAAAATAGGTTTATTTGTGTTATGCTTATTAATTTGTGCAATTATTCAGTGTCTGGTAAGTTAATGTTCAAGAAAAAAGATAAATTTTTATTAAAATGTTCTATTATTTTATGTGAACGATGACTCATTTATTTCAGCCCTTTGTATTCAGCATGTCTCTATGGAAATAAACCTACGTTTCTATGAAAATTGAAGCTTTTGTTTTTTTGCGGCCCACATAAACTTAAACCTTGTTTATTTGGCTCTTGTTAGCCTTTGTGTTTGACATGCATGTTCCAGAGCCTCTCATTCCTTACATTCATACTCCTGACTGTTACTCTTATTATATGGATGGAGAGGTGACCAAGGTATTGACCTGAGCAAATCTTTGGGTTCCCTCCATTTCTTTCCCAAATTCCCACCTAGTGATTCACTTCCCAGATACATGGTGGAGGCAGGGGTCTGTCCTCATACTGGAAATCAGGTGGGCCTCTTCTACACCTGGTGGTGGGGTATTCCAAGAATCATAGATAAGTGATTGCTGGGGGAAGAGCCTCCCCAGTCAGCCTGCTCTCTTCTTTTTCACCTTGTCCAGGTAGAGGCCTCTCTCAGACCTTTCTGCTATCTCTCACCTGGCTTAGGAAGTGGAGACTGCTGGGATCCTCACCCTAACCTCCTCGCCTCCAGGGCACTTAGGAAGAACCTAGCCTTGCTGCAGGATCACTATCTGCCTTTCCATACCACTCTGGTACTCCCTCATTTATGAAAGGCCCTGAGGAATATTCTCTGCAGTCCATCCTGAGTAACCTTAGATTAGGCATTGTGAACGTGGAAGTCTGTGGAAACCATTAAATGTTACTCAAAGTTATGTGTATATGTGAAGGTGGTAGTGGTAATAGATTCAATTTTTTTGTAGGGAGAGAGAACATACTTCTTAGCAGATTCTCAAAAGATGTTGTGATTCCTCACCCCTCAAAAAGATTAAAAGTCTCTCTATATACTGTCTCACGCTTTCTCATGTAAATTATTCTCACCTAGACCTGCTTATTTTTCCTTTGTTTCCTGCCTTAGTATCCACCCATTGGCCAACTCAGAACCTAGCCATTGTCCCCTCTTCATTGTCCCTCATATTCTATTAGTAACCAAATCCGGTTGTGATTATCTTTATATCTTTTTTATTGTTGACAGTATTACAGATGTCCCCTTCCCTCCACACACACACACACACACACACACACTCCTTTGCTCCCCTTCACCCAGTCCCCACCCCACCCCAGGCCTTTAGGACATTGTTGTCTGTGTGCAAGGGCTATCCATATATGCATATGTGTTCTTTGGTTAATCTCTTCCTGTTTCCTCCACCCCACCTTCCCTCTGAGATCTGTCAGTCTGTTTCATGCCTCCATGCCTCTGGACTTATTTTGTTCGTCAGTTTATTTTGTTCATTAGATTCTACATATGAGTGAGATCTTTTGATATTTGTCTTTCTCTGACTGGTTTATTTCGCTTACCATAATAATCTCCAGGTCCATCCATGCTGTCACAAGGCTGAGATCCTTCTTTTTTTACAGCTGCATAATATTCCATTGTGTAAATGTACCACAGCTTTTTTTTACCCACTCATTTACTAATGGGCACTTGGGCTGTTTCTAGATCTTAGATATTGAAAGAAATGCTGCTATGAACATAGTGGTGTATGTATTCTTTCTGATTGGTGTTTCAGTATTCTTAGGATATATTCTCAAAAGTGGAATCATTGAGTCAAACAGCAGTTCCATTTTTAATTTTTTTGAGAAAACTCCAAACTGTTTTCCACAGTGGTTGCACCAGTCTGCATTCTCACCAGCAGTGCACTGGGGTTCCCTTTCTCTACATTCTCACCAGCATTTGCTGTTTGTTGATTTATTGATGGTAGTTATGGTGGCAGGTGTGAGGTGATATGTCAATGTCATTTTAATTTGCATCTCTGATAATTTGAGCATTTTTTTTTCATATATCTATTGGCCATCTTTATGTCCTCTTTGGAGAAGTATCTATTCTGGTCCTTTTCCCACTTTTTTTTTACAAATATATTTTATTGATTTTTTACAGAGAGGAAGGGAGAGGGATAGAGAGTTAGAAACATCGATGAGAGAGAAACATCGACCAGCTGCCTCCTGCACACCTCCCACTGGGGATATGCCCGCAACCAAGGTACATGCCCTTGACCGGAATCGAACCTGGGACCTTTCAGTCTGCAGGCCGACATTCTATCCACTGAGCCAAACCGGTTTGGCTTTTCCCACTTTTTAAAAATATATTTTTATTGATTTCAAGAGGGAGAGGAAGAGAGAGATAGAAAGATCAATGATGAGAGAGAATCATTAATTGGCTGCCTCCTGCACGTTGGACCGAGACCACAACCCAGGCATGTACCCTTGACCAGAATCGAACCCGGGACCCTTTGGTCTGCAGGCCGACGCTCCATCCACTGTGCCAAACTGGCTAGGACATTTTTCCATTTTTTAATTGGATTGTCTTCCTTTTGTTGAGTTGTATGAGTAGTTTATGTATTTTGGAAATTAACCCCTTACCAGCTATATCATTGACAAATACATTCTTCCATCCAGTGGGTTCCCTTTTCATTTTGTTGATGGTTTCTTTTGCAGTGCAGAAACTTTTTAGTTTGATGTAGTAGCATTTATTTAACCTTTCCTTTGTTTCGTTTGCCCTAGGACAGTGGTCGGCAAACTCATTAGTCAACAGAGCCAAATATCAACAATACTTCTTCAAAATAGACTCGCCCAGGCTGAAAACCGACTTCTGCGCATGGGCCATGAAGTTTCAATCGCACTGTATGTGCACACTCGCACGTGGTATTTTGTGGAAGAGCCACACTCAAGGGGCCAAAGAGTCGCATGTGTCTTGCGAGCCGCGGTTTGCCGACCATGGCCCTAGGAGATGTATCTGCAAAAATACTGTGTTGTGAGATGTCTGAGATTTTACTGCCCATGTTTTCTTCTAGGATTTTTATGGTTTCATGACTTACATTTAGGTCTTTTATCTACCTTTATATCCTTTTAAAATATGTCTTTATTGCCCTAACCGGTTTGGCTCAATGGATAGAGCGTCGGCCTGCAGACTCAAGGGTCCCAGGTCTGATTCTGGTCAAGGGCATGTACCTTGGTTGCAGGCACATACCCAGTAGGGAGTGTGCAGGAGGCAGCTGATCGATGTTTTTCTCTCATCGATGTTTCTAACTCTATCTCTCTCCCTTCCTCTCTGTAGAAATTCAATAAAATATATTTTAAAAAAATATGTCTTTATTGATTTTAGAGAGGAAGGGAGAGAGTGATATAGAAACATCAATGTGAGAAGAACATCAATGGGCTGCCTCCTGCATACCCCCTACTGGGGATTGAGCCTGCAACCTGGCCATGTGCCCTGACCAGGAATCAAACTGGTGACCTCTTGGTGCATAAGTAAATCTTTTTCCCAGGCATGTCCTCTGTTTAGCTCAAATAAACTCATAAACTTTCTCTAAGTTTGGATGTTTCTTACCTCAATAACTGTTTACAGTAAAGAGCCTGGTTTCTTCCTGATGCTTATAGTAAAAGATGAAAGAATTAAAATTGAGGAAGGAACTATTAAGTAAAAAGGAACCAGCACTTGGTAATTTGGAGAATACTCAGTCTATTTAGGTTGCAGAATATTTTTAAGTGTGTTTTTGAAAAAAGAGCCAAGAGTCTGGCGGAACACCTTTTGTTGAAGACATTAGATATGTGTCTAATGGATCCAGTCAATCCTCTCAGCAGAATCCAGGAATAGAAATGAGGTTGTCCTGGAAACATCTGTGGAGAAGCCTCTTGTCTGATGGCATGGATCCCCTGGACATACATAGGAGACCCACATGTTTTTTGAGAAAAATGTTATACAACCAAAATTGCTGCCAGCTTTCCTTGAGAGCAACAAAGGAGGGACAAAATGAAAGAAGGCTGTCAGACTTCTGGGATTCTACAGATAGGAAACAGGGTGACAGAGCTACTTGGCTGCTAACATGTGACGTACTTCAAGAAATACAAAGAATAGTATAAAAAAACAATTTGACAACATATTAATGAATAAATGACTTAAAAAACAAAAGGAAAAGAATAACTCTGAGGACAAAGACACAGATATAGAAGCAGAGTTCAGAGAGGGCAGGGCCCCTAGAGAATAAAGCATGATGCCACAAAGAATAATTATTGAGTATTAAATCCTAATATAATTTACCCTGCTTGGTTTCAAACTTGCTTGGGACTAGTGACTCTTTTAATCCTTTATATGTTATTTTTAGAATGAGAATGTACATCATATGCTTGTTTCACTATTGTATTTTGGAACAGATAACTTTTTTGGTTTTACAGTTCCACAAATAGAGACAAATTTTATCTGCACATGGATCATAGCCAGAGTTTCACCCATACCTTTTAGATTATGAGATTTGGGAATTTTTGAGTTGACATTGGGATGAAATATTTGACTTAGAGTTGAGGTTAGAATTCATTAAGACATTTTGCCCTGGCCTGTTTTGCTCAGTGGATAGAGCATCGGCCTGCAGACTCAAGGGTCCCCGGTTTGATTCCGGTCAAGGGCATGTACCTTGGTTGCGGGCACATACCCAGTGGGGAGTGTGCAGGAGGCAGCTGATCGATGTTTCTCTCTTATCGATGTTTCTAACTTCTCTATCCCTCTCCCTTCCTCTCTGTAAAAAATCAATAAAATATATTTTATTATAAAAAGTCTTTTGGTGATGGTGGGATGAGGTGAGTGTATTTTTTACCTGGGATGGATGTGAATTTTGGGGAGGGGGTGGAGGAGTGAGAGTAGACTAGTGAACTTTAAAAGATATGACCATCCAGAACCTCAGAATGTGACCTTATTTGGAATAAAGGTATTTTCAGATAAAATTAAGTAGGGATCTCAAGATTAAATCACCCTGGATTAGAGGGGACTATAAAGCCAATGATGCTTGACTGTATAAGAGACAAAAAGGAAAAGAAACAGAGACCCAAGTAAGAAGATCATGTGAAGATGGAGGAAGAGATAAAGTTATGTTGACACAAGTCAGAAAACAACAGGAGCAACCAGAAGCTAACATTGGCAAGAAATGACTCTCCCCTAGAGTCTTTATAGGATCATGGCCCGACTGGCACTGTGAACTTTGATTTCTGGCCTGCAAGACAGTGAGAGAATAAATTTCTGGTGTGTGTATGTGTGTATGTGTGTGTGTGTGTGTGTGTGTGTGTGTGTGTGTGTGTGTGTGTTTTAATCCTCACCAGAGGATGTTTTTTCCATTGCTTTTTAGAGAGTGGAGGAAGGGAAGGAAAGAAAGAGATAAAGAGGGAGAGGGAGAGGGGGAGAGAGAGAGATGGAAAGAGAGAGAAAGAAAATCATCAATATGAGAGAGACACATTGATTTGTTGCCTCCCCCAGGGGCCCTGACTGAGGCTGGGAATTGAACCTGTAACCCAGATATGTGCCCTTGACCAGAAATCAAACCCATAACTCTTTGGTGTATGGGCCAATGCTCTAACCACTGAGCACACAGGTCAGTGCAATGTCTGTTTTTTTAAGCCATCCATTTTGTGATACTGTTATAGAAGACCTAAAAAACTAATACAGCAATATAGTGCACGTATTTTTCTAAAAATACGATTATTAGGTTTCTTTTTTCTTTTAGTAAAATTTATCTTCATTTTATTTCAATACTAGAGGCCCAATGCACGAAATTCATGCAAGGGGCTCAGCCCTCACAGCCCCGTCTGCCTCAGCTGGCCCTCGCAGCCTCAGCTGGCCCTCATAGCCCTGCCTTCATCCGGAAGCTTGCCTGGATGGTGTAATTAGCATATTAGCTCTTTATTATATAGGATTCACAATTCTGGCTAAATAGGTAATTATGGTTGGATAGCTTTTCATAGATTTCTTGGGCATTTCTACTGCTTTTAATAACAATTCTGCTTTAATATCAGTTCCCCTTTTCTCTACTGATTTCTTTACATATCAATGATATTACTCCAATGTCAGTCATAAATGATGACAATTTTTTCTTCTTAGGTTTTTACTGCTCTTTAATACTGTTTGTCCCCAAGGGAATTGTTTTTAAATTTGAATAGATTTGTATAGCTAAGAAAGTAATGCTGTTTTCTGCCTAAAAATATTGGACTAATACACTAGGGGAACAGACCACCTCCCCCAGGTCTGCCAGAGTAACAGAGCATACTACCTCAGAAGCCACATGGCCTTGGGGACATACACAGCCTGGGTTGTAAAGAGATCCAGGATTTGAGTCTCTACCACATTGTTCTCCAAGTACTCACTGACCATCTCTGAATTTCCCTTTCCTCCTCTATAAACCAATGAATGGATTTTGACTTGAATGATTTTGCAGGGACATAACATGCAACGTCATTCTTTATTACGAAAAGAATTAGGGTTCCTGGAAGGAACAGATACACAAAACAACCAGCCCTTTGGGTGGATGAGTGTCACTTAAGCATTGAATTACTAGCTCCAACCAGACCTCCTGGCTCAATAACAGGAATATAGTAAAACTGGAGGAAAAACATAACAAAGATGATGAGGATGAAGATGATGACACCCAAGGGGTTTTTGGTGAGGCTGTGTTCTTAGGATCCAGGATCAGCTTGTGGGAGGGCCTCCTCTGAGAGCTTGTATTTGGCCTGGAGGAAGTAAAGGGAGCTAGTTGGGAGATTAGTACAGCCAGGAGCTCTGAGTCTCATCCCCAGGCCATCCATTCTTCACTCATTTGGCCTGAATTCCCAGACCTCACCTTGCACAGAGTGAGCACCTGTACAGCTCTAGTGTAGTCCCAGTGATTATCATGAAGACACCTGGGGTGGAAGAAGGGCAGGAGACATCCATTGGGACAAAAGTGGAGACAATCTGATAACACTCTGCTATTTCATAAACTATGTGACAAATATGCCTCCACATTTACATATGCAGCGAAATAAGCTCTATGTTGGAAAAATTCCTGAAGCCCAAATGTGTCAATAAAAGAATGAGGTCCAAGAAATAAAGAATTTCATAAAGGAATACATACCTGTTCAAAATAACTGTGTTGCTTATATGCAATGAGAGATAAATGTTCAGAGGAATAGGTGAAATAAACAAGCAAAGCAAATTACCTGCAAGTTTCTATTATTCACTCCTCTGCTCCTCCCAGCTTCCTCCTATCCCCATGCACACCCAGCACTCACTTCTGAGACAACTGGAGGCTCATTCCAGATTTGGTGGAGAAAACCTGCACCATTTCTTGCTGCTCCTGGGAAAGAGTGGTCATGGAGCTGGTGGTGGGTGTAGGCACTTCTATGGAATGCACACGCTGAGTCGTGTTGGGCATGGCGTCCCTCACAAACAGTTCATCATTCATGATGCATAGACTGGAGAAAAATGGGCCCTCAGACAACTGATGGATGGACAACCCCACACCCTCAACAATGATCCTGCTTCCACTGCTACTCAGCAACTAGATTCCTCCCATACCCACCTGTATCTGCTCCCCAGATTCCTTGCCTGGTAGTTCTGCCCCTCTCACATCCCCAGTCTTGGAGAGATTGTCTACCAGCTTCAATAGATTTATACCCCTAACCCCATTGCATTTACTCAGTGAAACAGCCCACGGGAGAAGACAATCTAATCCCATTTTCAGAGGAAGACATAGGTCACAGAGAGGGTCATGTGATTTCACTCAGGTACAAATCTAGTGAGTGTTGGCGTCATGAAGAGAACCTGAAAGAAACCTGAAACACTTTCAGTGTTCTAACTCCAGAGCCCAAACTCTTAGCCCCTTTGCAGGACTGTTCCTTGGATCAACCTGCTGGCTTCCCACAGCACGGAGAAAACCCTGAGAACATGCACTGCCTCACCCCACAGCCCTGAGCCCAGGTTGGGCTGCGTGTTCCCACCCAGAGCACAGCACTCACCTGGAATCGCTGGCAGGGGTAGTGATGAAGGTCCGGGTGAAGGCACGCACAGAACCCTGAGACCTTCCTTCCACTTCAACAACAAACAACAATACCATGTTGGAGTTGCACACATTTAACATGTTCACACAGAATACCCCAGTCAGGGTGGACTTCATACTAATTCCCAAGGGGACAACTGTTCACTGGGACTCAGAGTGTCGGGAATGAGGAGGGCAACCATAGGAGCAATCTCTTCTCACTAACATGGTCCCTACTATGTGCCAGGCCCTAGAACAACCACCTCACAAGTTCATTTAATTCATTGTTTTCAGCTACCCAAGAGGTACGTATTATTAGTCCCATTTCACAAATGAGGAAAATAAGAGGTTAAGTAATGGGCCCAAGTTCTCACAGTCAGGATCTGGGATGAAAACCATCAAACCCCATACCTGTGTTCCCAACTACTGAACCACTGCAGGGCTGACAGGAAGCTGAGAGAGTTCTGAGAGGGAGCCCAGCAAGGGGGAGGGAGCAGTGGACATCTGGGGAGAGAACTCTATAGGCACTCACCTTCCTTGAACACCCCATTGACACAGAAGCAGAGCATCCTTTCCTGAAAGGGAGAAACACAGGTGTTCAGTCACCATCTACAGCTCCCACGTACCTGCATCTTTCTGGGCCTGTCTGAGAGAGGAAGCAGGTGCTCACCGACTGGAACAACATGTCCACCACGAAGGAGCTCAGGTCATGCTGAGTTTTGGGTAACACACAGAGTGTGCATGTAATGTCACGTTTTGTATGTCTCAGCAGCTGAAAACGCAGGTCTGTGAGGGAAGGACAGCAGAGGTCAGGGTTGCCACTCCCTGGGGCCTATGACTGACCCTTCATGCCCCCTTTCCCTGCCCAATCTTCCCCATCCCACACGCACTGGGGTCCTTGAGGTTCTTCATATTCCTGTTATCCTTGAAGTACTCAAACAAGCTGCTTCTAGGAGAAAAAGAGGAATAGGATGTGGAGGTCTGGCCATGGGAGTGCTTCCATGAACTGACTGGTTTCTGCTGGGGAGACACCCCCCCAGAAAAAGAGTTTGAGCTGTGATACTCACTGGGCTGGGTCCTTGGGGTTGAAAGGAATGGTCAGGGAGAAGCAGGCCTTGTCATGATAAGTACAGAGAAGACAGTGCCGGTCTCCAGAGTCATAGATAGAGTAATATCTGTGGTGGAGCAAAGGGGACAAGCTGCTTTGTTAACCAGGCCCCAAATGCGATGTGAGAGTTCCAAATAGCAGTCCCAGACCTCCCCATTCCTGGTGTTTCCAGGAGTACTTACTGCTTCAGAAATTGCAAGACTAGACTCTTCAGTGGGTCAGATCCAAAGAAACTTCCCTGAAATCACAACAGTGCTCGGGACCACAGCTGATGCCCCATCTTCACTCACCACCTAAAACCCTGCTTGATTCCCCCTCCTCACCTTGCAGGATGGTACATTCTTGTGGGCTTCAATCCCCAAATTAGTTGGTGGGGGTGGCTCCTGACCATCCTGGGGAAGGAAGAGGAATCAGCCTTGCAGACCAGCAGGTGGTACTGAATGATCGGGAAAAGGTGAGGGTGAGGGTCAGAAGTCAGGTGCAAAAAAGCCTTGGAAATTCCATGAGCAAGACTACACTTGTACCATCATCATGGGGGGCCTGGAGCCTGCAGAGAACTTGTGTGAAGAAGGTCCAGAGCCTTTGTCAGATTCCAACATGGGTCAATCCACTAATGAGGATTAAGGGTCAGATCCAAAAATGTAACTTGAGCCAGACATAAAGGCATTTAGAGCAGGTTGTGGGAAGTGTCTGTGCTACTTAAAGGAGTCAGTCATGGAGAAATACTTACCAGGCATAAAAACTTGGGGAACAATTCCAGGATGCAGCTGCCAAAATAAAGACAAAACAGAAACATAACTGAATCTGCAGAGCAGCCCTGCCTTGTTGGAGCAAGCAAACCTACACCAGACATATAGCCCAGCTATACTCTAGTGTCCCAGCCTTCCGGGGACCTGGGAACCTTCCCCAAGGACTAATCCATAGGAAGAACCCTCGCCCTTCCTCCTGCCCTACCCCCAAGCCTCCATTCTGCTAGGTAGCTCCCATCTAGATGCCCTGATTCCCTTCTCCAGTGACGTAAAGAGCAGCATTTAGAGCTGCATACTTTTCCTGCACCTGCCACTGTTGGGTCCTGGGATCCTAGTTAGGAATGAAAAACTTGCACATGTTGGACTTGGGGCCCATGGGATATTGGTTGAGCCTTTGTCACCTGTGAGAGTCTGAACTGGGCATGGGAAACGCAGCAACCACAGGATCGGGAGACCTTCCCCAGAAGGAATAAAGAAAAGATCAGGCTCAGCTCAACTTAGGGAGGGGGGATGTGTGGTCCCTATTATAATCACGGCCTTCTCTCTCATGGACCCCTGTGCACCTGTGCCTATCTTAGTTGGTTTCTTTTCTGAGCAATCCTATCCATGTCAGGTTACCCAGAGCTCCACTGAAGGACCAGACAGATGATGTGATGTGTGGAGGGAGGGGCACTGAGCGGACTGTCCTTCTGTCTCCTCAACTCTCTGTGCCTTCTGCATTCCACTGCTGCCTCCAGAGGCCCTCTGCTCACTGGTGGTGGCTTACTTCTGGCCCCATAACTCAGGAAAACCTGGTTTTTCTCAAGGAAAGCCCAACTGGTGGCATTGTTCCAGAGGAACTAATGTCATGACAGCAGCCACCCAGGACTTCAGCCCTTAACATGGGGCAGTAAACTTCCCATGTCTGCCTGGGTTTGGAGAAGAGACCCTTTTGGATCAAAGGAAAGAGAGCTCCGCTCATGGCAGGGGAGGGTAGCCCTTCTCAGCACAGAACAGGAAGACCCGTCTCAACATGAGGACCTATGTTGGAGGACCTTTCCCATTCCAGATCACCAGCATCTGATTCAAGACTGGTCACCCCTAGTACTGGTGATGAGGGGATATCATGCTTCCTGGAGTACAATCTTAGGAGGGCATGCTGGATAAGTTTGGGTGCAGAGTCAGGAAACTGACCCCAGAACAGGAGAACAGGTGAGCAGATCAGAGGAAGGAAAGGATCCCTCTAAGCACAGGTGAAGGACACAGAAAAGAGAGTGGAGGGCCTATGATACTCCCAGAAGACCTGTTTGCTGCCTCTGCAAACGTATACTATCAAGGGTAGGTCAGGCTCACCAGGGGTAAAAGAGGGTACAACTAACCTTCCGTTGGTTGAATTATCTGATAAGGTGGTGCATATGGGGTTTCTTTTTGCACTCATGTCTTCTGGCTCCAGCCCTTTGCCCTGGTCCAATTCCTCTGCTGACTTCACCTGTGATTATGGGGAGGAACCACATAGACCAGAGAAAGAGAGCCAAGATGCCTGTAGCCCCAGTCCTTTTCTTTTCTAACAAATCCACTTCACTGCCCCTTGTCATCACCCCATGGGGTTCAGTGGCTCTGACTCTGAGGTAGTGAAGGGGGACAATATGTGGGGTAGAAGAATTGGGTCTGGATATGGATGCACAACTGATCTGGAGTCTGCATTACCTTTATCTGATCCTCCTTTTCTGACTTCAGCTCCTTCTGCACAGCCTGGGGTGCATTAGAGGGGATGACAAAGATAGATATCTGCAGAGAATACAAGAGGGGCTGGGTAAGCACCAGGAAATCTGAGCCTTTGGATTAAGCAGACCTTGCCCCTGTCCTGCTCTCTTGCCCCTGGCCAGTCCTAGTCATACCTTTGATACTTACCTTCTCATTATTCTTATCACAAATCTTGCCACCAACATTCTTCAATGCAAAGGCAATACTGGCATTCTCAACAAAGAAGTGGGCCTGCATTTTCTCATAGTGAAACTATAGGGATAGTGACAAGAGAAACAGAATATGAGACCAGAGCCACTGCTCATCTGCCCTGTTACTTCTCATCCATTTTATTGTCCTCTCTTACTTCGACTGGAGTAAAGGGGACGCTGCATTGCTTCTGAATCAAATTCAGCAGCCACTTCTCATCATATTTTATGCCGAATGGAATCTAAGAGCCAAAGAAAAAATAGGAGAGATTGACATAATGGGATCTAAGGTTATGAATAAATCCAACCAGGTTTTCTTTTCAGATTTGTTTTTCAGCCTTTAAAACAATTGTTTAGGATAGGCTAGTATCCATTATTGCTAACTTTTGTACCAGACATGAATTCCCTAAATACCATTCTTTCCATTCAAATAGTTTTCCTCAAATAATCAACTTAAAATGTTTAACATGTACTTCCTTTTATAAAGTTCTAAGAGATCCTACCTAAGGCAGACTTAGCCTGCACCTCTCACAAGGACCCCAGGGACTCAACATTCTACCGCATTCAGCTTGGACTAAACTGTGCCTTCAGGTATGGAGTTGCTCCAGCTCCTTGGCAAGTAGCTTCCTCCTTTGCTTTTAGACTACCTGTCTCATCTTCCTTGCAATCAGTCTGTTTTCTTTATATTGCTTCTCTGAGTCTGCCTTTACATGACCCAGGATGTTAACTCCTACTAATAAAAGGACACATTGCCAACTTCTCTGCCCCAGAAAGGTATCTAGCATTTCTACACAAGTCCAACACATTCTACATATTAGTTCCACTTTTCTAGGACACTCACTGTGATCTTGAACCAGCTTCCTGAAGTCTCATCCTGCTTCTTCTCCTCCATTTTTGTCTCTGGAGGTTTTTGCTCTCTTTCTTTGTTAATATGGGTTTGGACTCGTTCCTGAAAATTGCCTCTCCAATGACAGTGTGGAATGGCATAGGGAGCACTGTGGAGCAGTGGAGAGAAAGAAGTAGTCCATATATGCTCAGGAAGTCTTCTATACATGTTCACCCCCATTAATACTGCACTAAAATAAAGTTTTCTCAATGATTAACTTGATCTTATCATTCCTCATTCTTCCTGGTTGGAGAGAAGAATGACATATTTAACTCCAAGGTTATGTATTTCATTGGCGGTGCATTTTAGCCATGCTACCTGGTCACTTACTATCTTACTCGGGTGTCCATGTGAGCATCACTTGTTGCTGAATCTCCATCTTGTTGCTCGTGGGATGAAGGATGAATGCCAGAACTTACTTGTTCAGACACATTGTTATATCTCCTTCGGTAAATACCCCAACGTCTTGGTCTTCTTTCTGTGGTGTCACCTTCTGGATTGTGCCCTGAAATTGAGAACAACACATCAATGGTCTCAATACTAGAAAATGCCCTGGGGAGATATCATAGCTAATGGAGAAATATTACTGATTCTTATAATCTATACTAGTATATATAAAAAGCCAGCGACTGGAATGCTGTAAGGACCGGAATGACAGGTCGCTATGATGCCCACTGCGATCAGCGAAAACCCGATCAGGGGTGGGGCCAGCTGGCCAATCTTCCGTGGCCCCACCCCCCAGCTGGCCCTGCCCCTGATCAGCCTGCAGCCCCTCCCCCCAGCCAACACCTCCCCTAAGTGCCCCCCTATCCTAATAGGGGGTGGGGCCAGCTGGCCAACCTCTTGCAGCCACTCCCCCTAGTTGTCCCTGCCCCCAATGGACCCCCACCACCCTGATCAGCCCACAGCCCCTCCCCCCAGCCGTCCCCGCCCATGATTCCCCCTTACCCCAATAGGGGGCAGTGCCAGCCAGCCAACCTCCTAAGCCCCTCCCCCGGCTGACCCCACCCCCAATGGGCCCCCACCATCCCCATCGGCCCACGGCCCCGCCCCCAGCCAGCTCCACCCCCGATCACCCCCCTACACCAATTGGGGGTGGGGCTTGTCAGCCAACCTCTCCCAGCCCCTCCCCCAGCCCCATTCTGGGGCGGGCGGACTGGCCCACCACCCACAGCCCTTCTCCATGGCCAGCCCCGCACCCAATCAGCCTCCCACCCCAATCTGGGGTGGGGCCCACCAGCCAATCACCCGTGGCCCCTCCCCCCAGCCCGCCCAGCCCTGATCGAGCCCCAATTGGCAGGGCTGGCCAGCCAACCTCTCGCCATCTGACAGGCCCAGCCTCTATCCGCTGATTTGGGCCAGGCTGGCCAGATCCTACCCATGCATGAATTCGTGCACTGGGCCTCTAGTCTAAAATGAAATACATCACAGTGCTAAAAATGTTGAAGGACTTCACTGTGGTTCCACTTCCTGGGAGATGAGAGGTAGCGACTATTCACAACCAAGAAGAAAAGCAAAGAGGAGAGGATTTGGGTGTTGAGTTTAATCTGTGATGTTAGTCCCTGTTAGTGCCTTTTTCAGGCTAGGTGACCCTGGGACAAGTTATCATTTGTGACTCTCACTTCCTTCCTCTGTTCTAGGGGCATAATAAAAACTACCCTGAAAGTTTGGTGTTATGGTTCAAGGGTCAAAGGTAAGTTCCCATCTGAAAAAGCAATTAGAATAATGAAAGAGAGGTCTGATGAAAAATCTAGAATGAATATGGATAACACTGCAAGAGAAGGGGAGTGCCTTAGGTGTAGTTGCTCAGTTGGTTGAGCACTGTCCTGTGCACCTAATGGTCGCAGGTTCAATTCCAGGTCAGGACACATACCTGGGTTGCAGGTTCAGTCCCCAGTTAGGGCACCTGTGGAAGGCAACCAAGCAGTGTTTCTCTCTATCTCTCTCCCTTCCCCTCTCTCTAAGCATGTCCCCAGGTGAGGATTAATAAAAAGTTAGTGAGAAGGGGAAGGAATTAAAGAAGATGTAGTGAATATATCTAACCCATGTTTAATTTGAGTCTGGTAAAAAGAAGAGGAAATAGTGCAGAAGTGGTATTTGAAAAGGTCTTGGTTGTGAAGTTTCCAAAAGTAATATAATATCAAGTCCATATAACAATATTCATAGAGGAAAGAGTATGCTTTAAGGAAAAACATTCCTGAAGAAAAGATATGCATTTCATAGTGATGTTAACATAGAAAATACTGAGAACATTTGTGACCAGAAGACTGAAACTAAAAGAAATATTAAAGATTCTTCTCCAGGCAGAAGAAATATGATCCCAGATGGGGGCACATAAATGCAGGAAAGAAAGACTAATGAGCCCTAACCGATTTGGCTCAGTGGATAGAGTGTTGGCCTGCAGACTCAAGGGTCCCAGGTTCAATTCCGGTCAAGGGCATGTACCTTGGTTGTGGGCACATCCCCAGTAGGGGGTGTGCAGGAAGCAGCTGATCCATGTTTCTCTCTCATTGATGTTTCTAACTCTCTATCCCTCTCCCTTCCTCTCTGTCAAAAAATCAATAAAATATTTTTTTAAAAAAAAGAAAGACTAATGATATTTGTCACTATGTAGGCAAATCTAAAAGAATATTGATTCTATAACACAATGATAATAATTTATTCTGGGGGTTAAATATGTAGAGAATTGAAATGCATGACAATAAATTGGGAGAACACTAAATGAAATCAAAGTGTTCTAAGGTAATTTCATTGTGTGACCTTAACAGTTTCTGACTAAATATTCCAAATACAAATATTATTGGAATGGGTAAGAAACATTCCAACAAATACTCTTTAAAAGAGATACATGCAAAATGTTAATGATCTAGAAAATCTGAAATAAAAGTAGTGGCAAAAGTATACCATTTACATATGAATCTACTCAAAGCTGGTTTAAACATATTGATAAAAGACAACATGTAATCTAAAGAAAAAACATTACTAGAGGAAAGAAGGAGATTTCATTAGGGTAAAGGGTTTCATGCAATAGGAAGATATGAATAAAAAATTCTAAATTTGTATGCATGTTTCAGAGCCAAAATATGCAAAGCAAAAAGTGACTGGAATAATGGACAAATCCACAGTTACAGTGGGAAATTAAAAATATGTATATTTATTTACTGATTTTTAGAGAGAGAGGAAGAGAGGGAGAGAAAAACATCTACATGAGAGGGAAACATCAATCAGCTGCCTCCTGAATGATCCTACTGAGGATTGAGCCCACAACCTGGGCATGTGCCCTGACCAGGAATTGAGCTGGTAACCTTTTGTTGCATGGGACAATGTTCAACCAACTGAGCCACACTGGCCAGGGCAACAGTGAGAAATTTTAACACATCTCATTGGGTGGCATATAAAATGACTGGCAAATATTCAGTTACATGGAAACATAGACCAATGCACATAACAACCACACAGGGAACATTCCAGAATAGGCCATATGCTGGGCCATAAAGGAAGCCTCAAGAAGCTTCTATGGGAGTAATACAATCTACCCTGAGTACTTAATGTAAAGAATCAAGGGTACTGGTGGGTTCTCTGCCCCTTCCCCACCTCTGGTATGCATCCAAATAATGTTAATTTATAGCCCCCAACCTAAGTGACCCTCTCTACTCTCCAACCCCTGGACTGCACAACTCAGGTCTTTCCCTTTAAGAAAGGAAAAATAAAAAACACCTCAGCCACATCCAAAGGAGGGGAAGTTTTCCATATGGAACCAGTATGAGTGTGGCAGGGACCACTTGGCCCATTTCCTCAAGAGGAAGGGAAATAGTTTGGGCTTGTCCTTACCACTCCTCTTTTAAAATGGAGGTTGCCTAGGTGTCTTATCGATTGGAGTGGGGGAGGGGACCCAGAACTCCTCTAGCCCTGTGGGAATCTAAGGCCAAGGCCTCATGCTTGTCAACTCACCCATACCATTGCCTGAAGGCAATAATCTGTCACCAATGTCTCCACAGGTTTCTTGTGAAAAGAATCTGTGAGGTCTGGAGCTGGAGGTTTGAAGATCAACTTGGGCTGCTGAGGAAGACAAGAGCTGGTCCCAAACAACTTCCTCAGGGACAGACAAAATGGAGTCCTTACAGGAAGTCTCTTTCTTAAAGGCATAGTGAAAGCTCTGGGGGCTAGAGGATACTTAATACGATTCTTATAGTTCCTGAGCTTGCTACAAACTGCCAATAAGTATATTGTTTCCAAATGAACACCACCTGCAGAGAAGGCCAAATAGAGTCAGGAGGCCTGGGACCCAGCTGTTAGTAGCTACAAACACAAGGAACTCTGCATGCTAAGCTCTGTGTCAGTTGCCTACACTGTGATCCCTCATTCTGCAAACCCAGAGAATTTTAGTGCAAGCTATTGGCCAGGCTCTGTACTTGCTACATTGCATTTGCTCTTTTTTATTCATTTTTATTGAATTTATTGGGGTGGCAATGATTAACAAAATTATACAGGTTTCAGGTTCACCACCCCAAGTCAAGTTTCTGAATATTGCCATTTATCCCCTATACCTTCCTTAATCCCCCCCCCAACCACCACCCCCCATAATAACCAAACTGTTGTCAGGGTGCATGAAATTTTTTCTCTTTTTTTTTCTTTTGTGTTATATCCATCCACCCCAGACCGTTGTCAGCCTGCTCTCTATGAGTCTAACTTGATTTTGCTTGTTAGTTCATTTTGTTCGTTAAATTCCAAATGAGTGAAATCATATGAAATGTGTCTGTCTCTGACTGGCTTATTTCACTTAGCATAATGCTCTTCAGGACCATCCATACTCTCACAATGGGTTAAGATTGCCCTCTTTTTTATGGCGAAGTAGTATTCCATTGTGTAAATGTATCATGATTTTTTTATACACTCATCTACTAATGGGCACTTGGGCTATGTCCAATTCTTGGCTATCCTATCTAATAAAAGAGAAACATGGTAATTGGAGTACGACGATACCCTTTTCATTGGCTAATCAGGGCTATATGCAAATTAACTGCCAACTAAGATTGGCAGTTAACTGCCAACAAGATGGCGGTTAATTTGCATATGTAGGCACAATGCAGAGAGGCGAAAGGGAAAGCAGGAAGAAGCCCCCTGCCACTGACAGTGATCGGAAACCCAGGGGGGAGCTAAGAGCTAGGGGGCAGGGCAAAGGCGGCCCTGGGGCCGCCTTTGCCCTGCCCCCCAGCCATGATCAGAGAATCAGGCGCCTTTGCCGCCCTGGCCAGTGATCGCAGGAAGTAGGGGTGGAGCCAGCGATGGGAGCTGGGCATGGTCGAGGCTGGCAGTCCCGGGAGCTAGGGGTCCCTTGCCTGGGCCTAAAGCGGAGCCCACGATCGCGGGGCCGCTGCAGCTGCGGGTCCCCGCTGCCCGAGCCAGACGCCTCAGCCAGAGGCATCCTGCAGGGGCAGGGGCGGAGCCTGCAACCGCGGGGAGCTGGGGGTCCCCTTCCCAGGCCTGACACCTCTGCCGGAGGCCTCAGGCCTGGTCAAGGGGCCGATCCGGTGATTGGTGATCGGAGGGTGATAAGGGTCAACTCCTCTGGCCGAGGCATCAGGCCTGGGCGGGGGGCGCAGCCGGGGATTGGGGGGATATGATGGTCCCCTTGCCCAGGCCTGAAGCCTGGGTCAGAGGCGTCAGGCTTGGGCGGGGGGTGGAGCAAGCGATCAGAGGGAGATGGGGGTCCCCTGCCCAGGCATGATTCCTGGGCCAGAGGCCTCAGGCCTGGGCGGGGGCCAGAGCCAGTGATCGGGGGGAGGTGGGGGTCCCCTGTCCAAGCCTGACACCTCTGGTGGAGGCGTCAGGCCTGGGCAAGGGGCCGATCAGGTGATCAGAGGGTGATGGGGGTCTACGCCTCTGGCTGAGGCATCAGGCCTGGGCAAGGGGCAGAGCCAGCAATCGGAGGGGTCTGGGGGTCAACGCCTGAGGGCTCCCAGTATGTGAGAGGGGGCAGGCTGGACTAAGGGACACTCCCCTCCCCACACACACCCAGTGCACGAATTTCGTGCACCGGGCCCCTAGTTGTAAATAATGCTGCTAAGAACATATGGGTGCATATATTCTTTTGAATTAGTGTTTCAGTTTTTTTCAGATAAGTTCTCAGAAATGGAATCACTACATCATATGGCAATTCCAATTAAAATTTTTAAAGAACATTCATACTGTTTTTCACAGTGGCTGCACCAATTTGCATTCCCACCAATAGTGCACAAGGGCTCCCTTTTGTCTTTGTTGCTTGTTGATACATTGATTCTGACAGGTGTGGGGTGATATCTCACTGTGGTTTTAATTTGTTTTTCTCTGATGATTACTGATGATGAACACCTTTTCATATTTCTATTGGCCATCTGTACATCCTCTTTGGAGAAGTGTCTATTCAGGTCCTTTGCCCATTTTTAACTGGATTGTTTGTTTTTTGGTGTTGAGTTTTATAAGTTCTTTTTTTTCTTCATTGATAAGGTATTACATATGTGTCCTTATCCCCCCATTGCCCTCCCACCCCACTCCCATTCATGCCCTCACCCCCCTGGTGTCTGTGTCCATTGGTTAGGCTTATATGCATGCATACGAGTCCTTTGGTTGATATCTCCCCCTTACCCCCACCCTCCCCTACCTTCCCTCTGAGGTTTGATGGACTGATCGATGCTTCTCTGTGTCTGGATCTGTTTTTGTTCATCAGTTTATGTTGTTCATTATATTCCACAAATGAGTGAGATCATGTGATATTTATCTTTCTCTTACTGGCTTATTTGGCTTAGCATAATGCTCTCCAGTTCCATCCATGCTGTTGCAAATGGTAAGAATTCCTTCTTTTGTACAGCAGCATAGTATTCCATTAGTACATGTACCACAGTTTTTTAATTCACTCATCTCCTGATGGGCACTTAGGCTGTTTCCATATCTTAGCTATGGTAAATTGTGCTATGAACATAGGGGTGCATGTATCCTTTCTGATTGGTGTTTCTAGTTTCTTGGGATATATTCCTAGAAGTGGGATCACTGGGTCAAATCGGAGTTCCATGTTTAGTTTTTTTGAGGAAACTCCTGAAAGAGAATTACAAGCCACTATCCCTCATGAACATAGATGCCAAAATCCTCAACAAAATTCTAGCAAATTGGATCATGCAGTACATCAGAAAGATCATACACCATGACCAAGTAGGATTTATCCCGGGGATGCAAGGATGGTGCAATATCCACAAATCAATAAACGTGATACATCACATAAACAAATTGAGAGATAAAAATCACATAGTCATATAAATTGATGCAGAAAAAAACATTTGACAAAATCCAACACCCTTTCTTGATAAAAAACCCTCAGCAAAATGGGAATAGAGAGGTCATACCTCAACATAATAAAAGCCTTATATGACAAACCTACAGCCAACATCATACTCAATGGGCAAAAACTAAAATCATTCCACCTAAGAACAGGAAAAAGATAGCGATGCCCACTCTTACCACTCCTGTTCGATATAATACTGAAAGTGCTAGCCATAGCAATTAGACAAGAAGAAATACAAGGTATCCAAATTGGAAAAGAAGACATAAAACTGTCATTATTTGCATATGACATGATACTGTACACAGAAAACCCTAAAGACTCCATCAAAAAATTATTAGACTTAATAAATGAATTTGGTAATGTAGCAGGATACAAAATTAACAACACAAAATCTATGGAATTTTTATACACCAATAGTGAACTTACAGAAAAAGAGATTAAAAAACAATCCCAGCCCTAACCAGATTGTCTCAGTGGATAGAGCGTCAGCCTGCGGACTGAAAGGTCCCAGGTTCGATTCCGGTCAAGGGCATGTACCTTGGTTGAGGGCACATTCCCAGTAGGGGGTGTGCAGGAGGCAGCTGATCAATGTTTGTCTCTCATCAATGTTTCTCTCTTCCTCTCTGTAAAAATATATTTTTTAAAAAATCCCATTTACCATTGCACCAAAAAATTAAGATACCTAGGAATAAACTTTTAAAAAATATATATTTTATTGATTTTTTACAGAGAGGAAGGGAGAGGGATAGAGAGTTAGAAACATCGATCGGCTGCCTCCTGCACACCTCCTACTGGGGATGTGCCCAAAACCAAGGTACATGCCCTTGACTGGAATAGAACCTGGGACCTTTCAGTCAGCAGGCCAACATTCTATCCACTAAGCCAAACCGGTTAGGGTGCTAGGAATAAACTTAACTAAGGAGGTAAAAGACCTGTACTCAGAAAACTATAGGACACTGAAAAAAGAGATAGAGGAAGACATAAACAAATGGAAGAAGATACCATGTTCATGGATTGGTAGAATCAATGAAATTAAAATGTCCATACTACCCAAAGCAATCTATAGATTCAATGCACTCCCTATTAAAATACCCATAGCACATTTCAAAGACCTAGAACAAACTCTCCAAGAATTCATCTGGAATAAAAAAAGACCCCGAATAGCTGCAGCAATCCTGAGAAAGAAGAACAAAGTAGGAGGAATCTCAATACCAGATATCAAGCTGTATTACAAAGCCACTGTTCTCAAAACTGCCTGGTACTGGCACAAGAACAGACATATAGACCAATGGAATAGAATCGAGAACCCAGAAATTGACCCAAACCACTATGCTAAATTAATATTTGACAAAGGAGGCAGGAACATACAATGGAGTCAAGACAGTCTCTTCAATAAATGGTGTTGGGAACATTGGACAGATACATACAAAAAAAAATGAAACTAGACCACCAACTTACACCAAACACAAAAATAAACACAAAATGAATAAAGGACTTAAACATAAGACAAGAAACCATAAAAATCTTAGAGGAATCCACAGGCAGCAAAATCTCAGACATATGCCGAAGCAATATCTTCACTGATACAGCTCCTAGGGCAATGGAAGCTAAAGAGAAAATAAACAAATGGGACTACATCGAAATAAAAAGCTTCTGTACAGCAAAAGAAACCATCAACAAAACAACAAGAAAGCCCACTGCATGGGAGAATAAATTACCAATGTTATCACCAATAAGGGTTTAATCTCCAACATTTACAGGGAACTCATACAATTTAACAAAAGAAAGATAAACAACCCAATCAAAAAATGGGCAATGGACCTAAGTAGATACTTTTCGAAAGAGGACATAAGGAAGGCTAAGAGACAAATGAAAACATGCTCAAAGTCACTAATCATCTGAGAGGTACAAATCAAAACAACAATGCGGTGCCATCGCACATCTGTCAGAATGGCTATCATCAACAAATGACAAGTGCTGGTGAGGATGCAGAGAAAAAGGAACCCGCGTGCACTGCTGGTGGGAATGCAGACTGGTATAAGTTCTTTATAAATTTTGGATATCCAGTAGATGAATGGATTAGAAAACTGTGGTACATCTACACGATGGAATACTATGCTGCTGTAAAAAGGAAGGAACTCTTACCATTTGCAACGTCATGGATGGAACTGGAGAGCATTATGCTAAGTGAAATAAGCCAGTCAATAAAGGAAAAATACCACATGATCTCACTCATTCATGGACAATAGAGACCATTATAAACTTTTGAACAATAATAGATACAGAGGCAGAGCTGCCTCAAACAGATTGTCAAACTGCAGCGGGAAGGCCGGGGAGGGTTGGGGGGCAGGAGGTAGGGGGGTAAGAGATCAACTAAAGGACTTGTATGCATGCATATAAGCATAACCAATGGACATAAGACACTGGGGGGTAGGGGAGGCTAGGGGACTGTGTAGGGCGGGGGGATAAAATGGATACATATGTAATACCCTTTGTAATACTTTAAGCAAAAAAAAAAAATTTTGGATATTAAACCCTTATCAGATGTATCGGTGAATATATTCTCCATTCAGTGGGTAGTATTCTCATTTTGTTGATGGTTTTCTTTACTATGCATAACCTTTTTACTTTGATGTAGTCCCTTTTTTATTTTTTCTCATTTCCCTTGCCTGAGGAGATATATCAGAAAAAAATATTGCTTTCAGAAATGTCCAAGATTTTACTACCAACATTTTCTTCTAGGATTTTTATGGTTTAGAGTCTAAATAAACGCCTTTAATCCATTTTGAGTTTATTCTAGTGTATGGTATAAGATAGTGCTCTATTTTTTTTAAACATATCTGACCAATATTCCCAAAGTCATTTATTGAATAAACTATCTTTACCTCAATGTATGCTTTGCCTTCTTCGTCAAATATTAATAGACTATAAAGGGGTTGGTTTATTTCTTGGATCTCTGTTCAGTTCCATTTATCTGTATGTCTGTTTTTATGCCAGCACCATGTGGTTTTGATTATTATGCCTTGTAGTATATTTTAATATCAAGTAACATGATTCCTCCATTGCTTTCACTTATTTGTATTTTCTTCTATTTCTTTCCGCAGTATCTTATAATTTTCTGAGTACAGGTCTTCTACATCATTGGTTAAATTTATTCTTAGATATGTTATTATTTTTGAAGCAATTGTGAATGGGATTGTTTTCTTAATTTTCCTTTCTGATAGCTCATTATTAGTATATAAAAATTCAACTAATTTCTGGATATTTATTTTGTATCTGGCAACTTTACTGAATTCATTTATCAGTACCAGTAGTTTTTTGGTGGAATCTTTAGGGTTCTTTATACAGTAGGTCCTCGGATTACATCGGAGATCCGTTCCTAAGGTGCAGCATAACACGATTTTCACCATAAGTCAGAACCCACCTATACAAGCACCTACTTCACTCACATAGAGCACATACACAGCAGTAATGAAGTGAAACAGTAAAAAAAAAATTAAAAGAAAGATAACAATTCCTGACCTTTACTTGTGGTAAATAAATAATAAAAACCCAAAGCACATTATACATACGTCAAAATAATGAAACTTTTTTTATATAAATAAATGAGAGATGGCAACATAACCACAAAACGACGTACGTCGAGTCCGACGTAACCCAAGGACTGTCTGTATACAGTATCATGTCATCTGCAATTAAGACAGTTTTACTTCTTCCGTTCCAATTTGGATGCCTTTTATTTCTTCTTGTCTGATTGCTGTGGTTATGACTTCCAGTACTATATTGAATAAGAGTGGTGAAACTGGACATCTCTGACTTGTTCCTGATCTTAAGGGAAACACTTGTAGATTTTTCCCATTGACTATGATGTTGGCTGTAGGTTTTAATATATGGCCTTTATTATATTGAGGTATATCGCCTCTATTCCCACTTTGCTGAGCGGTTTTATCATAAATGGATGCTGGATTTTATCAATTTTTTTCTGCATCTACTGATATGATCATTTTTTTAAAAACATATTTTTATTGATTTCAGAGAGGAAAGGAGAGGGAGAGAGAGATAGAAACATCAATGATGAGAGAGAATCATTGATCAGCTGCCTCCTGCATGCCCCCTACTGGGGATCAAGCCCACAATCTGGGCATGTGCCCTGGAATGGAACTGTGACCTCCTGGTTCATAGGTCGACGCAAAGCCACTGAGCAATGCTGGCCGAGCTGATCATATTGTCTTTATCCTTCATTTTGTTTATGCGATATATCAAGCTTATTGATTTATGGATATTGTACTACATCTGCATCCCTGGAATAAATCCCACTTGATGATGGTGTATGATCTTTTTAATGTATAGCTGGATCCAGTTTGCTAATACTTTGCTGAGAATTTTAGCATCTATGCTCACCAGGGATATTGGCATATAATTTTCTTTCCTTGTAGTGTCTTTACTTAGTTTTGGAATTAGGATAATGCTGGCCTCATAAAATGAACATCCCTCCTTTTGAATTTTTTGAAATAGTTTGAGAAAGATAAATGTTAGTTTTCTTTTTTTTGAAATATTTGCTAAAATTCACCCGTGAAGACATCCAGTCCAGGAGTATGCTATGCAATAGGACAAATGCTTGGGTACATGTTGCCTCTGTTTCCCAAGGTAGAAACATTTCCCACTCTGTTGCATTTCTTGTTTCAATGCTGGGCTTCCAGGACTCACCATCATGTTTGATCTAATTTTGCTTTGTTTGAGGTCATGCTCTCCGTGGATATTTCTAGTTATGCAGGTCTACATATCCAGAGAGGGAGAATGGGAAGCAGATAAGAAATTGGTTGACAGTTCCCAGCATAAAGTAGACCAATGCACATTAATAAATTGAAATGTACATGCAGGGTAAGTAGGAAGTGAAGCTAAGTATCTTTCCTCAGTCTTTTTATATACATACTAGAGGCCCGGTGCATGAAATTCATGCATGAGGGTGTCCCTCAGCCCAGCTTGCACCCTCTCCAATCTGGCATCCCTCTCACACTCCAGGACTGCTGGCTCCCAACCACTCACCTGCCTGCCTGCCTGATTGCCCCTAACCGCTTCTTCCTGCCAGCCTGATCACCCCCTAGCCACTCCCCTGCCAGACTGATCAATGCCTAACAGCTCCCCTGCCAGCCCGATTGTCCCTAATTGCCCTCCCCAGCTGGCCTGGTAACCCCCAACTGTCCTCCCCTGCAGGCCTGGTCACCCCCAACTGCCCTCCCCTGCTGACCTGATCACCCACAACTGCCCTCCCCTGCTGGCTGTCTTGTGACAGCCATCTTGTGTCCACATGGGGGTGGCCATCTTTGGCCACATGGGGGCAGCCATTTTTGTGTGTTGGAGTGATGGTCAATTTGCACATTACCTCTTTATTATATAGGACTAGAGGCCCATTGCAGGAAGATTCCTGCAAGAATAGGGCTTCCAGCAGCTGGAGCGAAGCAGAGAGGGGAGCAAAACCCACTGAGGTGGGCTTCGCTCCCACTCTGAGCCGCTGCGGCTGGGTTTCCCCTCCTGCTCCCAGCCACTCCTGCTGGGTTTCCCCTCCTGCTCCCAGCCACTCCTGCTGGGTTTCCCCTCCCGCTCCCAGGTGCTGTGGTGGGTTTCACCTCCCCGTTCCCAGGCGCTGCCCCTTCCCTTCCAAGCTGCTGCCCCTCCAGCTAGCAGCCGCTGTGGCTGGGCTTGCCCTCCCACCTCCCGCCCACCTCCCACCTCCGCAGCCTTGGCTCCGTTTCTATCCTTGAGGCCTCTACTTAGCTCCCTTCTGTACCGCTTGGCCTCCATGTTGTCCTCAGTCTTCCCTCGCAACTGGTATATGCAAATTAACTGTCATCTTTTAGCTTCTATAATTGAAACATTGTATCTTTTGGAGCTGTTGCTTCAGGAGCTCAGAGCTGGGCTGCAGCAGGTGGGGAACGTTGGCTTCCTCTGTCACTGGAGCAAGCAAGCCTCATGTTCGCTTCAGCTGCCTGGCTGCCGGCTGCCATCTTGGCTGGCAGTTAATTTGCATATCTCGCTGATTAGCCAATGGGAAGGGTAGCGAAGTTACAGCTAATTACCATGTTTCTCTATTATTAGATAGGACTAGAGGCCTGGTGCATGAAATTCTTGCACAGGGGTGAGGTGGGGTCCCCTCAGCCCGGCCTGCACCCTCTCCAATCCAGGACTCCTTGGGGGATGTCAGACTGCCAACTCCTGTGGGATCGGGCCTAAACCAGCAGTTGAACATCCCTCTCACAATCCTGGACTGCTGGCTCCTAATTGCTCACCTACCTGCCTGCCTAGTAGCTTCTAACTGCCCTTACCTGACAGCCTACTCGCCCCTAACTACCCCCCCCCGCCAGCCTGGTCACCCCTAACTGGCCCCCACTGCTGACCAGGTCGCCCCCAACTGCCACCTCCCTGCCAGCCTGGTTGCTCCTAACTGCCCCACCCCCGCTGGACTGGTCACCCCTTACTGCTCCCCCACTGGCCTAGTTGCCCCTCACTGCCCCCCCCACCAGCCTGGTCACCTCTTACTGCCCCACCCTGCTGGCCTGGTCACCCTCAATTATCCCCCCTCTGCCAGCCTGGTTGCCCCTAACACACACCCCCACCAGCCTGGTCACCCCCAACTCTCCCCCCTGCTGGCCTGGTCACCCCTCACGGCCCCCCCACCAACCTGGTCACCCCATGCAGCCTGCTGTTCATTCGTTTGGTCATCCCTCACTAACCCCCCTGCCAGCCTGGTCGTAGGCAGCCATCTTGTGAGGGTGTGAGGGTTAATTTGCATATTACCTCTTTATTATATAGGATGACTTTTTCAAAGAGAGTGGAGATCACAGAGTACTTACTGTTTTGTAATCTGCTTGAAGAAAATATTTGTTTCTGTTTCTTAAAATTCTGCCTTTTCATTAGGAACAATATCCTTAGGAAATAGAAAGATGTCATCTAGACATCAGAGTCAGAATTGTAGGTGTGAAAGTCTCAGCTAGGGGCTTGGTAAACTGTAGGGAGTTTAGAGGGACTTTTCTACATGCTGACAATGATCCTTCTTTATTTATGTCCATCCTGGCATCTTCAAGTGCTAGGGCTGGAAGTCCAGCCTGTAAGTGAACTGAATAGAAAGCTGCAAGAGTAAGTGTGTGGATAAATTGTTGTGAAGAAGATTGAGGTATAGAAACATACAGATAACACACACACACACACACACACACACACACACAGAAACACTGTAAAATAAAGTGTGCTTATGTTCTTCTTTTCCCCATAAAAACCTTTATTTATAAAACCATGAATTTATTTCCAAACCAAAGAATATAAAAGCATCATATTTATAATCAGTGTATAATTATTTTATATCTCCAATCTTTTATTTTTTAAAATTCCATATTTTAAAATCTACAGAAATAGAAAATTTTAAAAATATTATAAATCTCGCCCTAACCGGTTTGGCTCAGTGGATAGAGCGTCAGCCTGCGGACTGAAAGGTCCCAGGTTCGATTCCGGCCAAGGGCATGTAACTTGGTTGCGGGCACATCCTCAGTAGGGAGTGTGCAAGAGGCAGCTGATCAATGTTTCTCTCTCATCGATGTTTCTAACTTTCTATCCCTCTCCCTTCCTCTCTGTAAAAAATCAATAAAATATATATATTAAAAAAAATTAAAAAAAATATTATAAATCTCACCAGTGCTCACACATTGAATTATCTGAGAAACTTTTTTAAATTTTCTATTTTTCTGCAGCATTACATAAACATATTTCTAAGTCAGTAAAAGTATTTCTAAACTATCATTTTATGACTTAATCTGCAGATTTTCCTGTTAATAAATTTTTATCTCAACAACTTTTTCAGATTACCAACTTTTTCAGATTACTTTGTATTGGTGAACAATTATTAAACAATATAGAAATGTAAATGTAGAAACTAAAATTATTCTCTCTCTCCCTATAGGCCTCCCTTCTGCTCATCATAATACAAATATAGTATCCGTTAATTTATTTGTGCCTGTTTTTCATAATTTTCCTCTGTGTCATGCACCCACTTACAATTACACACATATATACACATGTTGATATATTCTTTTACAGAATGAAATATTATATGCTATATTTTATAAGTCCTCTGTTTCATTTAATGTGATTCATTTTCATTTTATTTAATTTGTTCATTTGGCATATTTTTAAGTGTTTATTGTGAATTTATATTTATACGTACATTCTCCCTGATATCAGTTGACCCCTCTATTGTTTAAGAGTATTTTTTACATCATTTATATAAACCTTATGTCAAAATATAGGTGGTAATTTCCTCATGCAACTTTTCACATGCAATTTGATTTTTAACTTTTGCTATTAACATGGCATTTTGTATTATATAGTGATTTTTAAGCTAAGTGTATATCATTTATATACTAACTTCCTGAAAACTCATAGTAAAAAGCATACTAAGGAAAAAATAATTTTTTATTGTAATAGGTTCAATGCAATAAGAAGATACTAATACAGAATTCTAAATTTATATGTCTTATTATGGAGCTAGAACATGCAAAACAAAAACTGATTGAAGTAAATGGAGAAATGGACAAATCTATGAACAGAGTGGAAAATTTTAACACAGCTCACTGATTGACACATAAATGGCAGACAAAAATTCAACTAGAAGGAAAAGATTCTAAAATGTGAATTAAGTAAATTAACATAAAACAATGTACAGAACAACCACACAGGGGACATTCCAGAATAGGTCATATATTGGGCCATAAAGCAAGCCTCAATAAACTACTATGGGGTAATACAATCTACCTTGAATAGCTGATGTAAGATTCAAGGGTACTGGTGGGTTCTCTGCCCCTCCCCAATTCTGGTATGTATCCAAAGAATGTTAATTTATACAAAATCCCTCCAACCTAGGTGATCCTCCCCAATCTCCAAACCCTGGACCTAAAAGACCCACATGACTCAAGTCTTTCCCCTGTAGTAGAGAAATAAATTTCACCTCAGCCACATCCAAAGGAGGGGAGCTTTTCCATGTGGAACCAGGATGAGTGTGCCAGGGACCACTTGGTTCATTTCCTCAAGAGCACAGAAAATAGTCAGCCTGAGCCCTTGTCACTCTTTTTCTAAAGGGGAGAGTTCAGCTGGATGAAGTATCTGTGGGTTGGGATACAGGAGAAGACCCAGAACTCCTCTAGCCCTGTGGGAATCTAAGGCCAAGGCCTCATGCTTATCAACTCACCCATACCGTTGCCTGAAGGCAGTGACTTGTCACCAATGTCTTCACAGGTTTCTTGTGAAAAGAATCTGTGAGGTCTGGAGCTGGAGGTTTGAAGATCAACTTGGGCTGCTGAGGAAGACAAGAGCTGGTCCCAAACGATTTCCTCAGGGACAGACAAGCATGATTAAATCTTTACAGAAAGTCTCTTTCTTAAAGGCATAGTGAAAGCTCTGGGGGCCAGAGGAGTCTAAACATTCTATAATTACTGCCCTTTGAGTTTCCTACTAGCCTAACACCCAGTTAACTGTTTCAAAGTGAACCACCCCTGCAGAGGAGGCCAACTAGAGTCAAGAGGCCTTGGGATCTAGGTACTTGTATCTAAACACAGGAAATTCTGAATGCCAGGCTGTGTCCGTGGCATTACACTGTGTCCTCTCATTCTGCACACCCAGAGAACGCTGAGTGACAGCTATTGGGCAGGCTCTGTACTTGCTACATTGCACCTGTTCTTTCATGTATTCTTCACAAGGGAACTCTCATATCAGAAGTACCAGTGTGTCAAGGTTTCTGAGGCTTACTATGGTGCTTGAGCTTATCTGAAGAAACAGAGACTGCAATTGAGCTCCATGGAATGAGGGTGGCTGCTCCAGACATAGCATTATTAAATTCTTGCTGCAATATGTGGGGTGTTCTTAAGGTAGGGTAATGTACCAAAAGTTCTCAAAATAGTTACATGGCTAGAATTCACTCCAGCCCATCCCAGAAAGATAATACCCAAAACAAACAAACAAACAAACAGACCTGGAAAATATAAGTGAAATAGTAAGCAGAGTTTGGTGAGTCCCTATAAAGAGAGTAGAAAAAAATTATGTCTTTCTTTTAAAAAAAATATGACCGGAATGTTTTGCAAGGGGAAGAAAAGGGTGAGGAGACCAGTGGCAAGTTGTGGGTAGAGTGGAGGAGGTAGTTTTAGCAACAGCCAGAACTTTCTTGAATTTTCCACTCCTTGTCCATGATCCTCCACCAGATCTCTATGCCCTGAAAGAGTATGTCCAGCCACTAGAGAGGTGAAAAAAAAATCTGCACATGAGAATGTGAACATTTGGAGTGAAGGAGTGTAAAACAGAAATATATACATGCCACGACCTGCACAGCGAGGTTCAAAATCTGAAGGAGGGGCCAATGTACAAATGAAAATGCTAAACAAAAATATGAATTATTAAGGGGTGGGGCCAGGTGGAGTCTCTTTCTTGAAGAGACACACTGAGTCCTGGCCTTGTCTACTTTTTACTCAATTTTACATATACATTTTGCCCTCAATAAAGCACGGCAAGCACGTAGCAGACAGACAATCTCAAAGGTCAGTAAAGATCAATAAGGTCCAGTAAACATTTACTTGGAGACTATCAGGTTGGGAAATTGCTTCGAGCCACCACAGTCTCAACACAATGCCTAGTGTAAGCCCTGCTAAGGCTCAAGGTCCATCAGCCTCCTGCATTTATTGGTGCACGTTCATGATAGAATTCACTCCAGTATGCGTTATGCGGTAGCTACCCCATCTCCCCCTTTTTGTTTTCTTAATAAATCTTGAAAAGTGTATGCCACTTGTAAGGTTCAAGTCCTTTTAACACTCTTCATTCCGCATCTGCAGACATCCCCCAGGTCATCTCCAGACTATTTGTCGTCTGTCTTGTTTTCCTCCCATTCCTTATCTTCAGCGTGCTTGGGCTACTGCTATCTGTGGCTGGTGTAGTCATCTGTCTGGGGCCACAGGTACAGGGTGAGGTTCCAGGTGCAAGGTCTTCACTAGTTTGGTCAGTTCCTTCCATGGCTCTATGTTGAAGTTTGATGTTCCTTGCAGGAATCCACACCGGCTTGGCGGAGTTTTCTGGAAATATACAAGCATATTCTCAACCAAAGGTTAATAAAGGGTTGGGACTTATCCATAAACCAGACTCAGGATCCTTCCATCTAACCAGACCTTTTTCCTTTGTCTTATTATTACACCAGTGTAGTTCCATTGGTGTCTTGCCATCAGCGTTACAAGTGAAAAAATTTAAGGTAATTAAGGTTTGGTGTAGTCTACTTATAGGAGATTACGCCAGCATCACTATTCCCCCCCCCCTTTTTTTTCAAGTTGGGATTTTTGCCGCTGATGTTGGCATTCTATAATTGCCTGTCCTTGGGAATTATATGGTATTCCTGTAATGTGCTGAATTTTTCATTTTTTACAGAATTGTTGGAAATGATAGGTTGTGTATGTAGGTCCATTATGGGTTTTAATAATTTTTGGAATCCCATGATGACAAAAGCAGCTAGGCAATGATTAATGACCTGTTTCGAGTTTCTCCTGTAAATGCAGCAGCCCACAGGACCTTTGAAAAGGTATCTACAGAGACATGCAATGCCCCAAGGCATCCAAAAGGAGTATAATGTGTTACACCCATTTGCCAGATATGGTCCCTTATCAATACTTGAGGGTTAATTCCTGTATTAGGCCCTTGAGGCAGATGTAATATACAAGTGTTCCGTGATAATCTGTTTAGCCTGCTGTTGACTGATTGAGAATTGTTTAGACAACATTTTGGCAAGCTGATGTAAAAGCTGATGAGATTCTGTGGCCTGTTGTAATAAAGCAACTAATTGATTGGCATATGCATTTCCTTTTGTTAAAGGACCAGGAAGAGTGGTATGAGCCCTGATAAGAATAATATAAAGGGATATTGTCTTTGCTGTACAATTTGCTATACCTGTTTAAATAGCATAAGTAGACTTTGGTCACTGAGCCATTTTAATCGAGTAGTTTCAATTCTGTTTACCACGCCAGCAGCATAGGCAGAATTAGAAATAATATTAAGAGGCTTTTGGAAATCCTGCAGTGCAGCCTTGATAGCTTCTAATTCAATTCTTTGCACAGAAGTGTGACTGGTCTGGATGACTTGATCTGAATCAATTGCATGATAAGGCACTTTACCATTAGATGAACCATCAGTAAAAGCAGTTAGTGCTCCAGAAATAGGTTCTTGGTTTTTTGTTTGTTTGTTTTTGGTATGATAATAGGGGTGTAATATAAAAATTGTAGTAACTTGTTTTTTAGTAGGTGACAGTTAAGTTCCTCTGAATATCCATTTATTCCAATTTGTCAATTCAAATCAGTCTGAAATAAGGTTTATTTTCTAACTTCATTTGTCCTTGGGCATGGACAGCAAATGACACTAATTGGATATCTGCTATCAGTTTCCTTGAATACATTGACATAAGCTATTTACCCTATTTAGGGAGGCAAAATCCAAATCATTTATTCTTAAGTGTTCTTGGTTTAGGGAAGATAGGATTTACTAGATGGCCCCAAACCACTTGGCATCTAGATTTTCTAGATGGTTGCAAACTGCTGTTTCATGTTGTATTTGCCATCCCACTGCTTGAGTGAGGCAAGCCATGAAATTAGAAAATGATTCTGTGGTTCCCTGCATACACTTAATAAAAGCTTTCTCAGGATTCCCTAAGTATACTGAATAAATTTGTTATTTCTCCCATAGAGATTTTTAATATATTTTATTGATTTTTTACAGAGAGGAAGGGAGAGGGATACAGAGTTAGAAACATCAATGAGAGAGAAACATGGATCAGCTGCCTCCTGCACACCCCCTACTGGGGATGTGCCTGCAACCAAGTTACATGCCCTTGACTGGAATCGAACCTGGGACCCTTGAGTCCGCAGGATGACGCTCTATCCACTGAGCCAAACCAGCTAGGGCTCCCATAGAGATTTTTAGATATTAATTTTAACCAATTAATGTCCCCTAATAATTTCAGGAAGTCATTCAGGGTCTTAAGGCAACTCTTTTGTATTTCTACTTTTGAAGGCCTAATACATTGGTTTTCAATTATGGTTCTTAGTTCATTGAAGGACGTTTCCTTCTGTATCATTTCCAGAGCAATCTTTAACTCCCTTCTAGAGAGTTTCTTTCTTAATTGGGTAAACATTGCTAAAGTCTGCTTTTCCTATGGGTTTACCATAGGTCATTACATTAAAGACTTATTTTTAAACAGAGCAACCAACTTGGTCACCTTCCATAAAAGCAGGTAGGAGAGAGACATGCTGGCCAATGCTGCAATGCATACATCTTAAGTGAAAGTAACTTTCTTTTTACTTACGCTGTCTCATTAATGATGAGATTTAATGCTTGAATAATAACTTTCAGTTTATTTTGTAAATAGTAGTGGAAGAGATTTTTAAATTTCTCCTTTTTAAGCTTAAATTTATTTCTAAACAGCATTCTTTTTGGCCAGTGCTCATTTGCATATATATGCAAATTTTACTTTGGACTTTACTAGAACCAATTTCTCATAACATATTGGCTTCACATATAAATGACTTTATATGAGACCTTGATTATATTGTGAAAAGCTAACTTATTAAGTAAAGTATGCACCTTTATTGAAAAAGCAAAGTAAGCAAACTTATACATTTGACCCATGAAGTACAAATGCCATCTGAAGGGCAGGCTGAGTGGGGGTCTGAGGCATTATGTATGCCCCTGTTTTAAAATTCGGTTACTGAGTATTCTGGTTTCCTGCCAAGCTTAGAGGCTGAAACCTCAATCACTTTCAAAATACATGTATATAAATAGAACATAGTTATTACTTTTTGTTTGACAAAGCTTCCTATATGATTTCAAGTATATTAGATTGGCCCAATTTAGTTAAAAATATTTCTCTTAAGAAGAGAGAATAAATCCTTGAATCATTCCAGGGCCCTTGAAATATCCCTCTCTGTTAAAGTCTTGAAATATAACTTGGAAAGACTATCAAATATACATAGCCCAAAGATTATATTACACACTGTTTGTAATTATTATAAAAGACATCAATTAAATTTAAATCAGCTTTAATATTAAAAATTTGGTTTAGACTATAGAATTAATCCTCTTTTAATCAGGCCAATAAAATATTATACTCTAGGTTGAAGTTTTATCAGACATAGTACACAGACACACATATGCATTAATATTACAATATATTTTGAACTACTAATTTTTCCAGAGAAAATGCAAGAATTATTTTCCTCAAAAATAAATTTCCATACTTCATGCATTCTGTTATAACAATCATATAATTTCTCCCAATTTAATTTATACTTTTAACTCTTAGAATCCTCAAATTTTAAAATATACTTTATTGATTTTTTACAGAGAGGAAGGGAGAGGGACAGAGAGTTAGAAACATTGATGAGAGAGAAACAGCGATCAGCTGCCTCCCGCACAACTCCTACTGGGGATGTGCCCACAACCAAGGTACATACCCTTGACCATAATCGAACCTGGGACCTTTCAGTCCACAGGCCAGCACTGTATCCACTGAGCCAAACCGGTCAGGGCAGAAGCTTCAAATTTTAGGTGACAAGTTAAATTCTTAGCATTTCTCAGATTAGTAATATATTCATATTTTAAGAGATATTTCAAATAAAATATAAGACATATTCAATTAATAGATTCAAATCTATCCTCTAGATTTTTCGTGTGAGGCAAACAGATTAATATTTCAGTATTCTGTCATTTTAAAATACCTAGATATTTAATAATTTTTATTATTTAATTCAGCAAATTCAAAAGTTTTAAGTTATCAAAGACTTTGGAAAACTACGTTTAGGCATATATAATTACCACTAGAAAAGCTTTATCACGTTTTTTTTCATTTTAGTTATATATAATGTGGACGAAAGGGTCCACATGCTGACCTGACAGGCTCAGGAGAGGCCTGCATGGCAGTTTTGCAGACTCGGAAACCGGTCTGAAATTAAACCTTAACTAAAAGCAGTTATGGTGGGCAGTTATGTACTAAGCTGATATTTTCACTGATAAGGTCAATCTTTACCGTAACTGAACCTATCCGTCTTTTTGCATCTAAGATAACATATCCTTGGGATGTCTGGGTAACTCATGACTTCCCTGTATCTGGAGCCTCTGGGGCACAGCCAGGTGTGCTGGGCCCAGGACAGATGCCACAAATTCCTTCATCATCATGTTAATTGTTCCTGCACCCACCTAAGTATGTGTCCATCATTTTACTTTTTATCCTATCACAGAGGTTTCCCCGATTCACTTGATCCCACCTCCTTAAATCTGTCACCAATGAATTTCATGTATAAATACGGGTGTAACCCTGCCATTCTCCGGAGCACTATCTCAATTCGTTGAGGTTCTGCTTCCCGGCATATGTCGACAGTTTGGCTCAAATAAACTCACAAAAATTATTTACAGGTTTCAATGTTTTTTTTTTACACGTTAACATTAATTGGCATAGTCGCGGCAGGATTCCAAAGAGGCTCACCCAGGACCATCCCTTGGACTTTGACTTGGTGCTAGGATCCAGCAAAGGGCCCATTGAGCCAGCTGGTTCTCCGCCCATTGGGTGAATGTGGGTGAGTTTTCTCTTGGATCCAGAACCTTCCCTTCCTTTGGCCGAAGGTCGGACTTCATTTGAGCTGTTTAAAATCCTCGAGGTGGAATCGGGGTTGATTAGGACCCCAGGTTAAGGGTTGACAGAACCCAGGCTAAGGCAGGACTGGAGTAAAAATATGGGTGGCTGGATTTGATTTCAGCTCTTCAATTGGTTTTGCTTTCTGAGAGTCTGAGCAAAAAAGAAAACCTTCGCTGTATAAATGAGAGCTGACAGCTCCAAAGATAAAGGGGCACATCCTCCCTCCTGCCCAGTTCCCGGGTGTTCTTAGGCGACTAAGAACCTTTGTGGAGGTGTCAGAGGTTATACCTCACTACGTGCAGAAGCCCCACAGGGAAATTCCAACTCAACTGTAATTAACTGACTGGCTCGTTTAGGGGGAGCGCCCATAAGGCCTGGTAAGCCAGCGCCCCGAGCCCTTCTGGCTGTTTTAGACAGCCAGGAGAGAAACCGAGACACGTAAGAGCGTTGAATTGTGACGTGAGAGGGGACAGCCTCATGGAGCTCAACCCATAAGCAGCACATTTTGCAACCCAGTACATAACACCCCTAGAAAATTTGTTCAGACTCTACAGATATTCAATAGTAATAAAAAAGTTAACATGGGAAATTGTGCCTCCAAGGCCAGAAGCTCCCGAGACACCAGCCCTCATTTAATACTCCTGACAGCAAGCCTTTACTTGCAAGTACTTTACAAAAATGGGAAGATTTAGCTAGAAAATATTAACTGAGAAATGGCCAGAAATGCAGTTTGTTTGGGGTACCTATGTTAATATTTTGCATGCAGAAATTAGAAAATGCCAGCTCTGAAATTAAACTGAATGAGTACATGGGAAGCATATCTTGATTTGGAAATTAGAAGCTTCTAGAGAAAAGCATAGAAAAATTTATTCTAATAAGATGGAAATTAATAAAATTTTAGAGACTGTCTCAGAACTATTCTGAAATTAATTAATGTCTACACCCTGTTTTTCCTTTAGCCCATTGTTTGTTTTTTGAATAGTCCATTGGGAATATACTGAAATTCTAGAGAGGGGAAGTTCCTGAACCAGGGACAAAAGACACTGCCTTTGGTAGTTTCTAATGCTGGACATTCTCTGCTGTAAACTTTTAGTGTGTTCTGTGAGCCTTGATGTTTTTGTGTCTTTGCTGTAGTGAAATAGGAAAAAAATTTAAAATGTCTTTCTATTAATCATGTTGAGTCATTTGCTGAAACTTCCCCAAAGCAGGATTTTGGGAAGGGAGGAAGGGAACACATGGCGATCCAATATGGACGCCTCGTCCCTGAGTATTCTAATTTAAAATCTCCTTCTCGTAATTGAAAAGTTTTACAAAATTTAAAAATGCGTCTGGTACTTCTGTTCACATGTAAATGGAAAAGCTAGTTTAAAACTAATGCGTGCAATTGTCCTGTTTTTGGACATTTAGATAGAGTTTTGAACTGGAGTCTCTTCACACATGTACAGAATAAAACCCATCTTATCAGAATAAATTTTTCCTGTGCTTTTCTCTAGAAGCTTCCAATTTCAAAATCAAGATATGCTTCCCATGTACTCATTTTCTAATTTTTGCATGCAAAATATTAACATAGATACCCCAAACAAACTGCATTTTAGCCATTTCTCAGTTAATATTTTCTAATTAAATCTTCCCATTTCTGTAAAGTACTTGCAAGTAAAGGCTTGCTATCAGGAGTATTAAATGAGGGCTGGTGTCTCGGGAGCTTCTGGCCTTGGAGGCACAATTTCCCATGTTAATTTTCTTTATTATTATTGAATATCTGTAGAGTCTGAGCAAACTTTCTAGACATGTTATGCAGTGGGTCAAATGTGGCCTCAGTTTCTCTCCCGGCTGTCTAAAACCACAGGAAAGTTTTAGGGCCCGGGCAGACCAAGCCTTAAGGAGGCCCCCTAGCTAAGCCATTTAGTTAATTACAGTTGCGTCGGGACTTCCCTATGGGGCTCCAGCATTTCTGAAACATCCACAAAAATTCTTAGTCACCTAAGAACATCCCAGAGTCAAAATATTCTAAAAAGAAATGTTGCCCCTTATCATCGGAGCTGAACTAGTTCAGCTCTCATTTATACAGCGAAGGTTTTCTTTTTTGCTCAGACTCTCAGAAAGCAAAACCAATTGAAGAGCCGAAATCAAATCCAGCCACCCATTTTTTTTACTCCAGTCCTGCCTTAGCCTGGGTTCTGTCAACCCTTAACCTGGGGTCCTAGCAACCCTGGTTCAACCTCGAGGATTTTAAACAGCTCAAATAAAGTCCGACCTTCGACCAAAGGAAGGGAAGGTTCTGGATCCAAGAGAAACTCACCCACGTTCACCCAATGGGCGGAGAACCAGCTGGCTCAATGGGCCCTTTGCTGGATCCTAGCACCGAGTCAAAGTCCAAGGGATGGTCCTGGGTGAGCCTCTTTGGAATCCTGCCGCGACTATGCCAATTAATGTTAACGTAAAAAAAACAAACATTGAAACCTGTAAATAATTTTTGTGAGTTTATTTGAGCCAAACTGTCGACATATGCCGGGAAGCAGAACCTCAACGAATTGAGATAGTGCTCCGGAGAATGGCAGGGTTACATCCGTATTTATACGTGAAATTCATTGGTGTCAGATTTAAGGAGGTGGGATCAAGCGAATCGGGGAAACCTCTGTGATAGGATAAAAAGTAAAATGATGGACACATACTTAGGTGGGTGCAGGAACAATTAACATGACAAATGAAAGAATCTGCTGCATCTGTCCTGGGCCCAGCACACCTGGCCATGCCCCAGGGGCTCCAGATACAGGGAAATCACAAGTTACCCAGACATTTCAAGGGTATGTAATCATAGATGCAAAAAGACAGATAGGCTCAGCTACAGTAAGGGTTGACCTTATCAGTGAAGATATCGGCTTAGGACGGAACTGCCCACCATAACTGCTTTTAGTTAAGGTTTAATTTCAGACCATCCTTTGTGGTCACTTTAGGTCTCGAGTCTGCAAAACTGCCATGCAGGCCTCTCCTGAGCTTGTCAGGTCAGCATGCGGCCCCTTTCGTCCACAGATCTTTCAGATGTTTTACATTGCCTGGGACTTACAGCCAGAATGCAGCCCAGAGGGCTCCCAGGTAGGGTCCCAGTGAACACCCACAGCCTGTTATTTATAGGTCTTATCATATTCTGTTCTCCATAGCATTGACTGGCATCTAAAGTCGTTTTAGCTAAAATATGCCAGTCACAAGGCATCATATGATAATTTTCAGGCAAAGCATTGAGTCCTTTTGTAAACGGACTGTCAGCCCCATTTTCTCTAGTTGATGAGCCTTCCCACACCACAGTTGGAAGATCGGGGGCCTTAGGTATTATAGGCTTTGCAGGCTCTACTTCAGGAGGAGGAGGGTGTGCTGGAAAATCCTCCTGGCGTTCTGTAGGCTTTTGATCCTCAATATGAAGTGGGCAATATACAGCTCAAACAAGAGCCCACATAGTTAAAGATGACAAGGGCACTTGTTTTCCTTGAGCCTGATTTTTCCTTAAATTCCTACCCACTTGTTTTCTGAGATTGAAGTATGGTAGCAACCATTTCAGGTGGAAACTGTAGTTTAACTCTAACCCTGTTGTTTGGCTTAACAATATAAAAGTTACTTTGATTTTCTAAATTGTATAAGTCATCCCATTCTATTGAATGCCTTATCGATTGATTGTTATCATACTGGTCTTAGAGAGCACATTCTACTGTACCTGGAAACAGGACAGCACAATTACCCTAAATTGTTTTAGTGGCCACAGGTGGTGCATTCCAGCTGACTTAGTGGTCCCGAGACCAGGACAGCACAATTACTGTAAATTGTCCTGACAACTCAGTGGTCGGGAGACCCAAGGGCTCTAGATAATGTGTTTCTATCAACTCAGTGATCCGGAGACCCAAAACTGTAATTTAGATAACATGCCTAAGTTTAACCCAGATTACCCAAGGACTCTAGATAATGTATTTCTGTCAATTCAGTGACCCTGAGACCCGAAACTGTAATTAACATGCTTAATTCTGCTTCTGTAATCTGCTTTTTTTGGGAGCCAGGTGCCACATTCCAAACCCTGGGATGTAATCAATACCTTTGTGATTTTTGCCTATATAAGTCTGGTTTTGCCACCATCTTATTGCTATGAGATTTGGGAATGCCCCCTCATAGTCCCGGATTGCAATAAATGTGACTCTTTAATTCGACTTCTTGAGGCGTCCTTCTGTGATTCACAGGGTACATTACAACAAGATCAAGGTCTAATGTTCTAGCATCAGGGAACCAAGGATTATACTCTATGATAATATGCAAAAACTGTAAGAGAATACTTTCTGACACTTTAATTCCTTTATCCTTGAGCATGCAAGCCAAAAGTATACAATAATATTTTTTCCCCTTTACTCGAATTCTTCCCCATTATAACCTGACTGATTCCAGAAACATCCCCACTCACTTATGTACACTCACAGTCACGACTCCGAAGCTGGCATGGGCTTTGTGCACTGGTGAGTTTCCACTTTTCCTTTTTCACTCTGTTTTTTGCTCAGGAGAATCTTCTCCTCCAGTCCCTGTTCAAGGTGCCAATTGCCATGACCTGCACGGAGAGGTTCAGGATCTGAAGGAGGGGCTGATGCACAAATGAAAATGCTAAACAAAAATATGCATTATTAAGGGGTGGGGGCCAGGTGGAGTCTCTTTCTTGAAGAGACACATGGAGTCCTGGCCTTCTCCACTTTTTACTCAGTTTTACATACACATCTTGCCTTCAGTAAAGCACAGCAAGCACATAGTGTTAGGTTAGGTGGCTCAGGAGGTGGCGAAGGAAATAAAGAGAGTTGATCAGAAAAGGAAGGAAGGAAGGAAGGAAGGAAGGAAGGAAGGAAGGAAGGAAGGAAGGAAGGAAGGAAAGTTTATTCTGCATCGCCGGGAGACCCACATACCCCCAAGGACAGGGCACGTGGATTCACGCCAATAGGGAGGGGGGCGCTTTTTTTATACTGCGGTTGGGTGAGGGGCGGGGACATGAGCTGAGGTATTCAGCTGAGGAAGTTTCAGCTGCAGGGGGTCAGCAAGATATTCAGGAAGGAGTCAGTATCTGTGTGGGGGTCGTGGAGAAGCCAGTATCCGTGTCTGGCATGCTGATCTGTTAGAAATGCCAGGGGTAGTCCATTATCTTGTCACATGTCTACATGTATCTGATCCTGGGCTCTCCCCGACCTAACACATAGCAGACAGATAGTCTCAAAGGTCAGTAAAGATCAGTAAGGTCCAGTAAATATTTACTTGGAGGTTATCAGGTTGGGAAATTGCTTTGATCCACCACAATCTCAACATGAACAATAGAACAATCAGTGCATAGCCTAAGCCCTGCTAACGCTCAAGGTCCATTGGCCTCCTGTGTTCCTTGGTGCACATTCATGATAGTGCTGGTATGCCGTGGCTTCCTGCATATACACATACAGATAAACTGTCAAATCAAAAGCTGGAATTTTTTATTTTATATAAAGCAGTCTCATGTATACATTTTTCAAATATATTTTTATTGATTTCAGAGAGGAAGGAAGAGGGAGAGAGAGATAGAAACATCAATGATGAGAGAGAATCATTGATCAGCTACCTCCTATACACCCCACACTGGGGATCGAGCCTACAACCTGGGCATGTGCCCTAACTGGGAATTGAACTGTGACCTCCTGCTTTATAGGTCAATGCTCAACCGCTGAGCCACACTGGCCAGGGCTAGCCTCATCTCTAAAAGAGGATAGCACCAAATATTATTGGTTAAGGACCTGATATCAAGCTATCCTACAGGCCATAGTAATCAAAACAGCATGGTACTGGCATAAACCCAGAACAGAGATCCCATAAATAAACCCATACATATATGGTCAATTAATATTTAACAAAGGAGGCAAGAACATACAATGGAGTAAAGACAGTCTCATCAATAAATGGTGTTGGAAAAATTGGACTGGTACACGAAAAAAAAAAAAAAGAAAGAAACTAGACCACCAACTTACATCATACACAAGAACAAACTCAAAATGGATAAAAATACTTGAATGTAAGAAGTAAAACCATAAAAATCCTAGAAGAACACATAGGCAGTAAAATCTTGGACAAATCTCATAGAAATATTTTTTCTTATGTATCTCCTCAGGCAAGAGAAGCAGAGGAAAAAAATAAACAAATAGGAGACTATATTAAACTAAAAAGTTTTTGCACAGCAAAGAAAACCATCAACAAAACCAAAAGAATGCAGGAACTGTTACAATACAACTGAAGTGTTTTATTGTCGTTCCCCTGCTTAAAGCAATTGATGCATAACTATCTCTTTCTAGCACAATTCCATAGCTAGGCAGAGACACTTGGCCTCAAACATGGAGAGAAAAAAAATATCGGCAGACCAAGAGGGCACAGCTGACTCCTCCCCGGACACCGACACCACCATCAAGCACGGCCCTGATGGACCCTTTGATCCAGCCCTTCAACGCGCTGATGCTTCAGGAAACCCGTCGCCAATGACACCGCCTGCTAGCCAGATCAACAAGGACAACCAAACCACCAACTTGAGGACAGCTGAAATCCCTTGGCTGAAGAGGCCAGCAACCTTCTACAGCAGTGATTCCCAAAGTGGGCGCTACTGCCCCCTGGTGGGCGCTGCAGCGATCCAGGCGGGCGGTGATGGCCACAGGTGCATTTGTTTTAACTTTTTTTGTATTACCTTTCTATTCTGAGTTCAATAAATAGTTTCATAATTTCAAACTTCAATGTTTCTAATTTACACCTTTCTTTACTATATTTTACGAAAAAGGTAGAAACATTAATACATATATCTTTCTGTTTAATTGCTATTAAAATTTAAAAAATAATAATTTCCAGGGGATGCTGAGTAATATTTTTTCTGGAAAGGGGGCTGTAGGCCAAATAAGTTTGGGAACCACTGTTCTACAGGAACAAGGCTCCTTGTGCACTCCATCCACTATGTTTATTGCTATGCTCCCTATCATTGCTTGTCAGTCTTCTTCCGAGTCTTTTTTTTAATATATTTTATTGATTTTTTACAGAGAGGAAGGGAGAGAGATAGAGAGTTAGAAACATTGATGAGAGAGAAACATCGATCAGCTGCCTCCTGCACATCTCCTACTGGGGACATGCCCGCAACCCAGGTACATGCCCTTGACGGGAATCGAACCTGGGACCTTTCAGTCCGCAGGCTGACGCTCCATCCACAGAGCCAAACCGGCTTCGGCTCTTCTGAGTCTTAAACAACCCAATCCAAGAGGTGGCTGCTGATTTACACAAGCTATCATTTAAAAAATAAAAAAGGGGGAATTTGCCAGAAGCCAGTCCACCCTTGCTGCTTGACACAGTCGCTGCAGGGAAGAAACATCTGCACAGCTTATGTTTCAAGGGACCTGGCGTATATGGCAAATGTTTGCTCCCCCTCTTAGCACTATGTGTCTTAAACAGGACACCTCCCCGAGAAAGGTTGTTTCTCCAGGTGAGGATTTTTCCCTGGAGTTAAGGAGGGAATAAAACCCCTTAACTAAGTGCCAGGCAGGTAATTAATCACTTTAACTATGAACAATCACACTTAAGCTACATAATCTTTACTTAGGATAATATCTTTCAGTTACTTCCTTGTAGCTTAATAGAACAATAGAGTAACTTTGGAATGGAGATAAGAAATGCCCTAACCTTTGGGATAGAATTGATAGGATTAAAATCAACTGGTATAAATACAGATGTAACAAGACAATAAACATAGAACCTGGCTGGAGATCCTGGCTAGAGAACCTGGCTAGAACCTGGATAGGCTGCTGATCAACTGAAAACAACAACAAAAAAGACAACTCACTGTACAGGAGAACATATTTGCCAATGATAAGGAATTAAAACCCAAAATTTATAGAACTCAACATCAAAGAAACAAACAATACAATTAAAAAATGGGCAAAAATCCTGAACAGACACTTTTCTAAAGAGGACATACAGATAGCCAATCAACATATGAAAAGATGCTCATCATCACTAATCATCAGAGAAATGCAAATTAAAACCACAATGAGATATCACCTTACAACTATCAGAATGGCTATCATCAATATATCAACAAACAAGTGTTGTCAAGGTTATGGAGAAAAGGAAACCCTCATGCACTGTTGGTGGGAATGTAGATTGGTGCAGCCACTATGAAAAACACAGAGATTCCTCAAAAAGTTAAAAATGTAACTGCCTTATAACCCATTAATTCCACTTCTGGGAATACATCTGAAGAAACTTGAAACACTGATTCAAAAGAATATATGCACTCTTATGTTCACATTTGTTATAAAAATTCCCTCTTTTGTTCATCCACAGGACGTTTTAGTTTCATCTTCCAGATAATGGAATATAATTTTGTTAAGTTTCATACAGCAATCAGAAAAACTGTATGGTAATGCAAGTTCATTTGCTTGGTATACCCAAGCTAATTCAACTGCCATTATTTTTAACTGAGTGTGGTGTCTTTTCAGAAAATGTGTGTGTGTGTCAGGGCAGGGGCGGGCATACTGATTTAGAAAAAAGTGTCTATAATTGGAAGAGTCAATCTTTATATGTGCTTCCACATCACCTTCTCTACCATTCCTAATTCTAGATTATTTTCTCCATATTGTGCAATATGTTCTGTTTTAGCATTTACTTTCCTAAGTCTATTTTGATATACCCTTCCATCTGTCATTAAAATAGCACAGTAATTTAGTCTTCTTTTTTAGTGATGTCTGGGTCATGCAGCCCTTGATATTTTAATTGTTCCCATTTTCATTATCTGCACTTTTAAAAAACAAAATCACTATATTCACAATGTTAACAATTAAATAGTACTATCTCAATTAAAAGCACAATGGTTAATCTACCAGCAGAGTTAAAGACAGAATGTTATTGCTCATGTTTACAACACACACTTATGATGCATCACTGGGAGTGATGAAACAATAGATGATCCATTATTGTGAACCACAAAATGCAATTTCCAACATCAGCCGTGTAGAAAAACTAGCAACAGGGTCTAGAAAAGATGGATCATCTATGCCTTATACACTTAACACTAAAAACAATGTTGCTTTTTTTAAAAAAAAAAACATACACACAATGTTGCTTTCATTCCCCAATTTGGGGGCCGCCTTATGGATTTTGTACTTCAATCTTTTGCACCCACTGCCAAAACTATAACTTTTCACATTCTGGGAAGGGATTTCCCATCATACAAGGTTTTAAGTGCTAAAACCAAGATGATTTTCAGGAAAACTTCAATGGTCAGTGACCATTATTGCAGCCCAAGTGGGGAGAGGAGGAGAAACTTCACGCAGGGGGCGGGTTGGCTTGGATTGTTTGAGCACAAGAAATTTGAGGTGGGTGTTTTTATGGTGGTGGAAGTACCAGCAGTAGACTACTCAGGGTACAGATGCCTGAGTCAGGTGAGGACATCTTCAGTGGAGGAGAAGGGATGGTGTCTTCAATTAGAAATTATCTACATACAGGTGATTGGTGATTGCATAAAGGAATATTGGGCACATGAGTAAATATATTAAGGAAATTGGGAAACAGGTTTCTCACTGTTGGGGAAGGGAGTTACAAATATGAAAATGGAGAAAACTGGAATGAACTCAAGAGTGTTAGATTGGAATTGGAGTTATAATGGGAACAAATAATTTCCAAGGTGTTTAAAGATATTTGGGAACAAATTAGATGTTAAAAAAGTATGTTTGTGTGTGTACCCTAGCTCTGTTCACAGAGAGAACCTGGGAGCAGCAACACTTCAATAGAAGTGGGGTCACCTAGTGTCTCTATATCTTGCTTTCTAAATATGTTCCCTCAAGAAGAGCCAAGATGGCAGTGGAATAGGCAGACGCGTCCCAGGGCTTGTCCCAAAGCAAATGGGGTGAGCAGCTGAAACTAATAACACCCACCTCGAATTGGCAAAGTATACTCAGCTGGTGAGACAGTTTGCAGCCGGGAAGGGCAGAGTTCCCCTGGAAAGGTAAAAACCAGGGACCTGGGCAGGAAAGTTTGCCAGACCTCTGAGCCCAGAGGGTCAGAGGGAGACCGTGCAGCACACAGCCGCATTTCTTGGGACAGGCATAGCCCCTGACTGTGGAAAGGATATCTGAGGGACTGTTGGCGCTGGGGGATTTGAGATCTGGGTTCTGTAATTACGGAGGTCTGAGCCTAAAAGGGGGCAGCCTGAAGCGCTGACCAGACCATGCAGTGCTGGTAAGAGAGTAGCTTACAGAGACTCAGCCTTCCCCGTTCTGCAGCCGGCGTTTGTTTGTTTGTTTTCACTGAACCCTGTTCATAGGACATTTCGGATACAGACACTCAACTGTGCTGAAGAGCGGGAGAAGGTGCGAACGAGTGGAATCTGGGGAGAGAAGGGGGGGCCAGGAGAAGTGGCAGCAAATTGAGTGCTGAGTCACCCCTGAGCCCAGGACTTGGGCAGCCATTTTCTCTTGAGGCTATAACTCCTCCCTCCAGCCCCCAGGCAAGGAATACAGCCACACCCAGATTCCACCCTGAATTAGATGAAGGATTAAACAAATCTGATTAGTCCCTGGGAGTTAACAGGGTCTGGCCTATAGAGGGACTTTCAGTCCCAGCAATGACAACAACAACAACAAAAAAGCACAGACATTCCAGAAAACTGGGATCTTAAGCCAGCCAAAGGAATGACATTTCAATTTTTCATTTTTATTTTATTATTATTATTTTGTTAGCTTTTTTTTGCTTTTTTTCTTTGTTCTCTTTTATTTTGTTCCTTTATTTCCTACTTCTTTTCACATTATTTTTTCAACCATGTGAGCAGCAGACAAGTGAGCAGCGCACTCTTGTCCAGGGAGCATCAGCCCCGCGAGCAGCCTGCCTTGAGCCTAAGAGCAGCAGCCTCATGTGGCCTTCCCCTGTCCAAGGAGCAGCAGCTGTGTGAGCGGCCCGCTTCCCCGTCCGAGGAGCAGCAACCACGCAAGCAGTCTGACCTGTCCGAGGAGCAGCAGCTGCACGAGCAGTCTTCCTATATCTGAGGAGCGGCAGCCCTGTGCAGCCAGCCCCCATCCTAGGAGCAGCAGTTGCACAAGCATCTTGCCCTCGTCCAAGCAGCAGCAGCCGCATGAGCAGCCTGCCCAATCTGAGGAACAGCAGCTGTGTGAGCAGCCCGCCCCCATCCTCGGAGCAGCAGTTCTGCGAGCAGCCCGCCCCCATTCGAGGAGCAGCAACAACCCATCCTGGTCTGAGGAGCAGCAGCCACAAGAGCAGACTGCCCACGTCCGAGGAGTGGCAGCCCTGCGCAGCACGCACCAGTCCGAGGAGCAGAGCCACAACAGCCTGCACCTGTCCGACGAGAAGCAGCCGGTCCTAGGAGCAGTAGCCCCACAAGCAGCCCACCACATCAGAGGAACAACAGCAGCGTGCAGCCAGCCCCCATCCAAGGATCAGCAGCCATGTGAGCAGTCCACCCCAGTTCAAGGAGTAGCAGCTGCGTGTATAGCCTGCCCCCATCCAAGGAACAGCAGCCTCGTGATCAGCACACCCTCTGTCTGAGGAACAGCAGCTGTGTGTGAAGCCTCCCCCCACCAGCCAGAGGAGCCACCACAGCTGTGAACAGCACCCACCAGAGGAGCTGCTGCCAACTGAGGAGCAGCTGCTACCACAACTGCCCGAGGAGCAACCACAGCCCGAGGATCCACTGCCACCCAGGGAGCAGCCCCTGAATGACTCAACATCTAGATATGTCAGTGAGATCAAACATGGGTAGACAAAGAAACCCCCAAAGGAAAGAGAAGGAGGACTCACCAGAAAAGCAGCTAAGTGAAAGAGGCATGCAGCATGACAGAAAAAGAATTCAGATTAAGGGTCCTAGAGTCATAAACCGGATGGAGGAAAAAAATCAACAACTTATGCAAGAATCTAAATATGTGCCCTCATTAAAAGGAACCAGGGTTCCTTAAAGAAGTGTTTAATTCCAAATTTTGGAAAAGGAAAGTACAAGATGATTTGAGGATATTATGTGCTGGATAGCAAAGAAGTGCTCAAAGAAGAAAGGGAGCATATTCAAAGAACACAGAAAGCGGCTTGAGGAGAAAAATTCAAGCATTAAAACATATAACACTAGCCTTGCTAAGTGTGGCTCAGTTGGTTGGTGGGTTGTCCAATACACCAAAGGGTTGCAGGTTTGATTCCTCATCAGGGCACAGACCTAAATTGCAGGTTTAATCCCTTGTCAGGGCACTCTGGTACTGAAGGAAACCAATCAATGTTTCTATCTCACAACGTTTCTCTCTCTCTTTTTCCGTCCCCTCTTTCTAAAAAAAAAAAAAAAATCAATGAACAAGTCCTTGGGGAGTATTAAAAAAGACATAATAATAAAATATAGACAATTCAATTATACAGGGAAAAACGAATCCATGGCATAAATATATTATCAATAATTAAATTAAATTTTTATTTAATTATTAATAGAATTAAAGCTTTAATGAGGAATGGATATTTGCATAGTCTCAAATACTTATTAATTGCAGAGAGAGGTTTTTTTTACAGTGGGAAAGACTGGGAGACAACACCTTAATAAATGATCAAAGTAGAATAGCATAAGTAATAGGAAAATCCAAATTACACACTGCTAGGATGCAATGAGGCAAACACAGCATCACTTCTATAATATCCCTACATATAATCATGAGGAAACATCAACAAACCCCAAATCAAGGGCAATCTACAAAATAACTGGTCCACAATCCAAAAATGCCACGTCATAAAAGTCAAGGCAAAACTGAGGAACTTTTCTCAACTATAGAAGACTAAAGAGACATGACAACTGTGTGCTACACAGGGTTCTGTCCTGGATCTTTTTGCTGTGAAGGACATTATTGGAACAACTGGTGAAATTTGAACAGGATCTGAGGATTAGATTTTGATAAATCTTATTAATGATCATTTTCTGATTTTGATGGTTGTCTTGTGGTTATATAGGATAGAAACTTTCAACCGGTGTGTCTTAAGAGTTTTTAAAATATGCAATACCCGACTATTTAGTCAGGGGCACTGACCTCTTTTCCCTGCAGTGGTTCTCAACCTTCTGCCCCTTTAAATACAGTTCCTCATGTTGTGACCCAACCATAAAATTATTTTCGTTGCTACTTCATAACTGTAATGTTGCTACTGTTATGAATCATAATGTAAATATCTGATATGCAGGATGGTCTTAGGCCACCCCTGTGAAAGGGTTGTTCAACCACCAAAGGGGTCGCGACCCACAGGTTGAGAACCGCTGCTTAGAGTGTCAAATAAAAAAATGACAACAACCAATACAGCAATAGCCAACCGGTGTGAATGAATAAAAATTATACCTATTTTTTTTGTCAGATTAGTAAAAATATTTTTTTGGTGTGCCACAGAATTTTAGTAATTAGTTTATGTGTGCTATGAGATAAAAAAGGTAGAAAATCACTGATATAGGAGACTGTTCTTTTCTTAAGACACACACACTAAAGTAGTTGGGAGCTACAGAACATCATGTTAGCAACTTAGTTGCATATGGTCCAGGAAAAGAGAGGAATTCTTTGTTTTACTCCAGCAACATTTCTGCAAGTTTGCAATTTTTTTTTTAACAACAAAAAACAAGGATCATGTATTGTTTTCATTAGAAACAAAATAAATATGGGCTCATATTACAGATAAGAGCTGAAAGGACCAACTTTGGTTTTATAACAATGATGCCATTGGTGATCTTGTTGAGAGCAGATTCAGCAAATTGGAAAGGAAATTAAGGCGTCAGTTGAGGCGCTTGGAAAGTGCAGACAGTGAATATAGTACCCCCTTTGAAAATGTTTGTGAAAATGAGAAGAGGGAAGGGAGGATGTAGCTTAAGGGAATCAATTTGTAGGAGGGGTGTATATTTGGTTGTCTAATTATTGGAAAGAGAAACATAAAAGTAATTCATATTAATGATGAAAAAGGAAACCTCAATAAAGAAAATAGAGGATTCAAGGCCTAACAGTTCAGATGAAAAAGAGGAACACTTAACCTTTAGTTTGTCTGACTCTTCTGCATCGCCAAGACAATGCAAACACTCAATTCAATATTTTCAGGGGGCTGGGTGTAGAGGATATTCTTCCATAGAAAGGTCTTGCTATAAAGCTATAGCAAGAAGATGTACCAAACTACTATAAGTAATACATATCCCCAGAGCTATATCGAAATTATATATTTTGGTGTTTGAATTTGTCTTACAACCAGGACTTACTACTTATGTAATTATAAGAAAAATTATATTTAAAAATGGGAGGTAGGGATATGCTCTTAAATTTATTCACAAAATTGTTGTAGAGAGAGATTTACTTATCTGAAAATATGTCCACAACTACACATGCAGTAGAAGGGGAGGCAGATTAGAAACTATCCATAGCATCATCCCAATCAGGCAGAGTATGTCTGTCATGAGGCCCAGAGACCACAAGGATAATAGTAGTGGCAGCACAGGGTCTTGTGCCACATTTTCAGATGTAGAAAAATCCATCTGGCAGTTTTAAAGAACCCTTGTTTCTTCCTCATCCCTTCCTAATCTGTTCTCAATTGTGAGATTCAAGTTGAAATTCCAGTTCTCATCACCAGAGTGTAAAGAACTCTACGTCCTAATTTTTTTTTCAAGCATACCTTTTTAGGAGAGAAAATCAAAGCAATAGCCATTTTTATATGTTTAAATAAACGTTATTTTGTAGATCAGTTTTATGTTTAAGGCAAAACTGAGCAGAAAGTACAAAGTTCTCATATACCCCTTGTTCCCACACAGTCTTCCTCCACTATCAACAACCTGTCTCAAAATTCTACACTTGTTATAATCAATGAGCCTGAAGTTCATATTTTACATTGCCAAAGCAAAAGAAGAAAACATCTTAAAACTAATTTTACAAAGCAGTTTCTCAAACAGGAAGTATGCAATGAGCCTCCGTTTCATATACAATTAGGAAAAGGTTAGAAAGAGTAAAATGAGATCCCATTTGGAAAATCATTCTGAGGTCCTGTATGAACACTGTGCTTCCCAGTAATTACACCAGTAGTCAAAATAAAGATGTAACAAAACTCTGTATGATAAGTAATAGATGAATGGCATAGAAGCAGTTTCTCCTAGTAAAACATCATGTTAAAAAAATATGTATTGGTCTAAGAATGAGCCACAGGCCACCTTTATTAGAAGCAGCTGGTATATTGGTAAACTGCAACTTTTGAAAACTTACCCCAGACCTGATGAGGCTCAGGAATCTGTATTTTAAACAATGTCCCTGATAGATTCTGATGTTTCCTATAGTTTGAGATCTTCTAAAAAGATAATATCCAAGATTTAACTATTTTATACACTGTCATCTCTGATTCCAATGTCAATTGGTTTTGCCACTCAACTTTAAGTATCTGTTTCTGTTTTGGTGTATCTGGTAGGTAACCCAGACATGTAGCACATAGCAATTTGGCTATTAGGCAACAAGACAGGAAAGGGCCCTCCTTTTATGGGCTTACATTCACTTTTGGATACACGGAAAATAAACAATAACCAATGTAATTTCAATGGGTGAAGAGTTCCATGAAGAAAATAAAACAAGGAAATGAGATAGAAAATAATATCTATGGAGAGAGCAGTCAAGGATGTCTAGGGCTACCCAATTTACCTACTTCAAAGACCATCACTTACTTAGACTTACTTTATCACTAGAGAAGGCCATGCCATGTACATGACTTTTCAACTAAGACCTTGGCAACAAGAAAGAACTGTGTGGGCGTAAAGATCTTTTGCTATTAGACCCAGGAACAGTACATTCTGAGGGAGGAGGGAGCATGACTTGTTCCAGGAAAAGACAAAAACCAGTGTGACTGGAGCCTGATGGAAAAGGGGTGGTGGTGGTATGGGAGATAAGGTAGAAGGAAGGCTACTGCAGGGTAGGGGCAGTACTCAGGCCTGGCTGGCGGTCTTACCACATTTCCAATCAATATACTTTCTCAATATCTGAGACCACTGCAGCACAACATCTTCAACACTCTCACACCTCAATATTCTTAACTGTTTTTTTGGCTTTTTGTTTCTTTGGAAAAGTAGATATTATCACACAAGTTGTCGTCTATATGCTTCAACCACCAAACTTAACAACTTATCTGCATCAGCAACTATACTTTCTACTTTCTTTCTCTCCTGTGACAAACCTTCCTAAGGCAGCCCTTCTCTTTGCAATGGGTCACACACTCCAGGTCTGTGATTGTGTATTATCTCCCTTCTCCCTTGAGCCAGCAATATTCCTCTCTACTAAGTAATGAACATATGCATGAATAAACAAATACATGAACTCATGAAAGATTTGAGAATTAGGTAAGGGGGTATAAGAAAGAGGTGTCAATGTGATTCTCAGTACTCTGCCCCCATTATCGATGTGATAGGTAGTGATGTTAACAGGATGGGCAACACATAATGGCTCCTTTTTGGAAGGGACATGATGGGTCATCTTTATTTTTTAGTACCTGTGTACACCTCATAGAGATGTTAGGAATGCAGCAAGATATTTGGATCACAGACTGAGCTAGAAAGGGAAATGCAGGAATCATATGTGAGTGAATGCAATTGAAGATATAGGTATAGATGAGATAGCTGCCTAAGGAGACAGCATGATGTGACAGGGAAAGGTAGCCAAAAATGGGCGCCAAGGAACTCCCAACATTTGAACTTCAAGAGTCTTCAGTGAGCCCTAACCGGTTTGGCTCAGTGGAGACAGCGTTGGCCTGCAGACTCAAGGGTCCCAGGTTCAATTCCGGTCAAGTGCGTGTACCTTGGTTGCAGGCACATCCCCAGTAGGGAGTGTGCAGGAGGCAGCTGATCGATGTTTCTCTCTCATCGATGTTTCTAAAGAGTCTTCAGTGAGTACATGGCAGAGAATTAACAGCCAGGCTGTTTGTCTCCTGTTTCAGCTGTGCTCTTTCTTCTACAGGATGTTACATCTGGGATGAATCTCTTCAGGGTAGGCCCAGCCTTTGTGCCTAATAGCCCAAAACAGAATTCTGTGAACTAGCTGTTTATGGGTTCTACCCAATCTAGACAAGTAACCCTTCACTAGACTTATCCCTCCTTTTGTAATGGCCTGCTTCCCTGTGCATAAAACCCATGAGGATATAAGTCCCTTCAGTACCTGGGCACTATCATGCTCTTCACTATGTCCTCTGTAGCCCAGGGCAGATGTATTTAGCCTAAATGTCCATTAATTTAGCTCTAGTTGAATACATAGGTATGACAGAGAACATAGATGTGTCAGAGCACCATGCAGTCATTGCAGGGGCAGGCTGGGAGAGGTCAATGGGAGGGAGGAGGGAACATATGTAATACTTTGAACAATAAATATTTAAAATAAATAGATAAATACATAAATAAATGAAAGAAAGATGTAATTCTATACACAGTGGTGTGGAATTACATCTTAAGTATATTATTATGTAAAGCACATGAAAAGGGCAGAACAGTACGCTTCTAATTCTGTTCCTGTGGAAAATGTACTAATTAGGCAGAGCAGAATTATTCCAGCTCTGGCTGCCAACCATATGAGTGAGCCACTCTGGATATTCTATCCATTGAGTCTCCAGATTGTTATATCCCCAAATAAAACTATATGGAAGAGAAAAATGGCTCAGCTAAGCCCAGTTAAGCCACAGAATCATGAAAGATATTAATATTTGGTATTATTTAAGTTTGCCTCCTAAATTTTGTTATGGTTTCTTACATGACAGTAGGTAACTGAAACACCTTAGATTAATGTGGACACCTTAGACACTCTGGTCAACAGCCCCAGCTGAGCTCCCTCCTAACAGCCAGCATCTATTGCCAAAAGATCTAGCCCATTTAAGTCTTCAGATGCTCAACGCTCCAGCTGAGATTTAACTGCAACTTCGTAAGGGATGCCATGGAAAAACACCCAGCTGAGCCCAATAAACCCACAGAACTGTAAGAGTTGATGATGAAGACATAATAAAAAAAAATTGTTGTTTTACTAGTAAGCTACTAATTTTGGGCATTGCTTGATATGCAGCAATAAACAACCAGGATTCTATAGAAAGTGAAACAAGTTAGTGTGTAGACTTAAAAGGTTTTTATATACATATAATGAAACACATGTATTTTATATTTATAAATATGTTTAGTGGAATCAAATGATGTATACTATTCTGATTTTCACTTAAAATAAGTCTTAGTAATAGTAATAGGTTTTGTTTTTTGGTTGTTGTTTTTTGTTAATCCTCCCCCAAGGATATTTTTTTCATTGATTTCTTACAGAGAGTGGAAGAGAGGAAGGAGCAGGGGAGAGAGAGAGAAACACATTGATCGGTTGCCTTCTGAATGCTTCCCAACCGAGCTGGTGTTTGAACCTGCAACCCAGGTACATGCCCTTGACTGGGAATCAAACCCTGGACCCTCTGATGCTCTAACCACTGAGCAACAACGTCCAGGGCAGTCTTGGTAATAGCTTATGCCATTAAAAATGGTCTGAAATGTATGAAGGCTGTTCCATTTAAGTTTTAAGTAATCACATGATCCTATATAATAAAAGGCTAACATGCAAATTGTCCCTTCGACTGGGAGTTTGACGGGGAGTTCGACCAGGAGTTCTACCAGGGGGAGGGGTTGGCCCACAACAGCCCACAGCCCCTCCCTCTGGCCAGCCCCACCCCTGATCAGCCTCACCCACCCTGATCAGGGGCGGGGCTAGTCAGCCAACCTCCCACATCCCCTCTCCCTGGCCAGCTCAGCCCAGTCCTGATGGGGCAGGCCAGCTGGACACCACCCATGCACACATTTGTGCACTGGGCCTCTAGTATAAATATAACTGAGTTTGCCTCCCTTTTTATTTATCCCATGCTCTCCCCAGAGGTAACCATACTCCTAAGATGGTGTGTCTTTCCACATGTTTACATACTTTTACTAAGTATGTATAAAACACATAAAATATATAATACTAATACATTATCCTATCTAATAAAAGAGAAACATGGTAATTGGCGTACAACCGCTACCCTTCCCATTGCCTAATCAGGGCAATATGCAAATTAACTGCCAGCCAAGATGGCGGCCGGCAGCCAGGCAGCTTAAACTGAACATGAGGCTTGCTTGCTTCAGTGACGGAGGACTGCAATGTTCCCCGCCTGCCTTGCCGGCCTCTGAGCTTGCAGTTTAAGAAACATTGTAACAAATATAGAAGCTAAACAAAACCCCAGAAACCAGCTTTCAGCAAGTCGAGCCGGGATCTCAGAGCTGGAGTTGATACAGAGTTTCGATTATAGAACTGAAACAAACCAGAAACCTACTTTCAGCAGCTGAGGCCTCAGAGCTGGAGCCAAGCCTCAGAGCTAAAGTTGGCCCAGAATAAAAAAAAGAAGAAAAAGAAGAAAGGAGCAGTTGGGAGCTTCAGTCCCAGCCTGAAAACAGCCCTCAGCCCCTCACTCAGACTGGCCAGGCACCCCAGTGGGGACCGCCACCCTGAAGGGTGTGTGACCAGCTGCAAACAGCCATCATCCCCTCACCCAGGCTGGCCAGGCACCCCAGTGGGGACCCCCACCCTGATCCAGGACACCCTTCAGGGCAAACCAGCCAGCCCCCACCCATGCACTAGGCCTCTATTCTATATAGTAAAAGGGTAATATGCCTCCCAGCACCGGGATCAGCGGAGCTGAGAAGCCTCCTGGCACCGGGATCAGCGTGGCAGGGGGCAGCGCCCAAACCCCCTGATCACCCTGTGGCTCTGTGTGTGACAGGGGGCGGGGCCACAACCTCCCTATCGGCCCTGCTCTGTTCCTGACAGAAGAAGGCGCCCCAACCCCCTGATCGGCCCTGCTCTGTGCCTGATAGGGGGGAGCTCCCCAACCCCCTGATCACCCTGCAACTCTGTGTGTGATAGGGTGCGGTGCCCCAACCCCCCCACCCCACGGGCCCTGCTCTGTGTGTGATGGGGTAGAGCCATAACCTCCCCATCGGCCCTGCCCTGAGTATGACAGTGGCGGCACCCCAACCCCCTGATACACCCTACTCTGTGAGTGACAGGGGGAGCTCCCCAACCCCCTGATGGACCCTGCTCTGTACATGACAGGGGGCAGTGCCCCAACCCCCTGATTGGCCCTGCTCTGTGCATGACAGGGGGTGGCACTGCAACCTCCCCATCGACTCTGCCTTGAATGTGACAGGGAGCAGTGCCCCAACCCCCCAATCGGCCCTACCCTGAGCGTGACTGAGGGTGGCATCACAACCTCCCAATCTGCCCTGCTCTGTGCATGACAGGGGGTGGTGCCCCAACTCCCCAATCAGCCCTGCTCTGAGCCTGACCAGGGGCTGCACCTAGGGATTGGGCCTGCCCTCTGCCACCCGGGAGCATGCCTGAGCCAGCAGGTCGTTATCTCCCTAGGGGTCCCAGACTGTGAGAAGGCACAGGCCAGGCTGAGGGAGGGACCCCGCCCCCCCGAGTGCACAAATTTTTGTGCATTGGGCCTCTAGTATAATATATAGTGTAATATAAAAATATATATAAATTATTTTTGGACATGTAAACATCTTAATAATGTTTACATTTTCAAATAAATTGTTTCAACCTGCTTTTCTTATGCAATATTATGTTTAAGACTAGAGGCCCAGTGCATGAAAATTCATGCACTGGAGGGGGGTCACTCAGCCCAGCCTTACCTCTCTCACAGTCCAGGAGGCCTCAGGGGCAGGAGGCCACCTGGCAATCAGGGGAAGGTGACACCCCATCACACCTCTGCTGCTGCCACTGCTGGCAGCACAAGCCTCGGCCGGCCCTGGTTACCTGAGCCTTGGGCAGCCCTGGGTGGCTGGGCAGCTGCTATCTGAGTCTTGCCTGCACCTTGAGCCAGCCCTGAGCAGCTGGGCAGCTGCCATTGGAAGCTTGCTTGCACCTTGGGAAGCCCTGGGAGGCTGGGGGACTGAGGGGACTGGGGGACTCTGGAGGCAGGCATGCACAGTGGCCAGGACCTCCTGGGGGCGGGCCTGGCTTTGCTGTATGCCTGCCACCCTGGCAGGGCTGAGGGGACTGGGCACCACTATCTTGTGGCTGTGGGCAGCGCCATCTTTGAGGGCATGGCAGTCAATTAGCATACTCCCTCTTTATTAGATAGGATATTCACTCATGCTGCTGTGTGAGATATAGGTCATTCATTTTAACTGTGTATAGTGTTCTATTGTATAAATGCACCATAATTCTTTATTTCCCTCCTAATTATATTTCTCTATTAATAAATGCATCCATACTTCTTAGTTCATGGTTTATATTACCATTTCCCACCTTGTCATTCTTGTCCAAGTCACCAATGCTTTTAGCTCCTGACTGACAGACCCATCTCATTGTATGAATTGTTTTCCAGGGAGGTGATACTCTTTAGTAGAAACATATTTGAATAGTGCTTATAATTTACAATCACCTTTAAGTATATTACCTCAAGCAATCTTTTAAAATACTCTTAAATTTAGTTAATTTGGTTATAAGCTAGTAAACTGAACTTGAGAGAGGTTAAATGTCTTGTTTGGGCACACAGAGCTGTGGACTCAAGTTTAGTTGTTTGTTTTATAGGCCATGCCTTGCCTATTAGAGGAGAAGGAGGAATGTTGAAGATATATAATAACTCCATCCCAATTATCTCTGATAGGGAGAATTGAACTGAGAAGTATCCTTGTGTATTGAAAAACATACCGAATTCAGAAACAGAAAACTTGCATTTCAGTCTCTTCTCTACAATTATGGCTGAAAATGAAGTTGATGTTTATGCAAAGTCAATTGGCCATTAACGAAATAAATGTTCAAACCCAAAGTTTATGTGGTATATTTCAAGCAATAGAGCTCTGAGTTTAAATATGCAAATTATTTTTTCAGTTTTGGAGTTGGTAATTTCTGGATAACTGCAGAGTCTGGTTCATGGAGCAAGCATGTTTGTATAATGTGCTGGTTTCCATGTGTCTGGGAGGTGTTACAACATGGATGGTTTTTTAAAATGTTATAAGGTCTTATTCTTTTCTATAATAATTTATTTTGATAACTTTGGATCTTTTGTCATAATGTAGTTATCTTTGTTCACTGTTCTTTTTTCCTGATTATTTTTGGAAGACTTGAGGGAGATAATGTATTCTCTCGGCAGATAGAAAGAGCATGAGGTAAAAGGCGGGGTTGGAGGGGAGGTTGACTAGTAATCTTTTAAACTTAAGAAAATTTCTTTTGAATAGATGTAATTTTTAAGTTGCATTATTTATTATTTTTAGAAGCACTCAAACAGTACCCAAATAGTTACTACTAACAATGGTAACAAGACTTTTTTTTACCTTTTGCTGTTCATCTATAATTTTCACCTTGCATAAAACTTTTTTTAAAAAAATATATTTTATTTATTTTTTACAGAGAGGAAGGGAGAGAGATAGAGAGTTAGAAACATCGATGGGAGAGAAACATCGATCAGCCGCCTCCTGCACATCTCCCACTGGGGATGTGCCCGCAACCCAGGTACATGCTCTTGACCGGAATCGAACCTGGGACCTTTCAGTCCGCAGGCCGACGCTCTATCCACTGAGCCAAACCGGTTTCGGCTTGCATAAAACTTTTAAACATATTTAGAAATATGAAATTTCCACAGCTATATTTCAGAAAGCAACTAAAAAAGTGTTTTTTTCAAACCAAGTCAAATATATCAAATATTTGTGACAATATACCTAACACAATTAACCAAGTGTTCTATTTAACTTTCTGAGAGAAAGCAAACATAATATTGTATTACTCTTTTAAAGAGGATAATTTAAAAAATAACTGTATGCTGCCATTTTATTTAGAGAATTTAAAAAAAAACATATAGAGAGAAGACATCGCCAAAAATGACAGAATAGTAACTCAAAGGTTCCATGCCAAAAACTGTCAGAATCAACTTTTGCAGAACTCTGGAATCTAATCCAAAACTTACAATAACAAGGGGAAGACTTGAAGAAAGAAACTAATGGGTTGCATTAAGAGAGTGATATGGTGTTATAAATTGCCAGCTCACCATCCTCAACACCCCAGATCAGCTGGTGATGGTTGCTAGAACCAGAAGGAGCACTATGGACCTTATTCTCAAAGAACTGTGGCTGTGGGCATCAACCGGTTTGGCAGATTCCCCTCAAAGACCAACAAAGGTTTTTCTTTGTTTTGCTGACTCAGAATCTTCCCAGGAGTGGAGTGGCTTTTGCTACAGCAGCCTGAGGCAAAGGATAACATGCAAGACAAACAGTAACAGAATGAGAAGCTTTGGAGGAAGAGGCTGGGTAAAGAGATACATGAGGAAATACAGGCATTTTAAAGTTCACCAATATACAGGGGATTGAGAAGGCCACACTTAATGCCCAGAATGGGATGCATGTGCTTTAAAGACCCGAGGAGACCTAAAGCTCTCATCCCTGACTGACTTTCAGACTTTGTGCAAGTAGGAAGTGAGAACTAATGAAGAGTTGTAAATTGCCTGGCTAAGCATAGAATGAGTTCCCACATAGACCAATATGCAGACTGGGAGAGTCTTTCTTCTTTCCTCTCTCTTTTTTTTCCCCACTGGCTCCAGGTATTTAAAGTAATTGTCAAACACCAGCTGACCACTAAGCTAGGACAACACAGAGTTCAGTGGACACAGATGATAAAGAATGCAGACTTTAAAAAAATAGTTTAGAAAAGTCACTAAACAAACAAACAAAACAACCAACAATTTCCAGCAACAACAAATCCTGAGAGGCAAGAATATGATTTCCACATGATAATATTAAAAATATCCAGTTTCAACAATAACAAAAATTATGAGGCATGCAAAGAAAGTATGGCCTATTCACAGGAAAAAGAAATGAATAAAAATTTTCTGCCCTAACCCGTTTGGCTCAATGGACAGAGCATCGGCCTGCGGACTCAAGGGTCCCAGGTTCGATTCCAGTCAAGGCAGGGGTGGGCAAACTTTTTGACTCGAGGGCCACAATGGGTTCTTAAACTGGACCAGAGGGCCGGAACAAAAGCATGGATGGAGTGTTTGTGTGAACTAATATAAATTCAAAGTAAACATCATTACATAAAAGGGTACGGTCTTTTTTTTTTTTTTTTTTAGTTTTATTCATTTCAAACGGGCCGGATCCGGCCCACGGGCCGTAGTTTGCCCACAGCTGGGTCAAGGGCATGTACCTTGGTTGCAGGCACATACCCAGTGGGGAGTGTGCAGGAGGCAGCTGATCGATGTTTCTCTCTCATCAATGTTTGTAACTCTCTTTTCCTCTCTGTAAGAAATCAATAAAACATATTTAAAAAAATTTTTTCCCTGCCCTGGCTGGGATGCTCAGTTGGTTGGAGCATCATCCAGTACACCAAAAGGTTGCAGGTTCAATTTCTGGTCAGGGCACATTACCTGGGTTGTGGGTTCTGTCCCGGGTTAGGGGCATACAGGTGGCAACCAATTGCTTTCCCACATCAATGTTTCTCTCTCTCTAAAAATCAATTTAAAAAAATATCATCTGGTGAGTATTAAAAAAACAAGCAAACTGTCCCTGAGGAAGCCCAGGCAGTGGACATACTAGTCAAAGACTTTAAATCAACTGTCTTTAATATGCTCAAAGAGTTAAAGGAAATCATAGACTAATAACTAAGATTATCCAGGAGAATTATGTTTTATCAGATAGGGAATATCAATAAACAGGAAGAAATTATAAAACTGTACCAGTTACAAACTCTGGAGTTGAAATGAAAAACTCAGAATGTTCAATATCAGATGTGATCAGGCTGAAGAAAGGAACAGGTAACTTTCAAATAATTCAATTGAATTTATGAAGTCTGAGTGTCATATTGTAAATCAAAGGATGCCTTAATCAATAAGCCAAATTTATTTGCAGTCCTTTTCATTTCACTAGTGCTAACGGGCCCAGAGGAAATCTTGCTTCTTAAATTCTGGAGCCCAATCTGGTGGAAGTCTTTCCTATTTATATGTTTTTCAGCTCTTTGTTTTCCAAATTTGGAATGAGACTTCCAGACCTTCTGAGAAAAAGTCCTGTTTGCTGGGACAGGGCCGTGAGATCATATCTTAAGGCCTGGCCTGGCGCTAGCACTGACAACTCTGTCTGGGGCATAGTTTATGGCCTCTCTGGAATGGAGATTAGTCTTATTTTCCCTATTATTTAATGAAGCAAATGTTTACAGAGTAACAGGGTTAAAACTTTAAACAGCAGTTTTTACCCAAGATGGAGGTTACTATGCTTCATTAGGAGCAAAAAGAGAAAGCAAAGAGAGAGGAAGGAGCAGAAAGATTATTTGAAGAAATTATGAACAAACCTTTAAAATTTAAGGGAAGTCATGAATATAAACATCCAAGAAGCTCAAAAAATCTTAAGCAGGATACTCACACCAAGAAACATTATAATCAAATTGTCAAAGCCAAAAGCAAAGAGAGTATCTTGAAAGAAGCATTAGGTATTAGGTCTTATTTGGATCCTGATCCAAACAAACTGTTAAAAACAAACAAACAACTATGACAGAATTGAAAATTTGAACAAGGATGGGACATAAAATTATATTAAGGAATTATTAATTTTAGGTATGAAATAGTACTGTGGTTTAACATAAAAAAGAAAGTCCTAGTAGATATGCATTTTGAAATCTTATGTACAAAGTGATATTATATATGAGATTTGCTTCAAAAATCATCTCTAAGGGTGGAAAATGGGTAAGGATATCCTATATAATAAAAGGCTAATATGCAAATTGTCCCCAGGGGCAGGAGTTCGACTAACCAGGAGTTAGACATGAGCTGACCACCAGGGGGCGGCATGGAACATGGTGGGCATTGGCAATGCAGCACTGGCAGTAGGCAGCAGTGGAGGTGCTGCTGGCCCCACTCAGCCCCAATGAGAGCGGGACTACAGCAGGATGGTGGGCCAGGTGAGTGGGCTGTGCCAGGCCAAGGCAGGTGTGAGCAGTGGCCCCTATCACCCCACCAGTTGCCCCACAGGTGGGCCCTGATCACCAGCCAGGCCTACGGACCCTACCTGTGCACAAATTTCATGCACTGAACCTCCAATCCTATATAATAAAAGGCTAATATGCAATTGTCCCCTCCAGAGTTCAACCGACCTGGAATTCGACCACTTGCTATGACATGTACTGACCACCAGGGGGCGGCATGAAATCAGGAAGGCCCTGATCAAGCCTGATCGAGGGCTTCCTGTGCACAAATTTCATGCACCAGGCCTCTAGTAGATACAATTGGATTGACCATGAGTTGTTAACTGTGAACAATGGGTACTGAATGCATTTGCTTTCATTATACAGTGGGCTCTCCATATCTGTGGGTTCCATATCCTCACCAAAGATCAAGAATAGTAAAAAATTTACATTTATGTTGATATGCACTATGTTGTTAGGCCTATGATGGTTGCATTTGAACATGTACAGAGACTTCTTGTTGTTTCTTAAATAATGCAGCATAAACTATTTACATAGCATTTACATTGCATTACCTATTGTAAGTAGTCTAGGGATGATTTAAAGTATGTGGGAAGGTGTGCATAGGTTATATGCAAAGACTATGTCATTTTATATAAGGGACTTGAGCACCCTTGAGTTTTGGTATCCCCTGGGGTCCTGGAACCAATTTCCCATGGATATCCAGGGAGGACTGTACTATTCTATTTTTTAATATGTTTGAAATTTCCCATAAAAAAGTTAATACTGGTAAAGTTAATGTGAACTATATAAAGAGAATACATTTTTTAAAAAAAGAGGAATGAACAAAGGTATTAAGAATAATTAGAAAAAAATCCATGTCCTTGACTCATTTCCTGTCTCCCAGCGCATTTGTGTTAAAGAAAACAGCGGGCATTGGTAGCAAGGAGGATCAGAGGTGGGTAGTGCATATTGCTCGTCATAGATATTCCTGCATAAATGTGTTTTTTTAAATATTAAACCAAAATGTGATTCATTTTTACTACTGAGGTTTTTTGCATCCCCTTAAAGTTTGCAACTGGGTCCTGGCAGGGCGGGGAGGGGTGGAGGGGGGGGCGGTTAAGCTGTGTATACTGGGAGAAAAGGAGGAAAGAGGCAAGTCCCCAGAGAAGCAGTGGGAATGGCCACCAGGCCCCTGAGTAGATTAGCAGCAGGGACCCAGGAATCCACAAAGAAGGGATGGCGACCAGAGAACGGGCGGAGCTGAAGCTGTTACAAGAGACCCCAGGGGGCGCGCAGGGGCCAGAGTACCCCCCGCCCCCCCGCGCGGAGCAGGCTGGGGCGGGACGGGGGCGGCGCCGCGCTCTGTGACGGAGGCCCCACGTGACCCGCCTCCTTGGACTCGCGCGCCTCGCTCCAGCGCCAGACCCCGCGGAGGCTCGCACCCTTCTGGTTGCAGCGCCCGGTGGCCCTGAGGGCGCGCGGGCCCGGGAAGCCCCAAGAGGCGGAGGCGGAGGCGGAGCAGGTAAGGGACCCGGAGCGGCGCCCGGGGTGGCGGCGGGGCGGCGGTGGCGAGCGGACCTGGCCGGGGGAGCCTCCGAGGGGTCGGGCAGCTCCGGGCGAAGCGCCTCGGAGACGCAACCCCCACGCCCCGACCCGGCGCGCGTGTGTCTGCGGAAATCGCCGAGCTTCCCGGGGGCGCGCTGGGCGGCCCAGGCGACGACCCTCGGGAAGCACCTGCCTCTGGGCCCCCGCCCCGCCCCCGTCTTTCTGGGTGTCGAACGCGGTGGGCAGCGCGGGGTGGGGGTGGGCCGGGGGCGTGCGTGGCGGGGGCGGACGGGGTGGGCCGGGGGCGGACGGGGCGGGTGGGCGCACCCGCTGGGCCAGCGCTCGGCTGCGGCGCCACCCGCTCCCCCTCGCCGGCCCCTGCAGGTCTTCGGGTCCCAGAGTCGCGGCCGCGCGCTCCAGGCGAGAATCGGGAGGAGGAGCCGCCTGCAAGGATAGGCCCAGGTGGGTGCGGGGTACGGTGGTGGGGGGGGGCGGGAATGAGTGGAAAGCCCTGAGACCCCATAGCCTTACCCTACCCCCATCCTGTGCTCAGTTTTGGTGCCTGCAGAGGCCTGGGCTTGGATCGCAGGGAAAATGGTGGGTTTGGGGCGAGGGATGGGAGGGGAGTCAGAGGGAGGGGGGAGAGCTGGGACTGGAGGCCCCCTAGAGGGCGTAGGGAGCCTCTCTGGCGGGAAAAATGCAATTTTAAAAAGTCTTTGAAATTCAGGCCTCTGAATCCGGAAAGGTGCATAGTAGGGCCTCTGTCCTCGGTGCTGATCAGTCCGCCAATGAAGTAGTCCCTTCTATCTCTTGTCTCCTAGGAGCAATGGCGTCCAAAAAGGAACTAGCAGTAAAAAATCTCATCATGGAAAAGGCCCACCAGGAAAACGAAGGAGCGGACCAGGCCCTTGTGCTGAATGAGGAGGAATCACGCAATTTGGGAGGAGGCGAAGCCCAGAAGCCTGGAGGAAATGTCAGGCTGGGGTGGGTTAAGCGACTTGTCCCTAATTTTCGACGGGCCATATCTAACAAGCGTGTTGATCACAATGAAGTGGGAGATAATGTAGAAAAGATCGCAATGCACCGGATGGAAATCAGGAGAAAGACCAGGGAGCAGCAAATGAGACATGTTATACGCTTCCAAACTCCTGAACCTGATAATCATTATGACTTTTGCCTTATACCTTAAATCCTAAGGTTTTCACTGAGGTTAATAATGTGGCCTCTACTCCAAAAGCTAGTAGTTTTGTGATTTACTTTTCTGTAAACCTTTTGATGTTTCCTCTTACTAGTTTCTAATTGAATAATGTTTTTGTCTCAGCATAAAACTCTTTGTCCAGCAAGGCAATTTCACCAAGTTTTTGGAAAAATATTCTTTTCATGTTGTAAAATGAATAAAGCAGCTTAAAAACCAATCTTCCTATTCTACCCAGTCTTTTTTATTCTTTGTTAACATTACTTTTACTCTCCTAACTACCTGGACTCAGAATCTCAGTCAAATTTGACTACTTTTTCTTGTCCCCTACCAATCAGTAAGGAGGGATCCTACTCATAATTTAACATCTGATACCATTTTAAATTGTACTTCCTACTGTTTTTCAAAAAGTGTGAGTCTATCATCTGCATAAAAACACTGATGGGGGAGCTTTTAGAGAATGTAAGACCTCTGGCTCGTATCTTCCAGACTCACAGACTGGAGCTCAAGAATCTCCACTTTTTAACAAGCTCCTTGGGTAATTGTAATACATAACAAAGCCTGAGGGCACTATTGTGTATATGTATGTAGCTATGTACAGATGTGTATGTATATTGGCATATGTATTATGCGTCTACATAGCCATATATTGTCATACTAGAGGCCCGGTGCACAAAAATTTGTGCATGGGGGGGGCGTGTCCCGCAGCCCGGCCTGCACCCATTTGCAGTCCAGGACCCCTTGGGGGATGTCCACCTGTGGATTTAGTCCCACTCCCCAAGGGATCAGGCCTAAGCTTGCAGTCAGACATCCTTCTGGTAGCCAGGGAGCCCTCAGGGGATGTCCGACTAAAGGCTTAGGCCCCCAAGGGATCAGGTCTAAACAGTTAGTTGGACATTGTTAGTGCTGCCACGGAGGTGGGAGAGGCTCCTGCCACCACCTCTGCACTGGCCAGCCATGAGCCAGCTTCTGGCTGAGTGGCACTCCCCATATGGAAGTGCACTGACCACCAGGGGGCAGCTCCTGCATTGAGCATCTGCCCCCTGGTAGCAGTGTGCATCATAGCAACTAGTCATTCTGCTGTTCAGTCAATGTGCATATTAGCCTTTTATTAGATAGGATATAGGATGTCCCTATTTCCCCCCTTTTGCCCCCTCTACCCAGCTCTTGCCCCCCACTTCTCTCTGGCCATCACCATACTATTGTCTGTGTCCGTGGGTTGTGCATATATTTTCTTTGGCTAATCCCTTCTTTAAATTCACTTCTTTAAATTTTTATTTTCAGATAAGTGCTTATAACTGCACTATTATATATTTTCTATTATGTCATTTAGAATTAAGATATTTCTTAATTGAACCCTTGTAAATTTTAGCACAATTTAATAAATTATGCTAGAAACAATTAGGAGATTTTTTCATGTAATGAAGATACATTTCAATTAATATTTTATTAATTTTTAATATTTTAATATTTTAATTTTAAATCTCATACATGTAAAAAAACTATAAAATACTACAGCATATTATATCTACCCTTCACCCAATTTCTTAGGTGTTAATAATCCTATCTAATAATAGCCAAACATGGTAATTGACCGTACCTTCACTATGCCTCCCATCGGCTAATCAGTGCGATATGTAAATTAACCGCCATCTTTGTTGGCAGTTAATTTACATACGTAGGCTCCAAGCGGCAGAGGGAAGACTGAAGGTAAGCTGGAGCAGCAAAGATGGAAGATGGAAGGCGGCTTCGGCTGGAGCGAAGGCTTGAGTCCTGGGTGCCGGAGAAAAACCTGTGCCGGCAGCCAGGAGAAGGGAAGGCCTATTGCACGAATCTCTTCGTGCAACAGGCCTCTAGTTTAAACATAACCATTATACAACTAACAAAATTTGGACTATATTTTTTTTATAATCTCTTTAATGTTACTTAATCCATTTACTTTGTTTTTGTTAATCTTCACCCAAGGATATTTTTCCATTGAATTTTAGAGAGAGTGAAGGGAAAGGGAGAGACACATTGATTGGTTGCCTCCTGCACATGCTCTGATAGGGACTGGGGATCAAGCCAGCAACTGAGGTACATGCCCTTGACTGGAATTGAACCTGGGACCCTTCAGTCCATGGGCTAATGCTCTATCCACTGAGCAAGACAGGCTGCAGCTTAATTCATTTACTTTTAATCTATATGTGTCTTTATATTTAAAGTGGGTTTTGTTTTTGATTCACCCTCATAATCTGTCTTTTAATTGGTGCATTTATGCCACTGACTTTCAGAGTGCTTACTGATAGAGTTACCGCCATATCAGGCGGCTTCTGGGGCTTCTGGGGCTGGCCTGCGACCCAGGATTGGATCCATCACGGGTGGCAGGCAGGCGGCTTCTGGGGTCGCACACGGGGGCCTGGATGGCGGCTCGCACTCACGCTGTCCCACCCTGCCTGCAGTATGCAAATTAGCCGCCATCTTTGTTGGCGGTTAATTTGCATATTGCGCTGATTAGCCAATGGGAGGCATAGCAAAGGTACAGCCAATTACCATGTTTGGCTATTATTAGATAGGATTAAATGTAAACAAGTAGATAGGATGAATACTTATTTGAATTCATTGGGCAAAATGCATTAACAGGAAATTATAAGACCTTAAAATAGACTGGTTAATAAAGTGGCAAATGAGGGTACTGGAGTTTAGAGATGCTACGTACCAAGGCTACACCTACTATAGATCTTGGGAGAGATGATCTGGCCTGGGTCATTTTTTATACTTTGTACTCATCTCAAGATGCAGAATATTTGACTTATAACTAAGCTGAGGAAAATCAAAGAGGATTCAGCAAGACTGGGGCTGTTTTTTTAAATATTTTTTTTCTACATTCCCAATGCAGACACTAGTATTTTTAGAATACAGCAGAAAGAAATCCTAAAGACCCTCCAAAGTGTTCTTCAACGTGAGGATTGCCACCCATTATGGCTCTTGAAATCCATTTTGTGGGTGATAATCAAGCAATTAAAAAAAAAAAAAGGCCCTGGCCAATGTGGCTCAGTTGGAGCATCAGCCTGTGCACTAGAGGGTTGCAGATTTGATTCCTGCCCTGGTTGGGGGCAAATGGGGGGAGACAATCGATGTGTCTCCCTCTCATCGATGTTTTTCTCTTCCCCTCCCACCCTCCTTCCACTCTCTCTAAGAATCAATGGAGAAAAATATCCTTGGTTGAGGATTAACCAAAAAACAAACAAAACAATAAGCAATTTTTAAAAAACCACAATAGGCCTTGGCCAGTGTGGCTCGGTTGGAGTGTCATTCAGTACACGGAAGGGTCGCAGATTTGATTACCAGTCAAGGCACATACCTAGGTTGTGGGTTCAATCCCTGGTCAGAGCGCAGGCAGGAGGCAGCTGATATATGTTTTCTTCTCACATTGATGTTTCTCTTCCTCTTCCTCTCCCTTTCTCTCTAAAAGTCAATAAAAAAGCATGAAAAGCCTGGCTAGTTTGGCTCAGTGGATAGAGTGTTGGCCTGCAGACCAAAGGGCTCGATTCTGGTCAAGGGCACATGCCTGGGTCGCAGGCTTGATCTCCACTGGGGGGCATGTGGGAGGCGGCCAATCCATGATTCTCTCTCATCAATGATGTTTCTATCTCTCTCCTTCTCCCTTCCTCTCTGAAATCAATAAAAATATATTTTTAAAAAGCATGAAAAAAATTTTAAACACAAAAGAATAGAACAAAAAACATCAGAGTCCCTAATTTATGACTAGTGTTAAGAATTATTTTAAGAAACTTGTTTTAGTTTTACATGTAGGAAATATTGTCACCTTATGGTATTTCTAACTGTACATCACAGGGTAAAAAAAATTGAAAGTCACTTTTTCAATTCAAACTTCATTTCACAAATAAGGAAACTAAGGAGGAAAGTGATTTTCTCAAGGTCACAGTTAGTGGTATAGCTGGGACCACAATTCCCATTTCAGTGTACTTGTTTCCTCACACAGTGTCTTCACAAGACATAATTTGGAAATTCTTGCCATGTGTACTGATTACCAGTGATATGGATAAACAAACATGCAACTTATATAAAAATTAGAGGCCCAGTGAATGAAAATTCATGCACTGGAGGGGGATCACTCAGCCTGGCTTGCCCCTACTCATAGTCCAGGAGCCCTCAAGGGTGGGAAGTGACCCGGCGATCAGGAGAAGGCGACGCCCCATCACACCTCTGCTGCTGCCACTGCCACTGCCGGCAGTGGAAGCCTCGGTCAGCCCTGGTTACCTGAGCCTTAGGCAGCTGGGCAGCCACCATCCGAGGTTTGCCTGTGCCTCAACTTTTTCTTGTTTCTTGAGGTAGGCCTGTAATGCTGTGAACTTCCCTCTCAGGACAGCTTTTGCTATGTCCCATAGATTTTAGATGTTTATTTTCATTTGTTCCCAGGAAGTTTTTTATTTCTTCCTTGATCTCATTGGTAATCCATTCATTGTTTAATAACATGGTATTTAGCCTCCATGTGTTTGAATGTTTTTGAGTTTTTCTGTTGTAGTTGATTTCTAGTTTCAAGCCATTATGGTCTGAAAAGATGCTTGATATGATTTCAATCTTTTTTAATTTGTTAAGGTTTATTTTGTGCCCTAACATGTGGTCTATCTTTGAGAATGATCCATGTGCTCTTGAAAAGAATGTATATTCTGCTACTTTTATATTAAATATTCTGTAATATCAATTAGACCCAACTGATCTAGTGTGTCATTTAAGGTCACTGCTTCCTTGTGGATGTTTTTGCCCTGGAAGGTCTATCCAGTGATATCAGTGGGGTGTTAAAGTCCCTACTATGAATGTGTTATTGTCTATCTCTCCCTTTAAGTCTATCAAGAGTTTTTCTATATATTTACATGCTCCTGTATAAGATGCATAAATGTTAACAAGGGTTGTATTTTCCTGTTGGGTTGATCCCTTTAGTATTATGTAGTGACCTTGTTTGTCTCTCTCTTTTTTTAAATATATTTTATTGATTTTTTTACAGAGAGGAAGGAAGAGGGACAGAGAGTCAGAAACATCAATGAGAGAGAAACATCGATCAGCTGCCTCCTGCACACCCCCTACTGGGGATGTGCCCACAACCAAGGTACATACCCTTGACCAGAATCGAACCTGGGACCCTTCAGTCCGCAGGCTGACGCTCTATCCACTGAGCCAAACCGGTCAGGGCTTGTTTGTCTCTTTTATGGCATTTGTTTTAAAGTCTATTTTGTCAGATATGAGTATTGCTACCCTAAATTTTTTTTATTAATTTCCATTTGCATGGAATGTTTTTCCCATTCCTTCACTTTCAGTCTGTGTGAATCTTTTGTTCTAAGGTGGATCTGTTGTACACAGCATATATACAGACTATGTTTTCTTATCCATTCATCTATCCTGTGTCTTTTGATTGGAGCATTTACTCCCTTTACATTTAAGGTTATTATTAATAGGCACTTATTTGTTGACATTTTTTCTTTATACTTTCTCTCTCTCTCTCTCTCTCTCTCTCTCTCTCTCTCTCTCTCTCGTTTCCTTCCCACGTCCCGCGTGGGTCAGGGTTCAGGAACTGGAAGCAGAGCCGCACACAAATGAAAATGAAGACAAGAGATAATTTGGAAATATTGGGGGACCAGGCGAGTAAGTCCAACTCAAGGGGAAGGACTTCCTCTCGTGCTCAGGCCTCACCAAGCTTTTATTGACCTGGGATGCACCCATAGCATAGTCCTTAGGCAGGTGACCGCCTGCAACAGGCAGACTAGCCCATCAGCAAGGATTTACATAATAATAAATGGGGGAGTAGTTTCAGCCACCACTGTCTGGACAAACAGAGGTGGTGCCTAGCTCCAACCTTTGCTAGGGCTTCAAAGGCACCCAGCCTTCGGGGGGTTCTCTATCTATGCTTATCAGATAGTGAAGGC